>NC_066585.1:330893309-331631663 GCF_024323335.1 Lathyrus oleraceus
GTGTAATTTCTGCTTACCTTGAAGCACTAAGCATTACTGTAATTCTATTCATTTGTTGATTACTCCTCAGATGACTTGTGAAGTCTGTAAACTTGAGAGGGCTAAGAGATCTTTATCCTCTTGGATGATCTTTTTGTAATCTTTTAAGATTAGTGGATTAAGTCCTTATTGAAGGTGAAATCACCTTGGTCGGGTGGAATGGAGTAGCTTTGAATTTCAAGCGAACCAGTATAAAAATTCAGTGTTGATATTATTTATTTTTGCGTGTGTCTCATTTCCAAATTTTTTATTATCTTTAAACCAATTCAAACCCCCCTTTCTTGTTTTTCTCTACCTTCAATTGGTATTAGAGCTTTGGCTCTGTTATTGATTTTCTAATCAAACACTTAATAGTGTAGAGAGATCCAGCATGAGAAAAACACTATGGCTAAAACCAATGAAAGAGATAGTTACAATGCTAAACCTCCAATCTTTAATGGAGAAAAATTTGATTCCTGGAAAGACAGAATTGAAAGTTTCTTTCTGGGTTATGTCGCTGATCTATGGGACATAGTTACCATTGGCTATATACCTCCTGTATCTGATGCTAGTATTGCTATTGCCAGAAATAAGATGACAGATGATTAGAAGTGTGACTTCAAGAACCATCACAAAACCAGAATAATACTGCTGAATGCCATGTCCTACAATGAATATGAAAAGATCACCAACAGGGAATTCTCAAGTCAAAGAGACAAAGGCTTTGACTCTAATTCAGAAGTATGAATCTTTCAAGATGGAGGACGATGAAGCTATATAGGTAATGTTTTCTAGATTTCAAACTTTAATTATAGGACTCAAGGTTCTAGAAAAAGGCTACACAACTGCTGATCTTGTTAAAAAGATTGTCAAAAGCTTACCAAAGAAGTGGAGACCGATGGTCACCGCATTAAAATTATCAAAGGATCTGAACAACATAAGCCTAGAAGAACTCGTTAGCTCCCTCAGAAGTCATGAGATAGAACTTGAGGAAGATGAGCCCCAAAAGAAGAATAAATTTGTAGCCCTGAAATCCAGATCTGAGAGATATAAACTAGAAAGGAATAAATCCCTCCAAGCTGAAGAAGAAGATAATGACGACTCTGAAAAGGAAGACTCTGATGATGATGAAGAGTTATCCCTTTTGACCAGAAGAGTGAAACAACTCTGGATAAAAAGGAATAACAACTTCAGAAGACCAAGACCCAAGAGAGATCGCTCAGAATCAACTTCCAGAAGCAAATCAAACAAAGAGGTAACGTGTTATGAATGTAGAGAAACAGGTCATTACAGAAACGAATTCCCAAAGCTTAAGAAAGAAAGCTTCAGAAGAGAAAGTTTCAAGAAAAACTCCTTTAAAACTAAGAAGGGACTCATGGCCACCTGGGACGACACGGAATCTGATTCCTCTGAATCAGACTCTAAAGAACAAGCAAATGTAGCATTCATGGCTACCACTTCTAGAAACTCATCAGATGGAGAGTCTGATCCTGAAGAGGTATTTTCTGATCTTTCTCGCTCTGACCTTGAATCATGCCTTTCTGAATCTCTAAACTCATATAAAAAACTTAAACAAAAATTTAAAGCACTAAAAAGGGTTCTTGAAGGAACCATTAAAGAATGTGATAAGCTTGAGATAATAGTTTCTGAATTAAAGGGTGATATTCTGACTTTGACAAAAGAAAGGGAATCCACAAATAAATAATGTCTAAAACTTGAATAAGCTTTATCTAAATCCCCACAAACTTCCAACACAATTATATATAAATATGAAAAAGCTTTTCAAAAGTTTCTGAAAAATGGGATAGAAAGAAGTAGAATGACCTCTATGATTTATGCAGTCAGTCAGAATAAGAAAAGAGGAGTAGGATATGATTCTAGTGAAGACAAATCTTCTACAGATGACAAACCTAAATCCCCATTTTCTTATCATTACACACATGCACAAACATAACGTTTTACTAATGCTAGAAAACACAAAGTCTTAAGAAACTCTAGGAGAACTAACCACAAAGGACCTAAAAGATTCTGGGTACCAAAGGATAAGATAGTTTATGTTGCAGATATCCTATGCAGCAGATGTTAAGACACCAATCATGGTACCTGGACTCTGGATGCTCGCGACACATGACGGGAAGAAAGCATATATTCCAAATCCTGGAACTTAAAGATGCTGGCTTCGTAGGTTTTAGAGGAAATTAGAAAGAAAGAATCAGAGGCTCCAAATCTATTGGTAATCGATCTCTTCCCTCTATATCTGATGTTCTCTATGTAGAAGGATTAATGCATAACATGTCATCAATAAGACAATTAAGTGATAACGGTTATGATATAATCTTTAATCAAACAACATGTAAAACAATTAATCAGAACAATGGAACAATTCTATTCACTGGCAAGAGGAAAAACAACATTTACAAAATAAATCTCTCAGATCTAAAAGATCAAAACGTAAAATGTTTGATGTCTGTAAACGAAGAGAAATGGGTATGGCATAGACACTTGGACCACATAAGCATGAGAAGACTCTCACAGCTAAATAAACTCGAGTTAGTCAGAGGTCTACCTAAGCTGAAGTTTTCTTCAAATGCTCTGTGTGAGGCATGTCAGAAAGGAAAATTTTCAAAAACATCTTTTAAAAAGAAAAATGTTGTTTCCACCTCTAAGCCTCTGGAACTTCTTCACATTGACCTCATTGGACCTGTTAAAATAGCGCCAGTTAATGGAAAGAAGTATGGACTGGTCATTGTTGATGATTTTAGTCGCTGGACATGGGTAAGATTTCTAAAGCACAAGAGTGAGTCTCACTCTGTATTCACTAGCTTCTGTTCTAAAGTGCAAAACGAATTTGACTCTAAAATCATCAGAGTCATAAGTGATCATGGTGGGGAATTCGAAAATAAGTTCTTTGAAGAACTGTTTGATTCAAATGGAATATCCCATGATTTCTCCTGCCCTAGAACTCCACAACAAAATGGAGTTGTAGATAGGAAGAGCAAGACACTCCAAGAAATGGCCAGAACCATGATCAATGAAACAAATGTGGCTAAGCACTTTTGGGATGAAGCAGTAAATACATCGTGTTATATTCAGAATAGAATCTCTATAAGACCTATTCTGGAGAATACTCTTTATGAACTGTGCAACGGAAGAAAAACCAACATTTCTTACTTCCATCCTTTTGGATGCTCATGTTTTATTCTTAATACTAAAGAACATCTGAACAAGTTTGATTCAAAAGCACAAAAAGGTATTATGTTAGGATACTCAGAATGCTCTAAAGGCTACAAAGTATACAATACAGAAACCAAAATTGTGGAAGAATCAATACATGTTAGATTTGATGATAAGCTTGACCCTGAAAAGTCAAAGCTAGTTGAAAAACTTGCAGATTTGGAGATAACTCTTGCAGGTTTTGACGAAAAGACTAAAGCATCAGAAGAAGGTGAGAAGCAAAGTCCAGAAGCAACTGAAATCTCAACTATCCAGAAAAGATCAAGAAATCTCCCAAACATCTCTGAAGAATTGATTCTCGGAAACAAGGATGAACCTGTCAGAACAAGGTCGACATTTAAAGTATCTGAAGAAACTCCTCTGGGATTAGTATCTCTTATTGAGGCTACTTCCTGTGATGAGGAACTTCAAGACAATGATTGGGTTCTGGCAATGAAAGAAGAACTTGAACAATTTTCAAAGAATGACGTTTGGGATCTTTTCCCAAAGCCTAAAGGAACTCATATTATTGGAACAAGATGGGTATTCAAAAACAAATTTAATGAAAAGGGAGAAGTAGTCATAAACAAAGCACGACTGGTGGCACAAGGTTACAGTCAACAAGAAGGAATTGACTACATCGAAACCTTTGCTCCAGTCGCAAGGTTAGAATTCATTCGTTTACTTGTATCATTCACTGTAAATCACTCTATCAAATTATATCAGATGGATGTCAAGAGCGCATTTCTTAATGGCTATATATCAGAAGAAGCGTATATTCATTAACCCCCAGGTTTTGAAAACTCTAAATGTCTGAAACATGTTTTTAAACTGAAAAAATCACTGCATGGTCTAAAACAAGCTCCTAGAGCTTGGTACGAAAGATTAAGCAACTTTCTTCTAGAACATGATTTCATTAGGGGAAAGGTTGACTCTACACTCTTCTGTAAAAACATTAGAAATGATCTCATGATATGTCAGATATACGTTGATGATATAATTTTTGGTTTCGCTAACCTCTCTGTGTGTCAAGAATTTTCTAAGCTAATGCAGGCATAATTTAAAATGAGTTTGATGCAAGAACTAAAATTCTTTCTGGGAATTCAAATCAATCAAGCTTCAGAAGCTACACATGTGTATCAAAGTAAATGCATAAAAGACATTATGAAGAAATTCGAAATGGCAGAATGCAAACCAGCAAAGACACCCATGCATCCAACCTGCATTCTGGAGAAAGAAGAAGTAAGTCAAAATGTTTGTCAGAAGCTCTATCGTGGTATGATATGCTCTCTCCTCTATCTGACGGCTACCCGTCCTGACATTCTCTTTAGTGTATGTCTTTGTGCCAGATTCCAATGAGATCCAAGGGAATCTCATTTAACAACATTTAAGAGAAACCTAAGGTATCTAAAAGGAACTCCTAACCTTGGCCTGATGTATGAGAAAACATCAGAGTATAGGCTTTCTAGATATTATGATGTAGATTATGCAGGGGATAGAATGGAACGTAAAAGCACATCTGGGAACTGTCAGTTCTTGGGAAACAATCTCATATCTTGGGCTAGCAAAAGACAGTCAAACATCGCTTTGTCTACTGCAGAAGCAGAATATATATCAGCTTCACTATGCACTACTCAGATGCTCTGGATGAAAAATCAACTAGAAGATCTTCAGATATTTGAGAGTAACATTCCTATCTTCTGTGATAATATTGTTGCCATATGTTTAAGTAAGAACCCTATCTTACACTCCAGAGCTAAGCACATAGAAATAAAACATCATTTCATCAAAGACTATGTTCAGAAAGGGGTAATATCTTTAAAATTCATAGATACAGACCATCAATGGGCTGACATTTTCACAAAACCCCACGCTGAAGATAGATTCTCATTCATTCTGAAACACTTAAAAATTGAAATTTTCCTAGAATAAATCTAATGTGCTTCTCTGAAATAGCAAAATAAGGCTCTGAAATAACATCTGGTATCTAGATCTGACTCTGATACTTCTACCAGTTAGGAGTCATCTGAATCAGAAATCCTTAGGATCCAATCCCTTGGTATTCCTGAAGATCATATAGATCAACATGTGGGGTATCTTGCATCTGACCTTGGATATTCTAGATAGCTGTCTAGCAGAAATCAAGAGACAGGCCCTTGAGATCTCCTCGAGCAGTGTGCTGATTTGGGGATTAGACTTCCATCATGAGTTGTAATCATGTGTCTCCTAAGCGTGTCAACTCGTTTAATGTTCCATCATTAATTTTCTAACTTCTCAACTGCTCCTAACACCATTTTGCATGCTTTCTATGTGTATTTATATGTTTCACAAGTCACAATTTCAAACTTTACACTCACAGCCTACACAAACCCCTTTCCCTCTTCAATCTTTTCAAGTTCATCAATCTTCATCTACTTCAACAACTCTCTCATGGATTCCCAGCAACAATCCATTTACAACTACTCTCAGCAAATGGAATCAACGGAACAACCACCCATTTCTTCTCAGCAAACAACTACTACAATCGGTGTTGTCTCTACTCCAATTTACAAAGAACCACACATATTGGATCGTGAACCACATATCCATCTTGCCACTCCATTTGACAAGCTTGAGGCTTATGTGAATCGTTGGTAGATTTCAAGAACATGAAGCGTAATGGAATAGACCTTACTGAGGAACTCAGAATGCAAGGGTGGGAAAACTATTTCCAAAGACTCTATGGCCCTGTCTATACCTATCTAGTAAAAGAGTTCTGGCGCTTCGCAGACTCAGATGATCATTACATAGTGTCACATGTTCTAGGGGTAAAGATCGTCATCTCTGAGAAATCCATCGCCTCCCTTTTGAACATGGAGAAGACAATGGGAAGAAGGACCTAGAACATCAACCCTAGGGCAAAGTACTTGTCCCAGGAAATTGCCCTAACTATTTTCCAATAAAACACTGAAGGCAACTCCTCCAAGAACAAGGAACTTCACCAGAACCTCTAAGTCTGGCTGAAGACCATTTTAGGTACCATCCATCACCGCCCAGCCTTAAACTCTCTTGACTACATCAACACGGATCAGAAGTGCATACTCTACTGCCTTCACAAAAGGCTCAAGCTGAACCTGTCAGCACTGGTATTCAAATACCCCAGAGACTCTGTCAAAGACACCAGAAACAACATGAAGCCCAGAACCTACATCCCTATGGGAAGTCTTATCTCCGATATTCTGATCGAGAGCGGGCTGGTGGATCACCTGATTCATCACAATCGGATGGAAGACATCACATTTGACATTGGAAGGCCTCTGAACGCTCGTAATCTGAAGAGCATGAGGGTGATTGCGCAAATCAGGGTGAAACCCTCGTTAGATACCTCCTGGGAAGCACTCAAGGATCAGAGGAAGATTCCCAATGGACTCTACCTTTTCTCCAAGATTGATCCTCCAGAAATTGTGGCACACTATCTGCAAGATCTGGCAAGCCAAGGAGTTGACATCTCAGAGTTCTCTGTGGACTGGCTGCCTGAGCATCCACCCAACTTCATGAAGAGATAACGAGAACCTTCTGGGAAGTCAAAGAAGGCCAAGAAAGCAAAACTGGGAGAATCTTCTACGTCAAGACCTCTGGTCCCTCTGATTGAATCACCAAGTAAGTCTTTGCCTCCTCCCTCTCGCTCTGTCAATTTAAAGCAAATTGCTTCTTCTCTTCCCCAAACCACCCCTATGTACACTCAATCTGAACCTCCACCCTCTACCATTAAACCCTATGATACTCCAACCCATAACCCACCATCACCTCCATTTCAAAAATTTAACCTCTCCACCATTACACTACCAGTTTCTGAAGCTGAAATGCTTAACGAACCTATCTCATCTATATCCTCCACACCTTCATCTCTACCCTAATACATCTTCTCATCTGACTCAGAACCCTCTAACCCTTAATCCCTCACACTGGCCCAACTTCAGGCTCGTGCTCTTGTCTCACAACAACAACCTGAACCAGAAGCTAACACTCCACCACCTAAATAACCAATTCCACCACCATCTGAACAATCACAAACACCACCATCTAAAAAACCACATAATCCACCACCTGAACAATCCACAACACCACCTTCTGAAACCCCCATCACACCACCCTCTAAAAACATTATCACCCCTACCTCTCAAACTCCCACTGACACCACCCAAACACCACCAACATCTCCATCCCCCAACCCTGAACCAGAAACTACCTTCCCCACCCTAGAAGAAGTAATCTCTTTATTTTCTGAGTCTTCATTGGAGAAGATCAGATCTCTATTTGAAAACTCTAGTATCAGTGATGATCCCTCTGCGATGAGGATTCATTGGAACAGGGTGATCAGATGGATGACCTCTTAGGCCTTCAAACTGAAAGGCCTTTCTAAACAAGTCCGCAACGACTTTATCAGAGACGCTGGAGAAAGGCAACATGCACGATTGGTCAGAGAGACAGAGGAAAAGGCCAGAAGAGAAGCAGAAGAGAAAGCTCGTCTAGAAGAAGAGCAACGGGTTAGAGAAGCTGCAGAGAAGGTTGTTGCTGCTGCGGCTGCTGCTACTGAAGCTAAGGCAAAAGCAAAAGCTGACACTAAAGAAGCAACATGCATAACTATGGAAGAAGCTCCCAAGGCTAGCACTGATGCTCTGGCCTAGGGGGAGCAATCAAACTCGGACTTCGCCCCTTTGGTCCTAAAGACTCTAGAAGAACTGTAGAAGGAGCAACGGATAGTGCGAGCAAGATTGGATCACCAAGACTCCGTCAACAATAATATTCAGAACCGACTGACTCAACTACTCCAACCGATGCCTCCGCCTCCAAACCCTTAGGCACTTAGGCTTCTCTTGTTGTTTTTCCTTATGTTTTCTGCTATGTATTTTGTGCTCTCCTTCTGAATTGCTGCTTACTTGTACCTATCTTTATCATATATGAACTTCCTTTTTTTACCTAATTTTTTTGCTATGTATTTTTGAGTCTGACAAAAAGGGGGAGAATAAAAACAACTCTGATAAAAATATATCTAAGCCTCTTACTGCAATGCGCATATTAATATCTTAATATCTTATGAAAACTAAAGTTATGCAGGATAACAACTAAGGTACAAACTAGCTGCCACACAAGGAAAGTCTGGTAAGAACTTCTGAGAAATCCTATGATCCATCTCAGGGGGGGTCACCTCTCATTTGACTCTGAGATATTATTTTTGTTGATAATTTCATTGTTTCATCATCACTCTGAATTTTTTTTTGTCATCATCAAAAAAGGGGGAGATTGTAAGAACAAATCTAGTATCTACAATTTATCTCTAAGATTTTGGTGATAACAAAGGATGAAACAAAAATGGTACCCTAATAAAATTTATCTAAGTCTGCAGGACTCTAACCAAAGAAGTCAGATAGACATTCATCAGATACAGATACTAGTTCAGGATAATCACTTAGAATATACTCAACAGAAGCTCTGACTCTAATCAAAGGAAACGTGCAAAACAAACAGAGAGATCAGACACTCTGAAGCAGAAAAGCGCACTCTAGGATCTAAAGCTTTTACACTCTGATGTAATCAATCGGAAGAACCTCTGAAGACAGTCAACTACAAGAAACTATCTGAAGATACACTTGCTGAATAGAGACTCTGATATTTGAACCTTCTGATTCAGAATCATATTTCCAAAGACTTAGCTATGAAGACTTCCACTTATGGAAAGAATATAATTCAGGAAGAAAGTTATAGCGCCCCAAAACTGCTTTGGAAAGAATGTTGTGATTAATGACATTAATCATCCATCATTACTAAAGATCATGTCACTCAACGGTCTTCTCATCACTCCTATATAAAGGATGGAACACTTCACTAAGAAGACAACAGAAACTCACGAGAATACAACACTACTTTCATATTTATTATTCATTCTCTTTCTCACATGAGTTGATGCCCTAAAAAGTGTGAACAGTTCTTTTTGCTCTTACCTTGTGTAATTTCTGCTTGCCTAGAAGCACTAAGCAATACTGTAATTCTATTCGTTTATTGATTACTCCTCAAGTGACTTGTGAAGTCTGTAAACTTGAGAGGACTAAGAGATCCTTATCCTCTTAGACAATCTTTTTGTAATCTTTCAAGATTAGTGGAATAAGTCCTTATTGAAGGCGAAATCACCTTGGCCGGGTGGACTGGAGTAGCTTTGAATTTAAAGTGAACCAGTATAAAAATTAAGTGTTGATATCATTTATTTTTGAGTGTCTCATTTCCAAAGTTTTTATTATCTTTAAAACAATTCAAACCCCCTTTCTTTTTTTTCTCTACCTTCAAGTATGCATAATAGCAGTTCGACATTTGGCGAAAATCCATCGTCGCCATTCCTACCATACCAAGGGTTAAGACCTTGGTAAACCAATTCGATTGACCCCCAGGTTTAGGTTTTTCATCTTAGTCGATCCCAACTTTCACATTGAGTTCTATCGCAGTCATTAGACAACAAATGGACGAAAGCAATCACGAAATGGTCCATATGCTTACTCAGCAAACGAGTACCATACTTAGACCATTGATTCAAGATTTGACTCAGAGTTACCAATAACTGTCAACTCAAATGACCCGAATAGAGGATTTTCTAGGGGCTTCCAGATCGTAAGTTCGATAGACTCCCTCACCTCCACCTCAACTAGAAACCCCAGTCTGACATGAGGAGATGGTTGATAAAACGATTGATCAAGAACACCAGGTGGTCGAATCAATACCCAGGGTGGACCAAAGGCTTACCGTTGTGTTATTCAGTAGAAATGAAGATCCTGACCATGTGGACCAAATCAAACACTACAGGGGACCAAGATCGTTACATTCCTAAAAAACCATCAAATTCCCTTAGGAAATTGTGAAATAAACCAATTCCAAGGAAAATATAATCGGATTTGATGAACTGCCAAAGTCATGCATCACAAATATGCGAATGGAAACCAAATAAAGGTTTCGGATCTTCGAAATCACAAACTGGAGGATATCAAGAGGAGTATCGCAATTATGGGATATGGACCTGATCATCAGCTCAACTCTACTGGGGATGTGACCTTACAACTCAGCTGGGGACACGTGACGAACTGTTGGGGACAAATTACTAAACCAACTGTTTGGGGAAGACCAACAAGGCTTCACACTTCAAGACTTACCTGTTCTCAGACAGCTGTTGATATTCCTTGCTGAAATCGATTATTCTTAAAGTAATTATTTTTATTATTTTTCAAGAAAAATAATTTTTACTCACTAATTTCAAAATTATCATCATAAAAGATCAATTTTATTTAGTAGAAATAAATAAGAGTAGAAATAATTGGATAAAAAGCTCAACTTTAGTTAATAGAATGGTAGCTTGTAAATGACAAGACTCCATAGATCATTACAGAAGTTGAAAAATGGTCATTTACATGGAAAAGGATACATTGGATACAATGATCACTATTCTCCCTACCAACATTAATATCCATTGTGCTCTTGGTTTTGGTTGACAATGATGAATCAGACCCAAATGACCTGCTCAAAACTGTCTGCATGACCAGGACCAACCGAATGCAGTTACTTTCCATAATCCCTAATTTTGCCTAGATTTCCCCAAGGTGGGGTACTCAATCTACCGGGATAAATTTATGTTTTATGTCTCTAACTTTTGCCTGGATCACCCTTGCGGGTTTTCAATCCACCGAAACACTCATTTTTGCCTAAGTCGCCCTTTCGGGTTTTCAACTTAGCGAGTTGTTCTTTTCTTTTTTTAGGAAAATTATTTCTTGACTACATCAACATTCACAGGACGAGTGAACTCTTTACCATCCATAGTTGTAAGAATCAAAGCACCGCCTGAAAAGGCTCTCTTCACAACATATAGGCCTTCATATTTAGGTGTCATTTGCCCATAGCATCAGGTTTGAAAGATAAAATCTTTTTGAGGACGAGGTCACCTTCTCTAAACACACGAGGCCTGACCTTCTTATCAACAACTTTCTTCATTCTTTGCTGATACAACTGACCATGACACATGGTCGTCAATCTCTTCTCTTCAATCAAATTCAACTGATGATATCTAGTCTGGCACCATTTAGCTTCTGTCAACTTGGCTTCCATTAGCACACGCGGTGACTGGATCTCAACATCTACCGGGAGCATAACTTCCATGCCATAAATGAGAGAGAAAGTGGTTGCCCTTGTTAAAGTGCGAACGGATGTACCGTACCCATGCAAAGAAAATGGAAGCATCTTATGTCAATCTTTGTATGTTACAACCATCTTCTGAATGATATTCTTGATGTTCTTATTTGCAGCTTCAACAGCCCCATTCATCTTAGGTCGGTAGGGAGAAGAATTATGATGTGCAATCTTGAAGTCTTTACAAAGAGCTTCCACCGTATTATTGTTCAAGTTCGATCCATTATAAGTAATGATCTTACTTGGCACACCATAACGACATATAATCTAATTCTTGATAAACCTCACAACTTACAAGACCCTAAAAATGGCTCAACATAATTTTACACAATTAATCAATTAAAAATCAATTTAAAAAAGAATTAAAATGCATTTTAATTTGGTCAAAACCTAAAACCTCTTCAAAACACTAAATAAATGGCCAAGAGATTTATACTAGGTCAAACAAGATCAAAGGACCTTAGACAAAAAAATTCATGATTTTTGAAAAGTCGGAAATATATTTAAACAATTAAAAATATGCACAAAAACATTTAATTCATGAAAAATATCAAAATTAATCCAAAAAATAAATTTAATTCAGAATATGAAAGAGAAAAATATTTAAAGATTTTTGGTGAAAGCCCCATATTTTTTGGATTAAAAATGAACTTATTATGAATTAAACAAAATAAAAGGATTAAACATAAAATCAGAAATTAAAATAAAAACAGAAAAAACAAGGGCCATCAGATCTCCCTCATTAATCTAGGTGGCAGATCTAATGGCCACACGTGCGCGTTCCTTGGTGGACTTGAGTCAAACAGATGTACGCGTGGTAATAAAAAACGATGGTCCAGATTATAACATCCAATCATGATCATATGGCCAGGAGGTGTACCAACACACTACCAGAGCTAGGGCTCCGGTCATCTTCTCCGGGGACCTCCAACAGACTGGTCCAACTTCATTTCAATGGAAAATGAAAAATAAGGACACTATTTCAAAGAGAATATGCTCAGGATCACGAATCTGAACTCAATCTTCTCCAATTCCAAGTATATAAAAAGATACAGGTATTTGAATTTTGAGGATCATGAACTGAGTTGCTTTGATTTGGCCTAAAAGCAACTCAATCTTGTTGCCTACATTGGTAGGATTTCAGCCAACCAAAAATCACAAATAATGGTGAAGAATTGAGAGAGAATCGAAGAGATGAAAATTCTGGAAAATCACCTTCGAGTGAGCTTCAAACTTGCTTGATCTTGCTTCCAATTGGCCTTGGCTTGGCTTCAGAATCTTGTAGGAGTTGAATTGGATCAAGGAAAATATTGGACTCTTGGAGTTTCAATCTCAAAATAGAAAGAGAATTTACAACTCGATTTTCAAATGAAAACCTTCAAGATTATCCTCTAATGGTGAGGGTTTGGATTGCAGTTTCAAAGCTTGGACCAGGGATCCTTAATTCTGAGCAAAGAAGGTCTTATTTATAGGCAATGCATTTGCTTTCCACACACTTCCAAAATTGACCAAAAATAGCAATTCTCTTGCATGCTTGCATGGGCGTGTAATAGGCCCATGAAATGATGTATTCAGGTCCAAAATCCTTCACGTGCAATGCTGAAAGCATGTCATGTGATCATGCAATGATAGTTGGAATGTGAAGGTGAATTTCATCCAAATGAACCCTTAAAAAGAAACAATGTGCAAGTCCATCAATTCTTGGCCAAATGAGACAATATTAGACTTTTTGGAAAGGTGAGATCAAGGGAAACAATTTTAATGTTGAACACTTTTCCATTTTAAGCTTGAATCATGATCAATTTTGAGGTGAAAGTTTGGAAAATCAAACATATTTGAAAATCTTCTAAGTACCAAGTCAAATGTTCACTTCTTCCGCCTTGAATAACTTTTGCTATGGGCTTCAAATGGAAACGTTTCCTTCATCAAAGTTGTATATATTTAAAACCTCTTCAATTTAGTCACAAATTAGACCTCATTTGGATTTGGCATGAAGGAGGTATGCATTTTAGAAGTTGAGGAAAATCACTTGTTCAATGGTAATGGCCCAAAATGACCTATAATGTTTCCTCTTGGCACATAGATTTTAAAGTTTAATTTGAACTTATTACAAGAATAAAAGTTTTAGAGGACATCTTGAATTTGATCATGAAAATTGAATGGATCTCATCGCATAAAAATTGAGAAAGTTATGGTCCTTGGAAGTTGACCTCCTAACTAGGGTTCAAACAAAATGACCTATAATCTTTCACCATAAAAAATGACTTTCCAAGCAAAACTATATCTTTACTTCAACATGAAAGTTGTTTTTAATTTCATAAAGAGTAAAGTTGCTCTTAGAATCATTTTCATATGACAAAACTTGTAGGGGATAGGGTGTAGGGAACCTCAGTTTTGACCAATTAACTTTCTCTGGTCAACCACCATGAACCAACTTGCAAACTTGAAGTTCTCTTGATCTCTTGGCCTAATGGAGGATCATATATGTATAAGATGATGTAATATGAATTATACCTTGATATATTTTCTCAAATGGAGAAGAAACTTACTGAGGAAGTTACACAAGATACCCAGATAAATTAAGGCTTCCAAGGCAAGCAAGCTTCAAACTCTTGATGGTTTCTTGATCAAAATGATAAATGAAGATCATGGGGATCCATATATGATGTCTAGAGTCAATGTGAATCATATCTTGATTAGTATCCTTGCACTGAGGGTGTTAAACCCTATAAGCTTGATGAAGCCTAGGTGAATACACACACTACCTATAAAAGAAACAAAATTATACATAGACATATTTTTGGTCTTTTGGTTAGTAAAAAAATGAAAAATAAAGTATGATACAATAAAATATGCTTGGTGATATCTCCTAATTCAAACCCAAATGAATGAGGGGTAAGGAGGATTCCAAGGTGTGATCCCAAAGCCAATGCATATGATGAGATAGCATGAGAGATCTTAGGATCAAAATTGGGGTCTTACACCATCGAAACAGAGAAAGCTGATAAATATGTTGCTAAAACTTACACTTTTGATGTGTCTAAATGTGACGAGATATTTGATTTGTTAGTTAAAGATGATCAAATTATTATTCCTCATGGTTTAAAGGATCCCCTTTTAGAGCAGAAAAAGAAAAGAGGATTCTGTAAGTTTCATAACTTTCTTGGCCATAAAACATCTCAATGTGTTCTTTTCAGGGATTTGGTGCAAAAAGATTTGAAAAAGGGCTGACTTCAATTTGGCGAAAGACCAAAGATTCAAGTAGACTCATATCCTATGAAGGTCGAAAAAGCCTTATACTCCGAACCTTTTGAACGCATGATGGTTGAGACTACTGATGGTCCCAACGAGTCTTTGGTTATTGAATCTTTTGAGTGTATGATGGTTGAAACTACTGATGGTTTCGACAAGAGGACTGAAGATGAACTAGAGGTAGTTTATCCTCAAGCTGGAGGATACCTCACTGATTTTAAGGAGAAATTCAGAGGCGGTACTAAGTTCAAGGTGCAACATTGTGTTCGATGAGAAAGCCGCTGAAAAGTTTGAAGCAGACAAAAAGAAGGAACATAAAGAAGAGAAGCATATCATCCCAAGGTTTGTGTTCGACAAATGTGGATCACCTCTACGAAATGAGGAGTACAGAAGGAAATTCCATAAGCCTCGACCAAAAACTTTTCTTCCTCCGTCGGATATCCCACAAGAGAAGTAGGTGGAACCTGTGAATCAGAAGGGGGGCAAAAGGCTAAAGTGGGGAGTGTTTGATTTGGAGAAAGAAGCAAAGACTCCAGAGAAAAAGGTCGAACCTAGAGGTTATGTGGTTTCCCCTAATTACAAAGGGAAAACCCTATGACCAGAACATAATGGAGACGTTACTAGAGAAACAAGAAACCTAGGAAAGAGGATTTGACTTCACAAGTGAAGCCTGGCGAAACCTCTGGACAGAAAAGACAACATCCAAAAGGAGTGTGAATGGAAAAAGGGGAAATTATGGAAAACCAGACAATGGCCATTACTATTGACCCTTCAAGAGGAAAAGGGATAATATCATCCCAAAGCATGAAATGCACATCTCAGGTCAAAAATAAGAAAGAACCTAAGAACACGCCTTAACCAAATAAGGAGGGGCCTAGATATTCTCCTCAATCAGATGAGGAAGAACTTGAGTATTCTCCCCAGTATGATGAAGAGTATAATCTGTCACTAGATGATGATGTATATGGCGATACTAATGACGATACTTATGGTAAAGATTTCATCGTTAACTGCGGCATCATGTCGTTATTTCCTACAGAATATGATATGGTGTCGGAAGTCTCTGAAGTAGATGAGGATTTCATGCCAGATGACTCTGATGTGCAGGATTCTAAGTTAAAATGACTATGATAAGAGAAATTGGTCCAGAAGCGCTGACCCAACATAGAGAAATCAGATTCTGAACAAAATGCATCTGAGGAGCAATCACCTGAAGAATCTGACTCTGAAGTTCAAGCTATGATGATCTGATTCTAAAGACTCTACAAGAGATATCTGAAGACTCTGCAAAAGATATCTAAAGACTCTAACTCTAAAGACTCTGATCATGTTCACCTCACTCTGACACATGCTCAAAAACACGCCATCAGATATCACCTGATCAGATACTTAAGCTGGAAGCATTCAAATTGTAGTACAACTCTTTTAAGGAAACAATGGATTATACTCCAACACTTCTATGGAAAGGACAATAAATTTACTACATTTATCTCTCACAGCTGGCACGAAATCTTTATTGATTTCCCCCCAACAGTATCATCTCAAGTTCTATATAAAGGCCTCCTCACAACTTAATAACCACAACTTTCATACAACAACATTCTTATACACTGAATATTATTCACCATCATTGTTGTAAGAAATAGTTTCCATACAAGAGTTATTGCTCAATATTGTGTGGCTTTCATTAAATGTTCTTAAATTATGTATTTACTGCTTATCTAGAAGCATCTAGCCAAACACTTATAATTCTTGAAATTGTTTGTGATTCCTCAAGTGATTTGTTTAGGTATGTAGGCTTGAGAGGGCTAAGAGGTTGTTGAACTCTTATAAGAATTTTGTAATTTGTTGAGATTAGTGGATTAAGTCCTTATTGAAGGCGAAATCACCTTGGTCGGGTGGACTGGAGTAGCTTTTAGTTTCAAGCGAACCAGGATAAATCATTTGTATTATGATTATTTATTCTGTGTGTGTTATTGAAAAAATCTTTTAATCCATGTGAAAACAATTGAAACTCCCCTTTCTTGTTTTTCTCTACCTTTAAAGGATTCTTGAAGTATTCAAAACTGTGAGGTTGTTTAACATAGACTTTCTCATTGATGTGTCCATTCAAGAAGGCGCTCTTGTCGTCTATTTGGAATAAATGAAAAATTTAATGAATAAGCATAATCAAGTAATAAATGAATAGCTTATAACCTTGCAACCTGAGTGAATTTTTCTTCAAAGTAGATTCCTTTTTCTTGATTGTAACCTTGAGCCACCGATCTTGCTTTGTTTCGAACAATTATACCATTCTCATCAAGTATATTCTTACACACCCATTTGGTACCTATAATGGGTATACCAATTGGCCTAGGAACAAGTTCCCTCAAACTTGATTCCTTTCAAATTGACTTAATTCTTCTTGCATGGCAAGTATCCATTGATCGTCTCCTAAGGCTTCATCAATATTTGAAGGTTCTATTTGAGAGAAAAAAAATGTCATATTCAAGAAAGCATCCTTGAGATTAAGTCTTGTTGAAACTCCTTTAATTATGTAACCAATAACTTTGTTAATAGGTTGATCATGATGGGTTATCCATTCTTGAGGAAAATCACTTTGACTTGTCTCTTATTAGGTAGATTCCTCTTTGTGTTCCGATTGATCATCATTGTTACCTTTGGAAACATCTTCCATAGGAACTTATCATCATCAGCATCATCATCACGATAGATTATATCCTCCTTATAGGGGTTAGATTCATCAAAGGAAAATGTATTGATTCTTCAATAGTTAAATTTCTTTTATTATAAGTTCTATAAGCTCTACTAGAGAGAGAATATCCAATAAAAACACCTTCATAGGATTTCTCATCAAACTTACTGAGACTGTCTTTGTCATTGTTGAGGACAAAGCACTTACATCCAAAGATATAAAAGTGAGAAATATTTGGCTTTCTTCCTTTGAAGAGTTCATATGGAGTCTTTTTCAAGATTGGTCTTATGATAACCCGACTACTCATATAACGTGTTGTGCTAACCACATCCGCCTAAAAATACTTTGGTAGATTTGAGCCACTAAGAATTGTTCTTGGAAGTTCCACTAAATATCGATTCTTTCTTTCCACCACTCCATTTTGATATGGAGTCCTTAGTGCTGAAAACTTATGAAAGATGCCATGTTCTTCACAAAACTCTTCAAATGATGAATTTTGGAACTCTCCACCATGGTCACTTTTAATTGGTGCATTTTTTTAGTTAGTTTTCATTTTGCACTTGCTTTTCACACTTATTGAATACCTTGAATGTGTCACTTTTATGAACTAAAAAGAGTGTCCAAGAAAATCTAGAAAAATCACAACAATAACTAAGGAATATACATTACCTATGAAGCTTCTTGTTCTTGATGGACCAAACAAGTCCATATGCAACAATTGATGTGTCCTTGTAGTTGATACCATATTCTTTGGTTTTTTAAGTTGATTTAGTTTAATTCCCTTTTGACATGCATTACATAATTTATCTTTGACAAACTTTATCTTTGGTGAACCAATTATAAGATCATGTTTGACTAGTTTGTTTAAATGTTCCATATGAATATGGGCTACTCTTTCATGCCAAAGCATGAGCCATTGTTGCTTACCATGAGACATTTTACTTTCAAACATAAATCATCTAAAGAAATCTAAAAATGTTATTAGTTATTTTACCTTTGAGTTTTACCTCAGGAGTTGCTTCATCTTCAATCAAGCATTAATCCTTCGGGAACTTGATTTTAAAGCCTTTGTCACAAAGTTAGCTTTTGCTTAGAAGATTATGCTTTAGTCCTTCAAAATAAAATACATCTTAAATGGATGTGAAAGGTGGTGCTCCAAATTTGTCTATGCCAAGAATCTTTCCTTTGCTATTATCCCCATATGTGACATTGTTGATTGCAGTATGAGTGATATCTTGGGTAAGTATTTGTTTATCGTCTCCACAGGGATTAATGCATATCAATTTCGTTCAACAATTACTATGATTTTTAGCTTATGTTTGCAAATATTGGTTTTAAAGCTAGGTTATGTATAACGGATGATGGAAAAATAAATTTTTAGAGAGGTGATAACTTGTCAGGATTTAATTTCATCCAACGATCAAATATGTATTTTACCAATCATTATGCACAATCTAAACATTCATAAAAATCATCATGTATCGCTCACAACAGAGTTCATGTCTAAACTCCCGTCGAGAATTCTACCGTATTGTTTAATCGAAGATCTCTTAGCCTAGAAAATAATACAGAGCATTAAGACTCGATACTCATGTGAGTTAAATTTAAATATATGCCTGAGTTTAACATCTAACAGATGATTATATTAGATATAAATTCTAAAAGTATTTCTCAATAACGATTCAAATCAATAGATAAATAAGTAAACAAGGATAACATCAATATAAATTCGTGAATTGATTATACATAACGCCATGATTAAAAAAAATACATACTATAAAAGTGAACTTACATCCAATCGCAAGAAAAAAGGGATTTAGCTACACATAGTAGCTAGATACAAAGAGAAAAATGAGGAGGAACAAGCATCCACCGTGATTTCCTAACAATAGAAATGAACCCAACTCCGGATCTAAAAGAAGCACCATAACTTCTTGTTTTCTAAGCCCCACTCTCTCCAAAAATGGATTATCTCGGATATTCCAAGAGAGAAAAGAAAATAATATCCGGAAAAAAAAATAGTGTAGCGGGGTATTCGTTACCTCATGGTTTATTGACTAAACCAAAAGTAAACATACAATTTGAGTCGCCACCACACTTTTATTTGTCCAAAGGAAAGGCTAAAAAGCGAACAAAAGCCAAGTAAGAAGTTTTATCAAACCAAAAAATAATAAAAATTTCAGAGATCTAGGTAAGGGGGTTGGTTATGAATTGGGAAGGTTTTACGCACCCAAAACATCCTTAGTACTCTAAGGGAACCTCTTTTTGCAAATATGTGTTGTAGGTTGGTATTTGTGAAAATATGTGCAAAAGATTGGGGAGATGAGAAGAGAATAGATTATATTTACAAGTTTTGTTGTTTGAATGGATGAACCCATTGCCTACGTACCATCACAAAGGTAGGATCAAAACTTCGTAGTTCGGGGTAAAAATCACAAAGATTGGTGAATTGATTTGATCAAAAGCCTTAAGGTTTTTTGTTATCAAAGGGAGAAAACTCAACCTAAAACAACAATCCGCCATGTGAGGAAGGCTTCAACATACTAGTGAGGGGTTAACCCTATAATAAGTATGGAAGACTTATAATCCAATCACTAAGGATGAGGTGAGATTTACATCAACCACTATGATAACTCAAACCTATGGCTAATGTTTATGAAAAGATTTTAACAAAGGTGGCCATTGGAACCACAAAAACAACTTGAAGTGAGTTGTACTTACAAGTTAGTTTATTTACAAAATTAAGTCAAAGTTAGATTAAGGTTCATTCATAATGAGTATTGATGAAAAGATTTTGAAAAGTCAAAGGCATAAAGCCTAGGTTTCTAGTTTGAAAAACAATGTCAAAGTTTAGAAAAGGTTTTTGGCTTGGGTTAGACTGAGGTGAAGAAGAGAAGGGCTAGTCCTAAAGCATACAAAGATAAGAGAGAAGACAAAACCCTTGGAGTTCCTTTTCTTGAAATCATAAAGATGATTCAAGATGCTCATTTCCTTTGGACTTAGCAATCACACAAGCAATCAAACAATTTAGATTCAAGCTCCTAGGATCTCCATTTGGCTTGTCTCTCTTAACTTGGCTACTCATGAAAATGGTCCTTCTTACTATCTCAAGATGGAATCCCTATCACACAAGAGAAAACATCAAAAAGTTCACAACACAATAAGGGGAATGGACAAAGAAAGAGTTTTGGAAAGGAAGTCCTTTGAAGTCAACTTCGAGATCTAGCATTCTAGAGGCATGAGGCCTAGTTTCTATTCAACAAATTTATCATTCTAAAGGCATGAGGCCTAGTTTCTCTTGAACTCCTTTAAGCATGGGTAAGTCCTAATTCTAAGTCCTTTCTCCTTTTTTGCATTAGGTTCACACAAAACAAAAGCAAAACCAACACAAGACAACAATATATTTATATACAATAATGAGCTCAAATGAGCAAAAGGAAAATGGCATAAACATAAAATATGTGCTCAAGTGAGCAAAATGAAAAACAATATGAATAAATGAGCAAGAAATAAATGACATTAAAGTAAATTGCAAGAAATTAAATGCTCAAATTAAAGTTAGTGATTAGTATGGTTATGTTAGTTTGTCATAAGACAATTTAGCGCTATGTTAAGCAATCGTAAGTGGACTAATGTAGTAGTCACACCTATCTGAGGCCGGTCAATAAAACTATAGGCAAATAAACACAAGCTAGAGATCATGACTAGTAAGCCAAGCTCCAAAACCTTGCCATGCCAAAAGAAAAGAGAATGGCCTTGTATGGACTTTAGGTTTTTTGCTTGACCAAGAAGCAACCTATCTTGGACACAAAGCAACTCACTTGATCTTGGATCAAGTTGAGTTTGATTTGGATCAAAGAAGGTTAAACCTCTCATTTGTCAAGACTAACCATAAGAAATTAACTCATTTGCCAAAAATAAAAAGAAATAGAATGAAGATGAAATGGATGGAAAGAGAAATAAAGTGTCAAACACAAATGATCAAATGCGAATCAAATCATCATCAATCAATGCTAAACAGAAGAGAAATGAAGATCACAAGTCAACAAGTCAAACATATTTTTTTGGTATTTTTTTGAATTAAAATAAAATGCAAAATAAAATGAACAAAATATGGTCAAACCTCAAATTCAATTCAAATCAACTTCAACAAGTCCAATTAAATTCTCATAGGTCTAACATGGTCAAACAAGCTTTGACAAAAAATTTCAACAATTTTTGAAATCATAAACTATTTAAAAACAATTAAAAACAATGAAAAATAACACAAATGAATTAAAATCTCAAATAAATCTCAAATCAATTAATAAATTGATGAGACTATTTTCCATTGACTCATCATGATCCATATGTGTTAAGAAAATATTTTTTGGATTTTTCAAATATCAAAAAGTAATTAAAAATGAATTAAAACTATTAAAAACCAAATAATACACAAAAAATATTAAATGAAGTCATAAAAATAATTAAAAATCAAAATATGAAACTAGATTTTTCAAGAAAATTTTTGGCATTGGTCTCATATTTTTGTGACTTCAAATATAATATTTATGAATTTTTGAAAATAAAAGGAATTAAATGAAATTAAAACAAAAATCAGAAAATCAGGAAAAACCAGCGCCCTCTGATCATCTCATTAATTGACGTGGCAATGATCATGTGGCTCAGAGGCGCGGATCCACGAAAGACCAAAGTCAAGCGCGCTACATATGGATTTAAAATAAGTCATAACATTGGAAGGCCACGATTAGAACGTTTCATCATGATCCAATGGACTGAAGGCTTCCACGTGGTGATGGTGGTGGAAACCACCATCTTCTCCGGCGATCTAACCAAATCCGGCGACCACGCGCAGGAAATCAAATGTTAATGAAAATGAAAAAGGAAGGAATCAAAATGAAGCTGAGGTGATGTACATCACCCCTGTAACCACGGATCCTCCTCAAAGTTCCTATTTAGAGAGAAACATGAGCTTGAAGGTCATGATGCTTGATCTGAAATGGTACGATTTGCAAAATTGAGACCACCACTGGCCTGCTTGAAGCATGAGGACTTCAAAAAATAGCACAAACCAAAGGAATTCACATCATATAGCAAGATCTAGATCAAGAAAGTTTGGTGATATACCTCTGAAATGGAGCTTCATACAACACGGATTATCCAAGCTCTTGATCCAAGTTTGATTTGGAACTGTGATGGTGATGCAAGGTTAAGGAATTGAGATGTGAATATCAACTAATGATGTTGAAATTCAAGCTTGAAATTGAAAATGAAAACTGAAAATTCCTTTGGTGAGGGTTTGGTTTTCAACTCAGCAGCACTTCAGATCTCCTTGTGGTTCTCATTTGAATGAGAATGAGCTTCTATTTATAGCTGGAATGGATGCAAGGCAATGCTTGGCTCGTGTGCATGAATTTTGGATCCTCCATGCATGAACCTGTGCAGGCGCATGTGAGGCCCAAGATTGAATGGAAATCCATGCTAAACTCAAATGTAATTGAATTGGACGTGCACAAGGCTTGGCATTTGCTTGCACATGAAGTTTCAAAGTGAAATGCAAAAATGACCATAAACATTAAGCTCGTCGAAACTCACTCATGGAAAGTCAAAAAAAATAATGTGAGTAATGGTTGGAAATCCCTTAAATAAGGAACAAAAGTCATGTTGGGCAAAAATTCATTTGGAGTTTGGAAATTTATGAAAACTGGCTGTGAAGGTTTGTGTACAAAACATGTATAGGTTCCCTTTGAAATTTTTTACCAAAAGAAAGCATCTTCAAGCCCTTCTGTTTCAATGATGAAAGCCTCAAATGGAAAAACCTCCAACATCAAAGTTGTAGATATCTTCAATATGACCAATTTAGAATTAAATTTTGCATCATTTGGATTTTTCATGAGAAAGTTATGGGCACTTGAAGTTGGATATTTTTCAAATTCAATGGTTTTGGTCCAAAGTGACCTATAATGTTTTGTATTATCACATGTATTTATTTTAGGATTATGAAATTTTGTCCAACATAACATTTGAAGTAGACATCGTAAGATTTCCAATTCAATTTGTCTCACCTAAAAATCATAAAAATTAAGGAAGTTAGGTTCTTGGGAAGTTGACCCAAAATTAGGGTTTCAATCAAAATGACCTATAATGTTTTGAAATGAATTATGACCTTCCAAGTTTCAAATTGATTTTTGATGAACATAAACGTTGTTCATATGGTTCTTAAGAACATTGTTTCTCTTGGGGTCATCTTCATTTGACAAACACATCACAAGTTGTGTCTCAGTGATCCTCAGTTTAGTCAGATGACTTGACTGGTCAACTTCTCAAGGCCAAACTTCAAATCTTGATGAATGAATTATTGAGGATCCTCACATAGGCCCATATATTCAAAAAATAATGAATGAAAGAACTTCCCTTGATTTAATTTGATCATAGGTTGAGGTTGCTTCATGAGCAAGGCACAGTCAAAGTACAGTTGAATTAGGGTTTCCTTGGGAAACAATCCTCAAGCCCTTTGGGTTATCTTGATCAAATTGGCAAATTGAGACACTTGGGAGACATATATGATGATTAAGAGATTTGTGGACCATTGCCATACTTTTCTCATCTTCATCTAGCCACTTCATTGAACTTAGGAGCCTCCTAGAAGCATAGGAACACATGATCACTTGAGCTTCAAAATAAAAAAAGTTAGTGACATATTTTTGTGCTTTTGGTTAGTAAACAAATAAGAAAAGCAATAATATACAATAAAATCATGCTTGGTGGTCTCAAACCACTCACACAAGTCCCATCCAAGGGTTAGGGAGTCAAACATGTTATGATCCTTGAGGCAATGCAAATGAGCAATGATATGATGCCATGAGGGATCTTAGGGTCAAAATTAGGGTCTTATAGAGAGGACCCAAAAATATGATTTGGATCTATTTATACAAAGTTGGAAATTTGTTGTCTCTCCCGGCGAACTCATCCTCGCCTGACGAACTCATCCTCGCCCCGCGAAAGTTGCTTTTTGGCCAAGTTGGCAATTAGAGCACATCAAATAGTCATTGGCAAAAATATTTATCCTCTCCCGGTAAGATCAAAATATCAAGCCCTCGTCAGGTGACCAACATAAGTTTTGCACCTAGAATGTAATTCTTTTTGCTTGCTCCTGCCTCGCCAAAGCTCGCTTCCTGCTCGCCAGTTTGCACCGGGCGAACATTCCAGAATTTCCTCAATTCTTAGTTTTGTTCCTTACTCTTTGTTATGTGTATTTTCCTTTAGTTTCTTGCACCATCTCCTAGACACTAACACACAAATCAAGGATACCAAATCTAATTGCAATTTATATGACATTTGGTGACAAACATGGGGAATTCAACAAAGAAACTGCAAAATAGTCCAAAAAATGCAAAGCTTTTTATATCAATTATAGCCCAACTTAACACTTATCAGACATATCTCCTGTCCTTTAAAGCTAGAGATGAAATTTTTTATATATCTCCTGTCATATGCTTAGAACAACCATTATCAAGATAACATAGATTTATAGTTGTCTTAAAGCAAATCTACAAAAAAATAAATAAGTTTTGTTAGGTACCCAATGTGTCTTGGGTCCTTCATAATTAGTTCCTTTCTTGATCCACACATAATACCCACTAGCAACACTAAAGTTCCTTACATGGCAAGAATTAGGTGTGTGACCATGTAAGACCCCAATTTTGACCCTAAGATCCCTCATGCAATTCCATCATAAGCATTAGCATTGAGATCATACTTTGGCATCCTCCTTACCCCTCTTTCATTGGGTTTGTTTTGGGAGAGATCACCAAGCACTTTTTTATTATATCATACTTGTATTTTATCATCTCACTAACCAAGATACCAAAAATATGTCTTTGCATTTTCCTAACTCTTTTATAGGAAGGGCATGATCTCCATTGATCTATCAAGTTCACATCTAGGGTTCGAGACCCTCATGAACAAAGAGCACAACCAAGAATTGATTCAAGAATGCTTATAATCATCATACATGAGTCCCAATGTTCTCTACACGTTATATTGATCAAGTTTTCTTCAAGAGTTTGAGGGTGATTTGCCCCGGAAACCCTAGTTTGACTGGGTATCTTGAGTAACTTCTCCAACAAGCTATCTTACCAATTGATCAAATTTCTCAAGGGACACTTCAAAATTCATCATCTTATGTGTATATGATCTACCATGAGCCTAAAAAGTCAATAGAAATGAAGATTAGCAAGTTGGTTGATGGTGGTTGGCCAGATGAATTCATCTGATCAAAACTGGGTCTCCCTAGACCCTATCTCCTACAATTTTCACCATATGGAAATGATTCCAAGAGAAAACTTACTCTTAATGACATTTCAAACAACTTTCATGTGGAGACCTAGATATAGTTTTTCTTGGAAAATCATTTTCTATGTTGAAACATTATAGGTCATTTTGTCTAAACCCTAATTTAAAAGTCAACTTCTCAAGGCCATAACTTGCTCAATTTTTATGAGATGAAAGATTTCCAAGTTTCAAAATCAAATTAAATGTGTCTACTTCAACTTTTATGTTTGGAGTGGGAGCTAATTCAACTGTTTTGAGCATGTGATATGAGGTTACACTATAGGTCACTTTTTACCTATACCATTGATCAAGTGATTTTTCCCAACTTCAAAAATGCATAACTCTATCATTTCAAATCCAAATGAAATGAAATTGGTGACCGTTTTGAAGGTCTTTGAGAGATCTACAACTTTTATGAATACACTTTTCTCATTTGAAGCTCACATAGAAAGTTAAGCAAGGTAGAATATTGAGACATATGGCTTGACACTTAGAAAATTTTTGATATGTCAAAAATTTCCAAACTTCCACCTCAAATTTCTTTAAGTTACAAACTCCAAATGAAAAAGTGTTGAACATGAAAGTTATTCCTCTTGATTTAACCTTTCCAAAGAGCTCAAATTCATTCATTGTGGACATGGAATGCATAGGATGCGCATGGCATGAACATGGTGTCATCACTTGGCAAGGATCAAACTTCAAATTAAAATGTACAATTGCCTTGGAATCCAAGCTGAATTCAGATCATCTCACACTCATTTGCGGACTTATGGCAATGATTTTATGGGCCTATAAGTGCCCATGCACCAATGCATCATCCATGACCAAATTTGGAAAGTGAATTCAAGTGTGCAAAAATCAATGGATTCATCTATAAATAGAGCCTCATACACTCAGCATTTCAGACACATTCGCACCAACTTTGATCCCCTAACTCTAACCCTCACATTGCAAAGGATAAACCTGAGAAATTCACTTGAATTTGAGTTTGAATTTCCACTGTTTTGAAATTCAAATCTCTAGGAATCCACAGCCTCTTGAACATTCAATCCTTCTTCTGCAAGCATTTGGAGTGAGATCAAGCACGAGCGAGAGCAAGATCAGTTGAATCCAGACCTCCGCTGAAGGTATTTTCCAGAAATTTTGATCTCTTCGATTCTCTCTAATTCTTGCTCAATTCTATTGATTCTTTGGTTGTTTGAAGTCCTACTAATATAGGCAAGAAGATTGAGTTGCTTTGAGGCCAAATCGAAGAAACTCAGTTCATGTACCTCAAATTTTAACTCCATGTATCTCTCAATATACTTGGAGTTAGAGTGAATTGAGGCCAGATTCGAACTCAGTGCCATTTTTACTTTGAAATCATGTCCTTGTTTTTAATTTTGGTGATGGTTGAAGGTGGACCAGTCCGGTGAGGTTCACCGGAGAAGAAGACCGGAGCTACAGCTCCGGCCATGCGCTGGCATGTCTCACAGCCACATGATCTTGTTATTTTGGTCTAATCTCACGCGTCCATTGTGATTACCAACTGTGTGGCGCGCTGACTTGAGTTCATCGTGGATAGCGCGTTTGTGACCACATGATCAACCACCTCAATTAATAAGGGAAATCAAGTGGTCCACGTTTTTTCTGATATCTTAATTTTCATTTTAATTGCATTATTTTCAATAATTCATATTAAACTCAATATCGATCCAAAAAATATTGGACTTTCACCAAAAAAATTCAAATCTTTTTCTCTTTCATATTCTGAATTAAAATTATTTTTTGGATCATTATTAATATTTTTCATGAATTAATTGATTTTGCATTTGTTTTTAATTGTTTAAAAATATTTTTAAGTGTCCAAAAATCATGAAATTTTTTCTCCAAGGTCCTTTGACCTTGTTTGATCTATGATAAATCTCATGGCCATTTCTTTGGTGTTTTGATGAGATTTTAGGAATTGGACAAACCATATTTAATTTAAATGCACTATTTTAGTATTTTAATTTGAATAAATGCCAAATAAATTTGTTGACCAATTGTGATGACTTGTTTATGTTTGAATCTTGTTGTTGTGCCTTGGTCAAGGTTGATTTGACTCTATCAAATTAATATCATTGGATTTAGGGGATTGATGGAATGTCACTACGCCAAAAACTGGAATAGACAGCGCACCTTAGAGGGCGCTTTATTACAAAAGCGCACTCTAAAGTGAAGCGAAAAAATAAGGAGCGAACAACTGGAATAGACAGCGCACTTTAGAGGGCGCTTTTGTAATAAAGTGCCCTCTAAGGTGAAGCGAAAAAATAACGAGGAGATAGAGGGACAACAATACAGGGCGCTTTTTAGAAAGCGCCCTCTAAGGTTACCCTTAGAGGGCGCTTTTAAAAAAGCGCTCTATAAGTCCATGTGCATTTCCAGTTTATAAAGCGCTTTTGGAAAGCCTTAGAGAGCGCTTTCATAAGCGCCCTCTTAGGCCCCCTTTAGAGGGCGCTTTTTTTCCACAAGCGCCCTCTAAGGTCCCCTTTAGTAAACATTAAAATTATAACATACTGCGCGTTTTGTTATTTCACTCTCTGTTATTTTCGTTCTTTTTCACGTTAGGGTTCTCACTGCTACGATTTTCGCTACTTCTAAGGCGTTCTCCTTCCACCTCTGTTAGATCTACGACGTTTCCTCCTTCTATTAATTCATTGTTAGCTGTTCGATTTTGACACCATAGGTATTTTTCTAATCTTCATATTACTTGGTTTCTCTTCTGACGTTCGCTATTGTTCATTTTTGGTTTCATTTTTCTTGGTTCATACATTTATTGAGTATTCTCAACAATAATTGTGTTGCAATGCTAGCAATGGAGACTAGGAATTATGGGTTAAATTTCACCAACTGTTCCATTTGTTTCTCGATGTAGAAAAAGGAGGCAGCAATATCTAAAACACCTTCTACCAATCAAAGGTACACTATGCAGCTTATGAGTGTATTTATTCTAGCATACATAGCGTAGCTAGTAACTTAAGAAGTTTAGGTATGGATGTTATTTGATAGAGTAAATTAGAGTCGACTATTCTTCTGTTAGCTTTCAGTTAGACCATTATACAATTCTACATATATATTTTCTAGTCAATGTTTATCTTTTGTAAAAACTATATGATGATATATAACTATGCTACAAATTAGTGCATACCACTAATGCTTAATGCATGGTTCATACATTCTCATGCTATTGAAGTCAGAGATATCTGAAAATGTTGAGAAACTAACTCAATAAACCAAAATTGTTTTGGTTTTGGGTTGTTGTTGGAGACATGAATGCCCTGCACAGAGACTAACTCAATAAAGCGAAATTGTTTTGTCTCATCCCATTTTTGGTTTCTCTTCTGAAATTGTTTTTTGTTTATTCTAATTAGTAATGGATAATACATGGATGTCTTCCAATCGATTGTCGAGAGAGTACGAGAATGGGGTATCAGAATTCGTTAAGTTTGCCGTTGCGCACGCCGAAGACCCCAGTAGAATGATATGTCCTTGCTTGGGTTGTTGTTATGGGAAACGGGTTGACGCAGTTCAGTTGACATCGCATCTAATGAGGCATGGAATTGATCGAAGTTATACATGTTGGAATTTGCATGGTGAGAAAAGTAACGAGAATGTTGAACCAGGGGATAGTACGACCTATGCCTCAAACTATAGTGACGCAGATACATACGATTGTGATCGAGTTGAAGAGATTGCAGAAGCACTTGAAGGAGATCTTAAGGATTGTCCCGAAATGTTTGAGAGGTTGGTAAGTGATGCAGAGAAACCTTTGTATGATGGTTGCACTAAATTCACAAGATTATCTGCGGTATTAAAGTTGTACAACTTAAAGGCGGGCAATGGATGGTCGGATAAAAGTTTCACAGAGTTATTAGCCCTTTTGAAAGATATGCTTCCTGAGGATAATGTTCTTCCCAATCGAACATATGAGACCAAAAAGATGTTGTGCTCTATTGGCATGAGCTATGATAAGATACATGCATGTCCAAACGATTGTGTTTTGTTTCGAAATGAGTATGCATCGTTAAATGAGTGTCCTAAATGCGGTGTCTCGCGATATAAGAACAAGTTGTCTCCAGCAAAAGTCTTGTGGTATTTTCCTGTTATTACTTAGTGAAAAAGGTACAGGTCAAATGATTTTAATTGTTTTCTTTATTACATGTAAAATGGCTTTTATTACAGCAAATCGAGTCAGTTGCATCAAAAAAAAAGGTATAAACACAATTATATGATATTTATGCATAGAAAATGTTAATTCTTGATCTTATACTTCACCTAACTAATTTTATGATATTTTAGGTTCATGCTATTGATATTGAACAAAAAGAGGTTGTTGCTAAGAAGACTGCGGCTAGCAAAAAAAAACATACATCTCAGAGATGCTTTTGCTACTTAGTTTTATTTCTTTTTAAGTTATGAATTGGTTGTATAGTTAGAATCTTTAGAAGTTAAACGATTATATATCAGTGGATTGTTGTATATGTATGGATTGTTGTATATAAGGCTTGTTGAATGCAATGTGTGAAAAAGGGCTTCAAATTATACAGTTTTAGGTGTACTGCTTCAATATACAGGTTGTCTAAAATAAATAAAAAAATATAGCGCTTTTTAAAAAAAAAAATTTAAATAACCACCCACTTTAGAGGGCGCTTTCCAAAATAAGCGCCCTCTAAACCCTTTAAATTTCCACTTTAGAGGGCGCTTTCCCGTAAAAGCGCCCTCTAAACCCTTAAAAGTTTCCACTTTAGAGGGCGCTTTCTTTAAAAAGCGCCCTCTAAAGTGGCCCTTAAAGGGCTTAAAGAGCCACTTTAGAGAGCGCTTTCACCAGGAAAAAAAGCGATGTCTTTACCTATGCCAGCGCCATATTAGAGGGCGCTTTAAAGCGCTGTTATAGGCCAAAAAAAGCGCCCTTTTTTCCCTTATTTAGCGTAGTGTGTACATTCCATCTCCCAAAATGAATGGATGATATTAATTTGGTAAAAGTCCTTCTTTGACCAATTTGTGTTTTGATTCATTCCCCTCCCACTTCATCTTATTCCCTTTCTTCATTAATTCATTCCATTTGGCCTATGATATCTCATAATCCTAAGGCTAGTTGATTGAAAAATTGACATGAGTATGGATGAGATTAGGCCACACCTTTTGCATATTCTTTTTGTGTGTGGTATGTTTCATGAGCATAGTTCATTATACTATGTCTCTAACATGCATTAACACCAAAAATTTATTGCCCGACCTCAAATAGTTGTGACTTCTACATAAGTCCAATTACGATTGCTTAACATAGCGCTAAATTTGTGACATAAAAGGCATAAGCATTCTAGTTAGTGAGATTGTAAGTCTCCCCTCTTTCATGGTATTGTATGGAAACTTGGCCTTTTTTCCTTCCTTTGGAAGATGTCTTGGTTCAAGGATTCATGCTTGTGATAAGTGGGTTGAGTGTTCTCCAAAGAATGTCTTAAAATGAAAAGCAAAAGCAAAACAATACTAACTTCTAACCAATTAACTACTAACTTTTAATTTCAAGTCCTCTACTTTAATGTCATTTAATTTTTCTTTCTATTCATTTGCCATTATTTATATCATTCTAATTATTTATGATAATGCAATTTTTAATTTGTTCATTTGGACCATATTGTGTGATATATTTTATTTGTGTATACTTTGCTTGTTTGTATGGTCTTTGACCATTAATGTACATAATAATAACAAAAACCCTAAAAGACTTTTATATGGACTGTTGGCTTGATCTTGAACAAATGGACTTAGAATCTAGGCAACCTTCTTATGCTAAAGGACTTGGCCAATGCCAACTTGTTGAGGAACCAAGTGCTTGCAATTTGAAATTCATCTCATACATCTTTGAAGACATCTCTAAGTTCATCTGCAACATGATCATTGTGAAGCTGTTATTTTGAACCTGTGACCTGTGGAAATCATCTGTTACATGGTTTATTTTGGAGAAGATCATGGAATGGATAATCTTGGATGTGGTCATCTTTATTTGATGCCTTGCTCTTCAAGATAATATAATTGTGCATTTGTGTGTTTCTTAATTCTAAAAGTCCAAGGGAATTCTGGGTTTCTATTGACATTCTTGTCTATTGGATTGCTACCCATTTGGTCAGATCTTTTCAACTCTAAACTTTTAATTTTGCACATAGGATAGTCTCTTCATCTTCTCCCTATTTCTTTAATTTCAAAATCTCTCCCTCCATTTTTTTCAAAATCTTCTTTGTGTGAACTACTTTTGTTCTAAACTTTGACCACTTTTGCAAAAAGATAGAAACTTTGGCCTTATGCCATTGCATTTTCAAACTTCTTTTCTTAAATCAAACTTGTAAATAGACTTAACTATACTTGACTTAAACTTTCAAAAAGCCAAAAACAACTAACTCATTCAAACCATTCTTAGGCCTTTGTGCCTTTCAAACTTAATTTTTGTTAAAAACAATGCATCCACTTTGAAATTTGTATCACGAACTACGAGGTTTTGATCCCTCATTTTTATGTTGGTACGTAGGCACAAGACCGAAGGTCTTGTCAAACACAAAAATATAATTAATGAATTCTTTTCTCATCCCCCCATTCTGTTTGTTTGTAAACATCACTTTATACCAAGCACATATGCACACAAAAAGGGCTCCCTATGAGTACCTAGGACACATTGGGTGCTAATACATTCCCTCTGTGTAACCAATCCCCTTACCTGTAATCTCTGACTTTTTATTAGTTTTGATTTGAGAACTTCTTACTTTTGGATTTTGTTCGTACTTTTTCCCTTTTCCCCTGGAAACAATAAAAGCGCGGTGGCGACTCTTGTTACTTGATCTCTAGCTTGTCAATAGCTTGATGATCATGAATTTAACGCTACAGGAATTAAGTGGCGACTCTGCTGGGGAAATAGTCTCCAGTGGGCTTAGCCTACTTTTTGTATGTATATATTTGTATATATGTGATGTTTGTATATATGTATGTGTGATATAATCTGCTTGTTGTGCTTGGTGATCTCTGAATGGTGAGATAAGTTCTAACCCGAACTTGAGTGCAATTACGATAGGAGGATGGTATAGTCATCTTCGACTTGTGTGGAGTAGTCCTTAACAAGTTGGCTTGAGATCCATTCCCTAAGTGGAGACTCCTTTGGATTTGGAAATGTCACACAAGTATTTATGGTTAGGCATTACTATTTCTAATTGGGTCTGAGAAGTTGAGGACCTTAGAACATTTAACCCATATTGGCCTATTTAGGACGTAGTGCGGAAACTGTTCAAGTGTAGACTTGATAACAGTTGTTACGCGATACTACACTCAGACGAGTTTCTCTTGAGAATATTATGAGTCAATGAGTCAATCATCTTAACCTGTAATATCTGATAGATGGAATTAAGACTCTGGGAACTTTTAGAACATGATCTACAGGTTTTTATCCTTATTTCACTCCTTTGGGATGGTTCTTACCCATGCTCGTGACTTAAAACAAACCCTTGATTCTTGGTTGATCAAATTAAGTCTTGTCAATATCAATGGAACTTGGGTGTTGATAAGGTGAAAACCATAATCCACCAAAATGGATGATTGATCTTGACAAAGACTTGATTCATCCCTTGACCTTTGTTTGATTGCCTTGTGTGTGATCCCTTATTTGTGATTCTTGCATTCATGCATTCATGCGCATCATAACATTCATCACACGAAAATTTCAAGGAACTAAGGTACCATTTGCAAATATTTTCAGACCATGGATTGTGGATGAAAGAACACTAAGAAGTACAGTTTCAGATGTCCCGACTTGAAAGAGTTAAGGAAGCTATCATCTTTTGTATTAGATCCCTTGGACTTCAAACAACATCATGGGAGGCTTCTATCCATCTTGTCTTGAAGGACTCTTGAGTGTGCTAGTGCAGTTCTATGATCCTCTCTACCGTTGTTTCACTTTCCCAGATTTTCAGCTTGTGCCTACCTTGGAGGAGTATTCTCATCTTTTGGGGATACCTATTTCTAGTAGAGTGCCTTTTAGTGGATTGGAGGAGATTCCCCGATCTAGTATTATTGCTGAAGCTCTTCACTTGAAGAAGTCTGAGATAGAGGCTCATTGGATGAAGAAAGGAGGGTTATTTGGGTTGCCATCTGTTTTCCTCATCAAGGAAGCTACTACCTTTGCTCAAGCTGGTAGTATGGATGCTTTTGAAGCTATTTTTGTGTTGCTCATCTATGGATTAGCTTTGTTCCCTAACATTGACGGTTTTGTTGATATTAAGCCATTAGACTTTTCTTGATTGGGAATCCTGTGCCTACTTTGTTGGGTGATATGTATTTCTCTTTGCATCTAAGGAATTCTAAAGGTGGTGGAACGATTGTCTGTTGTATTCCTCTTCTATACAAGTGGTTTATTTTGCACTTGCCTCAGACACCTGCTTTTGTGGAGAACAAACAATGTCTAAGGTGGTCTTAGAGACTTATGTCTCTCACTAATGATGATATAGTTTGGTATGATCCGTCTTTGAGCAGTTTGGAGATTATTGATAGTTGTGGTCAATTCTCTAATGTGCCTTTCATTGGTACAAAGGAGAAATTAACTACAACCCTACTTTGGCTCGTCGTCAACTTGGGTTCCCCTTGAGAGACAAACCTAATAACATGTTGTTAGAAGGTCTTTTCTATCAAGAGGGTAAATATCCCAAACATTTGAAGCAGAAGATTGTTCATGCTTGACATAATGTGCATAGGAAAGGAAGATCTGAGCTTGGTCCGTGCAATTGTGTGGCTTTGAAAGCCTACACTCTTTGGGAGAAGAAGAGAGCTATGGAGTTGAATATGTCTTATCCTTGCGAAAGACCTATGTCTATGGTTGTGGTTGAGCCATTAACTCTCCCTAACCAAGATGTAGAGGAGATGGAAGACGCGCTCACCAAGATGAAGCAAGAGAAGGATATGTGGGAAGAGCGTTTCCGTGCTTTGAGCAAGAAGCATGAAGAGTTGCAGTTGGAGTCTAAGGGTAAAGATGCACTTATTGAGCTACTTGAAGACCGAGTGACAAAGAGACAGAGAGAGCTAGAGGTTTCATCTTCTAGCATGCCTCAGCCTTCCGTTGCTTGGAAGAAGATTGTTGATCAGCTTGTCCTCGAGAATACTCAGATGAAGGCTTCTTTTGAGACCGAGACCCGTCGTATTCGAAGGAAGTACGCGCCTTCAGCCAGATCTTCTGACATTGTTGTTAGGGATCCTTAGGATGACTAGTCTCCTTTTCTCTTGAATCTTTTTATTTTGGTTTCTGAAATTGTACTCAGTGTAATCCTTCCAATTTATATAAATAAAAAGAGATTTTTGGTCATATCAAATTGTTGCAATTTCCATTCAAATATTATATATTTGCAAATGATATAGTAAGTTCCTTGAAAATAAAAATAATCAAGCATTGCATTTCATGCATCATTTGCATAAGCAGGTTTTTGTCAGATGTCTGATTGGTGTTTCTTTTGTGCTTTAGCCAAGCTGACTCACCAGTACAATACCCGAGCCAATCATCTGAGAATCATGGAACACTTGGAGCAAGAGAACAGAGAGCTGAAGGACGATATCGCCCACCTGCTTGCCATGATGGAGTCAGTTCTTGCTGCTCAGAATCAAGCTTCTCCAACACCTGCAACTCCTCCCGTGAGGATTGTTACTTCAGAGGTGACTACCTCTACCATGCCTGCGGCTACCACCCATTTCGCGCCGAATATGCTTGCCGGATTCCCGTGGGGAATGCCGCCCAACTTTGTGCCCGAAGGCTTTGTGCCTACATTTGCTTCCATGCCAGCAACTAGCCCGGTCATGTCCGTGCCACCTCCCGTTGTGCACACTTTGCCTCGCGTAGAGGATACCATTTATCATTCTGAATTGTTTGAGGGTCCGGATGTGTTTGAGAAGATGGACGAGATGAAAGATCAGTTTCTTGAGCTACGCAAGGAATTAAAGACGCTGAGAGGTAAAGATTTGTTAAGAAAGAATGTTGTTGAGTTGTGCTTAGTACCCAACGTCAAGATCCCAATGAAGTTCAAAGTGCCTGACTTTGAAAAGTATAAGGGGGACTCTTGTCCGCTCAGTCATCTTGTGATGTATGCCCGCAAGATGTCTAATCAGACCGACAATGATCAATTGCTTATTCACTACTTCCAAGATAGTCTGATTGGTGTTGCACTCCGTTGGTACATCGGGTTGGATATTGCAAGCATTCGCACTTTCAACGACTTGGGAGAGGCTTTTGTGAAACAATACAGGTATAATATGGACATGGCGCCGGATAGATACCAGTTGAGGTCTATGTCTCAGAAGGACAAAGATACATTTAAAGAATACGTGCAAAGATGGAGGGAGTTGGTTGCCCAGATCACTCCTCCTTTAGAGGAGAAAGAAATGACAAAAATCTTCTTGAAAACTCCGAGTTCATTTTATTATGAACGCATGATCGCTAGTGCCCCCAGTGATTTTACCAAAATGGTAAACATAGGGATGAGACTTGAGGAAGGGGTCCGTGTGGGACGGTTGTCAAGAGATGAGGCGTCAACACACAAGAGATATGGTAGCAACTTTGGTAAGAAGAAGGATAGTGAGACCAACACAGTAATCAGTGGGAGGCAGAGGAGGCCTCAGATCAGAAGGAATCCACCACCCCGTCAACATCATCATCATCAAGTGTCATCAGTAATTCCGGTTTTTTCTAATCTACAAGCAACACCAATACAACAACAACAACATCAACGTCAACAACAACAACCGCAACAAAGAATGAACACCTACAACAACAACAATACCAACAACAATCATCATCAGCAGAACTTTGAGAGGAAGAAGGTCTCTTTTGACCCGATTCCTATGTCATATGCAAAGCTGTATTTCTCGCTAGTTCTCAAGAACTTAATTCAACCGAGTAACCCACCGCAGATCTCAGAACCACTTCACTGGTGGTATAAACCTGAGCTCCGTTGTGCTTTTCATCAAGGAGCACCCAGACACGATATTGAAAACTGCTATCCATTGAAGTATGAGGTTTAAAAGCTTATGAAGAGTGGTATGGTGTCCTTTGAGGACCGCGCGCCAAATGTGAAAGCAAACCCTTTGCCCGCTCATGGGAACTCTTTAGTGAATATGGTTGACAGTTGTCCCAGAGAATTCAAGGTTTATGAAGTTCGGTTTATCCGAAGATCCTTGGTGCAGATGCATAAGGATATCTGTATGGTGAGTGACTATGAACATGACCATGATGGTTGTGTTGTTTGTAGTGTGAACCCAAGAGGGTGTGATGTAGTGAAAAGGGACATCCAACGTCTGATGGATGAAGGCATGATTCAAATTGTTCAATCTCGTCATGGAGATGACGACGTCAATGTCATAGTGCCTGTTTTCAAACAACAAGAGCGGTTGGTAATCCAATATGACAGTAGCAATAATAATAATGTCAGTCAAAGATCAGTATCGCCGTTGGTAATACGGTTAGCGGGCCCAGTCCCGTATTCATCTGATAAGGTTGTACCATACCAGTACAATGCTTCAATGATAAAGAATGGTCAAGAGGTCCCGCAATGGTCGAGTGTTTGGGCTAGTGTTCCCAGAAAACAAAGAAGAAACGATTGTTGGTAAGAAGGCGGAGGTGCCTAATGTAGATCCGGTTGGTTGTTCAAAAGACAAGTCTGGTGAATCCAGCAAATTGAAAGCTAATGATGATGATGAGGTACTCCGATTGATAAAGAGGAGCGAGTTTAACGTGGTTGAGCAGCTTCTCCAAACCCCCTCAAAAATCTCAGTGTTGTCTCTACTGATGAATTTCGAAGCGTACAGAGAAGCACTACAGAGAGTTCTTAAACAAGCATATGTAGAGCATGATGTTACTGTGGATCAGTTTGATCACATTGTGGCTAACATCACTTTATGCAATAATCTGAGCTTCTGCGATGAAGAACTCCCTGAGGAGGGAAGAAATCATAACCTGGCTTTGCATATTTCAATGAACTGTAAGGAAGATGCTTTGCCAAACGTGCTTGTTGACACCGGGTCATCGCTGAATGTGCTTCCGAAGTCAACTTTGTCAAAGCTATCTTACCAAGGAGCGCCTATGAGGTTTAGCGCTGTAATTGTCAAAGCCTTGGATGGTTCACGCAAGATAGTAATTAGTGAAGTAGACCTTCCAGTCAAGATAGGTCCGAGTGATTTTCAGATTACTTTTTAAGTAATGGATATCCACTCGGCCTACAACTGTTTATTGGGAAGGCCATGGATTGATGAGGCAGGGGCTGTTACCTCCACTCTGCATCAGAAATTAAAATTTGTCAAGAATGGCAAGCACGTGATTGTTGGAGGAGAGAAGGCGTTGTTGGTTAGCCACCTGTCATCTTTCTCTTACGTTGAAGCTGAGGATGAGGTTTGAACTCCGTTCCAAGCCTTGTCTATTGTTGCTGAAAAGAGAGTTGGGGCACCTACGTCCTCGTTGAAAGATGCTCAGAAGATTGTTGAAGAAGGTACTGTTGATCAATGGGGGCGCATGGTAGAGGTCTCCAACAACAAGGGCATAACCAGTTTGGGTTCTAGAAAGGCTCATCAATTGCAAGATCTAAATATATGGAACTCAGCTTCCATAACGGAGGGTTCATTCATGGCAATAAACAACACTTAGCTGTTGTGCTAGAGGATGACGAAGAGGAAGATTGCACCAATTTTGTGACGCGTGGAAAGGCTTGCAACAATCGGACCACTGTTGATATTCCTGTTATTTTGCATCGATCTAAGTAATTGCTTTTATATGTTTTTAAAATCCTTCTCATATGCCTAAGGGAGAAGTGAACATTGTTAGGCATTTCCAAATTGATCATTAATAAAATTAATTCTATTCATCCACATCTATGATGTTTTGTTTTATTCTGAAAATGGTAATCACAAAAAACATAAATAAACAATATAGTTGTCCATCTGCATAATATTTGGTCACAAATTCACTTCTCTAAAATCAAAATATCAAATCATTATGCAGGTTGGTTCCTAACCCCATTTAATCCAATGATCCTTCTCCTTCTCCAAATTTTGAATTCCCTGTGTTCGAGGCCGAAGAGGAAAGTGATGTAGAAGTAAGTGATGAATTGACTCGTCTTCTTGAGCAAGATGAAAAGATTATTTAGCCGTTTGAAGAGCAGATTGAGCTAGTCCACTTGGGTTCCGAAGATGATGTGAAGGAAGTCAAGATTGGGTCTCGACTGTGTCCAGATGTCAAGAAGGGGTTGATTGATCTTCTTTGAGAGTATTCAGATGTGTTTGCTTGGTCTTATCAAGACATGCCTGGTTTGGATTCTGAGATTGTAGAGCATAAATTGCCGTTGAAGCCAGAATGCCCGTCAGTCAAGCAGAAGTTGAGAAGAACGCATCCTGATATGGCTGTGAAGATCAAAGAGGAAGTGCAGAAGCAGATTGATGTCGGTTTCCTTGTGACCGCTGAGTATCCGCAATGGGTGGCCAATATTGTTCCTGTGCCGAAGAAAGATGGAAAAGTCCGCATGTGTGTCGATTATAGAGATTTGAATAAAGCCAATCCGAAAGATGATTTCCCTCTGCCACACATTGATATGTTGGTAGACAATACTGCTAAATTCAAAGTCTTTTCGTTTATGGATGGATTTTCCAGATGTAATCAGATCAAGATGGCACGTGAAGATATGGAGAAGACCACATTCATTACACCCTAGGGAACATTCTGTTACAGAATGATGCCTTTCGGTCTAAAGAATGCTGGTGCGACTTACCAGAGAGCAATGACTACTCTTTTTCATGATATGATGCATAAAAAGATTGAAGTTTATGTCAATGACATGATTTCTAAATCAATTGATGAAGAGGAACATGTTGAGCATTTGTTGAAGTTATCCCAGCATTTGAGGAAGTATAAACTCCGCTTGAATCCCAATAAGTGTACTTTTGGTGTTCGTTCTGCTAAGTTATTGGGCTTTATTGTCAAAGAGAAGGGTATTAAATTTGATCCTGCCAAGGTCAAAGCAATACAAGAGATTCCTGCGCTCAAAACTGAGAAGCAAGTCAGAGGCTTTCTCGGCCGCTTGAATTATATTTCCGGATTCATTTCCCACATGACTGCCACATGTGCACCTATATTCAAGCTTCTTCGGAAGGATCAATTTTGTGATTGGACCAAAGATTTCCAGAAAGGTTTTGACAGATCAAAGAATATTTGCTTGAACCTCCGATTTTGTCTCCCCCTGTTGAAGGAAGACCGTTGATCATGTATTTGACTATACTCGAAGATAGTATGGGTTGTGTTCTTGGTCGGCAAGATGAGACTGGAAAGAAAGAATTTGCAATTTACAACCTCAGTAAGAATTTCACCGACTGTGAGACTCGGTATTCTATGCTAGAAAAAACTTGTTGCGCATTGGCTTGGGCTGCTAAGCGTCTACGTCAGTATATGTTAAATCATACCACTTGGTTGATATCCAAAATGGATCCAATCAAGTATATATTTGAGAAGCCTGCTTTGAAATTCTAGTTAACAGACTTTCGATGTCACACGGGATGCTATGACATCCAATTCTGCGTAGACAAGAATTATGCAGAACTTAAAATAAAGTGCAGTAAATAATACAGGGAATTGTTTACCCAGTTCGGTGTCACACACACCTACGTCTGGGGGCTACCAAGCCAGGGAGGAAATCCACTATTAGTAGTATTAATTCAGACCTTAAACCAACTGTTTAATCCTATCACTTAATACCTACCCAGTGCAATTTCAATAGTACACTAAGATCAGAGTTCCTACTCACTCCCCCTCAATCACCTCAGTGATTACAACCTTTAATTAAGTTTAAAGATAATAGTGAAGTCACACTTCAAACAACTCTTGATTGTGCTTAACAACTTTAATCAAGATACACAGCACTCACGCTTAAAAGCTTAGAGTGACACAACACTTACAACTCAATGAACACCCTAGTCCAATGCAATCATCTAGGTGATAATTGCTTGGCTCACAAGATACACCTAATACAAGACACACAAAAATACAGCATGAAGTATGATGGAACAATAAAATCTTCACGCCTAAAATCCCCCGAGTTCTGAATGAAGGATTGCCATCCTTTTATATTACAGCACTTGGGCCTTGTACTTGTATTTCCTAAAATTAAGGTCAAGTAAGTTAACCTAATTTCCACATATTAGGGTACTAACAAATAGGCTATTTGTTAGGTTCATTAATTGCAGCTCAGTTGTTAGTTTCCTGGATTATAGCTCAGCTGTTGGATTCCTGAAAAATAGCCTGAGAAAAATACTGAAACAGAAAAACTAATCATCCTACAATTTAGCATATGCTGTCAGGAATGAATGTCACAACATTCAGTTTGACGTCCAGAACATAGACCATATGCTAAGTCTGTTATTTTTCTAAAAACAGACTGTACAAAATGTTGTACTGTAAAAGACCAACCAATCTATACTTCAGTATCAGCTTACAGTAATAAATGTCAAAACATCCAATTTGACATTTACAGAATGGGCCTTATGCCAGGTCTGTTATCCTCCTGAAGAACAGACTGAAATACATACTGAACTGTAGCAGAAAACCAACCTGCCTATTATTCAGTATATGCTGTCAATGATGAATGTCATAACATCCAGTTTGACATTCAGACAGTAGGCCTTATGCCAGGTCTGTTATTTCCTTGATAAACAGACTGAAATTAAATACTGAGTTATAGCAGACAACCAACTGTTCTAGCTAAACCTGACATTCAATAAATCCTGTATTAGCTAAACCTGCAGCATACTACTCAAGTATGTCATGACATCAGTCAGGATATCAGAGTACAGTTAGAGGTTCTAACACAAAATGCAGCCAATCAAACATCTCCAAAGCATGTCATGACATCAGTCAAGACATTAGAGTCCAGCTAGTGTTTTAACATAAAATGCAGCCAATCAAACATCTACATGCTTTACCTGGGAGAATTCCCCGTTGGCAGATGTTGTTATTAGAGTATGATATCGAATACCGATCTCAGAAAGCGATCAAAGGTAGTATCTTGGCTGACCATTTGGCTCACCAACCAATTGAAGATTACTAGTCAGTGCAGTATGACTTTCCTGATGAAGAGATTTTGTACTTGAAAATGAAAGATTATGATGAACCATTGCTTGAAGAAGGGCCAGAACCTGGTTCCCGTTTGGGCATGGTGTTTGATGGAGCTGTTAATCAATATGGAAATGGCATTGGGGCAGTGATTATTACTCCTTAAGGCACGCATCTACCATTTACAGCTAGATTGACTTTCAAGTGTACAAACAATATGGCAAAATATGAAGCTTGCATTATGGGGCTTGAAGAGGCCATGAATCTCAGAATCAAGTATTTGGATGTCTTTGGTGATTCGGCTTTGGTTGTGAATCAAATAAAAGGTGAGTGGGAGACGAATCAACCCAGTTTAATATCATATAGAGATTATGCAAGGAGGATTTCAACTTTCTTTACAAAGGTTGAGTTTCATCATATCCCTCGAGATGAAAACTGGATGGCAGATGCTCTTGCAACATTGGCATCAATGATTGTAGTGAAGTATTGGAATGAAGTTCCTAATTTATCTGTGATACGTCTTGATAGGCCAGCTCACGTGTTTGTTGTTGAAGAGATCTAAGACAAGAAGCCGTGGTATTACGACATCAGATGTTTCCTCCAAAGTCAAGTTTACCCGCCTGGGGCATCTTTGAAAGATAAGAAGACTTTGAGAAGATTAGCCAGTAATTTCTACTTGAATGGTGATATACTATACAAGAGAAACTTCGACATGGTTTTGCTAAGATGCGTGGATAGACACGAAGCAGACTTGTTGATGACTGAAGTGCATGAAGGTTCCTTTGGTGCTCATTCCAATGGACATGCAATGGCAAAGAAGATGTTGCGAGCAGGTTACTATTGGCTGACAATGGAATCTGACCGTTGCAAATTTGTGAAGAAGTGCCACAAGTGTCAAATTTATGCAGATAAGATTCATGTTCCTCCAACACTATTGAATGTTATCTCTTCCCCATGGCCTTTCTCCATGTGGGGAATTGATATGATTGGGATGATTGAGCCCAAAGCTTCGAATGGACATCGTTTCATTTTAGTGGCAATTGACTACTTCACAAAATTGGTCGAAGCGGCATCGTATGAGAATGTGACCAAGCAAGTTGTTGTAAGGTTTATCAAGAATCAGATCATATGTCGTTATGGTGTGACAAGTAAGATCATTACTGATAATGGATCGAACTTGAATAACAATATGGTGGAAGCTCTTTGAAAAGACTTCAAGATTGCACATCATAATTCTTCTCCCTACAGACCCAAAATGAATGGGGCTATTGAAGCTGCGAATAAAAACATCAAGAAGATTATTCATAAGAAGTTTGTCACATACAATGATTGGCATGAGATGCTCCTATTCGCTTTGCATAGGTATCGTACATCCATCCGCACTTCAACAGGGGTAACCCCATTCTCTCTTATTTATGGTATGGAAGCAGTGCTCCCCGTAGAGGCTGAGATTCCTTCATTACGTGTGCTTGTCATACCCCAATTTTGTCCGGGCATATTTAAATTTTCATAAAATTAATTTCATTTTTTAATTTGCATCATATGCACAACATGATATGCATTTCATCATGAATAATACCTGAAATATCAGTCAGAGTAAATTTATTGAGAATATAGACAAATTGGTTAAATCGTTTCTCAAGAACATGCAAAATCAGCGAGTAAAAAGTTTCAAATGTAAAATTGCAGACACCAGTATTATTAATCTACTGTTCACGTAGTTTAACCTGGTGTGCTCGTTGTATTTTTCAGCGACTGTTTCGATTATATTTTGACCCACCTGAGCCTTTTAACCGGTGCAAATTTATTTCAGAATTTGAAGAAACACTGTATTTTTTTAATAAGTATATTTTTGTGCTGATTATTTTAGTGTGCCCGATTTAATTTTCCAAGCAAATTTATATCCGGCTTATATTTATAATCGGTAACTATTTTTATTAAGTTAATTGTTTAACTAAAATAATTAGTGTAAATAATCATAATTATTGTTGAATTTATTTTGATTTGTTTAATTATTAATTTTTAAAATATAATGAAAAGAAGATTAAAAAATGTGAATTTAGATTTATTCATAAAATTATTTCTCAATCTGAAAAAAATGGATAAGAAGGAACAAATTCGGTGAATTTTGAGGATCCAATAGCAGAGTGACATGTGTCACTCTTCACAGCCAAAAACACGTCTCACTCACAAGATTCTCTCTCTTACGGCCACCTACCTCACTCAACGTTTCTCTCCACTATCTCTCCCACTTCCCACTCAGTATTGACTCACCTACCATTACTCACCACAAGACTCTTTCTTCTCTGGCCACCTCACCACTCATTTCTATCACGAAAAGAAAACAGAAACAGAAAAAGAGAGAAATCAATATCTCTCTTCACAAAATCCCTCAACAATCCGCTAACCACCAACAACACGTCGCTCTCCGCCGCCGGTAAACACTCCGCACACCATCACCCAAAAAACCACACTTAAACGCCCAATCCGCCGCCTCCGTCCCTGTCAACCATCACGCTTCAAAACCTCCACCGCGGTTTCCTCCATAAACCATTGACACGAGATCCACCACTCCAGTCTCCACACAACAACCACAAATCGTTTCCATCATCCACGACCCTTTCCGAATCACCCACCATCCCTCGATCCAGTAAAGTAACTCCAACACCATATTGATTAACCCACTCATTTCGCCAACACTTCCAAACCCGCTTCAGATTCGGCCACGACATCACTGACGCTACCAACCTTATTCCGGCTACAAGACTACCGCATTCGCACAAACAAGCAACAAAACTCCCTCTGTAAACTTTCGATTCAGCAACCATCCATAACTATTACTCTTCAACCATCATCATTTATCGCTCATGCCGGCAACAGTGCTATGCACTTTCTTCATGTGTCTTAGTGTCTTGGTTTCGTCTGTTTTTGTTTGGTTTTACAGGTGCCTTATGTAACACCCCGATAATAATAAAATAATTATTTAAATTGAGTTAATAATTTATTTATTAATTTAATTAAATAATTGGAAATTTTATTATTATTATTATTGGATTATTATTATTATTATTGTTTGGAAAATATATAAGTTGAAAATAAGAGAAAAGAGTTCATTTTGGAAAATAAGGTTTTACGTGAAAAGCAGAAAGCGATCGTGAAAGAGGAAAAGGGCAAGAGGCAGGACAAGAGGAAGAAGGTTGAAGAAGAGAAGAGCTTGGAGCTTGAGATTCGCCGGATTAATCAGGTAAGGGGGGTTTATCGTCGATTAATGGGTATTATGGGATAATATGTGATGGGTAGTGCTAAGCCGTTAATTCGACCCTAATTGGGATTGTTGATGCTGAAGGATAATGTTGGATAAGTTGTGGTTAGACTATAATTGAATCTGTGTTTGGGTTGGTTGTGAAATTCCGAACGTATAGCTTTTTACGGAATCGGAATCGGAGGTCCGGAAGTCCTCCAATGGCGGAAAATGCGGAGAATTCTGCATTCTGCCTTGAGTTAGCGCAGGAACAGCTTCTGTCTTGCGTTAACCGGTTAACCCAGGGTGTTAACCGGTTAACACTGTTTTGAATTGTGAATATTTGCTGTTTTGTCTGCGTTAACCGGTTAACCCAGGGTGTTAACCGGTTAACACTGTTGTGATTGCTGAAAATATTGCTGTTTGTGCTGCGTTAACCGGTTAACCCAGGGCGTTAACCGGTTAACACTGTTAAGTTTTGGGACAGGAAGCGTGTTGTGCTGCGTTAACCGGTTAACCCAGGGCGTTAACCGGTTAACGCTGTTGCAGAGTGGAAAAAGTGTTAATTAAAATGTTGTGTGCCTAATTGGTGGTTGCCTATATCGGTGTGTGATATAGTAGGGATTATTTCCCGCTGTTTTGAGCAGTATAGGTATTAGTAGAGTGTGCTAATACTGTGTTTAATTGATTTACATGATAATGATGTGTTGATACATGTGTTGATGATGTATGATGGTATGCATAATGATGTGAATGTATGTATTATGCCTGTATTTGTGAATGGACTGTTGTATGACTTAAAGTGTGAGCATATGTCCATTGTGAATTGTTGTTGATGCTGCATTGCTAGATGATTAGCGTGCATAGCATAGCCTTTGGGGCTGTAGCTAATTCCCATGGTGAGGAATTAGTGAGTGAACCATTGTGGGTTTGTTGTTGATGTTTGCATGCTAGATGATTAGTGTGCATAGTCTAGCCTTCGGGGCTGTAGCTAATTCCCATGGTGAGGGATTAGTGAGTGAGTCACTAGGTCTCAAATGAGTGGGACTAGTGAGCTTAGTAGCCGTATCTGGAGGGATCGGTGAGCTTGAACTATATGTTCAAGAATAGTCGGTACCGCACGTGTAGAGTCTCATTGCATAATGTATGTATGGCGTATAATATGAATGGATGTATTCCAATATTATACGTGTGTTTGTGATGTTATGGAGTATGATTTGAGATTATACTTGTGATTTATGTTGGTGTGAGTATGATGTTGAGCTGATGTGCTGTTACGGATTGTATGTTGTGATTAGGGTGATTAATGTGTTATTTACTTAGCATTACATGATATTTCATAATGCCTATTATATTGATTGAGGAACTCACCCTTACAACTATTTTTCAGGTAACGAGAAATGAGTTGAGTGGAAGCGAGTGCTTGGAGTCTAGTGTAGTCTCCTTAGTGGGTCGTGCTCTGATAGATGTAACATCGGGATGGGATGTTTTATGTTGTTGAATAATTTACATGTGAATGTTACATGTTTTACATGATTGAGGAGATCTCTATCCGCTGCGTTTTATGCAAATATTTGTGTTTTGGATTAATAAAAGAGCATGACTGTTATATTGTTGAAATGGTGTGATTATTATGTGTGACACCCTTGAAGGGCATAATTACTCTGAATTGTTATATGTTTATTATTTTTAATTAAATATTTGGGTATTTTAGAAGGGTGTTACACCTTACGGATTCGTTGTTACGCCGAGTTCAGTTCTGCCAAGTGTTCCGACGAGTTGCGTAATCCTGACCATCTTCAATTTGGTGTGCGAGATTAGAGCACCGTAGATGTGTCGATATGCTAAACATTGAAGTGTTGCGCCAGATTTAATTTAACATTGCGGTAATAACACGGTTATGTTTCTGGTTAAGTTGAGTTCTTTGTTTGATGTTTTGATATATAATTGAATTTTTCTTTTTATTCAATTTTGGTTGCATCTCTACTTTGTCTTTGTTTCTATTATGATTCTAGTTGGAATAAAGTGCATGTCTTGGTGTAGTATTGTCTTTGAAATATGCTACTGTTGTATTATCATGTTGGTGCCTAAAGTGAATGAAATGGGAATTTGTTTACTCATATTTGGAGCATGGTTATCCTTCTGAGACAATGAAGGGTGTTTCCTAACTAGAACACGTTTGTTTCCTTTTTCTCATGAGAGTTCATTTTTTCATTACTGTATTCATTATTAGATGGTATTTTTTTTGTTTGTTGTTAATTCTAGTTAATTTTGCCACATGTCCTATAGATGTTGGCCATCCTTGATATTGAAAAAGAAAAGGAGTCAAACCATCATTTTACCTTTTGTTATACTTTCATTTTAATTTTGATTTCGTTGATTAATTTTTATTATTACCTGATATTGTTCTAGTTATTGCTAATGGTGTTTAGATGTTAGAAGGAATTTATATTTGGGCCATTTGAATGCTGAGAAGTTAGACTTGGTTTTTATTTATTTATTCTGGTGCATTCTTGTTTTATTAATTGTATCTCCTACATGTTGTAATTATCGTCAATATGTAAATATAATTTTGCTTTGCTACTATTTAAGTTCATTACATCTAAATTGGATTCTTATACGGATTCGGAAAATTCATGTCGCTATACCATCAAAGTTTCAATAAATTAATAGGATATTTCATCGCGTTTGGGTCTTGCGGATGACATTAACCATATTGTCATTTCGCACAAATCGGTTTGAACACACCGATTCAATTTTGCAAATCAATATTATCACATATTTTCTTTTTTTTTTAATTATTCAATTAATTTAAAAATTGTTTAGTTAATTACCATTAATTAATTTTAATTAACATGATTATTTGGTGTAAATAAATAATTTTGATAATTAATTTTAATTAAGTTAATTAATCGATCCAATCAAATTTTAATTAATTAATTTGGTTATTTAAATATTTATTGATTTATTTCATTCCAATTCATCATCGATCCAAACCAATTTCAAAAAACACAAATCACACAATTCTCGATTCAAATGTCGAGCCCAGTTTCAAATACCCTTGTAAGTCGATCGCTTCTAGCATCGCCATCAACCTCACATAGCTTACTCTTGGGCTTTCTTACAATGAGACATATTTGGTTATTGATTAATCGAGTAGATAAGCAATACACTAAATAAAATTCATTTCATTCATAAACACAAATTCCAACTATTTTCAAACCGTTTAAAAAGAAGTTTCTCTTTCAAACATAAATTTTGGGATGAAAAAGATATAGGGAGCATATGCTTCACTATTTCTCAAGCACTTGAACAATTGGCGTACGCCATATTGCACGAGTTCTTGTCATCCGATTAGACCTTCTATAACATTTCAAATCATTTTCTAAATCAACTACAAATTCCAAATTCTTTTAACTATTTCCGATAATAAAAGGATAGGAGGCGTACGCCTCATTATCTTTCGATTATTCGAATAATTGGCGTACGCCACATTGCTCGAATCTTCATCATCAATTTAAACCACAATCGAATAAACCCAAATCACCTATTATGTCCAACTTTACAAAATAAACTATATAACTTAAACTTCAATAGAGAATGGGAGGCGTACGCCTCACCATTCCTTGATTATTTGAATAATTGGCGTACGCCACATTGCTCAAATCATCGACTTTCCAAACATACAAAATCCAAACCTATCAATTCAAAATTCAAACTATTTTCGTAAATCGAATACAATATCTAAAAACGTATTTTCTCATAAATTAAACTTCGGATGATAAAGGATGGGAGGCGTTCGCCTCACCATCTCTCGGTTATTTGAATAATTGGCGTACACCACATTGCTCAAATTATCGACTTCCGATTAAAATACGCTAAATAAACTTGGATAAAGGAATAGGTGGAACACGCCTCATTATTCTTTGAATAAGCAAGTAGGAGGCGTATGCCTCACTACCGTGCGTATTCAACATCCGCAAACAAACTTTCAAAAATAATTCGAACGAAAAAGGGGTAGGAGGCATTCACCTTATTATTCTTCGAAAGAATTGGACAATTGGTGTACACCACATTGCTCAATCTTTCGTCGTTCTTCAATAACAAATCAAACCTAATTTCTCGCCCCCCGCGCGATCGAAACCAATCAAACATCAAACATATCAATTCAACTTGTCACCCCCGCGTGACTAAAACTCTTTTAAAAAAGAACACTGTTAATCCTTTCTAAAGCGCATCACAAACCAATGCTTAAGCCTCCGCCGAGAGTAGACAAGCGAGTGTTTAGCCTTTAGAACGCGATCTACACAGTCGTTCATTAAAAGACACCAACCAAATTGTAGTTGCCTGAACTACGAATGCTCTGATTTCCTTATTGCACCATAAGGATACGTAGGCAGGAGATTGCTGTATCTTCGCGAGCACACTAATAAAAAACCTCCATTTTCCCATTCTGAGGTCTTCATCCATCTCTATTACCAATTCTAATCACTCGAAGAAAGCGAATAACAATTAACTAACATTCAAATAGCAAATTAGACTAAAAGGTTCCCGTTGAGTACAACGGACGTGAGGGGTGCTAATATCTTCCCCTTGCGTAATCGACTCCCGAACCCGAATATGGTTGCAATGACCATTATTCTATTTTTCAAAGGTTTTATCGATATTTTCCTATTCCTTCATTGGGATAAATAAAGTTCGGTGGCGACTCTATTCGAACATAATTTTTTTCGCGACCATCGCGAGGAATCGTATTTTTCAAGATGCGACAGTGCTCATGGAAGCCAAGTTGACTGAGGCTGAATGGTGTCAGACCAGGTTTGATCAGCTGAATTTGATTGAAGAGAAGAGATTGGTTGCCATGTGTCATGGTCAGTTGTATCAACAAAGGATGAAGAAAGCTTTTTATAAGAAGGTCAGACATCGAGTGTTCAGAGAAGGTGACCTTGTGCTCAATAAGATTTTAACATTCAAGCCAGATTCTAGAGGAAAATAGACTCCTAATTATGAAGGCCCATATATTGTTAAGAGAGCCTTTTCAGGCGGTGCATTGATTCTTACAACAATGGATGGTGAAGAGTTCACTCGTCCTGTGAACGCAGATGCAGTCAAGAAATACTTCGCCTAGAAAAATAAAAGAACAACTCGCTAAGTTGAAAACCCGAAAGGGCGACTTAGGAAAAAATGCGCGTCTCGGTGGATTGAAACCCCGAAAGGGCGATCCAGGCAAAAATTAGAGACATAAAACAGAAAGAATTTCCCGATAAGTTGAGTACCCCACCTTGGGGCAACTTATGCAAAAATTAGGGATTATGGCAAAGAACTGCATTCTGCTGATCTTCGGATTTTGAAGGCTTGTTTGAGCACAAGTGTTGATATCAAGAGATGGTAGAAGGATTAAGGGTCATTTGTATTCAATGAACCATTTTCCATGTAAATTACCATTTTCAACTTTGTAAAAATCTATGGAGTCTTGTCATTTACAGACTACCATTCCATCAAATAAAGTTGAGCTTTTACCCAATTATTTCAACTCTTATTTACTTCAGCCAATAGTTTTAAATTTTATTATGATCATTTTGAAATTAAATTTTTTTATCAAAAAAATCATTTTTTTAAAATATATAAAGCAAGAATTTTTCAAAGCAATTAAAATGAATATCAAGAGCATTTCGATGGATAACAAGTCCTTAAGTGTGAAACATCAGAGGTTCCCCAAGCAGTTAAGCCTTTGGGTATCCCTAGACATTTGTGTTGATTCAGTTCCTCGGCGGAGTGTTTGATCCCCAGTGGAATTTCTTTCCTTGTCCCTAGCTGAGTTGGTTGATTCAGATACCCCGCACCGTGTTGTTTTCCCCGACAGAGTTTTTGCCTTCCCCATCGAAGTTCGTATTTCCTCATCAGGGTTAATCTTCAGAGATGATTGATCTTTCCCCAGTGGATCGCTTTGGTTTCCCCACCAATCGCCATTCAACTTGCTCCCAATCAGAGTTTCCTCCTGGTTTCTGAGCATCTTTTTTGATATTATCATTTGTAGGGTTGTCTCCTATTTTTATGGTGTTGACCTAAAATTCCTCACAAATTGGATGTTCTGTCCTCAGCAGATATCCTCCTTCCCCAGTTAGGTTTGAACCTTTGGGATGTGGATCTCTCTGTTCTCCAGCAGCTGTCTCCATGTTTTGTGGATTGACCGAGGATTATACTGGTGGTTCAAATTTTTTGCGATACCTTTGTATCCTTTGTGATCATTTTGTCAGCATAATCATCATATATACATATACATATACATTCATATAATTTCATAATTTGCATATCCTGCATCCTCAGATTTGATTGGTTTGAGATTCTTATTCTCTGTTATGGCGGTATTTTATCCCCATACCAAATCTGGTGTCTGTCATCCTTCAATTGTAGAGTGTCAGCCCCTTAAGCAGAAAGACTTTAACCTTTCTCTATTTCCCCACTGGGTTTGTTTCCTCGTGGATGATTGTTATTTCAGTTTCCTCTCCAGTGGATTTTCTAGATGGAATTACTCCCCTTGAGTTATGTCCTCATTGGGTTGAGTCTTGATTGACCATTGTCTTTCTAGCTCTTACATAGATAGATACTTTGGTCCCCTAAGAGTCTATTACCCAGTAACTTGTAATATTCTTCTTAGTTTGCAGTTTGTTACTTCTTGCCCAATACCCGGCAAAAGTACCCTTACTTTTTCTCCTCAGTAGAGTCCCTAGTGGATCTATTCCCCAGGAAGTATATCCTTGATATGTTCATCCTAACCGGTGACAGATATCTTTCTTTCCCCAGCCTGAGTCTATCCTGGATACGTTCACTTTAACCAATGACGGATATTCTCATTTTTGGTATTCTACCCAGTAAAAAGGTAGTTGTAATCCCTATTTTGTTCCACAGAGAGTTAATCTTTGATATGTTTATCTCCTTATCCAGTAACAGGTAGAAGATAATAGACTTCTGCTCCTCATGTGTTGAAGTTTTTCTTCCTAGTTGAGTTAAGTGTGCATTTCCTTAGTGAAATCGCTTTTCCCCTGCACGATTCGAGTACCTCAGTTTTATCCTGACTTACTCGTATCCCCTGCACATGTTGTTGTTTCCTCGGCTGAGTCCTTTCCATGTTTGAATGGAATTCCTCGAGTCCCCCAGTAGTTTTAAGTCGTAGCCTGGCCTACGCATAACTCCTTTATCCCTCAGAGTCTTTGTCTCCCCATTGAGTTTTCCTTATGGAATTCATTATACTCCCGCGGATTTTCGATCTCTCTGATTTCTTTTCCTTTGTGGCAATATTTCCCCACAGAGCATTGACTTTTGCATTCATATCATTTGCATCATGAGGTCTCTTAGGGACCAAAATTTGTTCTATGTTGTTATTAAAGCCCATTCTATTGAGTCGACATGAAGATTTTAACCTTCGCCTCCTCAGTTAGAATGTCCTTAAATAGGGGCAGCTGTAAGACCCCAATTTTGACCCTAAGATCCCTCATGCAATTCGATCATAAGCATTAGCATTGGGATCATACTTTGGCATCCTCCTTACCCCTCTTTCATTGGGTTTGTTTTGGGAGAGATCACCAAGCACTTTGTGATTATATCATACTTGTATTTTATCATCTCACTAACCAAAATACCAAAAATATGTCTTTGCATTTGCCTAACTCTTTTGTAGGAAGCGCATGATCTCCATTGATCTATCAAGTTCACATCTAGGGTTTGAGACCCTCATGAACAAAGATAACAACCAAGAATTGATTCAAGAATGGTTATAAGCATCATACATGAGTACCAATGTTCTCTACATGTTATATTGATCAAGTTTTCTTCAAGAGTTTAAGGGTGATTTGCCCTGGAAACCCTAGTTTGATTAGGTATCTTGAGTAACTTTTCCAATAAGCTATCTCACCAATTGAACAAATTTCTCAAGGGAAACTTCAAAATCATCATCTTATGCATATATGATCTACCATGAGCCTAAAAAGTCAATAGAATTGAAGATTAGAAAGTTGGTTGATGGTGGTTGGCTAGATGAATTCATCTGATCAAAACTGGGTCTCCCTAGACCCTATCTCCTTCAATTTTCACCATATCAAAATGATTCCAAGAGAAAACTTACTCCAAATGACATTCCAAACAACTTTCATGTTGATACCTAGAGCTATTTTTGCTTGGAAAATCATTTTCTATGTTGAAACATTATAGGTCATTTTGTCTAAACCCTAATTTGAAAGTCAACTTCCCAAGGCCATAACTTGCTCAATTTTTATGAGATGAAATATTTCCAAGTTGTAGAATCAAATTAAATGTGTCTATTTTAACTTTGATGTTTGGAGGGGAGCTAATTCAACTTTTTTAAGCATGTGATATGAGGTTACATTATAGGTCACTTTTGACCTATACCATTGATCAAGTGATTTTTCCAAACTTCAAAAATGCATAACTCTATCATTTCAAATCCAAATGAAATGAAATTGGTTACTATTTTGAAGGTCTTTGAGAGATATACAACTTTGATGAAGACACGTTTCTCATTTGAAGCTCACATAAAAAGTTAAGCAAGGTGGAATATTGATACATATGGCTTGACACTTAGAAAACATTGATATGTCAAAAATTTCCAAACTTCCACCTCAAATTTATTCAAGTTACAAACTCCAAATGGAAAATTGTTGAACATGAAAGTTATTCCTCTTAATCTCACCTTTCCAAAGAGCTCAAATTCATTCATTTTGAACAAGGAATGCTTAGGCTGCGCATGGCATGAACATGGTGTCATCACTTGGCAAGGATCAAACTTCAAATTAAAATGTACACTTGCCTTGCAATCCAATCTGAATTCAGATCATCTCACACTCATTTGTGGACTTATGGCAATGATTTTATGGGCCTATGCGCGCCCATGCACCCATGCATCATCCATGACCAAATTTGGAAAGTGAATTCAAGTGTGCAAAAAGCAATGGATTCAGCTATAAATAGAGCCTCATATGCTCAGCATTTCAGACACATTCATGCCAGCTTTGATCCCCTAACTCTAACCCTCACATTGCAAAGGATAAACCTGAGAAATTCACTTGAAATTGAGTTTGAATTTCCACTGTTTTGAAATTCAAATCTCCAGGAATCCACAGCCTCTTGAGCATTCAATCCTTCTTCTGCAAGCATTTGGAGTGAGATCAAGCACGAGCAAGAGCAAGATCAGTTGAATCCAGACCTCCACTGAAGGTATTTTCCAGAAATTTTGATCTCTTCGATTCTATCTAATTCTTGCTCAATTCTATTGATTATTTGGTTGTCTGAAGCCCTACCAATGTAGGCAAGAAGATTGAGTTGTTTTGAGGCCAAATCGAAGCAACTCAGTTCATGTACCTCAAATTTCAACTCCATGTATCTCTCAATATACTTGGAGTTAGAGTGAATTGAGGCCAGATTCGAACTCAGTGCCATTTTTACTTGGAAATCATGTCCTTGTTTTTAATTTTGGTGATGGTTGAAGGTGGACCAGTCCGATGAGGTCCACCGGAGAAGAAGACCGGAGCTACAGCTCCGGCCATGCGCTGGCATGTCTCACAGCCACATGATCTTGTTATTTTGTTCTAATATCACGCGTCCATTGTGATTACCAACTGTGTGGCGCGCTGACTTGAGTCCATCGTGGATAGCGCGTTTGTGACCACTTGATCTGCCACCTCAATTAGAGAGGGAGATCAAGTGGTCCACGTTTTTTCTGATATCTTAATTTTCATTTTAATTGCATTATTTTCAATAATTCATATTAAATTCAATATTGATCCAAAAAATATGGGACTTTCACCAAAAAAACTCAAATATTTTTCTATTTCATATTCTGAATTAAAATTATTTTTTGGATCATTATTAATATTTTTCATGAATTAATTAATTTTGCATTTGTTTTAAATTGTTTAAAAATATTTTTAAATGTTCAAAAATTATGAAATTTTTTCTCCAAGGTCCTTCGACCTTGTTTGATCTATGATAAATCTCATGGTCATTTCTTTGGTGTTTTGATGAGATTTTAGGAATTGGACAAACCATATTTAATTTAAATGCACTATTTTAGTATTTTAATTTGAATAAATGCCAAATAAATCTGTTGACCAATTGCGATGACTTGTTTATGTTTGACTCTTGTTGTTGGGCCTTAGTCAAGGTTGATTTGACTTTGTCAAATTAATATCATTGAATTTAGGGGATTGATGGAATGTACATTCCATCTCCCAAAATGAATGGATGATACTAATTTGGTAAAAATCCTCCTTTGACCAATTTGTGTTTTGATCAATTCCCCTCCCACTTCATCTTATTCCCTTTCTTCATTCATTCATTCCATTTGGCCTATGATATCTCATAATCCTAAGGCTAGTTGATTGAAAAATTGACATGAGTATGGATGAGATTAGGCCACACCTTTTGCATATTCTTTTTGTGTGTGGTATGTTTCATGAGTATAGCCCATTATACTATGTCTCTAACATGCATTAACACCAAAATTTTATTACCCGACCTTAAATAGTTGTGACTTCTACATAAGTCCAATTACGATTGCTTAACATAGCGCTAAATCTGTGACATAAAAGGCATAAGCATTCTAGTTAGTGAGATTGTAAGTCTCCCCTCTTTCATGGTATTGTGTGGAAACTTGGCCTTTTTTTCCTTTCTTTGGAAGATGTCTTGGTTCAAGGATCCATGCTTGTGATAAGTGGGTTGAGTGTTCTCTAAAGAATGTTTTAAAATGAAAAGTAAAAGCAAAACAATACTAACTTCTAACCAATTAACTACTAACTTTTAATTTCAAGTCCTTTACTTTAATGTCATTTAATTTTTGTTTCTATTCATTTGCCATTGTTCATATCATTCTAATTGTTTATGATAATGCAATTTTTACTTTGTCCATTTGGACCATATTGTGTGATATATTTTGTTTGTGTATACTTTGCTTATTTGTATGGTCTTTGACCATTAATGTACATAATAACAACAAAAACCCTAAAAGACTTTTGTGTGGACTGTTGGCTTGATCTTGGACAAATGGACTTAGAATCTAGGAAACCTTTCTATGCTAAAGGACTTGGCCAATGTCAACTTGTTGAGGAACCAAGTGCTTGCAATTTTAAATTCATCTGATACATCTTTGAAGACATCTCTAAGTTCATCTGCAACATGATCATTGTGAAATTGTTATTTTGAACCTGTGACCTGTGGAATTCATCTGTTACATGGTTTATTTTGGAGAAGATCATGGAATGGATAAGCTTGGATGCGACCATCTTTATTTGATGCCTTGCTCTTCAAGATAATATAATTGTGCATTTGTGTGTTGCTTGATTCTAAAAGTCCAAGGGAATTCTGGGTTTCTATTGACATTCTTGTCTATTGCATTGCTACCCATTTGGTAAGATCTTTTCAACTCTAAACTTTTAATTTTATACATAGGATAGTCTCTTCATCTTCTCCCCATTTCTTTAATTTCAAAATCTCTCCCTCCATTTTTTTCAAAATCTTCTTTGTGTGAACTACTTTTGTTCTAAACTTTGACCACTTTTGCAAAAAGATAGAAACTTTGGCCTTATGCCATTGCATTTTCAAACTTCTTTTCTTAAATCAAACTTGTAAATAGACTTAACTATACTTGACTTAAACTTTCAAAAAGCCAAAAATAACTAACTCATTCAAACCATTCTTAGGCCTTTGTGCCTTTCAAACTTAATTTTTGTTAAAAACAATGCATCCACTTTGAAATTTGTATCACGAACTACGAGGTTTTGATCCCTCATTTTTATGTTGGTACGTAGGTACAAGACTGAAGGTCTTGTCAAACACAAAAATATAATTAATGAATTCTTTTCTCATCCCCCCATTCTATTTGTTTGTAAACATCACTTTATACCAAGTACATATGCACACAAAAAGGGCTCCCTAGGAGTACCTAGGACACTTTGGGTGCTAATACCTTCCCTCTGTATAACCAACCCCTTTACCTGTAATCTCTGACTTTTTATTAGTTTTGATTTAAAAACTTCTTACTTTTGGGTTTTGTTCGTACTTTTTCCTTTTTCCCTTGGAAACAATAAAAGCACAGTGGCGACTCTTGTTACTTGATCTCTAACTTGTCAATAGCTTGATGATCATGAATTTACCGCTACATACCAATTATACCATAATAGAAACATGTAGAAACAAAATTATTTCTATATCTTGGAACATAAGATTTTTTCTTGACAAATCTTTTCTTAGGATAATGATGAACATGTTGCACTTTGTTCACTTTCTCTTTTGTGGATTGGTAACTTTCCTGAACAAAGATAGTTTTTCTAGAAATTGGTTTATCAAATTTAGAATAATCAAGCACACTTTTGTCATTGGAATATCATTGTTGACTAAGAACACCATCTAATAGAATTTGTCATTTTTCATATCTTTCAAGAACTCTTTTTAATTGGAAAATTTGGAAAGAAAGCGAGTCACACTCTTTGCATGTAAAATTATGTTTTTGTTTTTCTGCTTCAAAATATTTTTCCGTGGTGTCAATCTTTTCTTCAAGAGATGAAATTTGTTTCTTTGTGTTGACACCGTTTTGTACAAAACTTTACATTCATTGAGTAATTTATCTATTTCTCCTTGAGCATCATTATTATAAGAATAAATTTCATTACTAACATCTTCATCTTCATCATCAAAATGTTATGATGTTATCAACGCAAGATTTACATATTCCTCACTCTCGAAATCGAAAGATTAACTCACTTCATTTTCATCTCATGCAATGTAGGCCTTTTTGGACTTTGACTCTTTTCTTCCTTTGGAACCACTTTTCTTGGTGAATTTTGGACAATCTGTCTTTATGTGTCCTTGCTTTCCACATTCATAGCAAGTACCATTTTGTGTTGATGTAGATGCTTCTTTTTTCCTAAAAAATTTCTTTCTTTTTGCAAAATTCAAGGATTTATCATTATTACCAAAAAACTTACCAAGCCTTTTCACAAGGAGCATGAAGTTTTCATCTTCATCCGGACCATCTTCTTCTTGTTCTTCCTTTAAGTCAACTTTCAAAGCAATGTCTTTGGATTTATTTTCTTGATTCCCATGCTTTTCTAGTCTCCCAAGTTCAATCTCATGCTCTTGAAGTTTTTCGAACAAGGATGCAAATGTCATGGTAGAAAGACTCTTATTTTTAGATATTATCGTCACTTCTGGTTGCCATTCCCTGGTTAAAAACCTAAGCACTTTAAGATTAAGTTCATTGTTAGTAAAAGTCTTACCAAAAGTAATCAAGTGATTGGTCGAGTGTACAAATCTCTTTTTCAATGAAAGGATTGATTCTCCATGCTGCTTTTTGAAAAACACATACTCTTGACTCAAAGTATTCAATCTTGATATTTTTACTTCAGCGGTTCCTTCATGAGTTTCCACCAATGTATCCCATTTTTTTTGTAGTACATTGAGAGACATGAAAGCAATCATCCATGCTAAGTGCAATTTGAAGTAAGTAGATTGATTTCTTGTAATAAAGGTCCTTTTTCTTATCATCTTCATCTCATGAAACTTTTATCTTTGTCGTCCCAACACCGTTGACAATACTTGTAGGAACAAACATAACATTTTGTAAAACATCCCATATTTCTTCTACCTGTGCTTCTAAATGATCCTTTGTGCTAATTTTCCAAAAATCAAAGTATTCACTACAAAATAATAGAGACTTGTTATTGCTACCACTGTCTCTAAAACTAGGATTTGTGGAAGCCATTCTAGATATTTTCGAAACATGTTACCTTAACATGATCGGATGCCAATTGCAAGAATATGGTGCACCTAAGGAGGGGTGGGGGGGAGGGGGGGGGGGTGAATTAGGTAGTTTGATGTAAGAACTAGATTTATGAATGTTTATCCTAGTTCCCCTCACAATCCGATAATACATCTAGTCCCCATACCACACTGTAAGAGATTTTACTATAGTCAGAACTTTGTACAACCCTATACACAAGCTTCTAACTAAATCACCAAGGCAAACTACCTTGTGATTTTACAACACGGAAAAAGAAAACAATCCTTTCTATTTCCACTCTCTTGTTTCCAACAATCCTGGATAACAAGGCACTGATACACATATCTGAGTATTTTATAAATAAGATTTTGTAGCAGTAGGATATAATAAATCCTAACTTGTAGAATTTATTCTCTTTCAGCCAATATGATATATCACAAAATATTTCTAAGTGGTCAAGAACTTTTCACGTTATTTGATTTATGAAAAATAATGCATAAGTTCTTGATGCGTGAAAGTTACTGATGTAGTGAAATATAGTGAGATATTTTAGGAAGCGATTTTGAAAGAGGTAAATTAATCAGATGAAATACATCTCCTTTTATATTGCCATTCACATCCTTTTGAATCAAGAGAAAGATCTTGATGATTCATGAGAAGGTGTAAAATTGTTATGAAAAGCTATAAACAATGAGCCATGAGGAGATGCATTTAATGAAAATATTTTTCTGAATATTCAAGGTGACAATCGATTACACCAATATAAACGTTAAAAATAATTTGAAATATCAAGCTATGCCAATCGATTATAGATAACATGAAATCGGTTGAAGTATAAAAAAAATTCAAAAATACATTCTGGCAATTAATTGTGATGAATATGCAATCAATTGCTTAGATTGAAATTTTGATTTTTTTTTCAAAAGGAATCTTATGCAAAATATTATCTAAGTTTAAAAAATGCAATGACATGATTTTTATGATATGACATGGATTGATTATTTTGAGGACTTAAGATATATATTCATGAGATAACATATTTTACCATCTTTACTTGATCATTTATAACTTAATCATTTTGATAAGTTTCTTTATTCTTTATCACTTGATCATGTCTGTACCAACTTCATTGTCTTCATCAAAACATATTTATTTAAAGCTTGAGTTTACACATTAGCCCGAATTATGCTCCCCTTTCCTGTGCTTCATGTTATATACAACCTATTCATGTATCATCCAAGTTTTTGGAAGCGTTAGACAGTAAGAAAGCGACCAAGGTGTTCAAAATTGGAAAGCAATTAAGTTGTACCTTTTTACTTAGTTCCACGGTTGAGATAGAGCGTTTATTGGGTCTAGAAAAAAGAGACAGGCTTTTGAGGTCAGCTAGGATGTCGAAGAGTTATGTTTTTTATTGATAGGGTATTTTAATATTAATGGGTTGGGGAGTAGGATTAAGCATAACAAGGTGAGAGAGCTCGTCGCTTCCAAGTCTTTAGAATTCTTAGTAATTCATGAGGCTAAGTTTGGTGTTTTTTTAAATTCCTTTCTCCATGATTTGTCAGTAAAATCTTTTTGTGATTGGATCTTTTCACCATATTTGGGTAATAGTGGTTGGCTCATATCCATTTAGTGTTCTTCGAATGGCTTGTCTCTTTTATTTTTCGTTTGTTGGCTCCGGTTACCTGTATGTGTCTCGAGTGAGGAGTGGCTAAGACAATTTTTATTGTTGTTAATATATATTCTAAATGTAGCATGAGAGAGAAGAGTGTCATGTAGAGGGATCTTCTATTGATAATGGAATGTCATGGATGGGAGGTTTGGTGTGTTTTGGGGGACATTAACTTTATATGTTCCACTAGTGAGCGAATTGGTGAGGATGGTTTTGACCCCTATACTGGAAATCCTGATTATATTATGTTCAATAACTTTATATCTGAGATGGATTTAATTGATCTTTCTCTTCTAGATAGGAGATTTACTTGGTAACAACCTTATGGTAGGGCGGTGAGTCGCCTGGATATGATCTTTATATCTGAGGGTTGGTAGAAGTTATGGGGGACTATATCTCAACGAGATATGCCTAGATATGTTTCGATTCATTTTCCTATTATTATCAGATACTCTAACCAATTATAGGGTCTAAATCCTTTTCGTTTCAATAATCATTGGATTTCTTATCCTAGTTTCTATAAGTTGGTATTTAGAAGTTGGTCTATTTTTAGCTCTCTGGTTGAAAATATTTTGTTCTTAAAGAGAGGCTCAAAGCTCTCAAGGGTGTTTTGAAATCTTGGAATCGTTAAGTCTTTTGTACCCTAGAAACCCATATTACTCCTTAATGGAAGAGGTGAGTTCTCTTAGTCTTAGAATTGAGCAAGGAAATCTATCGATGTAGGGGATTGACCCTAGGAACAAGGATATTTCAGATCTTTAGTCCTTGCTTAAGGTTAAACATGCCCAACTTTTTTCATAGTTCTAGGGTCAAGTGGCTTAAGAAGGAATGCAATTTTAGCCTTTAAGGTTAGTGATGATCGGGTGGATGGGTGTCTGATATTCGTCAATAGGTGGTTAATTACTTTTCCAATCATTAGCCTCTTCTTGATTAACTAAGTTTTGATGAGGTTTTTTCCATCTATTTCCGAGGAGAATTGTGTTAGTCTTATTGCCCCATTTCTTCTTTCTAAGATTGACCAGGTTGTTGCTTTGTGTGATGTGAATAAGAGCCCAGGCCATGAAGGGTTCAATTTCTCCTTTTATAGGAGGTTTTGGCCCCTACTTAAGGATGAGATTGGGAATATGTTTCCAGCAATTTCATCAGTTTTATGCTCTTCTTCGTGTTTTTTCTTCTTTCTTTATGACCTTGACCCCTAAGGTCGATTAAACTTCTTAGTTAAGTAATTTTTGGCCTATTTGTTTAGCAGGGTCGCTTTATAAGCTCCTAGATACAGTTTTGTTAGGGAGACCTTCTGGTGTTTTTGGATAAGCTTATCTCTTTTAACTAGTCAGACTTCATTAAGGACAGGTTTCTAGTTGATGTGGTGGTTGTTGTGAATGAGTTGGTGGATTTAGCAAAATAGAGTAAAAATTATTTTTTCATTTTTAAAGTGGAATTCGAAATGTGACTCAGTTAGTTGGCCCTTTATGGATTATACACTATCTCATTTTGGTTTTAATGATAAGTGGAGAGGTTAGATTCATGCTTGTGTGATCTTGGTTAATGGTTATCCGACCCAATAAATTAGCATCCAAATGGGGTTGAAGCAATGTGATCCTCTAGCCCCTTTCCTCTTTCTCTTGGTAGCTGAAGGTCTAAATGAGTTATTTTCTAGGGTTGTGGACCTATAGCTTTTCACTGGTCTCCGAGTAGATTCCTCGGAGTTGGTGGTCTATCATCTTTAGTATATGAATGACACGATTATTCCGGCAGGTGCCACCATTGAGAACCTTTGGTCCATCAAGGTTGTTCTTCGTGTGTTTGAGCTAGCCTCTGGCCTTCGGGTGAATTTTTCTAAATGCAGTCTCATCTAGGTGAATTATGATTATGCTTTTCTTGAACTAGCCTGCGACTTCCTTCATTGTCAACAAGGGTTTTTCCCATTAAAGTATCTTGGTATATCAGTGGGGCAGAATCCTCGTTTGTCTTTTATTTAAGAACCCTTAGTTAGCCTTATCTCTAGGAGGGGTTTCTCTTCTTGGTGCCAAAAGAGAGGATCCCTCAGATTGGTTCTGAGATAGTATGGTTAAGAAAGTTGGCACTGCACTTCTCACAAAGTTCTAGAAAAACCTTTAGGTTAAGGATACCCCTCTTATAGTTAGGTTCCCTCAATTTTTCTCTTTCTCTAGTCAGAAGGATTGCTCAATGGGAAAGGTTGATAAGTGGGAGGGGAAACATTAGACTTAAGATCAGAGAAGATCTCGTATTTTTTAGCATGAGCAAGTTTGAATTTCTAATAATCTCTTATTAGTTAGGGGTTTTATCCCTTTCTCCCTGTCTGATAAGTGGTGGTCAAGCCCTTTTAAAAGTGGTTTTTATTATATTACTTCCATGTATTCTTTTGCTCTCTCTCTCTCTTGAGTTTCCTATTTTGCGCCGCTTCTCGACATTCATAGTTAATATCTAATTAAAAATATATAATTTTCTAAATCGATAATTATCTACATAAAAATATATAATTTTTTCCTATAGTAGTTAATATAAGTCTAAAATTAATGTATTTGATGTGAATGATATCATATAATTGTCAATTGTTTATTTTGTTAATATATTCATTTATTGTGCACCAAATTATTAGGTCATTTTGGAATTATCAATATTAATGTGACCAAATTATTAGATAAAGATCAGAGAAAATTTCGCATTTTTTTAGCATGAGCAGGTTTGAATTTCTAATAATCTCTTATTAGTTAGGGGTTTTATCCCATTCTCCCATTCTGATAAGTGGTGATCGAACCCCTCTAAAAATGGTTTTTATTATATTACTTCCGCGTATTCTTTTATTTTCTCGTGAATTTTCTATTTTGCATCGCTTCTCGACATTCATAGTTAATATCTAATTATAAATATATAATTTTTTAAATCGATAATTATCTAAAGAAAAATATATAATGTTTTCATATAGTAGTTAATATAAGTCTAAAATCAATGTATTTGATGGGAATGAGATGATATAATTGTCGGTTCTTTATTTTGTTAATATATTCATTTATTGTGTACCAAATTATTAGGTCATTTTGGGATTATCAATATTAATGTAACCAAATTATTAGATAAACTTGATAACGATCAATTTTAATATAATTAAATTATTAGGTCAATTGGAAATTGTCAATTTCAATGTAACCAAATTACTTATAAATCTTAACTTTTTAAATACTCCAATTAAAAGAAAAATTAATAGTTTGCCAAATTATTAGGTCAGTTAGGAATTGTAAATTTCAATGTAATCAAATTGTTTATAAATTTTAACTTTTTAAGATGTTCCTACTACAAGAAAAATATATTAATTAATTATATGCTAAATTATTAAGTCAATTGGAAGTTGTGAATTTCAATGTAACCAAACTATTTATAAATTCTAACTTTTTAGAATGTTTCAAATAACAAGATAAAAAATGAGTCATAAAATTAATTTGATCATGATTCTAACTTTTTGTTCTCATTCTCAAACGACGAGTTTTTAAAATTAACTTTTATCATGATTCTATGTAATGTTAATATTTAATATTGATTTTTTTATTTAAATAAGTAATTATTCACATATATTCAAAATTTTTATATTTGTATTTTTTTTCTTATGAGTTGGTTTTTTCTTCCACTACTAAAAAATAGTATTTTATCACAATTGAAAGAAAGATTTCATCATAATTTGTGGTACGTGGTAACAAAGAGTGTGGTTATATCGGCCCTCTTTACTATTACGAGTTGATAGTCGTGATAAAATATGGAAGTGTGTAATATACCATTGTGGTTGTAGAAATCACCCGTAGTAAAATTGTGGGTCATGTGTTCGATAATCAGAACCATCATTTAGAACTTAATATGAAAAGTTGAGTTATATAAAAGAATAAGTTATACTAATCAATGTTTTTTGAGCTTTCTACTTAGAATTTGGTTCAATGTTTCTAATTTTTCAATCAACATTTCCTTCACAACTAGTTTATCTTGCAAAATATTAGTAACTTTGTAAAATGAACTAGTAAAAAAGAAAGTGTTGATTGGAGAGTTAGGAGTATTGAACCAAATTCTAACCGTCAAAGGGCGATGTGGATAATGAACCGTAAAAAAACTTCTAAAATATTGATTAATTACAAAATAACTTAATTTTTTATACTATTATTTTCTAATTCAAATTGAAAATTTATATTTCAACGAGGGTTTGATAAAATACTCAAATCAAATACGATATAACAAACTCAACTTCTATGAATGTTGGTTGAATAAAATGAAAACAACATTTATGAACATACCTGAACAATAATATTTTCAAAATACTTCCACTAAAACATCAACATACTTCAGCAAAAATATATACAATAAAACAAATAACATGCCTCAATAAAATAGAACAACATATATCAACAAAATTCAATAATATAGCTCAATAGAAACATAAACATACTTTAACAAAACAACAACATACCTAAAAAAACAATCTAAAATAACAAAAACAAAAACTTAGTTTAACATAAACAAAAACTATAACAAAAATAACAACGTGCCTCAACAACTTTATGTATCTCAACAAAAACAACACTATAAAACTAATAAACCTGTCTTAACAACAATAAACTCTATCTCGGACAAAAAAAATGTTTCAAGTATATTTTGAACAAGAAAAATAAGATAAATAATTTGAACTACATCAACAACAAGAAAATCAATAAATCCTATGAATAACTTATGAAATGTTTCACATACGTAAGACAACGGTTGTTTATTTTGACATTAAATTGCAGGGGTTGAGATTCAAAATATGTCACTCTTAATTGATCATAATGGTTATTCATTTTGACTTTAATTATTATATGCGATTTAAAAATAAAATAAAAATAAAAACCACTTAATAAACATATATTATTTCGATTGATTATTATATATATATATATATATATATATATATATATATATATATATATAATATATATATATATATATATATATATATATATATATATATATTCTTCGTGCGAAGTTGCCTTAATTTTCATTTTCTTACCCTTTCATTTAGATCAAATTAATATACCATTTTAGATTCAATGCATATTCAATCTATTTGGTCATATTTGTAGGTATTTATATTTTATGTTTTTGAAATAATTTGTTTGCAGTTTCATTTTTATGATTCTTAATAAAGATTTTATTGTTTTTAATCCATGTACTTTGTGATTTGAATAATGGATGTTGTTTCATTTGTTTGTTTATTTTTAAAATCTCTTTGATCATTCAATATTTCCTACAAAATAATTAACATTTAAATCCATTATAAAATAATTATATTTTTTAAGAATTTAATTAATATAAATCTTGAATACAAAAAAATTTATTATTATCGATCAACTACAATTTATAACAGACAGATTGTTTGAAAAAAAAAACTACATCCTCCAGATCTTTTAGACATAGTCGACTTTTTATTGTAAATAGTCGTAAAAACAAGGGTAAGATATTAATAGTGTAGAATTATTTATAAAAATATTTTACATTCTGGATTAATCCTAGCTAAATTATTTTAACCTAAATGACTTGATATTATTTAATTCCCTTTTATATAATATATATATATATATTATATATATATATATATATATATATATTATATTATATATATATATATAATATTATTATATATGGAACGAATTTTATTTAATATGCACGAGGTTTGTTAGAGAATTTTATAATAAGTGATGGTGAGCAGCATTAACTTTACAATAAGTTTGTATCATGTAGTTATGACTAAACCAATCTTTCTGGACATTCCATTCCTAAAACTTTTTCAGTTATTTCTATAAATACAAACCAATTTTTCTGAGTCAATTGAAAACCATTTTCACAATCATTTCTGATACTCACTTCATTCTTCAAACCAATAATGGCAAGTCAGCTTTCCCACAACCAGAAATTAGAGCCGTGGCACAGCCTAGCTGGAAAAGTTGTTCTTGTTACTGGGGCTTCTTCTGGTATAGGTCGTGACTTCTGCCTTGATCTTGCTCTAGCCGGCTGTTGCCTCATCTTGGCGGCTCGTCGGATAGACCGACTACAGTCACTCTGCAACGAAATTAATGGACAGTTAGAGGAGTCAAAAAACCAGCAGGCTGTGGCCATAGAGCTTGACATCGCCGCAGACAGCTCCACCATAGAGAAGTATGTGCAGAAGGCGTGGGAAGCTTTTGGGCATATTGATGTGTTAATAAATAATGCTGGTATTAGAGGTAATTGGAATTTAAACCTTTGAAACTTGTCTGCATTTTGCTAGGAAATTTAAATGTTTTTCAAAATTAATTTCAGAAAAGTTTAGAATAAGGTTTCAATTTAATTCTAGTTATTGACCTACTAGCAAATATATATTTAATTAAATATTTTTAGGAAGTGAAAATATCATTGTTTTAGAAAAATGGACCAAACCGACACATCGAACTTGAATTGAGAATTGAATGGGTCATTTATCTTGCTTGATTGCTAAATCGTGTAAGTTATTGAACCAACGAGAACCAAGCAAAACCGATTAAGATCGGCAAAAATCGACTAATCAACCATTTAAAAAATCAGTAGATAAAATATTTGTTATTTTTTTCTCAGATAAAATGACGATATTTTGACAATATTTTTAAAAAATTAAATTAAAATATAAATAGATTTTCTTTTAAAATTTATTTAAAACAACTTTCCTTTCTCAGAATTAAATCCACTTATCGGTTACTTTGTTATTTAATTTATATTATAATTAGATTTTATTTAAAATTTATTTAAATTTGTATTTTATTTTGTGTGATGACTATTTGAATATAAATAATAAACTGATAAAATTATGATATTTTGAAATGGTGAAATCTTATAAAATTATGATATTTTAAAATATTAAAATCTTATAAGCATGTAATTCTTTTATAGAATCATTTAATTTGATCAGTTTAATAATTATATAATTTTGTTATGGGGAATGATTTATTCAATCAAATTATCGTATTCAATTCAATTTAACTATGTAATTCGATTAATAAATTAGTGATCAAGTATCTTTTCCGATATGATGTTCAATTCAATTTTTAAACATTTTTAAATTATAGTAAGAAGTCCATTTAAAATTTCATCGTAACAAATCATTTAGTTGAAATAATAGTAATTTTAATTTAAAATAATAAGAATTTTTGTTATATGGATATTTATTTTGCTTGTCTAAAAAAACAAGAACTTTTTAATGACTTATGGTTTGTGTAGTAAGTTGCTTATAGATTTCAAGAGAAAAGTACCGATAAATAATTTTCATATAGATGAGCTATATTATCGAAATGAGTGAAAGTCACATGCATATAGCATGGTATATAGGCATTTTTCAAATAGAAAGATTTTAAATTTTTAAAAAATCTATTTAATTAAATATATTAGGTTATATATCATATAAAAACTTTATAATTTTATCAACTTGATTTATTTAAATAAATTTATTATTATTATATTATATTTTGTATTTTAAATTAAAATGAAAAATAGTTAGTTATCTTCAAGAACTTATGAAAATACTGAAAAAAAACTAGAATAATTTCAAAAGTTATTTTTATAAGTATTTAAAAATAAATAGTCTCAAAAAATAAAAATCATGCTATTAGATAAACTCAAATAAATCAATGCAAATTAATATTTATTATCATTGTTATTTTAATTTATTAGTCTATTTTATCATTATTTGAAATACTTTTTTATATATGTTCAAATGAAATAGACTATTAAATAGATTAATAGATTAAACGTTGCTTCGAAAAGACAAGACTCGGACTTAAAAATAAATCTTTTACATACTATGTGTCAGACTTGAGCTTTGAATTTTTAAGTATGTTTGACAAGCCTAACTCAATCTATTTCCACGGACATACATAATATCAAGGCGGGACACAACAATTTTTATCTTCTTTATACTTAAATTTGACTTCTTTAAAATAAATTCTCGTTTTTCTTCCCGATCCAAAACAAAGATGAAGAATTGAACCATAAACTCGTCCCAAACGAGTTTAAACGAGTTTGAATTGAGTTCAAGTATCTCTCCACTACCACCATATATGTTAAATTATTTTTAATAGAAAAAAAATTCTCCAAAATTAAATTACATTACAAATGATAAAGCAAAATAATCTTGAAAATTTCAAAACATACATTTAAAATATTTTAAATAATAAAGTACAAATCAAAATATCAAAAGATTCAATATTTAAATAATAAAGTACAAACCAAAATATCAAAAGATTCATATTATTGTTAATAAAGGTATGTAGAATAAAGATTACAATAGAGTATAAATATTAGATAATAGAAAATGCCAAATTACTCTTACTAAAAGATAATAAATATATAATAATATAATAATATTACCATCTAACACCTCCCCTCAAATTCTTGATATATTAACAGGAAACATCGAGAGTTCGTCAATTTAGAATTGAGTAAAATGCGTTGAGAGTTTGTCAAACTAACAATGAAGGGAAATCATGATATGAACGTAGAGGAAAAACAAAAATATCCCTTAAGTCGATCTTTAGAAATGATCATGATTAGTAATAGAAAAAGTTACCTCTTGTGGTAGTTATAACTTTGAATGAAGAATTAGATGAATGATCACAAGCGCTGGACAAAGAACAAAGACTCGACTCAATCCATACGAACATAATGCATTCAATCTTTTTGATAGCTACTATGAATACACACACACACACATACACACACACATACAGAGAGAGAGAGAGAGAGAGAGAGAGAGAGAGAGAGAGAGAGAGAGAGAGAGAGAGAGAGAGAGAGAGAGAGAGAGAGAGAGAGAGAGAGAGAGAGAGAGAGAGAGAGAGAGAGAGAGAGAGAGAGAATATGGCTAAGGTTCAAAAATGAATTTCATCAAGGGTGAAAGCTTATGTACAAGGATTCTTATACAACCACTTATGTGGGTTGCAAATTAAAAAGTCCACTTAAGTGCATTCTACCTTATGTGGATTGCAAGTTAAAAAGCCCACACATTTAATATAATAAACAGTAAGCGGTATCTAGTGATACGTCATTGATATCTAAGTTATAACAATTTCTTGTGAATTGACAAAAACCTTTAAGTGATAATGTGTGTGTGTGTATAATTACCCTTTTTCACTCATCTCTATATTGAGCACAAGGAATAGACCGTGTCACCCTTGTCCAGTTTAATATTGAGCCCTTGGAAATTTATCCTGTTACGCGGGATGAAAATTTTTCATCTAGGTCACTCATGTCCCTCAGCATGATTTATGGATTACCCATCAACTATCTTTATGATTATCCAGTTATAGACAATGTTTGATCAACAATTAAGTACTCGACTCCACATCTAGGATTCATGGTGGTTTTAGGTTGAAGGCTATCACCATGAGAATAACTTATGACACTTTGCATAACATTGTATGTAATATTCTCATAGATGGTCAATCCAGTATAAATATTACTCGTAATATTCATACATATGTGAAGACTTGATAACTCTTTATCTATGATCCATGATAACTCGGTTATCCATATAACAGTCTCAATGCTTTAATGTTATCTTACTTCACAATAAAACTTGAATACAAATACTTTAAGAATAGTGTTCTTATGTTTAATAGGATTTCATGATTAAGTCACAGTTAATGTTTCATTAAAAGGACTAGTTATTCTAAAGACTTTATTATTTTGGAAAAACAAACATAATAAATAAATATCTTTTAATTATTAATAAATAATTCGATACAAGTACGAAATTTTAATAAAACTATTGGTCTCTAGGGCTTACACCAAGAAATGATGCATTAATAGAATGTGCCTTCATAAATAAATCAGCAGTAATCTAAAAGAGGATAAGACAAACTATAGAGTAATTGTTCTTTGTTGAAGATTGTGACAAATAAAGTGACCATCAATCTTAATACGCTTAAGACATTCATGAAATACTTAGTTATGAGTATTTTGAATGATATTAATATCATAAAACATGGGAGTTGGTTAACAAAGAGGAGCCCCCATATCAAGAAATAATTGACGCAACCAAACTATTTTAATAGTGGTGGGTGTCATATCACAATACTCAACTTTTGTAGAAGATGGGAATACATATATCATTTTTATTACTTTTCCAAGAAATAAGAGACTCTCCAAGAAAGATAAAAAACATGTGGTATAATTATGATATATGGAGTTGCCGACTCAATTAGTTTTAGAATAATCATGTAAATCCAATGAGAACGATGAGGGAAATAAATGCTCTAATCTTTGGGTTCTCCGATGATAACAAAGAATACAAAGAAATTTTGCCCATTATACTATAGTGGGTGAAACAGTAAGTTGACTAACAAAATGCACAGCATAAGAAATATCAAGTTTGGTAATTATAATATACATCATGCTACCAACCAAAGTACGATATAAAATAGGACCTGATAGAGTAACACCATCTAGAGGGAGAATATTTCACATTTAATTTGATATGACTGTTTGTTTCTCTAGTAATAGAAAGGCAAACTTGTTCAAGCATTTTGGCAACTTACTTGGATTGAGAGAAAAGGTAACCTTGAGAATAATAGACAACTTCAATCCTCAAGAATTGGCGAAGAGTACCTAATTCCTTTATCTAAAACTCTTTGACTAGTTGTAATTTCAAATCATTAACATTATCACGAATAACTATCATATCATCAACATATAATTAAAGTAACATATTCCCATGAGAGGTGGTCCTGACAAATAAAGTTGAATCATGACCACTAAAGTGGAAACCAATAGATGTAATAATAATGGAAAACCTCTTAAACCAAACCCATGAAGATTGTTTCAAACCATATAAAGCCTTCTTCAACTTACACATTTCCCTTTGATTATGAGAAACATCTAGAAGAGGGGCCATATAAACTTCCTTGTGAACATCACCGTTTGAAAAAATATATTTAGCATCCATTTGAAAAATATGCCACTGGGAAACTGATGAAACTGCAATAAGAGTGTGAATACTAGTCATATTGGCCACTAGAGCAAAGGTTTTTTCATGGTTCATACCATATTATTGAGATAACCCATTAGGAAAAAGGCATGCTTTATATTGCTCAACTTACCACTTCTACAAAAAATACATTTAACATCGGGCGCGAAGGGGATTTAACCTCCTTTACACAGGCGATGTAATGAAGGGCGTCATGAAAACATGTCCCTTTATCCCTCGGTTTTAGAATAATCGAGGGATAAAGTGTTCTGCACATGAGTTCGATCCTCAATAACTACATTTTTATTATTTTTAGAACTGGATGACGCTCCCCTCATTTTCTATTGGTTATCAGAAAAACTGAGCTAATAGATAAGTATTATTACATCAGTTTATAATATTATCCGACAAAATTTTTTTTTTAATTTTTTTTTATTTTTTTTATATTTTGATTTGAACCTGTATTACAGAATCATACTTTGGCCATTTCTAAAATGGAAACATGGTACCTTATGCCATTTCTCAAACATAAACATTGTACCAAATGTATTAATTGTTCACACCATTTGCAAAGTCAAAATGACATATATCTTATAATTTTACAACAAATTAAAACCAAAATAATTTATTAACCAACAAAAGCAATAACCAAAATACAAAGTCTTTTAAGTCATCCAATAGTTCTTTTATGTAATTTTTCATCGATCATTAATTAAGCATTATAATTTGAACAACATTTGAAACCAATTATGATCATTAACAACAATATTAAATATTTAGAAAAAATATTATAAGAAGTAAAATGAATAAATATATATTACTAAGTGATATAAAACATTTACTCAATAGTTTCTCATTTCTGTTTTTGATGATTACGACGAATAGCACATCATCTGAACCATTTTCTTCATATGAGAGACATACATGTGTTGCGAAAGAAGAGGTCACAAAATTTAAATCTTGATTTTCATCACTATCAGGAATATATTTTCCTTGTAGAACCATTGACCATCTTGTATTAAAATGATTAGTGACATAAAAACCTTTTTTTTCTTGAGATGTCATGATGAATGATTCGTTCTTATAAGTTGTCTTTCAAAGATCAACCTGCATTAATCCTAATTAATCGATTTCTACACCTGTGTTACTATCAATTCACTTGCACTTAAATAAAGACACTTTAAAAGTAACATAATCAATTTCCAAAATCTTCTGAATGATCCCAAAGTATGTTTTAGATGCTAGTACAAAAATGTTATCTTTGGAACCAGAGAAGTACATAGATTCAGCTTCAACCATAAACCTACTATTTTGCATGGTACTAAGATCATCATTTGATTTTGTATATAATGAAAATATAGTAATGTCGTATGCACTCCAAACTATTACACTAAACTTAGACATACGTAACATCCATTTAATTGTCGCCGGTGCGCTATTCTTATTAGAAACTCTTTCATTGAAGAACCTTTGTCACTTAAAATGAATTTGTAACATCTCATGTTGTTTGATTAATTGTTGTGTAGGAAATGTGAGATCACCTTTGGATTTGTCTGAGGAGGAATGGAATGAATTGTTTAGAACAAACACAACTGGTACATGGTTGGTGTCAAAATATGTATGCAAACTCATGCGAGATTCAAAGAGGAAAGGATCAATTATCAATATCTCTTCAATTGCTGGCTTAGAAAGGGGGAATTGGCCTGGAGCTATTGCATATGCTTCTTCAAAGGCAGGTGTCAATATGCTAACAAAGGTATTTACGAGTGAATTCAATAGTTAAAGTTGAAACATAAACATTGATAGGTATACATTTTGTTAATGTTATGAAAATAATCAAACATATTGATAATTGACAGGCGATGGCATTGGAATTGGGGGCATACAAAATAAGAGTGAATTCAATATCACCCGGACTTTTCAAATCTGAAGTCACTGAAAATTTGATGAAGAAAGATTGGGTAAAAATGGTGGCCAAAAAAATAGTACCATTGAAAGATCTTGGCACTTCAAATCCAGCATTAACATCAATGGTTCGCTACTTAATTCATGACTCTTCTGAATATGTGACCGGAAATATTTTTATCGTTGATTCCGGTACTACCATACCTGGGGTGCCTATATTTTCATCTCTATGAATGTGTGATATCATACATTATATCAAAAATATGATTATTATATTTATAATGATCAATTAAAGTGGAGATTTTCTCCGCTTATAAAAAATATATTGAGATTAGATTTTTTCAAAATGTACGACCCTTCAACACTTTCGATATTGAAAAAGAAAATTTGATATTAATAATAATTTATGTATAGTTGATGTTGCCTATGGCGTCAAATTTCTATTTTGTATTTATATATAGCTTTAATTAATTGATTATGTCAATTAAATACTAACACATATTTAGAATGTATAAATAATAATAATAATAATAACTATTTATGATGTGTAATGTATGATTTTTAATTCAAAAACCACATGTATGGATATCTAAGTATTTTTTTTTAAAGAATTTTGACATTGTTTTTCAATTATGATTTTTCAAATAATAAGAAAAGTGCTTAGATAAATTAATTTGGCATCAATTAAGAATAAAATTGATTATAATAATTTAATATTTTTATATCCAAAAAGTCTAAACCTCAAGATGTCTTGGGCTAACCCCGGTATCACGTTGATTGGTTATGAAAATGTTTTTGAAAGAAATGAAAATTTGTTATTTTGTTTTCTAATTTTAGAATAGATCAAAATTAAAAAAATAATAATTTAGTTGTGATTTATCGCTTGATTTTATTGTATTAATAATTGATATTAAACAAGTGCCTTCAAATACAAAACATAATTTTTTTGAAGTAAATAAATAAAACTATTTTTAGGTCGATTGTAAAAAAGTTAAGAGATAAGAAAAGAACACACCAGGTATATCATGCTCAAGAATATCACCTTAATATTTCTACCATAAACTAAGTTTTTATTGAAGTTCATCCTACATACACCAATCTTTTATAACATGTTTAATCTCTCTCTCTCTCTCTCTCTCTCTATATATATATATATATATATATATATATATATATATATATATATATATATATATATATATATATATATATATATATATATATATATATATATATATATATATATATATATATATATATATATATATTATATATATATAATATGGGAATTTTAAGGAAAGCAAGGAGAGCCACGATATAGGGTTTTTAATTGCATAAAAGGACCTACTATAAAATATGAGAATTTATTAATGCATCATATATGTTTCTTAACCACCACGCAAAATACTTAAATGCTCTCAGATTTTAGAGATGCATCTCCGGACGCACTCAGGTCTAAGTTTACGTTAAAATATTCCAGAGATGCATCTACAGAATAATGTTGAAGATGCATCTCCAGAACTATTTGGAGTTTACATCGCGCCAGAACCGTTCCTCTTTCTCATTTATTGTATTTCTCAAGAAAACACTCAAAACTCTCTCAAATTTATTATCATCAACAAGTCTAAAATCAAGCAACCAAGATAAAAGGAACTTCAATCAATATCAAAAGTTGATGTATAAGTTAGGAAATGGGTAGAAATTGGATGTTTGATAGTTTAAACATATTGTAAAACGTGATAGTTGTTTGAAAATGATGATCAATGCAATATTTTTTTTTGTTTCCTTTCCTGCATTGTCGCCATTGGCGCAACTGTTGAGTTGCTGAAATATTCGGAGATGCATCTCTAGAATTTTTCAACATATATTTTCCTAACAACCGAAGATGCATCTCCAAAATTTTCTCTGTTATTTTTGTTTTGGTTTTTCTTGCTTGTGGTGTTGTATGCTTGCATTAATTGCCTACTTTACTTTAACTTAAAGGCATCATGACTGATAGACACAATAGATTGAGCCACATGAGGGTTGCACAACACACATCAGTGCGGCAGGAGAATAGTCAACAGGTTTCAGATGCTCTTAGTCCCTCTGACCATGCAGAGCCATCTATTTCTAGGGCCCATGTTTTTCCTCATGCTTCTCCATCTTCTTATTCCCATAAGAGACGAGTTTCACCTATCAACACATTTGTCCCTCCTGTAATACCCTAAAATTTACCCTTCATTTTTCCTGGAAGCATGTGATTATGTTTTACACTTCATTAGCATCATATTAGGTCATACTCATTGCATACTGCATTAGTGACATGGAGATCAGGTTTTGATCGATCACTCCTTAACAAAAGGAGCCCACACAAAGCAAGATTGAGAATTGGACTTCATTTTCTAAGTATATAAGTATCAAGGGTCTCAGGGGGATCCAGGTGTCTTATTATGGTCCTCAGTTCATCAGTGGAGGATTCAGAGCTCTCAGAGTGTGCATCTGGATTTAATCAGAAATTAGGGTTTCATGGCTACCTGCAACATGCAATGTTTTGTTGGAAGTAGAGGGGCTCATCCATGTCATGATTGGAGAGGCATCTTGGCCTAGGAAGATTCACAATTATCTCAGAAAGGTCCATTGGCAAGCAGTGCAATCAGTTCCCGATCAATTGTGCCCTAAAACTAGGGTTTGGTATAAAATCAGTTTATTTCTGATTCTTTGTGTGAAACTCTTTTCCATGACCCTCCATATGTCCATAAGGGTCTACATACAAAAAATCAGCTCTTTATTTGAGCTAGAAGTGCTTCAATTGATCAATGGAATCAAGAATCAGACATTTTGGGAAAAGTCAACTGTGGGGCCAGAAAAGTCAACTCCTGACATTTTGAGAGTGGAATCTCAAAATCCGTGCCTAGGGGATCCTACATGTGAAATTTGATCAAGGTTGGATCATGGATTCATCATTTAATCAGGAACTGGAAAAGTTACTTAATTTGGAAATGGTTGACTTTCCATTTAGGGCAAGTTTTCATGATCGTTGCACTCACTTTAAGCCCATTTTCTATCGAGATAAAAGCTCCATTTGAAAACTTCTCCAACATGAAAGTTGTTCCTCTTGTTCCCAGCTTTCTAGAGATATAAAGTTTGCTCCATTTGGATTAGAATTGAGAAAGTTATGCTTAGTCAAAGTGAGACATTTTTTAGGACACTTAGAAAAATTTCTAAGTCCAAAATCTTCAAAAATTGTCAAGACTTCTTGGCCAGTTTTCTTGCACTTCAAGGCATTATTTGAAAATACTTTCTTCACAACAACTGTACCTTGCCATGTCCTCTTTCACATCCTTTTGGAATCATCTCATTTGGATCCATGGTTTGAGAGATACATTCATTTACAGTGGGTACCATGACTTGATTTTCTAGGCAGATTTTGGGTCTGACTGGCCCAATCAGATTTTCTAAGCATGCTGCACAAACCAGTCACATTTTTTACCTCTTTTGGACATGCATTGAACATCCATTCACTTAAGTTTGACCCAAAATAACAATATTTTACACCTCACTTCACACTTTTATTCTTATGGATAAATCACTTATTAAAAAGCCCATGAGAACACCTAATCCACCCTATTTAAGAAGCTGAAACCCTAACCCTAAAGGAGCATTGGAATTTTGTGGCAAGGAGGCAAAGCTTCATCACATATTAGATTCCATTACACTTCTATTTTCCATTAGGTAATCATCTTTTCCATGACCATGTTTTGATATATCTATGTTTGCTTACCATGCTCATCACCATTAATCCTTCCATTTTCATATTTCTTTTTCTTATTTAAAATATTTTCTTCGTCCATAAAATTACCCAAAAATATTTTTCACTTTTCTTAACGTTTTATTTAATTTTATATAATTTTTACTTTCGTATTTTTTTTAAATTAACATTTTTTTTAATTATTTATTCTAAATGGTCCATTTTAACACAATTGTTCTATTGATTTTATTTTTATGACTTAAAATTATTGTTAGCATTTGATTTTTGGGATGAAGGTTGACCACTGTCTCATAGTCAACCTGGCCTTTTCTTGGAATTTTATTTCACATTTTCAATTTATTTTGGATTCATTTTTGACCTAGTTTGGTTGGTTGACTTTTATGTTGACTTCTATTTTATTTTAATTAATTCATGTACCAATTTTCATTATTTTAAAATTATTTTTGGGGGATGATTATGTCCTGATCCCACCTTATTTATTTTAATTTTTTATAATTTTCTTGATTAATTTACTATTTATTCTTGACTTATTTTTAACCTAGTCTTATTAATTGACTTTTGGTTTGACTTATGTTTTGTTTTAATTAATTCACGTGCCAATTTTCATTATTTTTAAAATCTTTTTGGAGGATAATAATGTCCTGACCCCATCTTATTTAGTTTATTTTTTCATAATTTTCTTGATTAATTTTCTATTTATTTATTATTTGTTAAGTTGACTTGAATTTTCAGATGACTTCTTTATGATCGAGGTTTGACTTAGGGATTGCTTATGGCAATTGAAGAGATCTTTTGATCCTCCCTCGTTCATCTCATATGCCATGTATTAGAGGCCTTTTACCTCCATTTTATTTGGTCCTTACCTCATTTCCTGATTAAATTATTCAGTGGACCCTTCGTGTGTATATTTTCATCTGTTTGATTCATCTGTTATCTTTTATACTTGTTTCTCTCATTCATGCTTTCTATTGCTTGATTATTTAACATGTTCATACTCCCATGCATTGTTTAAATGCTCCATTATTTTATTCTTTGGTTTGATTATATATTGTTTATTTATCCGATCTGTTTGATAACTGTTGCCTACTTGTATGATGTATGAGGCATATATTCTTATTGTTTGTTTGCCATGAACAATCCCCATTCATAACAAATGTACCCCTCTCCCATAAAGTGTATAATATTTATTTCTTTATTTCTTTAGTCACCTGTTAATACAAGAATTAAAACGAACATCCGATAACCATTTCAAAATAAGATCAAAAGCTCGATCCAACGTCGAGTAATCATTTTCAAAACTTAACAGAACCAACACGCATTCATCCATCCTCTTGTAAGTCGATTGCCTCAGGCATCGCCATCTACCTGTAAGTCGATTGCCTCCGACATCGCCATCTACCCTTATCCGTAACTCCTCTCCGCGCTCCATCCGTCGACTCTTGTTCCGTTTAGGTAGCACCCATTAGGTAGAACCCTTTGTATGATAACATAGGTAGAATTCCCCTATTCTTTGCATGCTAACATTAGGTAGATGTTCCCCTTTGTAAATCCTAACACATAGGTCCATATTGCATGACAACTCTAGAGCAGAGCTTCCCCATTTTTAGACCTTCCGTGCGTCTCCGATCTTGTGGCATGTAAGTCCGTTCTATTGCAAAGAGGTAACTGCCTAAGACTCAATTCAATGAGTTGCGACACCTATTGCTAGGACGTTGAGCACACTGCCCACCCTCCTTTGACACAGCGGGTGTCCTCTTTTGTAAGTCCATGTTCAGATGGCAATCCTTAACCCCTAGTTTAGCCGAACTACGACAACTCTGATTCTCATGTTCAGATGAGATACGTAGGCACGATACGCAATGTCTTGCCGAGTCTGACTGACGACTAACAACTAATCCTTGTTTGCTTTCGCCCTTGCTACGATTATTTTCTCTCGCCCTCGTTGCGATCGAGACCTTGCCTTTCTCTTTCCCTAGTTGCAATCGAGACCCTTGTTCCCGTAGTTAGCCGAACTATGTTTTGCTCTGATTCTCATTCCAGATGAGATACGTAGGCATAAGACGTGACATCTTACTGAGCACACTTCTCTTTAACCCATAGGTAGCCGAGCTACGAAGACTCTGATTCTCATACTCAAATGAGATACGTAGGCAGTGGATGCGACATCCTTGCGAGTCATATTCTTTTAACCTTCCTTTTAGTAAATTGTACTTTAGATATACCTACACCCTTTAGACTAGAACAACACTTATGAAAAGGGTTCCCTAGGAGTACCTAGGATGTTTTGGGTGCTTAAAACCTTCCCATTGCATAACCAACCCCCTTACCCAGATCTCTGACATTTTTACTAGTTTTTGATTCGATAAAACTTTTAGGTTTTTGTTTGCTTTCTAACCATTCCTTTGGATAAATAGAAGTGCGGTGGCGACTCGACTTGTATGGTTTACCTTGGATTTAGTCAATATCTCTAATGGTAACGAATACCCCGCTACAGAAAAGTGATGACTCTGCTGGGGACTATCATTTGCCTAGTGGGTTTTGTCTACTTTTCATATTTGTTATGTTGTATGGTATATTGCTTTGTGATATATTTTTGTGCAATTTGGGATTACTGTATTGTATGTAATGATTGAATTGTTTGAATATTAATTCCTTGTATGCTTGGTGATCTTTGTGAGATGAGTTATATATCCGAACTCAAGTGTACTTAGGATAGGAGAATGGCATAGTCTTGTTGACTTGTGTGGAGTTATTCCTTAGCAAGTTGACTTGCAAGCCCATTCACTTGGTGGAGGTTATGTTGGGATCAATAATGTCACACGAGTAGTCGTGGTTAGGCATTACTCTTTCCAACATATGCCTTAGAAGCCAAGGACCTTAGTTTACCACGCCTATCTTGGCCTATTTTTAGGACGTAGTGTGAAGAGCGTTCAAGTGTAAGATTTGATACGATTGTTATGCGATACTACACTCATAAGAGTCTCTCTTGAGAATATTTTTGGAATACGAGTAGTCGTTTATCTGATAATATCCGAAAGATGGGATGATGACTATCGGAACCTCTTGTAGAACATGGTTGTCAGGTTTAACCATAGTACACTCCCTTTGGGTGGTTCTTAACCAAGACTCCATGCTCGCGACTCGCAACAAACCCTTGATTCGTGGTTGATCCGTTCTTGTGTATCCTTAATATCAATGGAACTTGGGTGTTGATAAGGTGTAAACCATAATCCACCAAAATGGATGATTGATATTAAGGATGACTTGATCCATCCCATGACCTTTGTGTGGTGTGATTTGCTTGATCCTTGAGTGTGATTGTTGCATCCATGCATTCATGCATTCATACACATCCATATCATCAACAATGAGAAAATTTTCAAGGAACTTAAGAGGTCTATTTGCAAATTTTCAGACATGGATAAGCAAAGAAGGAATACGAAGAAGTACAGTTTCAGACAACCCGACTTGAAAGAGTTAAGGAGTTTGACATCCTATGTATTAGATCCCTTGGAATTCAAGGCTCGTCATGGGAAACTTCTGTCTATTCTGGCTACTCAAGTGGATGAAGGTCTAATGAGTGTGTTGGCGCAGTTCTATGATCCCTTGTACCGTTGCTTCACTTTTCCGGATTTCCAGCTTTTGCCCACGCTTAAGGAGTATGCCTATCTTGTGGGCATACCTATCCTAGACCGGTTTCCGTTCAGTGGCTTGGAGAGAGTTCCTTCTTCTCAAGAGATTGCTGATCTGTTGCGTATAGATGAATCTATTATTGGTGCTCATATGACTACCAAAGGTGGAATTCAAGGTCTCCCGTCTGATTTCCTCATTGATCAAGCTACTATCTTTGGGAAGGCCATGAGTGAGGACGCCTTTGAGGCCATATTTGTACTTCTCATCTATGGGCTAGTGTTATTCCCCAACATCGACAAGTTTGTGGATGTGAACGCCATTAGGATTTTCTCTACTCTTAATCCCGTTCCTACTCTGTTGGGTGACACTTATTTCTCTTTGCATATGAGGAATGCAAAGGACGGTGGTACCATTGTGTGTTGTTTGCCTCTGTTGTACAAGTGGTTTATTTTGCACTTGCCTCAGACGCTCGCCTTCAAGGAGAACAAAGGATGTCTACGGTGGTCCACGAGACTTATGTCTCTCACTAATGATGATATCTTTTGGTACAACCGTGTATATGATGGTGTGCCGATTATCGACTCTTGTGGTGAATTCTCCAATGTACCTCTTCTTGGTACATGCGGTGGAATTAACTACAACCCTATTTTGGCACGTCGTCAGCTTGGGTTCCCCCTAAAGGATAAACCCAATAACATTCTGTTAGAGGGTGTGTTCTTTCAGGAGGGTAAAGATCCCCAAGGCTTGAAGGGCAGGATGGTCCACGCTTGGCGCAAGATCCATAAGAAAGGAAGGAAGGAGCTAGGTCCGAAGAACTGTATCGCTTTGGAACCCTATACCTCTTGGGTTAGGAGGAGAGCTTCCGAGTACGTCATGCCTTATAAGTATCCAAGACCCACACCTTTGGTTGTGGCTGGGCCTTCAACCCTCCCTAGCCAAGGAGTAGAGGAGTTGAGAGACGAAGACCGTTCACGTGCTTGGATCCGTGAACGAGAGGAGTTGCTTCAGCAGATCAGAGAGAAGGATGCTTTGATAGAGTTCCTTGAGCACCAGGTTATTGATGATCCTGATGACGCATTGAATTCTCTACTTCCTCAGTCTTCCAAGCTTTGGAAGAGGAAGTATGATCGACTCGCCAAAGAGAAGGCAGATATGGAGGCAGCCTATGAGAGGGAGGTGAAGAGGCTTCGTGCAGCTTATCTTCCGGTCTCGAGGGCTTTGGACGATTGCTTCTAGGGATCCATAGGATATTCATTTTCCTTCTCTCTTGTATTGTATTTGGTTACCAAGACTGTACTTCTTTGGCGTAAAAACATTTCCAAATATTAATTGACGTGATATTTTTCGTATGTGATAAACGTTTAATATTTCCAAAATTTGCAAATAAGACTCTAAAGTTCCTCTGATATGAAAATTAAATCATAAGCATTGCATGCATCATGTTTATCTATTCCTAGGGGGTTTATATCTTCTTCTTGATTCTAGTCGGGGTTTTCTTACACTGTTTATCTAATGTGAGACTGGAATCAAGGGGTAGAATACCCTTTGAAATTGATAAACATGTCACTGCATTTGCATATTCATTAGCATGTCTTGCATAACAGGTACCGCCGCAGTGTTCTCATCTTGTTTGGTATTCCATTATTAGGATAGCTGACTCAGGCATTCACCGATACGTTACCCGAAGGAATCAACAGAGAGAAATGGAAGGGTTACAAGCAGAGCTCGCTGAGATGAGGATTCACATGAATCAGTTCATGGAAGTGGTCCAAGGAGTGGCTCAGGGACAGCAGGAGATTAGATTGTTGGTACAGGGGAATCCCCCTACTACTCAACCGGAGGCTGTGGCTGATCCTCCCGCTGGAGAGGCTAATGGACCCAATGGACCGGGGTCTATCCCAATCCCACATGGAAACCTTGGTCAACAACCCATCCATGATGATCAGGAGGATCAATTCCCCCTACTTCAGGAGGACTTTGGCATGGGGCATGGTATGGACCCTATGTTTCGGAGACTAGAAGAGAGGTTGAAAGCTGTGGAAAGGCAGAATGCTCTTGGTGTGGATGTTGCTGACTTGGGGCTGGTCCCAGGCGTGAGAGTTCCGCCAAAATTCAAAGTCCCCGTGTTTGATAAGTACAATGGAAACTCTTGCCCGAAGACTCATGTACAAGCTTACTTCCGCAAGATGGTCGTGTATTCTGATGATGAGAAGCTGCTCGTGTACTTCTTCCAGGACAGCCTAACTAGGGCATCCTTGGAGTGGTATATGAGGCTGGACATGCTGGAGAGACTTGGCTGAGGCTTTTGTGAAGCAATATCAGTATAATGCGGATATGGCACCTGACAGGACTCAGCTCCAGAATCTGTCTCTCAAGAGCAACGAGTGCTTCAAAGAGTATGCTCAACGCTAGAGAGAGTTGGCTTCCCGTGTTCAGCCTCTGATGTTGGAAAAAGAGATGGCCAACATGTTTATGAACACACTGCCTGGATCTTATTTGGAGCGTCTGGTGGGTTGCAACGCCTCGAATTTTTCTGATGTGGTCTCTACCGGTGAGAGGGTGGAGAACTATTTGAAGACATGTAAGATCCAAAATGGGGTTGGACATCTTCGGGGTCAAAGAAGCCGTTCTTAGGAGGACAAAATAGGAGAGAAGGGGATGCAAATGCCATATCTTCTTATCAGAACAGGGGTAACCGGAGGAATAACTTTCAGAATTACCATTAACAACCTTATATTGCAGCAGTGACCATTCTGGCTGCAGCACCAGTGCAACAATAACAACCTCAACGTCAACAAAATCAATACCAACAACAACAGGGTAACATACCTGCTTATCAACAGAGACAGAGGATGATGGATATGCGTTTCGACACTCTTCCAATGTCGTGTGCCCAGTTGCTTCCCAACCTTCAACATTTGCAACTTGTGCAGTTACGCACTTTGGCTCCTCCCGTTGGCAGGCTTCTAGTGGGTTATGACGCCAATGCTAGGTGTAATTTCCACTCTGGGGCACCTAGCCACACTATTGAGAACTGCAAAGCTTTTAAGCACGTAGTTCAGGACCTTATTGATTCAAAGGCCATTAACTTTGCGCCGGCTCCTAATGTTGTCAACAATCCCATGCTGCAGCATGGTGGAGCAAATGTTAACATGGTTGAAGGAGAAGCCAAACTAGTCAAGGAGGTGTTGAAGCTGAAGACTCCGCTGTTAGAAGTCAAAGAATACTTGCTAAAGGCAGATGTTTTCCCCAGCTGTGGGAGTGGTTGTTTAGGTTGTGTTGCACAGAGTGGGGGTTGTGTGAAGCTGCAGCAGGGTATCCAGGCCTTGCTTGACGATGGTATCCTCCAAGTTGAAAACTTATCTGCCCAAAGGTCTGTTGAAGGGGCTATTGAAGGGGTTGTTGAGAATGCAGATGTTGATCCTCTCTTTCCTGAAGATGCTGAAGAATTTACAAATGTTGTTCCTGCTGATTTTATAATTCCCAATGATGTAATTAATTTTTCTGATGCTGTTGCTGATATTCCAAACATGGTGTTTGATTATGATGTACTTGTTGAACTTGATTCCGATGGTTCAGATGTTTGTACTTCAATAAATAAGATTTCTGAGTATGACTGTGACATTGCCACTATCACACTTTTCTACCCGACCGCTCAGATCAGTGTGCCAGAAGCGCAATCGGTACCACCAGTGCGACCGCATCAATCCACTATGACCATCACGACCCCTGGTCCTTTACCTTTCACCAGCGAAAGGGCCATTCCTTGGCATTTCGGGGGAGTGTGTACATGCATGATCCTGGAGTGGAGCAGCCACTGAAAGTAGAAGAGATGCAAGATCAAAAGTATGAACCTGGAATTGAGATAAAAGATCCCGCAGTGGACAATGTTGGTGGAATCAGGCGATTCACCAGAAGTGGTAGACTGTTCTCACCACCGGTTACCCAATCTGATAGTGCTGACGCCGCAGCGAAGGCCAAAGGCAAGCAAGTTGTGAATGAGGGTACCTCTGCACCACAGGCTGGCTCTGAGCCTGCTTTTGCGAAGGATGTGGATGAAATTTTGAGAATTATAAAGAAAAGCGATTACATGGTAGTCGATCAGTTGATTCAGACGCCATCCAAGATATCTATTCTCTTACTCCTGTTGTGTTCGGAGGCACACAGGGAGGCACTCCTGAAGGTCCTTAATGCTGCATATGTGCCCCAGGAGATCTCAGTGAACCAACTAGAAGGGATCATTGCAAATGTTCATACAAGCAACGGGTTGGGTTTTACTGATTCTGACTTGACGCCAGCTGGACGCGATCATAATAAGGCTTTGCACATCTCGATGGAGTGTAAAGACACTGTGCTATCCCATGTTCTGGTGGATACAAGTTCCTCTCTCAATGTGCTACCCAAGAGAGCCCTGTCAAAGTTAGATGTAGAAGGTTTGATCTTGAAGCCTTCCGATCTTGTGGTGAGAGCCTTCGATGGTTCTAAGAGGTCGGTGTTCGGAGAGGTAGAATTGCCAATTCATATTGGATCACAAACCTTCAACACCGTATTCTATGTGATGGATATCAGTCCTTCGTATAACTGCTTGTTGGGACGTCCTTGGATCCACAATGCTGGGGCAGTCTCCTCGACCTTGCATCAGAAGATCAAGTTCCCGGTCAACGAAAGAATTATCACTGTCTGTGGTGAGGAGGATATTCTGGTCAGTCACCTGTCTACATTCAAGTATGTAGAGGTAGAAGGTGAGATTCATGAGACCCTATGTCAGGCCTTTGAGGCAGTTCAAGTCAAGGATGCAGCTCCGGTGGAAGAGGTTGAAGCAGGTGCCTCTTTGTTGTCCTTTAAGCAGGCACAAGCCTTGGTAAATTCAGGTGTTGCTTCCGGTTGGGGACGTCTGGTGGATTTACCTGTAAAGGAAGACAAGTTTGGGATTGGGTATCAGCCGACATTGACTTCTACAACTTCAACGCCTCAGACTCGTCAGGGGCCGATTACTTTCTCCAGTGTTGACATCATTCAGTACGGCCAAGTCTCTGCAATCAACAAAGAAGACGGGGATAGTGATTGCGACATTGACAACTGGGTGCGTCCAAGGGTCCCGGGTGAAGTTCTCCGCAACTGGTCTTCTGAAGAGATTATCCAAGTCACTCTTCTTTAAGAGTAATTTTCTTTGTTTATTCATGCATATCCAAGTATTACATTCCGCCCAGGGCGTGATGACTCATTGTAGGGCTCATCTATATGGATACCTGCATTTTTTATCATAAATAAAGGACATCTTTTTGCATTCAAATATTTTGTTCACTGTCTTTCTATTTTTGCAGTTTTCAAAAATAAAAATAAATAAATAAATAAATATACATTTGGTAATGTTTTGTTTAGTTTCCACTTCTTGTTCACACTCATAAGCACATATCATCACTCATGCAGATGCACGTCACCAGATCCTATTGATAACAGTTCTGCTATGGCTCGCTTCGACTTTGAAAATCCAATCTTTCAAGCTGAAGAAGAGGGTGATGAAGATTGTGAACTTCCTGAAGAACTTGCCAGGTTGTTAAAACAGGAGGAAAGGGTCATTCAACCGCATCAAGAGTCTATTGAAGTGATTAATCTCGGCACCGAGGACGCCAAGAGAGAAATCAAGATAGGGGCTGCTTTGGAAGATAATGTGAAGAAGGGGCTAATTGAATTGCTGCAAGAGTATGTTCACATCTTCGCTTGGTCTTATCAGGACATGCCAGGGCTTGACACAGACATTGTGGTACACCGTTTGCCTCTCAAAGAGGATTGTCCTCCAGTCAAGCAGAAGCTCAGAAGAACAAGACCAGAGATGGCTGTCAAGATAAAGGAAGAAGTGCAAAAACAGTTGGATGCAGGGTTTCTAGCGGTTACAAATTATCCGCCATGGGTTGCAAATATCGTTCCGGTACCTAAGAAGGATGGAAAGGTATGGATGTGTGTCGACTACCGGGATCTGAACAGAGCTAGCCCTAAAGATGATTTCCCATTACCTCACATCGATGTTTTGGTGGATAACACGGCCCAATTCTCGATATTCTCCTTTATGGATGGCTTTTCTGGCTATAATCAAATTAAGATGGCACCAGAAGACATGGAGAAGACAACTTTCATAACCCTATGGGGCATCTTCTGTTACAAGGTGATGCCGTTTGGTCTAAAAAATACCGGGGTAACATATCAACGAGCTACGGTAACTCTTTTCCATGATACGATTCATCATGAAATCGAGGTTTATATTGATGATATGATTGCCAAATCTCAGACGGAAGAAGAACATCTGGTGAATTTGCAGAAACTGTTTGAGAGTTTGAGGAAATTCAAGCTGAGGCTTAATCCGAACAAGTGTACTTTCGGGGTGAGATCTCGAAAACTGTTGGGTTTTATTGTTAGTGAAAAAGGGATTGAGTTGGACCCGGCCAAAGTGAAAGTGATACAAGAAATGCCTGAGCCAAGAACAGAAAAACAAGTACGTGGTTTCTTAGGAAGGTTGAACTACATTGCAAGGTTCATCTCTCACCTAACAGCCACGTGTGAGCCAATATTCAAATTGTTGAGAAAAGATCAGGCCATCAGGTGGAATGATGATTGCCAAAAGGCTTTCGAGAAGATAAAAGAGTATTTGCAGAATCCTCCTATCCTTATGCCTCCAGTCCCTGGGAGACCGCTGATTATGTATTTGACAGTACTCGATAATTCCATGGGTTGTGTTCTCGGTCAACACGATGAGACAGGTAGGAAAGAGCATGCCATCTACTACCTAAGTAAAAAATTCACAGATTGCGAGTCGAGATACTCAATGCTTGAAAAGACATGTTGTGCACTTGCATGGGCTGCTAAGCGATTGAGACAATACATGCTGACTTACACAACGTTACTGATCTCCAAAATGGATCCAATCAAGTATATATTTGAGAAGCCAGCTCTCACCGGAAGGTTTTCTCGTTGGCAAATGGTACTGACAGAGTATGACATCCAGTATACATCCCAGAAAGCCATCAAAGGGAGTATTCTGTCAAACTATCTTGCTCAGCAGCCGATTGATGATTATGAGCCGATGAAGTTTGATTTTTCGGATGAAGACATCATATTCCTCAAGATGAAAGACTGTGAAGAGCCAGTTGTTGAGGAGGGACCTGATCCAGATGAAAAGTGGACTTTAATGCTTGATGGGGCTGTTAATGCCAAAGGAAGTGGAATCGGTGCTATCATTACCACTCCGAAAGGTGCCCACATGCCTTTCACCGCTCGTCTGACTTTTGAGTGCACCAATAATGAAGCTGAGTATGAAGCCTGTATCTTGAGTATCGAGCAAGCCATTGATTTGAGAGTCAAGACTCTGGACATCTTCGGAGATTCAGCTCTAGTGATCAATCAAGTGAATGGTGATTGGAATACTCTCCACCCTAATCTGGTCCCCTATAGAGACTACACGAGAAGACTATTGACTTTCTTCACAACAGTAAGGCTGTATCATATACCTCGCGATGAGAACCAGATGGCAGATGCTATTGCTACTCTGTCCTCCATGATCAAGGTGATTCGGTGGAACTATGCTCCCAGGATCGATGTTATACGCCTTGATAGGGCCGCGTATGTGTTTGCTGCTGAACTGGTAGTTGATGACAAGCCTTGGTACCACGACATCAAGTGCTTTCTGAAGAATCAAGAGTACCCTGCAGGGGCATCCAACAATGATAGAAAGACTTTGAGAAGATTGGCAGGCAGTTTCTTCTTGAACAAAGACGATGTGCTGTATAAGAGGAACTTCGACATGGTTTTGCTCAGATGCGTGGATAGACACGAAGCAGACATGTTAATGCAAGAAGTTCATGAAGGCTCCTTCGATACTCATGCCGGCGGACATGCAATGGCTAAGAAATTGTTGAGAGCGGGTTATTACTGGATGACCATGGAATCTGATTGTTTCAAATATGCTCGGAAGTGTCATAAATGCCAGATTTATGCTGATAAGGTGCATGTGCCGCCAAATCCTCTGAATGTGATGTCTTCGTCGTGGCCATTTGCTATGTGGGGGCATTGATATGATTGGAAAGATTGAGCCGACTGCTTCCAATGGGCATCGTTTCATCCTTGTTGCCATCGACTATTTCACCAAGTGGGTCGAAGCAGCGTCATCTGCGAAGGTCACCAGGCATGTGGTTGCCCGATTCATTAAGAAAGAAATTATTTGTCGTTATGGGATTCCCGAAAGAAACATTACTGATAATGGATCTAATCTCAATAAAAAATGATGAAAGAGTTGTGCAAGAACTTCAACATTCAACATCACAACTCTTCCCCTTATCGTCATAAGATGAACGGTGTTGTTGAGGCAGCAAATAAGAACATAAAGAAGATTGTGCAGAAGATGGTCGTTACGTACAGAGATTGGCATGAGATGCTACCCTTCGCCTTGCATGGGTACCGTACTTCAGTACGTACATCAACCGGGGCAACCCCTTACTCCCTTGTGTATGGTATGGAAGCAGTCCTACCTGTTGAAGTGGAGATTCCTTCTCTAAGAGTCCTACTGGATGTCAAGTTAAACGAAGCTGAATGGATTCAGACAAGGTTCAATGAGTTGAGTCTTATCGAAGAGAAGCGAATGGCAGCCATTTGTCATGGGCAGTTGTACCAAAGTCGGATGAAGAGAGCCTTTGATCAGAAAGTGCATCCTCGATGCTTCCAAGTCGGAGATTTGGTGTTGAAAAGGATACTTCCTCCTTAGACAGATCACAGGGGCAAGTGGACCCCTAACTATGATGGATCGTATATTGTCACCAAGGTTTTTGATGGTGGAGCCTTAATGCTTACAACTATGGATGGTGAAGACTTCACTTCCCCTGTGAACTCAGACGCAGTTAAAAAATACTTCGCATAAAATAGACCCGCTGGACGATAAAAAGAATAGTCCAGGGAAAAAAATGGGCATCCCGGCGAACCAAAAAAATGAAAAAGGTTCAGGCAAAAGTTAGGGATTAAAAACTAAAAAGATTGTACACCCGGTAAGTTGAAAACCTGAAAAGGGCAACTTAGGCAAAAATGGGTATCCCGGTGGATTGAAAACCCGAGAGGGCGATCCAGGCAAAAGTTAGGGATGAAGCGAATGGCTGAGTTCTTAGTAGTTCTAAATATCATCTCGTGTCGATAACCGGAAACTTACGAAGGATAGGAAACAATCCAATTACCTTTTTCGGAAAGCTGATCATCGGGAGCATCTTGAAGACGAGCGAATCATAGCAGAATTGGAACCCGATAGAAATCCATTTCACATTACCATTAGATTAATTTCTGTTTTTATCTGTTGTGAAATTACCTCTTTCCAGGGATTGCTTCCTGATGTAAATACCTATTCAGAGGCCACTCAATCAATAAAATAATGTTATTCAGTACATCTCTGTGTTCATTTTCATTTTACTGTTTTGTTTGCAAAAATGACGTCCGAATTTTTGATAAACATTGCATCATGAAACATAAGAGCTTTACAGGTACGTGCTTAATAAGAATTGAAAATTGCTGTAAATTTTAAGCGCTTTGGATCGTCTATTCAGAACAGGTACACTCGGGGCATTTCCTTAAGGTCCCCATCAAATGATCGCGGATGTTTTTCCTCAATAGTTGGAATTTGGTATGTTATCCCTGCAGAGCTGGTCTGAGCGTTGGGTTCTTCAATCCCCAGCAGGCTCTCACTGCTGTGCTTCCCCAAGCATTTGTTTCAGATTATACATTCACCAGTAGAGTCGACAGTGTCATCCCCAACGGAGTTGACAGTGTCAGACTGTATATCCCTAGTGGAGTTGACAATTCCAGACTGTATCTTCCCAGCAGAAGCGGCTGCTCCTCAGAGTTCGATGCCAGATCGATGATCTCGACGCTAGACCCATGGTCTCTTTCCTTGAAGCAGAATCTCGGTACCGTATCGGTGTTTGCTTCCCCTGCTGAGTCGTCTCTCTCGCAGATTATGGTTGCCAGAACCACTGTCGCTTTCCTCAACAGCAAGTTTTCAGTGCCATTCTCTCCCCAGTCAGAGCCTCGGTATTTTGTTATTTGCCAGAACACCGTGTGGCGGGTCATTTCCCCACAAAGTTCTTTGTGTTGTGCATCTCCAATAGCCTTGCCAGGGTCCAGAAGATGGTGATCATTTCCCCAGCAGAATTCCTTGCCTCAGCTTGGCGTTCTCTCTAATCAAGCATTTCGCATCCCTGCATGTAGAATCATATTGCATTGCATCCTCCCAAATTGCATATCATTTCCATTTTCATGGAGCATTACGCCATTGAAAAATTCAAACATACGCATGTAAAGCATAAGGCATTCTCGGTATCCCAAGTGATAAACCAGAAGTTGTTTCCAGTACTCAGACTGAAGATTGTTCATGACTTATCTTTATTATTCCCAGCAGGGGTCGTTGGCCCACGCGCCGCCTCAATTATCATTTTCCCTATTTCTATCGATGCTGACAGGCATGAAAGTTTCCGATATTCAGACCGAAGTGACATTCAGGCCAGTTTTCCGATGTTCAGATCGAAGAAGTTTCCAACATTCAGGTCGATGCAACTTGTGGAATTCATGCCAAGTTTCCGGTATTCAAACCAAAGTGGCATTCAGGCCAGTTTTCCGATGTTCAGATCAAAGAAGTTTCCGACATTCAGGTCGATGCAACTTGTGGCATTCAGGCCAGTTTTCCGGTATTCAGACCGAAGTGGCACTCAGGCCAGTTTCCCGGTGTTCAGACCGATGATTTGATAATCTAATATCTTCCGATGTTCAGATCGAAGAAGTTTCCGACATTCAGGTTGATGCAACTTGTGGCATTCAGGCCAGTTTTCCGGTATTCAGACCGAAGTGGCATTCAGGCCAGTTTCCCGGTGTTCAAACCGATGCTTGGTAATAAACACTACGCCAAAAACTGGAATAGACAGCGCCCCTTAGAGGGCGCTTTATTACAAAAGCGCACTCTAAAGTGAAGAGAAAAAATAAGGAGCATACTATTGGAATAGACAGCGCACTTTAGAGGGCGCTTTTGTAACAAAGCGCACTCTAAAGTGAAGCGAAAAAATAATGAGGAAATGGAGGGACACAAATAGAGGACACTTTATTGAAAGCGCCCTCTAAGGGTAACCTTAGAGGGCGCTTTTGAAAAAGCGCTCTCTATGTCCATGTACATTTCCAGATTATAAGGCGCTTTTGGAAAGCCTTAGAGAGCGCTTTTAGAAGCGCCCTCTTAGGCCCCCTTTAGAGGGCGCTTTTGTAACAAAGCGCCCTCTAAAGTGAAGCCAAAAAAAAATAATGAGGAAATGGAGGGACAACAATAGAGGGCGCTTTAGTGAAAGCGCCCTCTAAGGTTACCCTTAGAGGGCGCTTTTAAAAAAGCGCTCTCTAAGTCCATGTACATTTCCAGTTTAGAAGGCGCTTTTGGAAAGCCTTAGAGAGCACTTTCAGAAGCGCCCTCTTAGGCCCCCTTTAGAGGGCGCTTTTTTTACAAAAGCGCCCTCTAAGGTCCCCTTTAGTAAACATTAAAATTATAACATATACTGCATGTCTCTTTATTTTCCCTCTCTACAAGCTATTTCGTTTACGTAACTGGGTTTTCTCTCTACTGCGTCCACCGTCTACTGCGATTACTCTCGTCCTCCGTTCGTTCTCCCTCCCTCACCGTCGTCGTCGCCGTCGCCTTTTTCTGCTGCTGCGTTCACGTTCACGTCCACCGTCACTGTTCACTTTCTTCTCCATCGTTACCGTCACCTTGAAGGTATTTCTCTTCTCCATCTTTACCGTTCACTTTCTTCATGTGTTTGATTAGGGCATTTTCTAAACTTAGTTTTACATTTTGTGCATTATGTTGATTAATGTTGTTTAGGGCAAACTGAGTTTTTTATTTCTGATTGAAAACTGATATCATTTGAAGTGTGTTTGAGCTTGTGCTTGGAAGTTTGATGATTATGGATGCAAGTTTGTTCATGTTCCAAACACCATAAGTTTGCATTGGTCTTTTGCATGCAGTAGGTGTGTGTGAGTTTGCATTGGTCTTTTGCATGCAGTAGGTCTTTTGCATGAGAAATGGAAGGTATATGAATGTGTTCACGTATTGAATCATTGTCTTACTTGGGTCTTATTGAATCATTTCTATATTACAGATAAAATGGCTAACCAAGACGATACCCATGACGCGAATGGATCACGTAACAATGTTGAAAAAGAAATCAAACGAGGATTGACTATTATGAAGTCAATCATTCGTGCAAGAGACAAGGGTGTAAAATTTGAAGTACATTGGAGTGCTGAAGACCAACTAATTGAGCCTAACGGTTCAATGTTGGCAAGTTACATTGGTTTCCTTGTTCGACAACATATTCCGATTACATGTGATAATTGGAGAAGTCCGGACTTGAAGGTTGGCAAAGAAAAAATATGGTCGGAGATACAGGTACTTACCATATATTGTTATATGTTTTTTTTGTTGACTATTTGTTGACCATATATTGTTATAATATTACTTTATAATAACACACTCCATGTGTATGTTTTTTAGAGATCCTTTCACATCGATGAAAGCCGGCAAAAATATTGTATTCAATTGGCCGGAAAAAGACTCCGAGGATTTCGATCCTTTTTGTCCAACAAATTTCTCAAGGATGAGGAAGGAAAATTTGTTGAAGCAGAACGGCCAATGAAGTATGCCGAGATTATTTCAGCCGATGAATGGAATAACTTTGTCGCCAAACGAAGAAACGAAAAATTCCATGTAATGTCTATTAATTATGGTATTATACAATTGTTAAGTTACTTGGTTCTAATATGCCTTAAACTTTTTTATCCAGGAAGTAAGCGACATAAATCGGAAAAGGGCATCAAAACCCGCGTATCCGTACAAAAAAGGGCGTACGGGATATGCACGGTTACAACAAAGAATTGTGAGTATATTCAAATGCTATGAGCTTATACATTGTCACAATATGTTATAATTGATGATCTTATAATCTAATTCAATGTGTAGCTAGCCGAGGAGAAAAGTGACGCAACATCTCTTCCGGAGCACGTATTATGGAAGGCTGCTCGGGTTGGGAAGGATGGGGCTGTCGTTGAAGCGGTCCAAACTGTTTATGACGAATGTGTAAGTATATGTAACATTATTTCTTTAATTATATCGAAATTTTGTTAGACATATAATTCATTTTTAATCTCCTCTAATAATATTTCAGGAGACTTTATCCCAAACCGTACCTTCAACCGAGGTCCAGGATTGCAGGAGCGTACTTAGTCGAGTACTAAATGTTCCTGAGTATTCCGGTCGTGTGAGGGGTAAGGGTTTTGGTGTGACTCCGTCGTCATTTTATAAAAAACCAAAAACAAAAAATCCTACCAACAAAGAGGTGATGGAGACCTTGGCGGAGTTAAGGGCACAAGTACTCCAACTTCAAAACGAGAATGCAAGGTATAGAGAGGAAAGGTGCGCCTCCGAGGCAAAAGATACTAGTGACCGAGCTAGTATCAATTGTCAACCGAAATTTCCCGAGGTAATTATATATGTTATTATGAAATTAAAATAGCACTTTTTTACTTGACACATATACACGTTAACAATAACATTTATTATTGGTTTAGGGCATTTCACCTTGTCAGCTGTATCTATCGTCACCAACTTATCGCATGGTTGGCAAGGGAAAAGTGCACAACACTTCGGGTGAATTACTTCACCATAATCCCCTCCCGGTGGGATATATGAAAGTTTCGGTTGACCTTGTATTAGATACCGACGCGCTTCTACCATTACCTGACGTTGTTCAGAGACAACGTTGATGCGAGAAGCAGTCGGATCCTTTGTTGGATGGCCGTCAGATCTAATTTTCCCAGATGCCGAGGTATATATGTTCTAAATGATTATGAATCTTTAGTATTCACATTTCAATTCAGCTACAATTATGATATTTAATCAATCCTTATTACATGGTAATGTTAGACTCCTACAAGACCCACGCATAAAGCTGGTAAAGGGATTTCAAGACGTATCGAGTCGGTTGCATCTCTAAAAGAGGTACAAATATATATACCTATTGAATTATATACGCAACGATTCTGTTGCATCACAAAAAGTCATGATTTAATTTATATGAATTTTTAGGTTCCCGGTCGAAAGTTGAAAAAAGCTGGTAACGATATTCCTCCAACGATGTCCGGGACAAAATCTCAAATTATGATGTGTCTTGAGAAAATGGTGAATGAGTCCGATATTATGCAAGGGGCCATTCGTACCATAGATTTTGATGAAGGTGTTTTCGGAGCTGCTCATTTCGAAATAATTGCAAAGGAGGACATGCAACAACTTTTTGAACACGACGAATTGGGCATCGCTGTCATTCATACATACATATGGTACTCCGATCAATCTATAATTTACTTAGTTGAACAATTTATTTACACATTTCAATGAGTAGTCTAATGTTTATTATGTTTCTATTTAAGGTATATGTATGTAACATTGCTGCGGGGAACTGAATTGTGTAACCGTTTCAATTTTATTGCTGCTTCCCGTATCAACGCAACGTTAATAACGAAAAATCCAACATCCGTAAAGAATGATCTAGTCGATAGATTCATGGCGGCCGGCGATAAGACTACACCCAGTTTGTATTTTTTACCGTTTAATTTGGCAACGGGTTAGATTTTCTTTCTAATAATTTCATTCTAATCTATGTATATCTTTTACGTAGAAAATTTTCATTCATCTAAATTTTTGTTTTATTTTACAGTGGTCACTGGGTGTTGGTTGCTATGGATCTTTCGAGACTAATAGTGTATTATCTCGATTCGTTATCGGGTGATTGGAGTAAATATCCGAGTATGAAGAAGACGGTTGACGCGTAAGTGAAATTCCCCTAAATATTCGTGTGTATTTGTATATTTAATTATGTCTGTCAGATTGATCTCAATATACGTTTTTATTTTGTTAGGGCAATAATAAAATTTAGATCGAAAAAGAATTATCGCAATAGGAAGGACATTACCTGAATCAGAGTTCAGGTATATATTAAGTATCTTATTTTTGCTTATAATAGTGTTTGTTTTTTTTGCTTATAATAGTGTTTGTAAGAAATTAACTATATATATATTGTTTGTTTTTCTGTGTAGTGTCCTCAGCAAAATAATTCGGTCGATTGCGGATTTTTTGTATTGAGATTTATGAGAGATATCATTGCGTTGAATCGTATAGACATCCCAAAAATGGTATGGAATAATAACTTAGGGTTTATTTTAATATTATCGGATATTTCATCTAATTTGTTACTAAATCATGAATATGTTTTATTCTCTTAATTGTAGTACTTTGAGGAATACAAATCTTACTCAAGAGCTCATTTGGATGAAATGAAGGATGAATTGTGTCAATTCATTGTTGATCAAAGAATCATATAGCTAGGTTGTATATTGTTGTACATATATGTATGGAATGTTGTTGTTGTATGCTGTTGTTGTATATATGTTGTATATTGTTGTTATACTTTTACTAACTCATGAATATGTTGTTGTATATTGTTGATCAAAGAATCATATATTATGTTGTATATATGGAGGATTAATGTTGTATATAAATGGATTCATGTTGTATATATCAATGGATTAATGGTGTATAACATTGGATTAAAGGATGAAATCAATATGAATTTTACACTTTTGCAGCATGCGAACAGGTTACCAATTAAATATCCACTGTTTTTCAAACAAATTTTTTTAAAACAACTAACACTTTAGAGGGCGCTTTCTGTAGGAAGCGCCCTCTAAACATTTTACATTGACAACTTTAGAGGGCGCTTTATCCAGAAAGCGCCCTCTAAACACTTTACATTGACAACTTTAGAGGGCGCTTAACACTTTAGAGGGCGCTTTATGTAGGAAGCGCCCTCTAAACATTTTACATTGACAACTTTAGAGGGAGCTTTGTCCAGAAAGCGCCCTCTAAACACTTTACATTGACAACTTTAGAGGGCGTTTTTTTCCAGAAAGCGCCCTCTAAACACTTTACATTGACAACTTTAGAGGGCGCTTTTTCCAGAAAGCGCCCTCTAAGGTGTCCCTTTATGGACCACTCCAGAGGGCGCTTTTTTCTGAAAGCGCACTATAATGTGGCCCTTAAAGGGCCACTTTAGATAGCGCTTTCTCCAGGAAAACAAAGCGCTGTCTTTACCTATGCCAGCGCCACTTTAGAGGGCGCTTAAAAGCGCTGTTATAGGCCAAAATAATCGCCCTCTTTTCCCTTATTTGGCGTAGTGAAAGTATCGTCTGATGCTCAGATCGAAGTCATTTCCAGTATTTAGATTGATGAGCGGCATTCAGGCCATGGTTATTTCTGTGTTACCATTTATTTTAGTATTCAGGCAAACATTCCTTGTTTCGGTGTTCAGACCGACTCTCACCGTACCAGACAAATTCTTTTTCAAGACCACCTCTTGGCCGATTCTAACATGCATTGTTACTTCATTTTTTCACTTCAGTGTAAATTTTCGGGCTTTTATCGTATTCAATCACTTGATATCTTGAAAGTGCGAAATTCGTTGCTATCTTCCTTTCGGGTTTCTAGTTGATTGAATAAGGGCAGCTGTAATACCCTAAAATTTACCCTTCATTTTTCCTGGAAGCATGGGATTATGTTTTACACTTCATTAGCATCATATTAAGTCATACTCATTGCATACTGCATTAGTGACATGGAGATCAAGTTTTGATCGATCACTCCTTAACAGAAGGAGCCCACACAAAGCAAGATTGAGAACTGGACTTCATTTTCTAAGTATACAAGTCTCAAGGGTCTCAGGGGGATCCAGGTGTCTTATTATGGTCCTTAGTTCATCAGTGGAGGATTCAGAGCTCTCAGAGTGTGCATTTGGATTTAATCAGAAATTAGGGTTTCATGGATAACTGCAACATGAAATGTTTGGTTGGAAGTAGAGGGGCTCATCCATGTCATGATTGGAGAGGCATCTTGGCCTAGGAAGATTCATAATCATCTCAGAAAGGTCCATTGGCAAGCAGTGCAATCAGTTCCCGATCAATTGTGCCCTAAACCTAGGGTTTGGTATAAAATCAGTTTATGTAGGTGTTTAATTGGCTGCATTGTATGGTAAAACACAAATGTCTTGACTGATGTCATGACATGTATATGTAACTACATTGTAGTTACTGCAGGACTAGCTAACACAGGATTATTGAATGTTGTGACATTCATACCTGTCAACAGATACTAAGGAACAGAAGCTCTGTTAGAACTTAGTATTCACTTGCAGTCTGGTTATCAAGGAAGAACCAGACCTGGCATAAGGCCTACTGATTGAATGTCAAACTGGATGTTGTGACATTCATCATTGACAGCAGCTACTGAAGATTGGGCAGAGTGGTGTTCTGCTCTACTTCAGCATATTAGTTAGTTTGTTCTTCAAGAGAATTACAGAACTAACCTAAGGCCAACTGTGTAAATGTTAAGTTGGACACTTTGACATTTACTAATGTAAGCTGGTACTGTAGTATGGTCATATTGATCATGTACAGGTCAGCAGCTTTGTACAGTCTGGTTTCTGGGAAAACAGACTCAGCATATGGACCTTGATGTCAAGCTGAATGTCGTGACATTCATGCCTGACAGCATATGCTAAATTGTAGGTTGTTCAGTTTTCTGTTACAGCTTTCTCAGGCTATTCTTTAGGAAGTCAACAGCTTAGAGAAAATCCAGGAAATCAACAACCAAGCTACATTCAATGAACCTAACAAATAGCCTATTTGTTAGCAACCTAAATATTGAATTTGAGGGAACGTATGTGACCTAAAATTCAGGAAAATACAGGTGCAAAAGCCCAGGTGCTGCAATATAAAAAGGAAGGCATTCCTCCATTCAGTTTCAGGGATTTTGAGGCGTGAAGATTTAGTGTGTCCATCTTACTTCACTGCTGTATTTTTGTGAGTCTAGAATTAGACGTATCTTGTAAGCCAAGTCATTATCAAATAGATGATTGCTTTGGCATAGGGTGTTCATTGAGTTGTAAGTGTTGTGTCACTCAAAGCTTTTAAGCGTGAGTGCTGTGTATCTTGGTTTAAGCTGTGAAGCATAACCAAGAGTTGTTTTGAAGTGTGACTTCAAAGTGTGTTTAATATCACTGAGGTGATTGAGGGGGAGTGAGTAGGAACTCTGATCTTAGATTAAGATTGAAATTGCATTGGGTAGGGATTAAGTGATAAGTTGTAAACGGGTGAGTTTAGCTTTGAATTGATACTACTAATAGTGGATTTCCTCCCTGGCTTGGTAGCCCCCAGATGTAGGTCATGTTGGACTGAACTGGGTGAACAATTACTTGTGTTATTTACTGCACTTACAATTAAGTTCTGCATAATCCCTGTCTGTGCAGAATTGGATGTCATAACAACCAGTTTGACATCCAAAGTCTGATAACTAGAATTTCAATTGGCATCAGAGCAGGCACCCTGCCTGTGAAGTTTTGGGTGAGATCTAGGGAAGTTACTTTCTAGTACCATGGACAAGGATTTAGGACACTCAAACAGACCACCCATGTTGGATGGATCTAATTATGATGACTGGAAGCCTCGCATGATAGCCTTCTTAAGGTCTCTAGACAGCAAAGTCTGGAGAGCTGTCAACAAGGGATGGGAACATCCAACGAGGACTGATGAAGATGGAGTCAGTGTGCAGATTCCTGAAGAAGATTGGGACAAGGAACAAGAGGCATTAGCTCTTGGAAATTCCAAAGCCTTGAATGCACTGTTCAATGGAATCACTAAGAACATCTTCAGGCTGGTGCACCATTGTGAACTAGCTAAGGAAGTTTGGGATACCCTCAAGGTAACTCATGAAGGTACTTCCAAGGTGAAGATGTCAAAACTTCAGATGCTGACAACCAAGTTTGAAAATCTGAGGATGAAAGAGGATGAGACTATTCATGACTTCCACATGAATATTCTTGAAATTGCAAACACCTCTGGTGGACTAGGTGAGAAAATGACCGAAGAGAAACTTGTAAGAAAGATTCTCAGGTCCTTGCCTAAGAGGTTTGCTATGAAGGTCACTGCCATAGAGGAGGCTCAGGACATCAGCAATATGAAGGTAGATGAGCTCATTGGTTCTCTCCAAACCTTTGAAATGGGCTTAGGTGAGTATGCTGAGAAGAAGAAAAGCATAGCCTTTGTATCTAATGCTGAAGAGGAGGCAGAAGAAGGATATACTGGAGGTGATGAAAGTATATCAGAAGCCTTAGCCATGCTTGGAAGGCAATTCAACAAGTTCATGAAGAAGATTGATCAAAGAGGTAGACCCAATGTCAAGAACATCCCGTCTGACATTAAGAAAAGATCAACTTCTGAAGAAAAGTTCAACCATGGGAAGGGAATCCAGTGTCATGGTTGTGAAGGGTATGGACACGTCAGAGCTGAATGTCCTACTTACCTCAAATTGCAAAATAAGGGGCTAGCTATCACATGGTCTGAAGGAGATTCTGAAAGTGAATCTGAAGGAGAATCTGCCAAACATGTCACTGCACTAACTAGTGTGTGTGTCTCTGAAGATGACACAAGTGCAGATGAGCTTACCTTTGATGAACTTGCTGCAGCATATAAGAAGCTGTGTACCACCAGTGCAGAAGTGCGTGCACAAGGTGAAAAGCAGAAGAAACTCATCAAGGAACTGGAAGATGAGAGACAGAAACAACTGTCTGCCATAGAAGGGCTGAATGATGAGATAGCCCTGCTGACCTCCAAGCTGAACCAGATGACCAAATCCATCAGAATGATGAATAAGGGAACTGACACCTTGGAAGAAATCCTAAAGGTGGGACAGCAGTCTGGAACCAAATCTGGGCTAGGATTTGGAAAAAGAGCTGAACACAAACGCCCAAAGGCTAAAGTTCAGAAGTTCAAGCAGATGTCAAAACCGATGTCTCAACATCGAGGAGCTAGGATGAATGATCATCAGAAGAGAATATTCCAGAATTGGAGGTGTCACCACTGTGGCAGGCTTGGACATATAAAAGCCTTCTGCTACTGGATTCATGGCTTCCCTAACAGAGCCTCACCTGTCAGACCTAAGCATAACACACGCAAGCGATGTGTTCCCATTAAGAAACAACAATGGTATGCTAGGATAGCACACACTGCCCTAAGGGCTTCTTCCAGAGAAGACTGGTACTTTGACAGTGGATGCTCAAGACATATGACTGGTATGGAAAATCTACTGGTAGACATTCAACCTCACACCACCAGCTATGTGACTTTTGGTGATGGTGCCAAAGGAAAAATCAGAGGTGTGGGCAAACTGGACTGTTCTGGAGTGCCAAAACTGAACAATGTGCTGTTAGTAAGAGGACTAACTGCAAACCTCATCAGTATAAGTCAGCTGTGTGATCAAGGTTTTCAGGTTCAGTTTACTAAGGAGCAGTGCATTGTGACAAATGGTGACAATCAGGAAGTTATGAGAGGAACCAGGTCCAAAGACAACTGCTATCTGTGGGAACCTGACCTCTCTAACTTTTCCACAACTTGCTCCTCAGCCAAGGAAGAACAGGAGGTAAAGCTGTGGCATAGAAGACTTGGCCATCTCCACTTACGTGGAATGAAGAAGATCATATCCAAGGAAGCAGTCAGAGGAATGCCAAAGCTTCTGATTGATGAAGGAAGAGTCTGTGGAGAATGCCAAGTGGGCAAGCAAACCAAGATGTCACACCCAAAGCTGGGACATTCCACAACCTCCAGAGTTCTGGAACTGCTGCACATGGACCTAATGGGACCTATGCAGGTTGAAAGTCTTGGTGGGAAGAAGTATGCCTACGTGGTGGTTGATGACCATTCCAGATACACGTGGATAAACTTCATCAGAGAGAAGTCAGATACATTTGATGTCTTCAAGGATCTGTGCATAAGACTTCAAAGAGAAAAGGACAGTTGTGTGGTCCGGATTAGAAGTGATCATGGCACTGAATTCAAGAATTCCAAGTTTGATGAGTTCTGCTCATCTGAAGGAATAAGCCATGAGTTCTCCTCCCCTATAACTCCTCAGCAGAATGGAATAGTTGAAAGAAAAAATAGAACTATTCAAGAATCTGCCAGAGCAATGATTCATGCAAAGAAGCTCCCTATGCACTTTTGGGCTGAAGCAATGAATACGGCGTGCTATGTTCACAACAGAGTCACCTTGAGAAAAGGAACCTCCTCCACTCTGTATGAAATATGGAAGGGTAGAAAACCCACTGTGAAGTACTTTCATATTTTGGAAGTAAATGCTACATTCTCACAGATCGTGAACAGAGAAGGAAGCTAGATCCCAAAAGTGATGAAGGCGTATTTCTGGGATACTCCACGAACAGCAGAGCCTATAGAGTGTTCAACTACAGGACCAATGTCCTGATGGAATCCATAAATGTCATTGTGGATGATAAAGAGGAAGGAACCGATGTCATGGAGGATGTTGAAACATTCCTTGATAGTCCAACTGACAGTCCAGTCAAGCCTGAAGAAGTACAGGAACCTTCTCCTGAATGTGAAGTAGAAGCACCTACCAAAGTGCCATCTATCAGAATTCAGAAAGACCACCCTAAGGATCTTATCATAGGGGATCCCACCAGTGGTGTAACTACCAGGTCAAGAGGAATAAACTCAAATTCCTGCTTTGTTTCCAAGGTTGAACCAAAGAATGTGAAAGAAGCCCTGACTGATGAATACTGGATCATTGCCATGCAAGAGGAACTCGAGCAGTTCACGAGGCATGAAGTATGGGAGCTGGTTCCAAGACCTGAAGGGTCCAACATCATTGGTACCAAGTGGATCTACAAAAACAAATCTGATGAGAAAGGAGTAATTACTAGAAATAAAGCAAGACTAGTAGCTCAAGGATACACTCAAGTTGAAGGAGTAGACTTTGATGAGACATTTGCTCCTGTGGCTAGACTTGAGTCCATCAGATTGCTGTTGGGGGTAGCATGCATCCTGAAGTTTAAGCTATTTCAAATGGATGTGAAGAGTGCATTCTTGAATGGCTACCTGAATGAAGAAGTCTATGTGGAACAACCCAAAGGGTTTTGTGATCCTAACCAACCTGAGCATGTATACAAGCTGAAGAAAGCCTTGTATGGGTTGAAGCAAGCACCCAGAGCTTGGTATGAAAGGTTAACCGAATTTCTGACCACAAATGGATACAGAAAGGGTGGCATAGATAAAACCTTGTTTGTGAAGGATGAGGAAGGCAAAATCATGATAGCTCAAATCTATGTGGATGATATAGTCTTTGGTGGAATGTCAGAACAAATGGTTAAAAAATTTGTTCACCAGATGCAATCTGAGTTTGAAATGAGTCTAGTGGGAGAACTGACCTATTTCCTTGGAATGCAAGTAAACCAAATGGAGGACTCCATGTTTCTCTCCCAAAGCAAGTATGCCAAGAACATAGTTAAGAAGTTTGGTATGGATCATGCCAGGCACAAGAGGACTCCAGCTCCTACTCATCTGAAGTTAACCAAAGATGATGGAGGACCCAGTGTTGATCAATGCCTGTACAGAAGCATGATAGGTAGTCTGCTGTATCTAACTGCAAGTAGACCTGACATTTCCTATGCAGTTGGAGTGTGTGCCAGATATCAAGCAGAGCCCAAGGTGAGTCACTTGAATCAAGTCAAAAGGATCCTCAAGTACATCAATGGGACATGTGACTATGGGATGCTGTACTCACATGGGTCTGAGCTTGTCCTATCTGGGTACTGTGATGCTGATTGGGCTGGAAGTGCTGATGACAGAAAAAGCACATCAGGTGGATGTTTCTTCTTAGGAGAAAACCTCATATCGTGGTTCAGCAAGAAGCAGAACTGTGTCTCTCTGTCCACCGCAGAGGCTGAATACATAGCGGCTGGAAGCAGTTGCTCCCAACTGGTTTGGATGAAACAAATGCTCACTGAGTACAATGTCACTCAAAATGCCATGACATTGTTCTGTGATAATCTCAGTGCCATCAACATCTCCAAGAATCCCATCCAACACAGCAGGACCAAACATATTGACATTAGGCACCACTTCATCAGAGATCTGGTGGAAGACAAGGTGATCACTTTGGAACATGTAGCCACGGATCTTCAACTGGCTGACATATTTACAAAGGCTCTGGATGCTACTCAGTTTGAAAACTTAAGGAGCAAACTGGGAATATGTCTCTCTGAGACATTATAGCAACCACTGATGTTTGGGATAAATTGTTTAATATCTCTGCCTATTAAACGATTTGTACAAGACTATGATTGGTCAACATATCATAGATATGCTGCGCACAACAAGGGTGAATACAAGAGGGTAAGGGGACACCCTACAGAGAGAAGGCCTCTGTACCTGCAGGAGTTCAAGGATGCTGTTCATGCAGGAGTGGTTCTGGATGTCAGAAACAACATCATGGCATCTGATATGGTGGTACCTACTGTAAAACAAAAGTGGGTGATCACTTGATCGAAGCTGTGAAGCAAGATCAAGTGGATGTGAACTTGGTTGAAACTGTGAAGTAAAACCAAGTCTGGAACTCTGTCATTGTGCTCTGCCTATGTTGTTGACTTTGGCAACATTTGTGACAAAAAGGGGGAGTAATAACCACCAATACCCCTGACAAACAGAGTGGGTCTCTACAAACAGACTCTCATGACAGACCTGAAGATTCCCCCCCTGCAGCTGATGTTGAAGTTTAGGTGCAACTTCTAATATATATGTGCTGCTATGTGAAGTTTTCATTTAACTTCCATGTGTGTGAGTGTGCTGCCACTCTGAGTGTATTAGCTAGTATTATTCCGCTGCTATGAACTCTGTTATGGGGATCAAAGTGTTTTAGCCAAAAATTTGCCAAAGGGGGAGTTTGTAGGTGTTTAATTGGCTGCATTGTATGGTAAAACACAAATGTCTTGACTGATGTCATGACATGTATATGTAACTACATTGTAGTTACTGCAGGACTAGCTAACACAGGATTATTGAATGCTGTGACATTCATACCTGTCAACAGATACTAAGGAACAAAAGCTCTGTTAGAACTTAGTATTCACTTGCAGTCTGGTTATCAAGGAAGAACCAGACCTGGCATAAGGCCTACTGATTGAATGTCAAACTGGATGTTGTGACATTCATCATTGACAGCAGCTACTGAAGATTGGGCAGAGTGGTGTTCTGCTCTACTTCAGCATATTAGTTAGTTTGTTCTTCAAGAGAATTACAGAACTAACCTAAGGCCAACTGTGTAAATGTTAAGTTGGACACTTTGACATTTACTAATGTAAGCTGGTACTGTAGTATGGTCATATTGATCATGTACAGGTCAGCAGCTTTGTACAGTCTGGTTTCTGGGAAAACAGACTCAGCATATGGACCTTGATGTCAAGCTGAATGTCGTGACATTCATGCCTGACAGCATATGCTAAATTGTAGGTTGTTCAGTTTTCTGTTACAGCTTTCTCAGGCTATTCTTTAGGAAGTCAACAGCTTAGAGAAAATCCAGGAAATCAACAACCAAGCTACATTCAATGAACCTAACAAATAGCCTATTTGTTAGCAACCTAAATATTGAATTTGAGGGAACGTATGTGACCTAAAATTCAGGAAAATACAGGTGCAAAAGCCCAGGTGCTGCAATATAAAAGGAAGGCATTCCTCCATTCAGTTTTAGGGATTTTGAGGCGTGAAGATTTAGTGTGTCCATCTTACTTCACTGCTGTATTTTTGTGAGTCTAGAATTAGACGTATCTTGTAAGCCAAGTCATTATCAAATAGATGATTGCTTTGGCATAGGGTGTTCATTGAGTTGTAAGTGTTGTGTCACTCAAAGCTTTTAAGCGTGAGTGCTGTGTATCTTGGTTTAAGCTGTGAAGCATAACCAAGAGTTGTTTTGAAGTGTGACTTCAAAGTGTGTTTAATATCACTGAGGTGATTGAGGGGGAGTGAGTAGGAACTCTGATCTTAGATTAAGATTGAAATTGCATTGGGTAGGGATTAAGTGATAAGTTGTAAACGGGTGAGTTTAGCTTTGAATTGATACTACTAATAGTGGATTTCCTCCCTGGCTTGGTAGCCCCCAGATGTAGGTCATGTTGGACTGAACTGGGTGAACAATTACTTGTGTTATTTACTGCACTTACAATTAAGTTCTGCATAATCCCTGTCTGTGCAGAATTGGATGTCATAACAACCAGTTTGACATCCAAAGTCTGATAACTAGAATTTCAGTTTATTTATGATTCTTTCGGTGAAACTCTTTTCCATGACCCTCCATATGTCCACAACGGTCTACATACAAAAAATCATCTCTTTATTTGAGCTAGAAGTGCTTCAATTGATCAATGGAATCAGGAATCAGACAGTTTGGGAAAAGTCAACTGTGGGGCCAGTAAAGTCAACTCTTGACATTTTGAGAGTGGAATCTCAAAATCCATGCATAGGGGATCCTACATGTGAAATTTGATCAAGGTTGGATCATGGACTCATCATTTAATCAGGAATTGGAAAAGTTACTTAATTTGGAAATGGTTGACTTTCCATTTAGGGCAAGTTTTCATGATCGTTGGATTCACTTTAAGCCCATTTTGCATCAAGATAAAAGCTCCATTTGAAAATTTCTCCAACATGAAAGTTGTTCCTCTTGTTCCAAGCTTTCTAGAGATATAAAAATTTCTCCATTTGGATTAGAATTGAGAAAGTTATTATTAGTCAAATTGAGACATTTTTTTAGGTCACTTAGAAAAATTTCTAAGTCCAAAATCTTCAAAAATTGTCAAGACTTCTTGGCCAGTTTTCTTGAACTTCAAGGCATTATTTGAAAATAATTTCTTCATAACAATTGTACCTTGCCATGTCCTCTTTCACATCCTTTTGGAATCATCTCATTTAGACCCATGGTTTGAGAGATACATTCATTTAAAGTGCGCACCATGACTTGATTTTCTAGGCAGATTTTGGGCCTGGCTGGCCCAATCAGATTTTCTAAGCATGCTGCACAAACCAGTCACGTTTTTTTACCTCTTTTGGCCATGTATTGGACATCCATTCACTTAAGTTTGGCCCAAAATAACAACATTTTACACCTCACTTCACACTTTTATTCTTATGGGTAAATCACTTATTAAAAAGCCCATGAGAACACCTAATTCACCCTATTTAAGAAGCTGAAACCCTAACCCTAAAGGAGCATTGAAATTTCGTGGCAAGGAGGAAAAGTTTCGTCACATATCAGATTCCATTCCACTTCTATTTTCCATTAGGTAATCATCTCTCCCATTGCCATGTTTTGATATATCTACGCTTGCTTACCATGTTCATCACCATTAATCCTTCCATTTTCATATTTCTTTTTCTTATTTAAAATATTTTCTTCGTCCATAAAATTACCCAAAAATATTTTTCACTTTTCTTAACATTTTATTAATTTTATATAATTTTTATTTTGGTATTTTTTTTATATTAACATTTTATTTTAATTATTTATTCTAAATGGTCCATTTTAACACACTTGTTTTATTGATTTTATTTTTATGACTTAAAATTATTGTCAGCATTTGATTTTTGGGATGAAAGTTGACCACTGTCTCATGGTCAACCTGACCTTTTTTTGGAATTTTATTTCACATTTTCAATTTATTTTGGATTTATTTTTTACCTGGTTTGGTTGGTTGACTTTTAATTTGACTTCTATTTTATTTTAATAAATTCACGTACCAATTTTCATTATTTTTAAAATACTGTTAGGGGATGATGATGTCCTGCCCCACCTTATTTAGTTTAATTTTTCATAATTTTCTTGATTAATTTACTATTTATTATTGATTTATTTCTAACCTAGTCTTATTAATTGACTTTTGGTTTGACCTATGTTTTGTTTTAATTAATTCACATGCCAATTTTCATTATTTTAAAAATCTTTTTGGGGGATGATGATGTCCTGACTCCACCTAATTTATTTTATTTTTCATAATTTTCTTGATTAATTTTCTATTTATTTATTATTTGTTAAGTTGACTTGAATTTTCAGATGACTTCTTTATGATCGAGGTTTGACTTAGGGATTGCTTATGGCAATTGAAGAGATCTTTTGATCCTCCCTCGTTCATCTCATATGCCATGTATTAGAGGCCTTTTACCTCCATTTTATTTGGTCCTTACCTCATTTCCTGATTAAATTATTCAGTGGACCCTTCGTGTGTATATTTTCATCTGTTTGATTCATCTGTTATCTTTTATACTTGTTTCTCTCATTCATGCTTTCTATTGCTTGATTATTTAACATGTTCATACTCCCATGCATTGTTTAAATGCTCCATTATTTGATTCTTTGGTCTGATTATATATTGTTTATTTATCCGATCTGATTGATAACTGTTGCCTACTTGTATGATGTATGAGGCATATATTCTTATTGTTTGTTTGCCATGAACAATCCCCATTCATAACAAATGTACCCCTCTCCCATAAAGTGTATAATATTTATTTCTTTATTTATTTAGTCACCTGTTAATACAAGAATTAAAACGAACATCCGATAACCATTTCAAAATAAGATCAAAAGCTCGATCCAACGTCGAGTAATCATTTTCAAAACTTAACAGAACCAACACGCATTCATCCATCCTCTTGTAAGTCGATTGCCTCAGGCATCGCCATCTACTTGTAAGTCAATTGCCTCCGGCATCGCCATCTACCCTTAGCTGTAACTCCTCTCCGCGCTCCATCCGTCGACTCTTGTTCTGTTTAGGTAGCACCCATTAGGTAGAACCTTTTGTATGATAACATAGGTAGAATTCCCCTATTCTTTGCATGCTAACATTAGGTAGATGTTCCCCTTTGTAAATCCTAACACATAGGTCCATATTTCATGACAACTCTAGAGAAGAGCTTCCCCATTTTTAGACCTTCCGTGCGTCTCCGATCTTGTGGCATGTCAGTCCGTTCTATTGCAAAGAGGTAACTTCCTAAGACTCGATTCAACGAGCTACGACACCTACTGCTAGGACGTTGAACACACTGCCCACCCTCCTTTGACACAGCTGGTGTCCTCTTTTGTAAGTCCATGTTCAGATGGCAATCCTTAACCCCTAGTTTAGCCGAACTACGACAACTCTGATTCTCATGTTCAGATGAGATACGTAGGCACGAGACACGATGTCTTGTCGAGTCTGACTGACGACTAACAACTAATCCTTGTTTGCTTTCGCCCTTGCTGCGATTCTTTTCTCTCGCCCTCGTTGCGATCGAGACCTTCCCTTTCTCTTGCCCTAGTTGCAATCGAGACCCTTGTTCCCGTAGTTAGCCGAACTACGTTTTGCTATGATTCTCATTCCAGATGAGATACGTAGGCATAAGATGCGACGTCTTACCGAGCACACTTCTCTTTAACCCATAGGTAGCCGAGCTACGAAGACTCTGATTCTCATACTCATATGAGATACGTAAGCAGTGTATGCGACATCCTTGCGAGTCATTTTCTTTTAACCTTCCTTTTAGTAAATAGTACTTTAGATACACCTACACCCTTTAGACTAGAACAAAACTTATGAAAAGGGCTCCCTAGGAGTACCTAGGATGCTTTGGGTGCTTAAAACCTTCCCATTTCATAACCAACCCCCTTACCCAGATCTCTGACATTTTTACTAGTTTTTGATTAGATAAAACTTTTAGGTTTTTGTTCTCTTTCTAACCATTCCTTTGGATAAATAGAAGTGCGGTGGCGACTCGACTTGTATGGTTTACCTTGGATTTAGTCAATATATCTAATGGTAACGAATACCCCGCTACACCTCCCTCCTCCCGCAGGCACCAGGCTTCACCTATTCAGGCGCCTGAGGTACTCGAGTCACCAGTGGCACCACTGCCACCTTCTACTGCTGATGTTGCTGAATTAGTGCCACCTCGGGAGGGTACTAGGGATGCTGAGCTAGAGGCATTTGGATGTTGCAGAAAAGTGAAAGGAAGATTATGTGTACAAGCTGAATAGATCTTTATATGGAGTAAAAGAATATCCTCGACAATGGAATAAGATATTCAACAAGTTCATGCACACATAGGTTTCATTAGAAGTCAGTTCGAACACTATGTTTACTTCAGATTTTGACCTGGAAATTCATTAGTTATTTTGTTGCTTTTTATAGATGACATTCTCATATAAAACATCAATGTCGAGGATGTAATGAAGGTGAAGGTTGAACTCAATAAGGAGTTCGATGTGAAGGATCTGGGAGCTGCATCCAGGATTCTTAGGATTGACATCTGAAGAGACAGAAAGTAATCAAAATTATGCTTATCTCAAGAGACACACCTATGAAAGATTCTCGACAAATTTTATATGTCAAATTCAAAGCCTCTTGTGACTCCGACAAACCCTCAACTCAAGCTGAGTACAGATTAGTGTCCTAATACTAAGGTCGAAAGAGCTTATATGAATAGTATCCCATATGCTAACATAATAGATTCTTTGATGTAAGATATGGTTTGTACTAGACCCGACATAGAATATGTAGTAATTCTTATAAGCAGGTACATGGTGAGTCTTGGAAAGGCTCATCGATAAGCATTAAGGTGGACTTTAAGGTACATAAATGAGTATCTGAACAAAGTCCTGATTTATGGTGAGCATGTGGTGAAAATAGTAAAGCAGAAATAGAATGGTATGTCGACTCTGATTAAGCAGGTTGTATGGATTCTAGAAAATCTATTTTTGGATACGTGTTCACTATGTTTGACATATCAATCAGTTTGAAAGCAACACTTCAGAAGGTTGTTGCCTTATCTGAAGGTGTGAAAATACAAGAAAAAGGGTTTGAATTGAGTTTTACAAAACAAAAGCTTGTTACCAACTCAAGAATACCACTAAAAAGTTATTAAAAAAGAGATAGAAACACAAGTATTTTTATCCCGGTTTGCTTGAAACTCAAAGCTACTCCACTCCAGTCCACCCGCCAAGGTGATTTTGCCTAATACCCAAGGACTTAATCCACTATAATCAACAAATTACAATAATCACAAAGAATAACCTTATTTGTTTTCTCAAGGATCCTACTATACCCTAGTCTCTTAAGGATTCACAAAAATAACCTTCTTTGTCTTCTCAAGGATCCGACTATACCTTAGTCGCCTTAAGGAATCAAACAAACCGTTTGAATAATATTTTGTGTGTTAGAAGTTGCTTCTATACAAGCAGATTTTACACAAATGATAAACAATAACTCAAAGAAAAATTGTGTACAAACGTTGATAGCTTTTCACAAAGAAACAAACTTGTCAAAATGTTGTATCACCGACAGATTTCTTCAAGTCTCCAAGTCTTACTTATATAGCATAAGAAGAAGACCATTGGAGGGAAAAATGGGGAAAGCCCATAGAGCGGATGTCCATTGTTGGATGGTGAAAGGAGTGATACTGCATACCGCCCTTCGCCCATAAAATCAGTGACAGGTGTGATGTATAGTATTGTCCTTTGCCCATGAAATCAGGTAGTGGAAAGGATATTCAATTTGTACTATGTATTATTTGATCACGTACCCATTTGATCTTATCTTCAAGTTCATTGGCTTCTGAAAACAGTTGATGAAACATGAAATGAAGAAACATAAAGCTAGATTCAGAAACTTCAGAATCTTTGGTCAGAACCTTGACAACGTCAGTAGTCTGGCTTGAGATCTTCAGTTACTTCAGAATCTTTAGAATCTACAGTCAGAACCTTGATAATCTCAATTGTCTGGCCTGAGATCTTCAAAATCTTCATCTACGTAACAAAACTTTAGAATATTTCCATTCTTCAAAAGCCTGGTGATCAGAGCCACATTTAGAAGCACGCACTGAGAGAACGTTGCAGTAGTAACATAATGTCTCCTCAGAAGCTTCTCAAGAATGAATCAACATAGAAGCAGAAAGATTATTGCAACAACAATTTTGAACATCTTTCAGAACTTCTTATAATTGGAGCAAAAGCGGAAATAAAACTCATTGTCCAGAAACGTATGACGTTGCACGTCATATACTGAGAATCAGAACTTGTTGTTAAAGCTACACAATAACAAACCATTAGAGTACCAAAATTGTTCTCACATAAATACAACATTGTTATCATCAAAACTCAAGATATATATGCATAACCAAATATTATTCTAACAATCTCCCCCTTTTTTATGATGAAAAAACATATACTTTGATGAACAGTTTTGTACATGGTAATTACAGAAGAATACATCTTAGAGAAGCACAAATCTCCCCCTGAGATGTATAATCCTAAAAAGATAAAAATTGGAATGAAAGAACACTTTCATGATTGACCTTTTTGAAGTATCAGAGTAATCTTCAATCAAAATCTAGTTTGTCTTCTGAAGTTGCTTGATGTTGTCCAGAGCACTGGTTTGTTAACATCAACATTCTGATGAGCTTCACTTCAGAAGCTTGATTTATTTCTTTTGAAGAAGCTTTAGAGATGTTTATCTTCAGTCAGAGCTTGAATTATGGTTCTCTTTGAAATTCTCTTTCAGAGCTAGATTGCCTTTGAAGAGAAGAACTCTTTGAAAATAACTTTCAGAACCTGGTTAAGAATTCTTCTTAAGAACTTGATTACCAAGTATGATTACTATAGAGGATACTCTTCCACATAGCTAGATGCCAAAAATTTCTAATTCTTTAAAAACTCAATGCCAAGTTCTCAATGTTCTGAGTTCAGAACATCATCTTATTCTTAATCATCAATATGAAGGTTTCTTAGACTCATATAGTACACAATTTCTTCAGAAACTGGTAACTTACATTCTGATCTTTGAAACTTCACAAGAGCCTCTGATATTTGAACTAAACCATTATGGACTATGAACTTAACCCTACAAAATAGTTAATAAACTATTGTTCGAAGTAGTTGTTAGCAGAAAACATTAAACAATGTTTGGATTCTTAGTTAGGAATTTAGGTATATTAAAAATAATTATGAATCTTCCCCTTAGATATGTTTATCCCCCTTTGTCATCAATAAAAAATACATAGATAAATAAAATAAAAAAATAGAAACAAACAAACAAAATTTTCATTGATTAATGCCAACAAGCAGAAAAGATACAGTCAGAAACATCAAAACACTTAAATTTTTTTTCAAGAAAACAAAGTGCTAAGGGTTCTGAGGAGAAGGCGGAGGAAGTCTGGATAATATCAACTGAAAGATCATATTCTGTATGCCCAGACGATTTTTGACCAGAGCATTATCAACTTTGATTTCCTCAATGGTCTTTTGAAGTGCATCAGGAATTTCTCCAGATGAAGTTCCATCAGAGTGTTGAAGAGGACAAGCTTCAATTTGTTGATTTTTAGATTATTGGTCCTAAGAATACCAATTTAAGGTGTGAAAATGTGAGTGAAGTGGGTTTATATAGAATTTTTTGCAATGATGACAAGGTAAAAATACGTTGTCATAAAGGGAAGCGTAAGAGTTTTAAACCTAATTCCAAGAATTGTGAAACCCAATGTGTCACGCTTTTATCACGCATGCTCAGAAAGTGGGACTACTATCACCACTTAGAACCACATGAAATCAAACGATATGACGACCATTTAATGCAACAACTTTTTAGAATCAAGAAGATAAATTGATAAGATTTCTTCTGATCAGAACCATTTTGTTTCATGAAAACTTCCTTATTTCAAAAAGTTCATATTTCAGAGTCAACAAAAAAGATTCTCTGAATCTAATCTAGAGTTCTAAAGACTTAAACATTCTGAAATACATCTTTTCATTCTGAATATAAATCCATAAATAAGTTTTTCATAATGAAAACAAATTTATTTTCAGCAAGGGGTTTTGTAAAGATATCAGACCATTAATGGTCTGTATCAACAAATTTTATATGAAAAATATTGGTTCTAAGTGTTGGCAGCAATTTTGGTAAAACAAAGAGTGTTCACAAGATGTTGCATGTGATGTCTTACCTTAAGATATCTTTGTACCTGCTAGAGTTAAAAAATATAATTATGCAGGATTGTTTCAGGATGTCATACACGATGTCATGGCATCTGATATTATGTACCTACTGGATATTTAAAATGAAATTATGCAGGATTGTTCCAGGATGTCAGACCCGATGACATGACATCCTGTACACAGAACATTCAGGGTGAATGTTATGTCTTATGTGATTGCGCATTTAATGGAAATCTATGTATGATTGAAGATCTGATTCACAATCGCATTCAATCATTAATTACAACCTGATTTACTTATTTTCCAAAGAGATCTAACCAGCTGTCATGAGAAGATTTAATTGGAAAATAGTTTTAGGATTTTGAAGATGTCCAAGCCCAGCTGAATGCTTCTATAAATAGGACATAGAAAAACCTGATTTGATACACAACCAATACTGAGCGAAATATTGAGAGAGAATAAGGGTTTGTGTCTTGTTTGGTCGTGTGACTTGTAAGCCATTCAATTCATCCATAGATGATTGAATTGGTCTGATTTGTGAGTTATAATTTGTCACTCTAAGCTTTTAAGCATGAGTGTGTGTCTACTTGATTGAAGCTGTTAAGTAAGATCAAGTGTTTGTCTACTTGATTGAAGCTGTTAAGTAAGATCAAGTGTGTGTCTACTTGATTGAAGATCAAGTGTCTGTCTACTTGATTCAAGATCAAGTGTGTGTCTTTGAAGAGTGTCTTCTTTTCATAAGTAATTGTTGTTTAATATCACAGGCGTGATTGAGGGGGGAGTGAGTGGGCTCTCATATCTAAGAGTTCTTAGGTAGAAATCACACGGGTAGAGATTAGGTGAAAAAGACTGTAACTTGTGGAGTGTACTGAGAGTCTTTGAACTGATTCTATTTAGTGGATTTCCTTCCTGGCTTGGTAGCCCCCAGACGTAGGTGAGTTGCACCAAACTGGGTTAACAATTGCTTGTGTCTCTTGCATTACTATTCTTTATCTTTATCATGTGTGTTTTATTCAGATATTAGTGTCGTGACATTACCTTCGACATCTCATATCTGATACCAGAATTTCAATTGGTATCAGAGCAGGCATCCTGCTCTGGTTCTGGGTGAGATCTAGGGACAATACTTTCTGGTACAATGGAGAGAGATGGAGGATCTGTTCACAGACCACCAATTTTGGATGGATCTAACTATGACTATTGGAAACCTCGAATCGTAGCTTTCTTAAAATCTCTAGATAATAAGGCTTGGAAGGTTGTGTTAACAAGTTGGGCACATATAGTAATTACTAAGGAGGGAGAAGCCACAACTGACAAGAAGCTTGAAGAACAATGGTCAAAGGAGGAGGATGATCTAGCCCTTGGAAATTCTAAAGCATTGAATGCCATATTCAATGGAGTAGACAAGAATATCTTCAGGTTGGTAAACAACTGTGAGGTAGCTAAAGATGCTTGGGACATTCTCAAAACCACTCATGAAGGCACCTCTAGGGTAAAGATGTCTAGACTACAATTGCTCACCACCAAGTTTGAAAATTTAAGGATGAAAGAAGATGAAAATATTCATGAATTTCATATGAGTATCCTTGAAATTGCTAATGCCTCAGGAGCCATGGGAGAGAAGATGTCAGATGAAAAATTAGTAAGAAAAATACTCAGGTCACTCCCTAAGAGATTTTCTATGAAGGTGACAGCCATAGAAGAGTCTCATGACATCTCCAATATGAGAGTTGATGAGCTAATTGGGTCCCTCCAAACATTTGAGATGGGAATGAGTGATGGATCTGAAAATAAAACCAAAAGCATAGCCTTCATGTCAAACACAGAGGATGAAAATGGTCAGGATGTTGATGAAGATCTGGCAAATGATGTAACAATGCTAGGAAGACAGTTTAACATATTGTTGAAAAAGATGGATGTTAGATCTCAGGCTAATGTCAAGAACATCTCATCTGACATCAGTAAATCCAATAATGCTGGAAGAAGGACAAGGTCAGATGATAAGCCCAAAGAAGGAAAAGAAGTATAGTTCTATGAATGTGATGGGTATGGACACATTAGAACTGAATGTGGAACCTACCTCAAGAAACAGAAGATGAGTCTTGCTGCCACTTGGTCTGATGAGAGTGAAACAGAAGAGTATGAAAATCTAGTGACTGCCTTGACTGAAAGATGGGGTTCTAAGGAAGACTCAAGTGATGATGAAGTAACCTTTGAAGAGTTGGCCACTACCTACAGAAAGTTGTGTCACAAAAGTGAAGAGGTGTGTAAACAAGTTGAAAGCCAAAAGAAGATAATAACTCAACTTGAGAATGAGAATGTAGAACACTTGGAAACCATCTCCAAATTAAAAACAGAAGCAGTTGTTCTGAATGACAAGCTAGATGAAAGTCAACAAGTTGAAAGCCAGAAGAAAGTGATAGTACAACTAGAGAATGAGAAGGCAGAACATGTGGAAACCATCTCCAAGTTACAAACTGAAGCTATGTTCTTGAATTCTAAACTAGAAGAGATGACCAAGTATGTAAGAATGTTAAACAATGGATCTGACTCCTTAGACGAGATTCTCCAAACTGGACAAATAACAGGAGACAAATCTGGCATTGGTTATAATGAATCTAAGCCTGAGTGCAGTTACACTGGTTGGAAACCTAAATCCAAACCTAAGTGCAGCCATATTAAAAGCAAACCTGAGATGTCACATCATATGTCACAACATCAGAAAGGAAGACATCAGAAAGGGAAACACCAAAGATGGAGATGCCACTACTGTGGAAAATTTGGCCACCTGAAGCCCTTCTGCTATATGCTGTATGGTTATCCTAGCCCTGTTCATCATCAGAGTCACTATCAACTAAGACCCAAACATCACAGGTCTGTCAACAAGAAGAAATGTGTTCCTAAGACTAATGCTACAAGTCTAATAACTCACACTTCCTTAAAGGTTTCAGCTAAAGAAGATTGGTATTTTGATAGTGGATGCTCCATACACATGACTGGAAACAAAGACCTGCTAACTGGCCTTAATCCTCATGCCATAAGCTATGTAACCTTTGGTGATGGAGCAAAGGGTGAAATCAAGGGGATAGGTAAGCTTGATTGCCTTGGAGGTCCTGAACTTGACAAGGTCCTACTTGTTAAGGGCTTGACTGCAAATCTAATAAGCATCAGTCAACTATGTGACCAAGGTCTAAATGTTAACTTCACTAAAACTGAATGTCTGATTACTAACAAAGAAAGTGAAATGATCATGAAAGGAGTTAGGACCAAAGACAATTGTTACATGTGGAGCTCTCAAATTGGTTATTCCTCAAAATGTACCTTAGTCAAAGAAAAAGGGATGAAGATGATTATATCTGCTAGAGGAACTCCCAAGATTAATGAAAGACAAGTCTGTGGGAAATGTCAGACAAGGATGTCACACCAGAAACTCAAACTTGACATCACTTCCAAAGGAGAAAAGCTCATGGTGGCTCAAATAGATATGAGGTTGGATCAGATGATTGAACATGTTGCTAGTCATATGCAGTACGAAGTTGGAAAGAACTTTGTTGGACTTGAGCTACAAGTCAAGCAGATAGATGGGCCTACGTGTCTATCTCAAATCAAATGTTCCAAGAACAATGTTAAGCAGAGTGGGATGGAGAGTGAAAGGACACCTGCTCCTTTGAAAGATGAAAATGGTGTTTGTGTTGTATATCAAGCTGAATATATAGCAGCTGGAAGTAGCTGTTCTCAACAGGGTTGGTTGAAACTAATGCTGACTGAGTATAATGTCACACACGATGTCATGACATTGTACTATGACAACCTGAGTGCTACAACTATGTCCAAAAATCCTATTCAGCACAGTTGGACCAAGCACATTGATTTTTGTCATCACTCCATTAGAGAATTTGTGGAAGACAAAATCACAGCTCTAAAGCATGAAATGCAATTAGCTGACAAATTTGAAAGGGTTTTGGATGATAATCAGTTTGAATGTTTAAGAGGGAAATCGGGGATTTTGATTCTTGTGAAGTTATAGCAATTAAAGTGGAGTGGAAAAGGTAATAAAAATATTGTCTGCCCACTTAAAAGAAAGAGCCACATTAATGATAAATCATTACCTAGTATTGGAACTAGTATCTACACCATTATCACACGCTACCTCAAAACAACCATTTCCATCTTCATCAAACTGCTCAGATCATCTTTGCTAGGGCAACAAACTTTCTCTCAAAAGTTCAACAAAATGTCTCAACATCCCTAATCCTCTAGTTCAAAACCCACTCATCAAGCAAGGACTCCCTCCATGGAGTTTCTAGATGAATACGTGTTGGACGTTACTCCCCTTTCTGTAATTCCAGGTGACGCCCCTGGTCCCTCTTCCACGGCTGGGAACAATCAAGGTAACACTTCTACTGACCCTCCTCCTAAGGATGACATGCACTTTACAGATCGTGTCATTAGGAACCTGGTAACTAGGATTTTAAACGAAGGGCATGTAGTCAAGGGTGTTTCTACCCCTCTGTCTAGAAGGGACCCCTTACCTGAGGTGGAACCCCAAACTGAGAAAGATGATGATTCATATAGATCAGAGAAAGAAGTGGTTGCTGAGGGATTATGCTCTCTAGGTAAAACCTTGCTTAGTAAGAAACCAACAGATGTTTCTCATGAGACCGCTGAGAATGTTATTAATCTGGAGCAATGTTGCTTCAAACGATTAAGTCTGCCCTGATGCATTTACTTGCCATTATCCCTAACTTTTTCCTAGATTTCCCTCTTTGGTTCAACCTATAGGGATGATTATTTTCTGTTTATGTCTCTAATTTTTGCCTGGACCTCCCTTTTGGGTTTTCAATCCACCGAGACGCTCATTTTTGCCTAAGTCGCCCTTTCAGGTTTTCAACTTAGCGAGTTGTTCTTTTATTTTTCTAGGCGGAGTATTTCTTGACTACATTAGCATTCACAGGATGAGGGAGCTCCTCACCATCCATAGTAGTAAGAGTCATTGAACCTCTAGAGAAGGCTCTCTTAACAACATATGGGCCTTCATAATTAGGAGTCCAGTTTCCCCTAGAATCAATGTTGAAAGACAAGATCTTTTTTAGCACGAGGTCGCCTTCTCTAAATACGCGGGGTCGAACCTTCTTGTCAAATGCTTTCTTCATTCTCTTTTGATATAATTGGCCATGAGACAAATTTGTCATCCTATTCTCTTCAATCAGATTTAGTTAATCATATATTCTTTGACACCATTCAGCCTCAGAAAATTAGGCTTCCATCAAGAAGCACATTGATGGGATGTCAACTTCTACGGGGAGCACTACTTCCATGCCATACATAAGAGAGAAAAGGGTTGCCTCTGCTGAAGTGCGGATGGATGTACGATATCCATGCAAAGCAAAAGGGGGCATCTCATGCCAATCCTTATATGTCACAATCATTTTCTGGATAATCTTCTTAATATTCTTATTTGCAACTTCAACAACCTCATTCATCTTAGGTATGTAAACAAAATAGTTATGATGTTCAATCTTGAAGTCGTCATAAATCTCTTTCATCATCTTAATATTCAAGTTTGACCAATTATCAATGATGATCTTACTCGGAACACCATATCGACAAATGATATGATTCTTGATAAATCTGACCATAACCTGCTTGGTCACATTATCATAAGATGTTTCTTCACCTATTTGCTGAAGTAATCAATAGCCACCAGAATGAAAGGATATTCATTCAAAGCTTTGGGTTCAATCATACCAATCATGCCAATTCCCCACATAGAGAAAGGCCATGAGCATAAATCTGACATTTATGGCACTTCTTTGCATATTTACAGTAATCAGATTCCATTGTCAGTCAATAGTAACCTGCCTTTAACATCTTTTTATCCATTGTATCAATTGGCATGAGTACTAAATGGTATTTCATGAACTTCTTGCATTAACATGTTTTCTTCGTGTCTATCCACGTATCTAAGCAATACCATGTCAAAGTTTCTCTTGTATAACACATATTCATCCAGAAAGAAATTGACAGCCAGTCTTTTCAAAGTCTTATTATCTTTTCTAGATACCCTAAGTGGGTACTCCTGATTTTGGAGGAAACACTTGATATCATGATACCAAGGCTTATCATTTGTGACTTCTTCTGCTGTTAACACATGAGCAGGCTTATCGAGGAGCATAATTCTGATACTGGGCGCTTCATTCCAACGATTTACTTTGCACATAGAAGACAAAGTAGCCAAAGCATTCTCCATCTGATTCTCTTCACGAGGTATATGATGAAACTCAACTTTGTTGAAGAAAGTTAACAACCTCCTTGCATAATCTTTGTAAAGAATCAAGTCAGGATGATGAGTCTCACATTCTCCTTTAATTTGATTAACCACCAAGGTTGAATCTCCATATACATCAAGGATCTTAATTCTCAAATCAATGGCTTCTTCAAGACCCATGATACAAGCTTCATATTCTGCCATGTTGTTCATACAATCAAACTTACTCTTGTAGTGAAAGGGATATGAGAACCCTGAGGAGTAATGATGATTGCCCCAATTCCATTACCGTAAGCATTAACAACTCCATCAAACAGTAAACACCACGGGGATCCAGGCTCTGGTCCTTCTTTAGGAAATGGTTCATCAAAATCTTTAGCTTTTAAGTACATAACATCTTCATCAGGGAAGCCAAACCTGATGGTTTGATAATCATCAATTGTTGGTTGAGCCAAATGATCAGCAAGAATACTTCCTTTAATCGCCTTCTGAGTGCGGTACTTAATATCATATTCAAACAATAACATCTACCAACGAGTAATCCTCTCATTCAAATCAGGATTTTCAAAAATATACTTGATTAAATCCATTTTGGATATCAACCAAGTGGTATGATTAATCATATACTAGCATAGACGTTTGGCATCCCAAGCTAAAGCATAACAAGTCTTCTTAAGCATGGAGTACGGAGACTCACAGTTTGTAAACTTCTTACTCAAATAGTATATGGCATGCTCCTTTCTACCAGTTTCATCTTGTTGTCCAAGTACACAACCCATGGACTCTTCTGGAACAGTTAAATACATTACCAATGGTCTTCCTTCCACTGGAGGGGACAATATAGTAGGTTCAAGCAGATAGTCCTTGATGTTGTCAAAAGGTTTCCGACAGATTAATAACGTTGTAGCGGTAAAAATTTTGAGATTAAGATATTTATTAACTTAAGTCATAAAGCAAGAGTCGTCACCAAAGGAAAAGGCAAAAAGTAGGAACAAAACCCAAGAAAGTTTTAAAACAAAACTAATAAAAAGAGATACGGGACCGAGGGTTAATTATGAAAAGGGAAGGTATTAGCACCCTAAACATCCATGGTACTCCATGGGAACCTCTTTGAAGATGTGTATATTTTGGTTTGAAAAAGGTGTTGTTTACAAAAGATTGGAGGGATGGGAAAAGAAGTATGTTTTTCTTAATTTTTGTGTTTGCCAAGACTTTTAAAGTCTCATGCCTACGTACCAACAAAGTGTAATGGAGGATCAAAACCTCGTAGTTTATGGTAAAAATATCAAAGATTTTTGTTTTGATTTATTTTTGATGAAAAGACATTTTGTCATTTTAAGGAGAATACTCAACTAGTCGCTCATAAATATGAGAACTTTGCATCATCATGAGAAGGGCCCCAACTTGGATAAAAATCTAGAAGTATGCCACTAGCTCTCTTAGATGGAAAATATTTATCATCAATACTATGGAGATAGGAGAATTATATTTCAACTATTGAAATGACTCATGTCTAAACTTTGCAAAAAAAAGTTTTAAAGGGAAAAGTGCACAAATGGCACAAAATGATTTGAATGAGTTATGGACTTTTAGTCTTTTGAAATTGGTCTGAATATGCTTAAGTTGAATTAGCATTTATTAGGAAAAGTTTTTGAAAATCACTTGACAAAGATCAAGGTTTATTGAGAAAGTTGTTCATGTTTGAAATCAAGAAGATTTTTGGAAAGGGAGAAAAGATTTGAAAATTAAAGAAAGAAGGGCAAAGAAGAGACTATCCTAGAGCATAAAGTAAAATCTAGGGAGGAAAAATCTAACCAAGAGATAATAAGCTTTATGAAATAGGTCAATCAAGAAATTCCTCCTTTGGATTAAGCCTCAAGCAAGCCAAATAAACAACAAAGAGTAAACCAAATAAACAAAGAATAATCATGCATTAGATGAAACCAAAGCAACTCAACCCAGTCTCCAAAAGAAGTCCAAAGTCAAAGGTATCAGATGAATCCCAAGGTCTCAAATCACAATCTCCCAAAGCAAAGGTCAAGGTCCTAGCTCTAAGTCCATAAATCCATAAAATTTCTAAGGATAGTAGCCTCAAGTCCATGAATCAAGGGAAACAAAAATTTTAGGGGTCTTTCTTTATTAATGTTTTTTACAAGGAAATGAAAGTCACAATGGACAAAGAACAAATAATAATCCATAAAACAATATGATATGATGCTAAAATAAAAACATAAAGTAAATAACAAGAAATAAGGGCATAAAATAAATTACATTAAGATAAAGCTAATATAATAGGAGATTAGTAAATTATGTTAGTGATCAAAAAATGGAAGATGGTTTGGTCATTTTTTGGAGAACACTCAACTATTCACCCACAAGCATGAAAATATGAACCTATACATCATCATGAGAAGGGCTCCAACTTGGATAAAATCAACAAGTATGCCACTAGCTCTCATAAATGAAAATGGAGCAATATTTTCATATAATACCATGTGGAATATGAGACTTACAATCTCACTTATGAAAATTCCTTACTTTCGATACAAATTTAGCGATATGTTAAGCAACCATAATTGGAATTATGTAGAAGTCACAACTATATGAGGCCGGCCAATAATAATATCTGTGTTAATACATGCTATAGAAATGATATGTAAATCATTCTCCTAAAGCTATGCCACACAAAAAAGGAAAAAAAAACAAATGATCAAGCACAAAGGCTAGGAGGATGGTCCATTACTTCAATCCATACATCATAATGCTTAGGAAAAACTTATGCATCAATCCAAAGTACCTTAAATGATTAATGACCAATTAGGAGGTAGATTTGAATTGATGAAAGTTCATCAAGCACCAAGCCACACATCATGAACAAGATGAACACAACCCATCCAATTGATTAAAGAGAAAAGAAAGAGATGGAGAAGAAGGGGACAAGAGAGATCACACCCAAGTTGGATCAAAGGTTTGATCAAGTTATCATCAAAATCAATCATCCATTTTGGTGGATTAGGGTTTTCACCCCATTGAAGCGGTAAATTCATGACCATCAAGCTATGGATAAACTTGACGTCAATAAAACCAGAGTCACCACCACGCTTTTATTGTTTCCAAAGGAAAAGGCAAAAGTATGAACAAAACCCAAAGATAAGAAGTTTTCAAATCAAAACTAATAAAATGTCAGAGAGCACAGGTAAGGGGGTTGGTTACACAGAGGGAAGATGTTAGCATCTAAAGTGTCCTAGGTACTCCTAGGGAGTCCTTTTTTTGTGCGCAAGTGTTTTTTTTTGTCAAAATGATGTTTGATACAAAATGGAATGGGGGAATGTGAAAAGAATTCATAATTATATTTTTGTGTTTAACAAGAACTTTGGTCTTATGCCTACGTACCAACATAAAAATGAGGGATCAAAACCCCGTAGTTCGTGGTAAAAATTTCAAAGAAGTTGGTGAATTGATTTTAACAAAAGTTTAACAAGAAAAGGCATAAAAGGCCAAAGATTTGAATGGGCTTTTTTAGTTATTTTTGTCCTTTTAAAATTAAAGTCAATATGGTTAAACTCATTCATAAGTTTGATTAAGAAAAAGTTTGAAAATTCAATGGCATAAGGCCAAAGTTTCTAATCATTAAAACATGTCTAAATTGAAAAACACAAACAAAGAAGGTTTTTGAAAAGAGGGAGAGATTTTTAAATTTAAGAAGTGGGAGGAGATGAAGGGACTATCCTAGACAAAAATTAAAAGTTAAAGGTTGAAAAGGTCTGACCAATGGGATGCAATCCAACAGACAAGAATTTCATATAGAAACCCATTTTCCTTTGGATTTTAGCAAGCATCAAGCATAAGAAATACCCAAGAAAATCATATGAAGATCAAGGCATCAAAAAAAGATAGCCATAATATCCAAGCAAGCAATCCAATAGCTAGATGTCTTCAATATCTTCCAATGTATCAGATGAAAATATCCCTTGGTCAAATCAGAACAATCATCAGACATTAATCACAAAGTTATAATAACAACTTAAACATAGAGACCACATAACAGATAAACCAAGGGCACTCAATGTTTGTATCAGATGAAAGACACAGTAAAGGATAACTCAGTCTCAGATAGTGGCATTGTCCAAGTCCTTAAAGCATAGGGAGGTTGCATATCCCATGTCCAAAAGTTCAAATCAAGTCCAACAATCCACCAACATATTTTTTAGGATTTTTTTGTTATTAAGTATTTTAAGGTCCTAAAACCACAAATAAAACAAAATCCAAGGCACACAATATATACAAGCACAAATGATATGGCTCAAGTGAGCAAAGTGAAAATAACTGAAACATAAACATCTTGCATGGAATGTAAATGGCAATGAATGATAAAGGTACTTGAATTTAAATTGCATTAAGTAAATGACTTTAAAGTAAAGTAATGTTAATAAGAAGTTAGTCAATGGTTAGTGAAGAATTTTAATTGTTTAAGTCTTTCTTTTGAAAACACTCAACCATTCATTCACAAGTATGAATACATGAACCAAGACATCATCCAGGAGAAGGGCTCCAACTTAGATAAATTAACAAGTATGCCACTAGCTCTCATGAAAGGAAAAAAGGTCAAGTTTTCACACAATACTATCAAGAATGGGAGACTTACAATCTTACTTACAAGAATGCTATGTCTTTTTGGTCAAATTTATCTCTATGTTAAGCAATAGTAATTGGACTTATGTAGAAGTCACAACTATCTGTGGCTGAGCAATAAAAATATAGGTTTTAATGCATGTTAGAGATTTGGTACAAAGAACCCAAACTCCTAAAATATACCACACACTAAAAGAAATAGGAAAGACCTATCTCAGTCAGGCTCATGTTGATTCATCTAACACAAGGTCATTGATGAATCAACTAGCATTTAGACATGAAGAGAATTCATTGGTCAATGACGGATTAGGGAAGAATAGGGATGAAAATGAAGATGGAAGGGGAAATAGAAACCAAAATTGATCATAAGAGGATTTTAATCTGATCAATACTATCCATTCATTTTGGGAGATGAAATGTATATTTCATCAATCCCCTAAATCCAATAGTATTGGTCAAACAAAAGTCAAATCAACCATGATCAAGGCCAAACGGAAAGTCAAACATCTCAAGACCAATCAAATAGCTAAACATAATTTTTAAACCATTATTCAATTAAAAATCCAGTTAAAATGAATTAAAATGCATTTTTAAATGGACAAAACATCAAATCCATTCAAAACACCAAATAAATAGCCAAGGGATTTATCCTAGGTCGAACAAGGTCAAAGGGTCTTAGACAAAAAAATTCATAATTTTTGGAAAGTCAGAAGTATTTTAAAATATTTAAAAACAAGTTAAGAATCATTGAATTCATGAAAAATATAAAAATTAATCCAAAAAATGATTTTAATTCAGAATATGGAAAAGAAAAAATATTTAAAGATTTTTGGTGAAAGTCCCATATTTTTTGGATTAAAAATAAATTTAATATGAATTAAACAAAATAAATGGATTAAAAGAAAATCATAAAAAAAAGAAATTGAAAAAAACAAGGGCCATCAGATCTCCCTCATTAATTGAGGTGGCAGATCTTATGGCCACATGCTAGGATGTATGATGTGCTCAAGTCAACTACGTGGCAAACATGGTAAACATAATGGATGATCAGGATGATAACATGGGGAGAAGATCTGATGGGTAGGAATAAGTCACCACATCACCGGAGCTAGGGCTCCAGTCATCTTCTCCGATGGACCTCACCGGACTGGTCCACCACCAACAACCAAGAAAATGAAAAGTGACACACTAATTTAAAGAAAAAATGCTCAGGAGCACGAATCTGGTCTGAATTTCACCCAATTCCAAGTATATTGAGAGATATGTGGATTTGAAGTTTGAGGTCCATGATTTGAGTTGCTTCTATTTGGCCTCAAAGCAATTCAATCTTATTGCCTTCTTTGGATAGGTCTTAAGACAACCAATAAACAAGTAAAATAGTGGAGAATCTAAGAGGAGAAAAATCTGAAAATTCACCTTCGGCTGGCTTCAATTGAGCTCGATCTTGTTTCCAATTTGCCTTGGCTCGACTCTAACAACTTGCAGGAAGTGAAATGGATCAATGAAAGGCTTGGATTCTTGGAGTTTCAATTCCAAAATAAAATGAGAATTGAAAATCGATTTCAAGTGAAATCTTCTAGTTTATCCTTTAATGGAGGTTATGGAGGCAATGGTGCAAAGCTTGGGCAAGCAGGATCCCTTTTCTGATCAGCAAGGGCATGTATTTTGAAATTCTGGTATCAGATATGAGATGTCGAAGGTAATGTCACGACACTAATATCTGAGTTACACAAACAGAAGAAAGATACAGAATGGTAATGCAAAAGACACAAGCAATTGTTAACCCAGTTCGGTGCAACTCACCTACGTCTGGGGGCTACCAAGCCAGGAAGGAAATTAACTAAAATAGAATCAGTTCAAAGACTCTCCGTACACTTCAACAAGTTACAGTCTTTCTCACCTAATCTCTACCCGTGCAATTTCTACCTAAGCACTCTTAGATATGAGAACCCACTCACTTCCCTACAATCACACGTGTGATCTTAAACAACAATCCCTTGAGAAAAGAAAACACTTTTCAATAACACACTCTTGATTTTACTTCATAGTTTCAATCAAGAAGACACACTCTTGATCTTTCTTCACAGCTTTGATCAAGTAGACACACACTCTTGCTTAACAGCTTTAGAGTTACAAATTACAACCACAAATCAGTCCAATTCAATCATCAAAAGATGACCTGAATGGCTTACAAGTCTCACGATTAAACAGACACAAACCCTAGCTCTCTCTCTATATTTCGTTCAGTATTGGTTGTGTTGTAAAACAGGTTTTCTAAGTCCCTTTTTATAGAAGCTTTCAGCTGGGCTTGGACAACTTGAAAACCCTAAATCTATTCTCCAATTAAATCTTCTCATGACAGTTGGTTAGATCTCCTTGGAAAATAAGTAAATCAGGTTGTAATCCATGATTGAATGCGTCTGCAAATCAGATCTTCAATCATACATAGATTACCATTAATTGTGCAATCACAAAACACCAGACATTCATACTGAATGTTCTGTGTACAGGATGTCATGACATTGGGTCTGACATCCTGGAAAAATCCTGCATAATTCCATAATTCCTTTTATAACTTCCAGCAGGTACAACCATATCAGATGCCATGACCTTGTGTATGACATCTTGAGCCAATCCTGCATGAACATGTCTTTCATTTAAGCTCCAACAGGTACACATATATCAGATGCCATGACCTTGTGTATGACATTATGAAACAATCCTGCATGAACATGTCCTTGAACTCCAGCAGGTACATAGGATATCTCATGTTAAGACATCACACATAACATCTTGTGAACACTCTTTGTTTTACCAAAATTGCTGCCAACACTTAGAATCAACATATTTATAGCATGAGAGTTGCTTTCCACACCTTTCCATAATTTGTCCAAAAATAGAAACTCAAGTTGCATGGATGCATGGGCGTGTGATAGGCCTATGAAATGATTGGAAATGGTCCATAATGATGTGTAAACCAACCTGAAACAATAGTCTGAAGTCATGCATTAGTGAAATGAAAGTTGACCATGGAACTTACCAAATGAAACCATGCATTACACCCATGTGCAAGTCCTTAAAAAATTATCCAAGTGACATGATCTTGGATGTTTTAGAAAGGTGACATGAAGGGTAATAACTTTGTTGTTAAAGATGTTTTCATCTGGAACTTGGATCATGATGAATTTTAAGGTGGAAGTTGGAGAAAACATGGTTGAAACTTTTCTAAGTACAAAGTCAAATGACCACTTCTTCCACCTTGAAAACATTTTCTATGAGCTTCAAATGAAAATGGTTTCTTCCCCAAAGTTGTAGCTATCTCATTCCTCTTCAATTTTGTCACAAAGTTGACACTATTTGGATCATGCATGAGGGAGTTATGATTTTTATAAGTTGAGGAAAATTTCTTGTTCAATGGTAATGGCCCAAAATGACCTATAATGGTTCCTCTTGGAACATGCCCTTGCAAGTAGAATTTGAAATTTATCAAAGAAGAAAAGTTGGAGAAGACATATTTAAATTAATCTTTAAACTTGGATGGCCTTCATGTCATAAATATTGAGCAAGTCATGATTCATGGAAGTTGATCTCCTAACTAGGGTATAGACAAAATGACCTATAATCTTTCACCATAAAAAGTGACTTTCCAAGCAAACTTAGCTCTTGATGTAAACATGAAAGTTGTTTAGAATATAATAAAGAATAAAGTTTCTCTTGGAATCATTTTCATATGACAAAAGTTGTAGGAGATAAGGTTTAAGGAATCCCAGTTTTGACCAGTTGACTTTCTCTGGTCAACCTCTTTGAACCAACTTGCAAACTTGAAGTTATTTTTCTATTTGGGGCTCATGGAGAATCATATATGTATAAGATGATATATCATGAAGTATCCCTTGAAATATTTGACCAATTATTGAAGAAACTTGCTGAGGAAGCCACATAAGATACCTAGATGAATTAGGGCTTCCAAGGCAAACAAGCTTCAAACTCATGATACATTCTTGATCAAAATGACAAATAAAGAACATGGGGATACATATATGATTCTTAGAACCATGGTGAAAATTTCCTTGATTGATCTCTTGCATTAGGGGTCTCAAACTCTAGGTATGAGCTTGGTCAAGGCACAAATGGACACACACACACTACCTACAAAAGAAAAAAAGCTACATATAGACATATTTTTGGTATTTTGGTTACTAAACAAAGGGAAATAAAGTACGATACAATCACAAATGTGATTGTTGATCTTTCCCAATATAAACACAATGAATGAGGGGTAAGGAGGATGCTAAGGTGTGATCCCAAAGCCAATGCAAATGATGAAATATCGTGGGGGATCTTAGGGTCAAAATTAGGGTCTTACAGCTGCCCCTATTTAAGGATATTGTAGTTGAGGATGTGAAGGTTAAAATCTCCATATCAAGTCAGCAGAATGGACTTAAATAACAACTTCTAGAAATAAATTTTGGTCCCTAAGAGACCTCATGATGCATACGATGTGAATGCAAAAATAATCTTTGTGGGGAATATATTGCTACAAAGGAAAAGAATCTGGAGATACTGAAAAGTCCACAAGAGCACGATTCATTCCATAAGGAAAACTCACTAGGGAGACAAAGATTCTGGGGATAAAAGTTATGCGTAGGCCATGCTACGACTTGAAAACTACTTGAGACACGAGGGGGTTTTCCATGAAAATAAATCAGTGGAAAGACTCGATTGGGGAAAGAGGAAATCTGCATGTATTGGGATAACACCAATACAGCAAGCAACGCCTACTAGGGAAATGCGTAAATCAGGAAGAGGCTGAAAGACTCAAACACCAAAGGGAATTCAATTTCTCACGGAAATACGAAACCAAACTCAACTAGGGAAGAAAAAATTCAACACAGGAGTAAAAGAGATATATTATCTACTATCGATTTTTGGGTAAGAAGATAATACACTCGGACATAGGGACATCCGTTACCGGTTAGGGTAAACATATCAAGGATAACTCGCTGAGGAAAATAAGGAATATTCATTACCGGTTACTGGGTAAGAATAACCTACTGGGAAAAAGAAACCAAATAGGATTTACAACTACCTCTTCATGGGCAGAAAACTAAAGAGAGAGTATCCGTCATCGGTTAAGATGAACATATCAAGGATAAACACAAAAGAAGAATATCCGTCATCGGTTAAAGTGAACATATCAAGCATAGACTCGGAGGGGAGACTAGGATTTATATCTACCAGTGTTGGGTAGAATACCAAAGAAAGAGAAAATTTGTCACTGGTTAAAGTGAACATATCAAGGATGAACTCTTCCGGGGAAATTAGGAATTACAACCACCTTTTTACTGGGTAGAATACCAAAAAGGAAGAATATTCGTCACCGGTTAAGATGAACATATCAAGGATAAACTTGTTGGGGAAACGAAAAAACGAATCCGCTAGAGAAAAAAAAGTAAATTACCTTTTATCGGTTACTGGGTAAATTAGCACAGGTAAAGTACTCAACACCAAGAAAAATATTATCACTTACTCGGTAATAAACTGCCAGGGGACCAAAAGATCTATCTAGGTAAGAACTAGAGAGAAACGGTCAAACAAGACTTAACCCAACAATGAGGATATAACTCAAGGGGAGTGGTTCCATCTAGGTAATGAAATGGGGAGGAAACTGATATAATAATCATCCATGAGGAAATAACTCAGTGGGGAAAAAGAAAGGATAAACTTTTTCTACTTAAGGGGATGTCACTCTACAATTAAAGAAGGATAGACACACCAAATCTGCTTGGGGAAATAATATCACCAAAGCAGGGGATCAGAAAAAAGGCTAATGCTACAAAATGCACAATGAAATATCTGATGCTATGTTTATGCATGAGTATGCATGAGTATGTACATGATTATACTGGAAAACGAGCACAAAGGATACAAACACGAAGATCTGAATCATCACAACTAAATACTCAGGTAATCTCAACAAGATGGAAACACCAACTGGATAACCTGCTAGGGATGAAAATAAATCATCAATGATATAAAATCCTAATTGCAAGATGAATTCAACTTTGGCTGGGGAAAGGCATGAAGAACGTGTATTCAACCCAAAATGTTGAGGATAAAGAGGGATATGCCGAGGATCCTATCAAAGAAACAAGTCAATATTGTGGGGGGATTTCAAGTCAACACCATATCAAATGGGAGACAACCTTGCAGGGGACACCATCAATATTGCTCAGAACCAAGCACTGATGGGGGAAGAGATTCTATCAGAAAATAGAAGTGAGGTAAAGCTCAGAGTGAGGAGAACCAGACGCTCTATTGGGGATTCCATCCAAAAAAACATCTATATGAGGCTTCACTAGGGATACAACAATCTTCCAAGACAAATCAAAGGCCGCACAAGGATACAAAGATCAACAAAAGTTTCCTCAAAAAGGAAAGCAATAGTCATCAGTCTCTTCTTGGAGATTGAAAAAAATAAACCAATTCCAAGGTAAAAAAATATCAACTAGATCCGTAGACTCACGCAGAGGAGAAACTGTCACGGCTATGCAACACACCAATAAATGCGTCGGGGATTTGGAGACCAAATAAAGGTTCCAAGATAATCCAGGATTCATTCACTAATACATAAACCGAGAGATGCAAAATCATGAACACCTCACCGGGGGAAAGATGAATTGCACATGGGACAATACATCAGATACTGGGGATGAAAACCCACTAATCATGCTGGGGACGAACAACAAATTGTTGTGGAGGTAAAGTCACCAAACCACTGCTCGGGAAAGACCAACAAATGCTTCACACATTAAGACTTACCGCCCTCAAGATCGCTGTTGATATTCCTTTTTGAAATTGATTGTTCTTAAAGTAAATGCCTTGTTATTTTAAGAAAAATGAGTATTCGTTGATTTATTTATTTCAAAATTATCATCATAAAAATTCAATTTTAAAACAGAAACAAATAAGAATATGAAATAATTGGATAAAAGCTCAACTTTATTTAATAGAATGGTAGTCCACAAATGGAGGGACTCCATGGATCTGTACAAAGTTTGAAAATGGTAACTTACATGGAAAAGGGCTACATTTTATACAATGACCACTACTCTCCATACCAACTTCAAAATCCATTGTGCTTGCATTCGGTTGAGAATGATGAATCAGAATCAAATGACCGTGCAAAAACTACTTCAAAGATCAAGACCATCCGAATGCAGTTACTTGCCATAAGTCCCTAATTTTTGCCTAGATTGCCCCAACATGGGGTACTCAATCTACCAGGATGAATTTTCTATTTTATGTCTCTAACTTTTGCCTGGATTGCCCTTTCGGGTTTTCAATCCACCGAGACGCTCATTTTTGCCGAAGCCGCCCTTTCGGGTTTTCAACTTAGCGAGCTGTTCTTTTTTTTAGGCGAAGTATTTCTTGACCGCATTAGCGTTCACAGGACGAGTGACCTCTTCACTATCCATAATTGTAAGAATTAAGGTACCTCCTAAAAAGGCTCTCTTAACAACATATGGGTCTTCATAATTAGGAGTACATTTTCCCCTAGAATCAGGTTTGAAAGATATAATCTTCTTGAGCACGAGGTGACCTTCTCTGAACACACGAGGCTTGACCTTCTTATCAAAAGCTTTCTTCATTCTTTGCTGATATAACTGAGCATGACACATGACAAACAATCTCTTCTCTTCAATAAAATTCAATTGATCACATCTGGTCTGGCACCATTCAGCTTTTGTAAACTTGGCTTTCATCAAAACACGCAATGATGGGATATAAACCTCCACGGGGAGCATAACTTCCATGCCATAAACAAGAGAGAAAGGGGTTTCCCTTGTTGAAGTGAGGATGGATGTACGGTACCCATGCAAAGCAAATGGGAGCATCTCATGCCAATCTTTGTACGTCACAACCATATTTTGAATGATTTTCTTAATGTTCTTATTTGCAGCTCCAACAACCGTATTCATCTTGGGTCTGTAGGGAGAAGAATTATGATGTGCAATCTTGAAGTCCTTGCAAAGAGCTTCCACCATACTGTTGTTCAAGTTTGATCCATTGTTAGTAATAATCTTACTTGGTACACCATAACAACATATAATCTGATTCTTGATAAATCGGACCACAACATGCTTGGTCATATTTGCATATGATGCCGTTTCAACCCACTTTGTGAATTAATCAATAACTACCAGAATGAAATGATGTTCGTTCTAAGCTTTAGGCTCAATCATGCCAATCATATCAATTCCCCACATGGAGAAAGGCCATGGAGAGGAAATGACATTCAACAGTGCCGGAGGAACATGAATCTTATCTGCATAAATTTGACACTTGTGGCATATCTTCACAAACTTGCAACAGTTAGATTCCATTTTCATCCAATAGTAACCTTCTCTCAACATTTTCTTCGCCATAGCATGTCCATTGGAATGAGTACCAAAGGAACCTTCGTGGACTTCAGTCATCAATAGGCCTGCTTCGTATGTATCCACGCATCTAAGCAAAACCAGATCAAAATTTCTCTTATAAAGCACATTACCATTCAGGTAGAAGTTGCCAGCTAATCTTCTCAAAGTATTCTTATCTTTCAAAGATGCCCCAAACGGGTAAATCTGACTTTGGAGGAAACATTTGATGTCATAATACCATGGCTTTTCATCTTTGACTTGTTCAACGGCAAATACATGAGCTGGCATATCAAGACGCATCATAGTTAAATTGGGAACTTCATTCCAAAATTTCACCACAATCATGGAAGCCAAAGTTGCAAGAGCATCTGCCACCCGGTTTTCATCTCAAGGGATATGATGAAACTCAACCTTTCTAAAGAAAGTTAAAATTCTCCTCGCATAATCTCTATACGATATTATACCGGGCTGAATCGTCTCCCATTCACCTTTGATCTAATTCACAATCAAAGTTGAGTCTTCATAGACGTCAAGATATTTAATTCTGAGATCTATGGCTTCTTCAATCCCCATAATGCAAGCTTCATACTCAGCCATATTGTTTGTACACTTGAAAGTCAATCTAGCTGTAAACAGAAAATGAGTGCCTTGACGAGTAATAATCACTACCTCAATGCCATTACCATATGAATTAACAGCTCCATCAAATACCATGCCCCAACGGGAACCAGGAACTGGCCCTTCTTCAAGCAATGGTTCATTACAATCCTTCATCTTCAAGTACAAAATCTCTTTGTCAGGAAAATCATATTGCACTGACTGATAATCTTCAATAGTTGGTGAGTCAAATGGTCAGCTAAGACACTACCTTTAATAGATTATTGAGACCGGTATTCGATATCATACTCAGATAACAATATCCGCCAACGGGCGATCCTCCGAGTTAAAGCAGGCTTTTCAAAAATGTACTTGATTGGATCAATTTTGGATATCAACCAAGTAGTATGATTTAACATATACTGGCGCAGACACTTAGCAGCCCACGCCACACAACATGTTTTTTCAAGCATAGAATATTGAGTCTTACAATCGGTGAACTTCTTACTGAGGTAGTAAATTGCATATTCTTTCTTCCTAGATTCATCTTCCTGACCAAGAACACAACCCATAATTTCTTCAAGCATAATCAAATACATGATCAACAGTCTTCCTTCAACATGCGGAGACAAAATCAGAGGCTCAAGCAAATACCCTTTGATACTATTAAAAGCTTTTTGGCAATCTTTGGTCCAATTACAAGACTGATCTTTCTGAATGAGCTTGAATATAGGCGCACATGTGATAGTCATATGCAATATAAATCTTGAGATATAATTCAAGTGGAGTTTATACTTCCTCAAACACTAGAATAAATTCAACAAATTATCAACATGCTCTTCTTCATCTCTTGACTTAGTAATCATATCATCAACATAAACCTAAATCTCTTTATGCATCATATCATGAAAAAGAGGGGTCATGACTCTCTGGTATGTTGCACCAACATTCTTTAAACTGAAAGGCATCACTCGATAACAGAATGTTCCCCAAGGTGTAATGAATATGGTCTTCTCCATATCTTCGGGTGCCATCTTGATCTGGTTATAACTAGAAAATATGTCCTTAAACCAAAAGACTTTGAATTCAGTTGTATTGTCTACCAACATATCAATGTGTGGCAGAGGAAAATCATCTTTCGGACTGGCCTTATTCAAATTTCTATAATCAACACACATACAAAATTTTCCATCTTTCTTAGGAACTGGCACAATATTGGCCACCCATTGCCATATCAGGATGAGTTCTTTTTAATTCTTGCTTGGCTGGCGGGCATTCTGGCTTCAAAGGCAATCTATGCTCCACAATCTCAGAATCCAAACCAGGCATATCTTGATAGTACCAAGCAAACACATTAGAATACGCTTGAAGAAGTTAAACCAACCCCTTCTTAACTTCTGGACACAGTTGAGACCCAATCTGGACTTCCTTCACATTATCCTCGGAACCGAAGTTGACTAATTCGATATGCTCTTCAAATGGCTGAATGGCTTCTTCCTCTTTCTCAAGAAATCGGGATAACTCATCATATACTTCTTCATCATCATTCTCTTACTCGGCTTCAAACACAGGAAAATCAAAGTTTGGAGAGGGAGTAAGATCACATTCAATAGGTTTGAGAACCAACTTCGAATGGTGCATAAGAACAGGAACATCAACAGCAACCCAATTGTTGCAAGTCTGATCATGTGTTACAAAGTTGTCACAAATGTTGTCTTCATCACTGTCTTCAATAATGGAAGCTGAGTGTTGATCATCCTTGTGAATGAACCCTCCACTATGGAAAACTTCTTGCATCGCCTTGACATTGGCGTTGAATGACCCTTGTTGAAATCCAAGCCTTGCTCTATTCTTATTTTCAATAACTTCCACAACGTGACGCCATCTGTCGGTGCTACCAGTCTGAACAATCTCTTTGACATCCTTTAGAGAAGACATGGGTGCCCCAACATTCTTTAATTCATCAGCAACAGACAAAGCTTGCAACAGTGTTCCAACTTCTTCTTCAGCATCTACATAAGTAAAGGATGACAAATGGCTTACTAATGGCGTTTTCTCCCAACCAATAATGACAAGCTTGCCGTTCTTCACAAATTTTAATTTCTGGTGTAGAGTAGACGTTATGGTGCCAGCTTCATGATCCACGACCTTCCCAACAAACAGTTGTAGGCTGAGTGAATATCCATTACTTGAAAATTAATTTGAAAATCATTCGGACCTATCTTAACAAGAAGGTTCACTTCTCTAATGACAGATTTTTTGAGAATCGTCAAACGCTTTAACAACTACGCCACTGTACCTCATCGGGGCGCCCTGATAAGAAATTCTTGCTAGAGTTGACTTTGGCAACACATTCAATGACGAACCTGTGTCAACCAACACATTGGACAAAGTGTCCTCCTTGCAATTCATTTAAAAATGAAGCACCAAGTTGTGATTTCTTCCTTCCTTGGGAAGTTCTTCATCACAAAAGCTCGGGTTATTACAAGAAGTGATGTTGGCAGCAATGTGGTCAAACTGATCCACAATAACATTGTGTTCCACGTAAGCTTTTTCTAATACCCTCTGCAAAGCTTCCCTGTCTGCCTCAGAATTCATCAGTAACGACAACACATAAATTTTTGACGGCGTTTGAAGCAACTGCTCCACAACGTTAAATTCACTTCTTTTAATCAACCGCAATGCCTAATCATCATCATTAGACTTCAACTTGTTGGATTCATCAGACTGACAAGTTGGAACACTAACCGGATCAATTGTAGGAATATCTGCCTTCTTACCCACGAAAATATCTTCTATAAACTTAGGAAGTATCGGGTTGAACACACGACCACTACGGGTTACCTTTACTACATTTGCGATGCTCACCATTGAATCTGCAACTGGAAGAGGAACCTCTTGACCCTTCTCTATCATGGTAGAATTATATTTGTATGACACAGCTGTATCGGATGAATAGGGGATGGGGCCTGCTAACTGTATAACCAACGGCGATACCGATTTGTTTTCTTTCTTGCTGCTGCTATCAAATTGAATGACTACCCACTCAGGGGTTTTGAATACCAACACAATGACGTTTACATCATTTCCCATATACCTTAACTGTTGAATCTGAATAACATTCTCATCCATCAACCTTTGAATATCCCTTTTAACAATTACACACCCTCGAGCATTAACGCTACAAATAACACACCCATCATGGTCATGTTCACAATGGCTGACCAGGAACAAGTCTCTGTGAATCTCCACCAAGGACCTACAAATACGGCGCACATCAAATACCCTGAAATTCCCAGGACAACTGTCTACCATGTTCACATAAGAGTTGCCATGAGCAAGCAACGAGTTGGCTTTAACATTCGACGCTTTATCCTCAAAGGACACCATACCACTTTTGACTAGATTTGGAACCTTGTACTTCAGGGGATAACAATTTTCGATATCATGACCAGGAGCTCCCTGATGAAAAGCACAATGTAAATCAGGTTTGAACCATCATGGAAGTGGCTCGGGAATTTGTGGAGGATTCCTTGGTTGGATAAGGTTCTTGACTACCAAGGACGGGTACAGTTCTGCATATGTCATAGGAATAGGTCACGATCCGGCACCAAATCAACATAGTACTTATATTGTTTTATAAAGGCCTCTCCCAAGTCACTAAAAGTACGAACACTAGCACTATCCTGGCCCATATACCATCTGAGGGAAGCTCTTATTAGACAATCTTGGAAGTAGTGAATAAGCAGCTGATCATTGTCGATCTGAGTAGACATCTTTCAGGCATACATGACAAGATGGCTCAACAGATAAGTATTCCCGTTATATTTTCCAAGTCTAGGACCTTGAACTTCATCAGAATCTTGACATTGGGAACTAAACACGTCTCGACAACACTCTTACCAAATAAATCCTTTACTATTAGGGTCTTCAATTCCTTGCGCAGCTCAAGAAGTTGATCCTTCATCTCATTCATCTTCTCATAAACATCTGGACCTTCAGACGGCTCGGAGTGGCAGATGGTTTCCTCAACACGAGGTAGAGTATGCACAATAGGAGGAGGCACAGACAGGACCGGGCTCGATGCCAACCTATAAGCAAATGTTGGCGTGTACCCTTCAAGCATAAAATTTGGTGGCATTCCCCACGGGAACCCAGCAGGCATGGGAGTAGACTGGCTAGCAATCACGGGCACAGATGATGAAGAAATCTCTGAAATGACAGTCCTCTGAGGAGGAGTTGCATGACGTGGAGATGGTTGGTTCTGAGCAGTGATTACAAACTCCATCAAGGTTGTGAGTTTGGCAATCCCATCCTTCAATTCTCTATTCTCTTATTCAAAATGCTCCATTCTTTTCAGTCGATTAGCTCGGGTGTTATAATGATGAGTTAGCTTAGCTGAAACACAGAAGAAGAACTGATAAGACATCTGGCGGAAGAAACCTGTTATGCAAATGATGCATGAAATGCAATGTTTTTTATTATTTTTAATTTCAAGGAACATATGAAGTCTCAATTGCAAATATTTTCAATTAGTAATAACAATAATAAAAATTCAATTAACCATAAAATCTATTTTTATTTATAAAATTTAGGAAGGATTACACTGAGTACACTTTCAGAAACCAAAAATACAAATACAAGAGAAAATGAAAATGTCATCCTAAGGATCCCTAGCAACTGCATCAGATGATCTGGTCAAGGGAGTGTACTTCCTCCGGATGCGTCTAATCTCTGACTCAAAGGACATATTCATCTGGGCTTTCTCGAGGACAAGCTGATCAACAATCTTCTTCCAAGCAGCGGAAGGCTAAGGCATACTAGAGGAAAATAAATCCTCTGTCTCTCTTTGTCTCTTCACTGCATGCTCCTCAAGAATCTCAATAAGCGCATCTTTGTCTCTCAACTCAAGTTGCATCTCCTCATGCTTTTGGTTCAAATCATGGAACCACTCTTCCCACAAGTGTCTCTCTTGCTTCATCTTGGCAAGTACATCTTCCAACTCCTCTACATCTTGGTTAGGGAGAGTTTATGGCTCATCCACAACCACAGACATAGGTTTCTCACAAGCGTACAACTTCTTGAGCTACAAAGATCTCTTCTTCACCCATATGGTGTAAGCTTCCAAAGCTACACTATTGCATGGACAAAACTCGGATCTTTCTTTCCTATGCACATTGTGCCAAGCACGCACCATTCTACTCTTTAAAAGTAAGGTATCTTTACCCTCCTGATAGAATAGACTCTCTAACTGAACGTTACTAGGCTTATCTTTCAAGGGGAACCCAAGTTGACGACGGGCCAATGTTGGGTTGTAGTTGATTCCTCCTTGCGTACTAATGAGAGGCACGTTAGAGAACTCACCATAACTATCAACAATATCCAAACTACCCAATGCAGAATCATACCAAACAATATCATCATTAGTGAGAGACATAAGTCTCTAAGGTCACCGTAGACATTGATGGTTCTCCAAGAAAACTAGTGTCTAAGGCAAGTGTGAAATAAACCACTTGTACAGAATAGGAACATATCACACAACAGTCCCACCACATTTAGAAGTCCTCAAGTGCAAAGAGAAATACAAATCACCAAACAGAGTTGGAACATGATTCCCAATCAAGAAAATTCTAATGGTGTTAACATCAACACAATTGTCAATGTTAGGGAACAATGTTAGACCATAGATGAGGAATACATAGATAGCTTCAAAAGCATCCACGCTACTGGCTTGAGCAAAAGCAGCAACTCTACCAATGAGGAACTCAACAGTCAACCCTATAATCCTTCCTTTCTTCACCAAATGAACATCAATATCAGATTTCTTTAGATGAAGAGCTTCGGCTATGACATGAGATCTCACGATCTCATCCAATCCACTGAAAGGTACCTTGTTAGATACGGGCATACCTAAGAGATGGGCATACTCCTCCAACGTGGGAATAAGCTGATAGTCGAGAAAAGTAAAGCACCGATAAAGAGGGTCATTGAACTGAACCAAAACACTAAGAAGTCCTTCAACCACATCAGTAGATAATACATACAAGAGCTTCCCATGACGTTGCTTGAAATCCAAGAGATCTAATACAAAGGATGCCAACTTCCTTAGTTCTTTCAAATCAGAACATCAGAAACTATACTTCTTAGTGTTCTTTCGTCCATAATCCATGGTCTGAAAATATTTGCAAACAAGACCTTAGTTTCCTTGAAATTTCATTTTCTGTGATGAATGCTATGATGCGTATGTATGCATGAATTCAACAATCACACACACAGGATCACACACAAGGCAAACACAAACAAAGGTCACGGGATAGACCAAGTCATCATTAAGATCAATCATCCATTTTGGTGGATTATGGTTTTCACCTTATCAACACCCAAGTTCCATTGATATTGATGAGACTGATCGGATCAACCGAGAATCAAAGGGTTTATTGTGACTCACGAGCATGGAGTCTGGTTAAGAACCATCCCAAAGGAGTGTGCTAAGGATAAAAACTTGTAGATCTTGTTCTAAAAAGTTCCCAGAGTCGTGAGTGTAGTATCGTGTAACAACTGTTATCAAGTCTACACTTGAACAGTCTCCGTACTACGTCCTAAAATAGGCCAAGTTGGGTTATATGTTCTATGGTCCTCAACTTCTCAGACTCCCAGGTTGGAAAAAGTAATGCCAATCCATGATTTACTCATGTGACATCAATAATTCCAAGGGGGCCTCCACTGAGTAGATGGGTCTCAAGCCAACTCGTTAAGGACTAATCCACACGAGTCAAACATGACTATACCATCCTCTTATCTTAATTGCACTAAAGTTCGGGTTAGAACTTATCTCACTACACAGAGATCACCAAGCACAACAGACAGATTATATCACACAAACAATATATACAAACAAACAATATCAACAAAATATTGCACATAAAAAAGTAGGCTAAACCCACTGAGGACTACTCCTCAATAGAGTCGCCACTTAATTTTTGTAGCGGTAAATTCATGACCATCCAGCTATGGAAAACTTGACGTAATAAAACCAGAATCGCTACCACGCTTTTATTGTTCCCAAAGGAAAAGGGAAAAGTACGAACAAAACCCAAAGATAAGAAGTTTTCAAATCAAAACTAATAAAATGTCAGAGATTATAGGTAAGAGGGTTGGTTACACAGAGGGAAGGTGTTAGCATCCAAAGTGTCCTAGGTACTCCTAGGGAGCCCTTTTTTGTGCAAGTGTTTTTTTTTGTCAAAATGATGTTTGATACAAAATGGAATGGGGGATGTGAAAAGAATTCATTAATTATATTTTTGTGTTTGACAGACCTCCAGTCTTATGCCTACGTACCAACATAAAAATGAGGGATCAAAACCCAGTAGTTCGTGGTAAACATTTCAAAGAAGTTGGTGAATTGATTTTAACCAAATTTTAATAATAAAAGGCATAAAAGGCCAAATATTTGAATGGGGTTGTTAGTTCTTTTTGTCTTTTTGAAATTAAAGTCAATATGGTCAAACTTATTCATAAGTTTGATTAAGAAAAAGTTTGAAAACTCAATGGCATAAGGCCAAAGTTTCTAATCATTAAAACATGTCTAAATTGAAAAACACAAACAAAGAAGATTTTTGAAAACAGGGAGAGATTTTTAAATTTAAGAAGTGTGAGGAGATGAAGGGACTATCCTAGCCAAAAATTAAAAGTTAAGGGTTGAAAAGGTCTGACCAATGAGATGCAATCCAACAGACAGAAATGTCATATAGAAACCCGTTTTCCTTTGGATTTTAGCAAGCAACAAGAATAAGCAATACCTAAGCAAACCATATGAAGATCAAGGAATCAAATAAAGATAGCCATAATATCCAAGCAAGCAATCCAATAGCTAGTTGTCTTCAATACCTTCCAATGTATGAGATGAAAATATCCCTTGGTTAACTCATAACAATCATCAGACATTAATCACAAAGACAAAATAACAGCTTCAACGTAGAGACCACATAGGAGATAAACCAAGGGTACTCAAGGTTTGCATCAGATGAAAGGCACATTCAAGGATAACTCAGTCTCAGATAGTGGCATTGTCCAAGTCCTTAAAGCATTGGGAGGTTGCCTATCCTAAGCCCAAAAGTTCAGGTCAAGTCCAACAGTCCACCAGCACAGTTTTTAGGATTTTTGTTGCTATTAAGTATTTTAAGGTCCTAAGACCACAAACAAGACAAAATCCAAGCACACAATATATACAAGTACAAATGATATGGCTCAAATGAGAAAGTGAAAATAACTGAAACATAAATATCTTGCATGGAATGTAAATGGCAATGAATGATAAAGGTACTTGAATTTAAATTGCATTAAGTAAATGACTTGAAAGTAAAGTAATGTTAATAAGAAGTTAGTCAATGGTTAGTGAAGAATTTTAATTTTTTAAATCATTCTTTGGAGAACACTCAACCATTCATTCATAAGTATGAATACATGAACCAAGACATCATCCATGAGAAGGGCTCCAACTTGGATAAATCAACAAGTATGCCACTAGCTCTCATGAAAGAAAAAAATGTCAAGTTTTCTAACAATACCATGAAGAATGGGAGACTTATAATCTCACTTACAAGAATGCTATGTCTTTTTGGTCAAATTTAGCTCCATGTTAAGCAATCATAATTGGACTTATGTAGAAGTCACAACTATCTGAAGTCATGCATAAAAAATATAGGTGTTAATGTATGTTAGAGATTTAGTACAAAGAACCCAAACTCCTAAAACATACCACACGCTAAAAGAAGTGGGAAGGACCTATCTCAATCAGGCTCATGTTGATTCATCTGCCAGAAGGTCATTTATGAATCAACTAGCATGTAGACATGAAGAGAATTCATTGGTCAATGATGGATTGGAGAAGAATATGGATGAATATAAAGATGGAAGGGGAAATAGAAACCCAAATTGATCATAGGAGGAATTTCATCTGATCAATATTGTCCATTTATTTTGGGAGATGAAATGTACATTTCACCAATCCCCTAAATCCAATAGTATTGGTCAAACAAAAGTCAAATCAACCATAATCAAGGCCAAATAGCAAGTCAAACATCTCAAGACCAATCAAATAGTTAAACATAATTTTTAAACGGTTATTCAATTAAAAATCCAATTAAAAATGTTAAAATGCATTTTTAAATAGACTAAACCTCAAATCCATTCAAAAAATTAAATAAATGGCCAAGGGATTTATCCTAGGGCAGACAAGGTCAAAGGACCTTAGACAAAAAATTTCACAATTTTTGGAAAGTCAAAAGTATTTTAAAATATTTAAAAACAAGTTAAAAGTCATTTAATTCATGAAAAATATCAAAATTAATCCAAAAAATGATTTTAGTTCAAAATATGGAAGAAACAAATATTTAAAGATTTTTGGTGAAAGACCCATATTTTTTGGATTAAAAATGAATTTAATATGAATTAAACAAAATAAAAGGATTAAAAGAAAAATCAGAAAAATAAAAGAAATTAAAAAAAAACAAGGGCCGTCAGATCTCCCTCATTAATTGAGGTGGCAGATCTGATGGCCACGCGCTAGGATGTATGATGCGCTCAAGTCAACTACGTGGCAAACATGGTAAACATAATGAATGATCAGGATTATAACATGGGGAGACGATCTGATGGGTAGGAATAAGCCACCACATCACTGGAGCTAATGCTCCGGTCATCTTCTCCGGTGGACCTCACTGGACTGGTCCACCACAAACCACCAAGAAAATGAATAATGCACACACTATTTTAAAGAAAAAAATGCTCAGTAGCTCGAATCTGACCTCAATTTCACCAAATTCTAAGTATATTGAGAGATACGTGGATTTGAAGTTTGAGGTGCATGATCTGAGCTACTTCGATTTGGCCTCAAAGCAACTCAATTTTGTTTCCTACATTGGTAGGTCTTCATACAACCAATAAACAAGAAAAATAGTGGAGAATTAAGGAAGAATCGAGGAGGAGAAAAATCTGAAAAATTCACCTTTGGTTTGCTTCAATTGAGCTTGATCTTGCTTCCAATTTGCCTTGGCTCAACTTTAACAACTTGCACGAAGTGAAATGGATTAATGAAAGGCTTGGATTCTTGGAGTTTCAATTCCAAAACAAAATGAGAATTGAAACTCGATTTCAAGTGAAATCTTCAAGTTTATCCTTAAGTGGAAGTTAGGGAGGCAATGGTGCAAAGCTTGGGTAAGCAGGATCTCTTTTCTGATCAGCAAGGGCATGTACTTATAGCATGAGAGTTGCTTTCCACACTTTTCCATAATTTGTCCAAAAATAGAAACTCAAGTTGCATGGGTGCATGGGCATGTGATAGGCCCATGAAATGATTGGAAATGGTCCATAATGATGTGTAAACCAACCTGAAACAATAGCATGAAGTCATGCATTAGTGAAATGAAAGTTGACCATGGAACTTACCAAATGAATCCATGAATTACACCCATGTGAAAGACCTTCAAAAATGCTCCAAATGACATGATCTTGGATGTTTTAGAAAGGTGACATGAAGGGGAACAACTTTTCTGTTGAAGAATTTTTCATTTGGAACTTGGATCATGATGAATTTTAAGGAGGAAGTTGGAGAAATCAAACATGGTTGAAAAGTTTCTAAGTACAAAGTCAAATGACCACTTCTTCCACCTTGAATAACATTACCTATGAGCTTCAAATGAAAATAGTTTCTTCACCAAAGTTGTAGATATATAATTCCTATTCAATTTAGTCACAAAGTTGAAACTATTTGGGTCTTGCATGAGAGAATTATGGATTTTAGAAGTTGAGGAAAAATGCTTATTCAATGGTAATTGCCCAAAATGACCTATAACGTTTCCACTTGGACATGCCCTTGCAAGTAGAATTTGACATTTCTCAAAGAATAAAAGTTGTATAATACATATTTAAATTAACCATGAAACTTGGATGGCCTTCATATCCTGAAAATTGATCAAGTTATGATTCATAGAAGTTGACCTCCTAACTAGGGTAGAAACAAAATGACCTATAATATTTCACCATAAAAAGTGACTTTCCAAGCAAACTTAGCTCTTGATTTCAACATGAAAGTTGTTTGGAATTTCATAAAGAGTAACGTTTCTCGTGGAACCATTTTCATATGACAAAAATTGTAGGAGATAGGGTCTAAGGAACCCCAGTTTTGACCAGTTGACTTTCTCTGCTCAACCTCTTTGAAACAACTTGCAAACTTGAAGTTCTTTTTCTCTTTGGGGCTCATGGAGAATCATATATGTATAATATTATATATCATGAAGTATCCCCTAAAATATTTGACCATTATTGAAGAAACTTGTTGAGGAAGTCACACGAGATACTTAGACGAATTAGGGCTTCCAAGGCAAACAAGCTTCAAACTCTTGATAAATTCTTGATCAAAATGACAAATAAAGAAAACGGGGATCCATATATGATGCTTAGAACCATGGTGAACCTATCCTTGATTGATCCCTTGCATTGATGGTCCTAAACCCTAGGTTTGAGATTGGTGAGGCACAAATAGACACACACACTACCTACAAAATAAACAAAGCTACACATAGACATATTTTTGGTATTTTGGTTAGTAAACAAAGGAAAATAAAGTATGATACTGTAGCGGTAAATTCATGACCATCAAGCTATGGATAAGCTAGACGTCAATTAAATTAGAGTCGCCATCACGCTTTTATTGTTTCTAAGGGAAAGGGGAAAAGTATGAACAAAACCCAAAGATAAGAAGTTTTCAAATCAAAAGTAATAAAATGCCAGAGAATACAGGTAAGGGGGTTGGTCAAACAGAGGGAAGGTGTTAGCACCCAAAGTGTCCTAGGGAGCCTTTTTTTGTGTGCATATGTGCTTTTACATAAAATGATGTTTGCAATAAAGGGAGTGGAGGGATGAGAAAAGAATTCATTAATTATATTTTTGTGTTTGACAAGACCTTCAGACTTGTGCCTACGTACCATAATAAAATGAGGGATCAAAACCTCGTAGTTTGTGGTAACAATTTCAAAATGAATGCATTGCTTTTAATAAATATTTAAGTTTAACAAAGGCACAAAAGGCCTAAAAAGGTTTGAATTAGTGTTAGTTCTTTTTGTCTTTTGAAACTTTAAGTCAAGTATAGTTAGGTTCATTTACAAGTTTGATTAAGAAAAGAGTTTAAAAATTCAATGGCATAAGGCCAAAGTTTCTAATTTGCAATATAGTCAAGGTTTACACAAGCAAAGAAGATTTTAAAAGGAGGGAGAGATTTGAAATTAAAGAAGAGGGGAAGAGATGAAGAGACCAATCCTAAGCAAAAATTGAAAGTTAAGAGTTGAAAAGATCTGACCAATGGACTGCATCCAATAGACAAGAATGTCCTATAGAAAAACAAATTTCCATTGGACTTTAGAATCAAGAAATATCAATACACAAATAGCAAGATGAAGAGCAAGGCATCAAATAAAGATAGCCACATCCAAGCTTAGCAACTCCATGATCTTCTTCATAATCTCTCATGTATCAGATGAACTCAAAGATAGGCACTTAGGCACAGGTTCAAAGTAACAGCTTCAATCGGACCATGCAATAAATGAATTCAAATGAATCTTCAATACTTGCTTCAGATGAAGTTTCAATTCACAAGCACTTAGTTTCATGAAAGTTGGCATTGACCAAGTCCTTTTGCATATGGAGTGTTGCCTAATTCTAAGTCCAATGTCTCAGATCAAATCCACCAGTACACACAAAATATATTTTAGGGTTTTTGTTGTTATTATGTACATTAAGGTCAAAAGACCACAAACCCAAACAAGTATATACAATCACAAGATAAGGCTCAAATGAGTAAAGTTAAACTGACATTAAAGTAAACAAGTTAAATGGTATGAATAATGGCAAATGAATAAAGACTAAAAATTAAAGTGCATAAAAGTAAATGACTTGAAATTAAATGTTAATTGTTAGTTGATTAGAAGTTAGTATTGCTTTTGCTTTTGCTTTTTTTTAAGTCATTCTTTGGAGAACACTCAATCCACTATTCACAAGCATGAATCCTTGAACTAAGACATTTTCCAAAGGAAGGAAAAAAGGCCAAGTTTCCACACAATACCATGAAAGAGGGGAGACTTACAATCTCACTTACTAGAATGCTATGCCTTTTTGTGTCACAAACTTAGCGCTATGTTAAGCAATCGTAATTGGACTTATATAGAAATCACAACTAATTGAGGCCGGGCAGTAGAAATTTTAGTGTTAATGCATGTTAGAGATATGGTATTATGAACCATACTCCTAAAACATACCACACTTAAAAGATTATGCAAAAGGGGTGGACCTAATCTCATCCACACTTATGTTGATTTTGCAATCAACTAGCCTAAGGATATAGAGACATCACAGGCACATGAAATGAATGAGAAGAGAATGGGATTGAGATGAAGAGGGAGGGGGAACGGAATCAACACAAATTGGTCAAATGAGGACTTTTATCAAATTAAAATCATTCATTCATTTTGGGAGATGAAATGTACATTTCATCAATCCCCTGAATCCAATGATTTTAACTTAACAAAGTCAAATCAACCTTGACCAAGGCCCAACAACACAAGTCAAACTCAACAAGTCAATATCAAAAGCTCAACACAATTTATTTTGCATTTAAACATTTAAAATCAAACAAAATAATGCATTAAATTAAATTATGGTTGGTCAAAATCCTAAAACCTCATCAAAACACCAAATAAATGGCCATGAGATTTATCATAGGTCAAACAAGGTCAAAGGACCTTGGAGAAAAAATTTCATTAATTTTGGAAACATAAAACAATTTTTAAACAATTAAAAATATTCACAAAAACAATTAAATCATGAAAAACATTAATAATGATCCAAAAAATAATTTTAATTCAGAAAATGAAAGAGGAATTTTTTAAATTTTTTTGGTGAAACTCTCATATTTTTTGGAACAATATTAAAATTAATATGAAATAATGAAATTAAACCAAATAAAATGAAAATCAGGAAATAGTAAAAAAATGTGGACCACTTGATCTCCCTCATTAATTGAGGTGACAGATCAAGTGGTCCTCAGCGCGTGTTCCATGATGGACACAAGTCAAAACGCTGCAGGGATGGTATTCAAAACTAATGCACGAGATTAAAACATTTCAAAAGGATCATGTGGTTCAGATGAGCGCCAGCACACCACCGGAGCCAAAGCTCCGGTGTCCTTCTCCAGTGAGCTTCACCGGACTAGTTCACTCACAACCATCACCAAAATAAAAAAGAAGGACATGAATTTAAAGTAAAAATGCTCAGGAGCTCGAATATGGCCTCAATTTCTCCTAACTCCAAGTATATTGAAAGATACAGGGAGTTGAATTTTGAGGATCATGATTTGAGTTGCTTCGATTTGACCTTAAAGCAACTCAATTTTGTTGCCTACATTGGTAGGACTTCAGACAACCAAAGATCAAGAAGAATTATGGAGAATTGAGAGAGAATCAAAGAGATGAAAATTTCTGGAAAATACCTCCAATGCAGGTCTGTATGAACTCGATCTTGATTCTGATTGCTCTTGATCTTGCTCAGGACACTTGATGGAATGGAATTGAATCAACAAAAGGTACATGACTCTTAGAGACTTGAATCTCAAAATAGTGGAGATTCAAACTTAACTTCCAATGGAAATTCTCAAGGTTATCCTTTGAATGAGAGGGTTTGGAGCTAGGGGTTCAAAGATGGCGCGTAGGGTCCTTGATTATGAGCATGGAAGGCTCTATTTATAGCCAAATGAATGCTAATTGCACACTTCAAAATAAGTTCCAAAAATAGCAATGTACATTACATGGATGCATGGGCGTGTGATTGGCTCATATAATCATCTCTACAGGTCAAAAAATGAGTACTAACATTGCTGAAGTCACATTGGTAGGCCATGCAATTGTGTATGAGGAATGCAAGTTCAATTATGCCAAATGGTCATCCATGTTCAAGCCATGCGCAAGTCACTCATACTTTATCCAAATGGGATGAAATTGGAATTTTTGAAAAGGTTAGATCAAGAGGAACAACTTCCATGTTAAACACTTTTTCATCTGAAGCTTGGATCATGATGAATTTTGAGGTGGAAGTTGGGAAAATCAAACATGTTAAAAAAAATTCTAAGTGTCAAGCCATATGTTCACTTATTCCACCTTGGTTAACTTTTTATGTGAGCTTAAAATGAGAAAAGTTCCTTCATCAAAGTTGTATCTATCTCAAATTCATTCAAAAGGGTCACAAACTTGACCTCATTTGGATTTAGAATGAAGGAGGTATGCATTTTTGAAGTTGAGGAAAATCACTTGTTCAATGGCATTGGTCCAAAATGGCCTATAATGTATCCTCATATCACATGCATATAAAAGTTGAATTTGCTCATCCTACAAAAATAAAAGTTGAAGCAAACATCTTGAATTTGATTTTGAAACTTGTAAATCTTTTATCTTATAAAAATTGAGCAAGTTATGGCCTTGGGAAGTTGACCTCCAAATTAGGGTTTAGACAAAATGACATATAATCTTTCACCATAAAAAATGACTTTCCAAGCAAAACTAGCTCTAGACCTAAACATGAAAGTTGTTTTTAATGTCAGTTAAAGTAACTTTGATCTTGGAATCATTTTCATATGACAAAAAGTGTAGGAGATAGGGTCTAGGGAACCCCAGTTTAGATCAGATGAATTCCTCTGGTCAACCACCATGAACCAACTTGCTAGCTTGCCATTCTCTTGACTTTTGGGACTCATGGAGGATCATATATGCATATGATGATGAAATTTGAAGTATCCCTTGAAATATTTGATCAATTGGTGAAGAAGCTTGTTGAAGAAGTTACACAAGATACTAGGAAGAGTTAGGGTTTCCAAGGCAAACCAACCCCAAACTCTTGATGACTTATTGATCAAAATAACATATAAAGATCATGGGGATTCATATATTATGCTTAGAGCCATAGTAAACCAATTCTTGATTGAACTCCTTGCACTAAGGGTCTTAAACCCTAGATGTGAGCTTGATAGATCAAAGGTGAGCACATGCCCTACCTACAAAAGAGTTAGTTTATACAAAGATATATTTTTGGTATTTTGGTTAGTAAAAATGATAAAATACAAAGTATGATACAATCACATGATGGTTGGTGATCCCTCCCAATGTAAACCCAATGAATAAGGGGTAAGGAGGATGCCAAGATGTGATCCCAATGCCAATGCATATGATGAGATAGCATGAGGGATCTTAGGGTCAAAATTGGGGTCTTACAACTGCCCCTATTTAAGGACATTTTAGCTGAGGAGATGAAGGTTAAAATCTTCGTATCGACTCAGTAGAATAGGCTTAAATAACAACATATATAAACAAATTTTGGTCCATAAGAGACCTCATGATGCATATGATATGAAATGTTAAAATAATCTTTGTGGGGAAATGTTGCCACAAAGGAAAAGAATCTGGAGAGACTGAAAGTCCACAGGAGTATAATGCATTCTATAAGGAAAACTCACTGGGAGACAGAGACTCTAGGGGAAAAGGGGTTATGCGTAGGCCTGGCTACGACTTAAAAACAACTGGGGGACTCGCGGGATTCCATGAAAATAAATCAACAGAAAGACTCAGTCGGGGAACAAAAGGGACATCTACAGGGGAAACGAGTAGATCAAAACAAAGCTGAAATACTTGAACCAAGCAGGAAACAACGATTTCACTAAGGAAATGTGCACTCAAACTCATCTGGGGAAGAAAAGATCTTCAACACAGGAGGAGCATAAATATATTATCCATTATCGGTTACTAGGAAAGGGAATAACAAAATCTGACAGGGAAGACATCTGTTACAGGTTAGGGTAAACATATCAAGGATGACTCGCTGAAGGCAACCAGGAGGCGTATTCATTACCGGTTACTGGGCAAGAATAGACTGCTTGGGAAAGCCAAAAATAGGATTTACAACTACCAATTACTGGGAAGAAGACCAAAGAGAGAGAATATCCGTCACTGGTTAAAGTGAACATATTAAGTATAAACTCGAAGGAAATAAAATTCGTCATCGGTTAGGATGAACATATCAAGGATAGACTTGCCTGGGGAATTCTAGGGAGAATATCCGTCATCGGTTAAGATGAACATATCAAGGATAAATTGCCTGAAAAAGTAGGAATCACATCTATCTAATGCTAGATAGAATACCGAAAAGAGAATATTCATCATCGGTTAGGATGAACATATCAAGGATAGACTCAGAGGGAAAATATAGGAATTACATTTATCAGTTACCAGATAGAATACCAACAAAAGAATATCTGTCACCGGTTAGGATGAACATATCAAGGATAAACTCTGTGAAGGGGAGAATAAAAGGATTTACAACTACCGGTTATTGGGAAGAAGACTGCAAAGAGAAGGAAATTCATCACCGGTTAAGATGAACATATCAAGGATTAACTCTCTGGGGAACAAAATCGGTATTACAACTACCGGTTACTGGGTAGAATACCAAAAGGAGAGAATATTCGTCACTGATTAGGATGAACATATCAAGGATAGGCTCAAACAAGGGAAGAAAATATTTGTCATCGGTTAGGATGAACATATCAAGGATATACTTCCCGGGAGACGTGGAAACGAATCCGCTGGGGAAACAAGGTTACCTTTGTTGGGTATTGGGCAAAAGTGACAAACATGAGAAGAATATTACTAGTTACTGTGTAATAGACTCTCAGGAGACCAAACGCATCTATCTAGGTAAGATCTAGAAAGAAAAGGTCAATCAAAGGACTCAACCCAATGAGGATATAACTCAAGGGGAGTGGTTCCATCCAGATAATCAACTGGGGAGGAAGCTGAAATAATGACCATCTACGAGGAAACAACTCAGTGGGGAAAGTCTTTCTGCTTAATGGGCTGACACTCTACAATTGAAAGAGGACAGACAAACCAAATCTGAATGGGGAAAAGTAAACCACCATAGCAGAGGATCAAAGTGAATGTTGAATCACAAAGTGCAACAATGAAATAATCAAATTATATGAGTGTATATGTATATGTATATGTATATATATATATATATGCATATATGATTATTATGCTGACAAAACGATCACAAAGGATACAAATGTCACTAATTTGAATAATCGATACAATCCCTAGCCAATCCTCATGGGAGGGAAACAACTGCTGGAGAGAAACAAACATCTCGAGGCTCGATTCTGGCTAGGTAAAGAACAAGGAGAGGATCCGTTGAGGAAACTGCTATAAACCTTTCGGAGAATTTTAGGTCAACACCATATCAAATGGGAGACAACCCTGTAGGGGATAAACACAATAGTTGCTCAAAATCAGGAGTAACTCTGACGATTTGCGGAGAAACAAAAATCTGACAAAGTTGTGCAAACTGCCGAAACAACGCGCCTACAACTCAAGGGAGGCCAACAAACTCGGTTGGGAAAACCAACCGAACTTGGCTGGGGAAACCAACAGAACTTGGTTACTGAAATGTTGTCGGGGATGAAATAGGGATTAGGCCCACTGCTTAGGAGAACCAATATTTCTCTGCATTTAGGGCTTACCACTCTTCAAACCACTGTTTATATTCCTTTAAATGATATTGATTGCTTAAAATACTACTTTTATATATTTAAGAAAATATGATTTTAATTTAAAATTTAATTTAAAAAATGATCATAATAAAATTTAAATCTATTTGGCTGAATTAAACAAGAGTAGAAACAATTGGATAAAAAGCTCAACTTTTTTTTAATGGAATGGTAGTCTGTAATTGACAAGACTCCATAGATCTTTACAAAAGTTGAAAAAATGGTAATTTACATGGAAAAGGGCTACATGGAATACAATGATCACTAATCCTTCTACCAGCTTTTGATGTCCACTGTGCTCTTGGCGACTTCATCGGGGATGGTGAATCAGAACTGACCGATTTGCTCAAGAATGTCTTCAAAACTGAAGATCACCAAGATGCAGTTACTTGCCATAATCCAATTTTTTTGCATTAGGAGTCAATTTGCCTCTAGAGTCTAGCTTGAAAGATAGAATCTTCTTGAGCACAATGTCACCTTCTCTGAATACACGAGGTCTGACCTTCTTATCAAAAGCTTTCTTCATTCCCTGCTGATACAACTGACCATGGCACATGGCAGTCAATCTCTTCTCTTCTATCAAATTCAGCTGGTCAATATGGTCTGACACCATTCAGCCTCAGTCAACTTGGCTTCCATTAAGACACGCAATGATGGGATCTCCACCTCTACTGGGAGCACAAGTTCCATGCCATAAACAAGTGAGAAAGGGGTTGCCCCTGTTGAAGTGCGGACGGATGTATGGTACCCATGCAAAGCAAATGGGAGCATCTCATGCCAATCCTTGTACCTCACAACCATCTTCTGAATAATATTCTTGATGTTCTTGTTTGCAGCTTCAACAACCCCATTCATCTTGGGTCTGTAGGGAGAAGAATTATGATGTGCAATCTTGAAGTCTTTTTAAAGAGCTTCCACCATATTATTGTTCAAGTTAGATCCATTATCAGTAATGATCTTACTTGGCACACCATAACGACATATAATTTGATTCTTGATAAACCTCACAATAACTTGCTTGGTTACATTCACATACGATGCCGCTTCAACCCACTTCGTGAAGTAGTCAATTGCCACCGAAATGAACCGATGTCCATTCGTCGCTTTAGGCTCAATCATGCCAATCATATAAATTAACCACATGGAGAAGGTCCATGGGGTGGAAATGACGTTCAACAGTGTCAGAGGAACATGAATCTTATCTGCATAAATTTGACACTTGTGGCATTTCTTCACAAACTTGCAACAATCAGATTCCATTGTCAACCAATAGTAACCTGCTCGCAACATTTTCTTTGCCATATCATGTCCATTGGAATGAGTACCAAAGGAACCTTCATGGACTTCAGTCATCAATAAGTCTGCTTCGTGTCTATCCACGCATCTGAGCAAAACCATATCAAAGTTTCTTTTATACAATACATCACCATTCAGGTAGAAATTATCGGCTAATCTTCTCAAAGTCTTCTTATCTTTTAAAGATTCCCCAGGCAGATAAGTCTGACTTTGGAGGAAACATTTAATATCAAAAACCACGGCTTCTCGTCTTTGACCTCTTTAACAGCAAACACATGAGTTGGCCTATCAAGACGCATCACAATCAGATTAGGAACTTCATTCCAATACTTCATCATAACCATCGAAGCCAATATTGCAAGAGCATCTGCCATCCGGTTTTCATCTCGAGGGATATGATGAAACTCAACCTTTGTAAATAAAGTTGAAATCCTCCTCGCATAATCTATATATGGTATCAAACCGGGTTGATTAGTCTCCTATTCACCTTTGATCTGATTCACAACCAAAGCTGAATCTCCATAGACGTCCAAATACTTGATTCTGAGATCAATGTCCTCATCAAGCCCCATAATGCAAGCTTCATACTCAACCATATTATTTGTACACTTGAAAGTCAATCTAGTTATAAATGGAAAATGCGTGCCTTGAGGAGTAATAATCACTGTCCCAATACCATTACCATATTGATTAACAGCTCCATCAAATACCATGCCCCAACGGGAACTAGGTTCTGGCCTTTCTGCAAGCAATGGTTCATCACAATCTTTCATTTTCAAGTACAAAATCTCTTCATCAGGAAAATCATATTGCACTGACTGGTAATCTTCAATTTGTTGGTGAGCCAAATGGTCAGCCAAGACACTACCTTTGATTGCTTTCTAAGATCGGTATTCAATATCATACTCTGATAGTAACATCTGCCCACGGGCAATCCTCCTAGTTAAAGCAGGCTTCTCAAAAATATACTTGATTGGATCCATTTTGGTAATCAACCAAGTGGTATGATTTAACATATATTGATGCAGACGCTTGGCATCCAAAGCCAATGCACAACAAGTCTTCTCTAGCATAGAGTACCGAGTCTCATAATCGGTGAACTTCTTACTGAGGTAGTAAATAACATATTCTTTATTTCCAGCCTTATCTTGCTGACCAAGAGCACAACCCATACTCTCTTCAAGCACAGTCAAATACATGGTCAAAGGTCTTCCTTCCATAGGCAGAGACAAAATCGGAGACTCAAGCAGATACTCTTTGATACTATCAAAAGCTTTTTGACAGTCTTCGGTCCAATCACAAGACTGATATTTTCGGAGAAGCTTGAATATAGGCGCACATGTGGCAGCCATATGCAAAATGAATCTCGAGATATAATTCAAGCGGCCGAGAAAACCTCTGACTTGCTTCTCAGTTTTGGGTGCAAGCATCTCTTGTATTGCTTTGACCTTGGCAGGATCAACTTCAATGCCCTTCTCACTGACAATAAAGCCCAACAACTTACCAGAACGAACACCAAAAGTACACTTATTGGGATTCAAGGGGAGTTTGTACTTCCTCAAACGCTGGAATAACTTCAACAAATGTTCAACATGTCCCTCTTCATAAATGGATTTGGCAATCATATCATCAACATAGACTTCGATATCTTTATGCATCATATCATGAAAAGAGTAGTCATTTCTCTCTGGTAAGTTGCACCAGCATTCTTTAAACCGGAAGGCATCACTCTATAACAGAATGTTCCCCAGGGTGTAATGAATATGGTTTTCTCCATATCCTCAGGTGCCGTTTTGATCTGATTATATCAGGAAAATCCATCCATAAACGAAAAGACTTTGAATTTAGTTGTATTGTCAACCAACATATCAATGTGTGGCAGAGGGAAATTATCTTTCGGACTAGCTTTATTTAAATCTCTATAATCAACACACATGCGGACTTTTCCATCTTTCTTTGGAACAGGCACAATGTTGGCCACCCATTGCGGATACTCAGTAGTAACAAGGAAACCAACATCAATTTGTTTTTGCACTTCTTCTTTGATCTTTACTGCCATATCAGGATGAGTCCTCCTCAACTTCTGCTTGACTGGCGGGATTCTGGCTTCAACGACAATCTATGCTCCATAATCTCAGAATCCAACCCAGGCATGTCTTGATAGGACCAGGAAAACACATCTGAATACTTTCGGAGGAGATCAATCAATCCCTTCTTCACTTCTGGATGCAGTCGAGACCCAATCTTGACTTCCTTCACATCATCTTTGAAATCCAAGTTGACTAACTCAATCTGCTCTTCGAATGGCTCAATGGCTTTTTCCTTGTGCTCAAGTAGACGAGACAATTCATCATATACTTCTTCATCACTTCCTTCCCCAGCCTCAAGCACAGGGAATTCAAAGTTTGAAGAAGGAGTATGACCATTGTATTTAATGGATTTGAAACCAACCTGCATAATGATTTGATATTTTGATTTTAGAGAAGTGAATTGGTGATCAAATATTATGCAGATGGAGAAATTATATTTTAATTATGTTTTTTGTGATTACCATTTTTTCAGAAAAAGGAAAAAAGTAAAAATAAAACATCGTAGACGTGGATGAATAGAATTGAATTTTATTAATGATCAAATTTGAGAATGCCTAACAATGTTCACTTCTCCCTTAGGCATAGGAGAAGGATTTTTAAAAACAATAAAAGAAATTACTTAGAATGATGCATAATAACAGGGACATCACAGCAGTCCAATTGTTGCAAGCTTTTCCACGCATCACAAAATTGGTGTAGTCTTCATCTTCATCACCCTCGATCACGACAACTAAGTGTTGTTCATTACCATGAATGAACCCTCCGCTACAGAAACTGGGTTGCACATCTTCAGCTCTAATCTCAGATGAACCTTGTTCGAAACCCAAACCAACTCTGCTCTTGTTCTTGGTGACTTCCACCATCCGTCCCCATTAATCAGAAATATCGTCTTCAACAATCTTCTAAGCATCTTTGAAGGAGGACATGGGTGCCCCAACTCTCTTTTGCTCAGCAATATATAGAGCTTGGGACGGAGTTCCAACCTCATCCCCAGATTCTACATAAGAGAAAGACGAGAGGTGGCTTACCAACAAAGCCTTCTCCCCATTGATGATAACAAGCTTTGCATTCTTGACAAACTTCAATTTCTGACGTAGTGTTGACGTAACGGCTCATGCCTCATGTATCCATGGCCTTCCTAACAAGCAGCTATAGGCCGGGTGGATATCCATTACTTGGAAAGTAATTTGGAAATCACTCGGACCTATCTTCACAAAAAGGTCCACTTCACCAATCATAGTCTTGCAAGAACCATCAAATGCCTTGACAATCACACCATTATACCTCATTGGAGCTCCTTGATACGATAATCTGGAAAGAGTTGATTTGGGAAGAACATTCCATGAAGAACCGATATCAACCAACACGTTTGACAGAGCATGCTCCCTGCAGTTCATTGAAATGTGCAACGCTAGATTGTGATTTCTACCTTCCTCAGGAAGTTCTTCATCACGAAAGCTCAGATTTTTGTAGGAAGTGATGTTAGCCATAATATGATCAAACTGATCAACCATAACATCATGCTTAACATAAGCTTGCTCCAATACTTTTTGCAATGCTTCTCTATGCGCTTCAGAATTCATTAGTAGAGACAACACTGCAATTTTTGAGGGAGTTTGGAGCAGCTGCTCCATCATATTAAACTTGCTCTTTTTGATTAAGCGGAGTACCTCATCATCATCATTAGGCTCCAAACCGCTGGATTCATCAAACTGACACTTTGGAGCGCTAATCGAATCAATTGCAGGCATTTCAACTCTCTTACTGGCAGATACATCTTCTACATTCTTTGGGAACACCGACCCAAAAACACGACCGTTACGGGTCACCTTCGTAACATCAGCAATGCTCACAACAGAAATGGTCGTAGGCAAATGAACCTCTTGACCATTCTCTAACATAGTCGCATTATACTGGTACGGGACATCCTTATCGGATGCATACGGGACTGGACCCGCTAACCGTATTACCAACGGCGGTACCAATCTATTGCTGACACTATTACTACTACTGCTGTCAAATTAAATCGCCACTCTCTCTGGTGTCTTAAATACTGGAACTATAACATTCACATCTTCACCTAAGTGACGGGACTGAAGAATCTGGATCATACCCCCATCAATCAACCTCTAGATGTCTCTCTTCACAACCATACAACCTCGGGGATTGACACTGCAAATTGCACAACCATCATGGTCATGCTCACAATCACTCACCATACAGATATCCTTGTGCATTATCACCAAGGACCTTCTAATGAAATGGATATCATATACTTTGAACTCCCTAGGACAATCATCTACCATATTAATAGAAGGGTTACCATGAGCAGGTAGTGGGTTAGCTTTGACATTAGGTGCACGGTCCTCAAAGGACACCATCCCACTTTTGTTCAACTTATGGACTTCGTACTTCAGGGGGTAACAGTTCTCAATATCATGGCCAAGAGCCCCTTGGTGAAAGGCAAAGTGAAGCTCTGGCTTGTACCACCATGGAAGTGGTTCAGGAATTTGCGGAGGATTTCTCGATTGCAAAAGGTTCTTGAGAACTAATGATGGATACAATTCAACATAAGACATAGGAATCGGGTCAAAAGAGACCTGTGAAAGAATTCTTTAACTTGAATTAACTTTTAATGATAGCAAATTGTGTGATCATCATCCAAATTGGTTGTGCATTGCATTACATGATATATTTGTGTTCTTACTTTGTAATTCATCCCATTCTATTGTTGCATAACCACACATATAAGCCTACATTGAAAATTTCCTTTAAAATAACAATTAAAATGCATTTTATGTCAGTATGTATCAATACATGACCCTTTGCATCGATACATGTAGCCTGTGATTAATCACAAAACAATTCTTGTTCAGTATGCATCGATACATACGAACCATGCATCAATACATGGAAGGCCAAAAACTCTGTGCATCGATACACACGACACCTGCATCGATACATGACTACTTGAGTCAGCCTGTGCATCGATACATACGCATTGGGCATCGATACATATTAGTGTAAAATTCACATGCATCGATACACACGATTCCTGCATCGATACATGATTAATTAATTTCACCAAAAATTTATACAACTTACAGTATGCATCGATACACACTTCTATGTATCAATACACAGAGTTGTTTTAAGTCATAACAGCAACTGTTTCTTGAAGGATATAAATACAGGTTTCAACAGCAGGTGGTCAACACGAATTCATTGAGGGAAAACAATTGAACACAGATCAAAAGCAATGTTGGAGCAATTGTTTTGTGAGCACATAGAAACCTGAAAGAGACTTCATCTTCTTCATCTTCTCAATCACTCTTCTTCAAGAACATTTACACATAACAATTCTTGTTCTTTGGATTAAAGAAGCATTGAGATAACGTTCAGTGGTACGATCAAGGATCTAGCTGTGGGTTGCAGTGGAACGATCGAGGATCTAGCTGAGTCGAAGATTGAAGGGGGTTTCTAGGAAAAACCTACTGGTTTGTCCTTCAAGAAATGGTGTGTTCTTGAGGGTTTGGGAGTCACATTTGCAGAACAGATTCAGCCGCAGCGTTGCGTTTGGAGATCGGGGGATTTCGCAAGCAGGTCGTGGAACCGGTGAATTGTTTGCAACTTTGTGCAGGAAAATCTTGATCGAGCTCAGATCAAGTGAAGGTTTATACAAGAAGAGGTTCTTGGAGTTTAGAAATTCTGTCTTTGTATCAAAACCTTGTATCAACGGATTCGGCAATAATTGATAATCAAAAGTTCTCAATTTCATTTGAAATTGAGAGGGAGACGTACCCACACGCGAGGACGACGTGGGGAACTTCCTTAACAAATCTCTGCGTATCGTACTCTTACCTTAATCTTCTTTACGTTTCAAAACTGTTTTGCAATTTCTGTTAGTGTGTGGCGATTGATCATATTTCTGGACAGCAGTGATAATAAAACCTTTAGTCATACACCATTGCTGTTTATCATCAAACACTCACACACCAACTGTTTGACAAAACGGTTAACTTGATTGTGTTCATTGGAAATAGTATTTGAGGATAAGCGCATTCAATCTGTTAAAATTCTGTGTGTATTATTTCTGTCATTCTCATTAAAATCCAGCAACTGTACTTGCGTGTCCGGCTTTCTAGTAGCAGTTCAGAATAGACGGAAGTCGATTCGGGACTGCTTTTTCCGCTGTTTTTGAAAACTCTGATTAAACGTTAAATCCGTTAATTTTAAAGAGGTGATCTATTCACCCCCCTCTCGATCACTAGCCACACCGTCTAACAAGTGGTATCAGAGCGCCGGTTCGCTGGTGCTCTGTGGCTGCCTGTAACAGTATGGATTCTGAACCAAAGGGGGCGTATAATAGAGCGCCTATTTTCAACGGTGAAAACTATGGCTACTGGAAAGACTGCATGCGAGTTCATATAAATTCTGTGGATAGGTTAGTATGGGCTGCCATTGAAAACGGTCCGTTTCAAATTACAATGACTAATGCGGCTGGCGCCATAGTACCTAAACCAGAAGATGATTGGAATGAGAAAGATGAAAAAAAGTGGTCGTGTGATTGGAGAGCTCGAAACATGTTAATTTCAGCACTTGGTGTTGATGAGTATTATCGAGTATCACATTGCACGACAGCTAAAGAAATGTGGGACGCTTTAGAAGTTGCCCATGAGGGTACTACTGAAGTAAAACAGTCCCGCATTAACACACTCAATCAAGAGTTTGAACTCTTTCGCATGAAACAAGGAGAATCCATCTCCGACATGCAAAAGAGATTCACCCATCTAACTAACCGATTGAATGCTCTTGGAAAACCTATTTCCAATGAAATTGCTACTAATAAAATTCTCAGGTGTCTAAGCAGGGAGTGGCAACCTAAAGTTACAGCAATCAAGGAAGCCAACGATCTTACAAGACTTACGATTACAACACTGTTTGGAAAGCTGGAAGAACATCAGCAAGCTTTGGAAAGTCTTGAAAAATATGAGAATAAAAGTAAGAAGGAAAAGGAGAAGAAAAGAGACAAAGAGGGAGAGAAGAAGCCAATAGCTCTTGTGGCTTCTAGCTCTAAGTCCTCACGAAAAGAGCAAAGCGACAATGATTCAAGTAGTGACAAAGACTCGGATGATGAGGAAATGGGACTGTTTGTAAGGAGATACAATAGATTCATTCGAAAGAATGGAGTCAAGCATTCCGACAAAAATCTCATGAAGTTTCGAAGACAATCCATAAATTCGAAACAAGAAGAAAACAAGAAGAGTAGAGGAAGAGGATCATGCTTTAATTGTGGTAAATCCGGACACTTTAAAACGGACTGCCCTATGAAGTATAAGGACCAAAGAAAAGACTCACCAAAAGGGTACAGCAAGCAAAGAAGAGCGTATATTGCATGGGAAAGTGATAGTGATTCATCAAGCACACAAAGCTCAAGTGATGATGATGAAGCTGCAAATCTGTGCCTTATGGCTCACACAAAAATTCAGTCCTACCACAAGAAGAAAAGCAATGACAAAAAGGTAAAACAAGCCTATTTCAATAACTTCTCCTCTATGTCTTTTTCGGAATTAAAAATAGCTTTTGAAAAACTGCATAACGAAGCTGTAGATGCTTTTAAACGACTTGCTTCCGACAAACATATCTTCTCTTTTTTGGAAGGTAAAGTAAACAAAGCTGAAATTGATTTAGAAGCATTGAAAACTAGTATTGCAGAAAATTCAAAAACTACTAACATTGACGGATGTAGTAGAGTTAGGTATTGTGACGCTTGTTATGTTTGGCAAAAAGAGGTAAACACTCTTAAGGTCAAACTAGAGAAAGCGCTACAACCTAAAATTACTTATGCCGTTGACCCCAAGTTGTTTAAGAAGTCATTGAATCCTCCATATGCAAAATAATCTTTTATTTTAAAGGATTCAATGAACAAGAAACAACAAACACATCATCATGGTTTATGTCATTATTGTTGTCATGCTGGCCATACCATTGAGAAATGCAAATTTAGGAGATTCCTAGTCCCTAAAGGTATTTATCAATGGAAGCCAAAAGGCAACCATGTTAACACTTACCCTCTTGGACCCAATGAAAATTGGGGACCAACTTCTCTCTTTTGATGTTGTAGGATGAGTGCCTTGCCTCCGTAGATAGAAGGTGGTTTCTTAACAGCGGCTGCTCAAGGCACATGACCGGTGACATATCGCTTTTTATAGATTTCAAGGCAAAGAAAAAGGGATATGTTACTTATGGAGACAACAACAAAGGAGCTATACTCGGCAAAGGTAGTGTAGGTAATCCCTCCACCACTACTATTTCAAATGTCCATTTAGTTGAGGGACTTAAACACAATTTGTTAAGCATAAGTCAACTATGCGACATGGGCTATAAAGTTTCGTTTACAAAAACTTGCTGCATAATTGAACATGCTGAACAAAACATTGTGTTTAAGGGTGTAAGAGTAAACAACATCTATAGGCTTGACTTGTTTGATGTACCGTTAACAAATACTAAATGTCTAGTCACCTTGAATGATGATTCTTGGCTTTGGCATAGACGTTTAGCTCATGTTAACTTCGATTTGCTAAACAAGGTTGTATCTAAGGATCTAGTAGTTGGTCTACCAAAAATAAAATTTTCAAAAGACCACCTATGTGACGCGTGCCAAATGGGAAAGCAAACAAGGGTGTCTTTTAAATCTAAAAATGTAATTTCAACTTCACGACCCCTTGAGCTTCTCCATATGGACCTCTTTGGACCTTCTAGGACAAAGAGCCTAGGTGGAAACTACTATGGCTTTGTAATAGTTGATGACTACTCTAGATTCACTTGGACTATATTCCTTCATAGCAAAGATGAAACTTTTTCTGCTTTTAAAAATTTTGCAAATCTGTCCCAAAACAAAATGAATTCCAAAATAGTTACAATTCGTAGCGATCATGGTGGTGAGTTTCAAAATTATCACTTTGAGAAGTTTTGTGACAAGTATGGCATTGAGCATAACTTTTCAGCCCCTCGCACTCCACAACAAAATGGCGTTGTGGAGCGTAAAAATCGTGTTTTAGAGGAGTTGGCAAGAACAATGCTTAATGAGGGTGGATTACCAAAATACTTTTGGGCTGATGCTGTTAGCACAGCCTGTTATGTCCTAAACAGAATCTTAATTCGCCCTATTTTGAACAAAACTCCTTATGAACTTTTGAAAGGAAGAAAACCAAACTTGTCACATCTTCACGTATTCGGTTGTAAATGTTTTGTTTTGAATAACGGTAAGGAAAACATTGGGAAGTTTGATGCAAAAGCGGATGAAGGTATTTTTCTTGGTTACTCAATGTCAAGTAAAGCATATAGAGTGTATAATAAGCGTTTACTTACTGTTGAAGAGTCGGTTCATGTTTCTTTTGATGAGTCTTATCCGAAAAATGTCGGAAAAGGTATTTCTTTTGATGACGCAGGTGTATCTACAGAAGACATACTCAAGGAAGCTGTTGAGGAAATTGATCAGTCCAAAACAGCTGCCCATGAGAAGGAGGAAGATACAAGTCATGAAGAAATTGAGGAAGAAAAGACAGCTGAAGTGAATGATCTTCCAACAGCTTGGAGATCCTCAAAAGACCATCCCATCGACAACATTTTGGGAGACATTTCAAAGGGAGTAATGACCCGGTCTAAGATAAGTAACTTTTGTTCTCACTTCGCGTTTGTTTCACAAGTAGAACCTAAAAATGCCAAAGAGGCCTTGATTGATGAATTTTGGCTAATGGCCATGCAAGAAGAGCTTAATCAATTTAAAAGAAATGACGTTTGGGAACTTGTCCCTCGTCCGCGAGATCATCATATCATAGGCACTAAGTGGGTTTTTAGAAACAAGCTTGACGAAAACGGAGTGATTACTAGGAACAAGGCACGCTTAGTAGCACAAGGATATAACCAAGAGGAGGGCATAGACTATGAGGAAACTTATGCTCCAGTTGCTCGCCTCGAAGCTATACGTCTTTTGCTTGCCTATGCGTGTTCTAAGGATTTTAAGCTTTACCAAATGGACGTAAAGAGTGCCTTTCTTAATGGTGTCATAAATGAAGAAGTATATGTTTCACAACCTCCCGGTTTTGAAAATGCTGAAAATCCAGATCATGTTTACAAATTAAAAAGAGCTTTGTATGGTCTTAAACAAGCCCCTCGGGTTTGGTATGAAAGGCTTAGCAAATTCCTAATTGATCATGGATATTCAAGAGGTAAAGTGGACAATACTCTCTTTATTAAACACAAAGGGAAGCACATTCTTTTAGTTCAAGTTTATGTCGACGACATCATATTTGGTTCAACTAACATACACTTGGTCGAAGAATTTTCTAAGGTTATGCAGGGTGAATTTGAGATGAGTCTAATGGGGGAGCTAAACTACTTCCTAGGACTGCAAATAAAGCAACTTGATGAAGGTACTGCAGTATGTCAAACAAAATACTGCAGAGAACTACTCAAGCGCTTTGGAATGAATGACTCAAAATCAATCGACACTCCAATGCCTACCAACGGAAATCTAGAAAAGGATGAGCACGGTAAGTGTGTAGATGTCAAAAGATTCAGAGGTATGATTGGATCTCTCTTGTATCTTTCTGCTTCTAGACCTGACATCATGTTTAGTGTTTGCATGTGTGCACGCTATCAATCAAATCCTAAAGAATCGCACCTAAAAGCGGTGAAGCGCATATTTAGATATCTTCATGGAACATCTAAATATGGGCTTTGGTATTCTAAAGGAAGTGATTGTAGCCTAGTAGGGTACTCCGATTCTGATTTTGCTGGCTGCAAATCAGATAGGAAAATTACAAGTGGTACGTGTCACCTATTTTCAAACTCCTTGGTCAGTTGGCACAGCAAAAAGCAAGTTTCTGTGGCTTTGTCAACTGCAGAGGCCGAATACGTTGCAGCCGGTAGTTGTTGCGCTCAGATTTTATGGCTTAAGCAGCAACTACAAGACTTCAACATTCAACTCAAGCGTATTCCTATCAAATGTGACAACACTAGTGCCATAAACCTTACTAAAAACCCTGTTTTACACTCACGCACTAAACACATAGAGATTAGACATCATTTCCTTCGCGATCATATTGAAAAAGAAGACGTTGTCTTTGAGCACGTTGACTCCAAAAATCAGCTTGCTGATATTTTCACTAAACCATTGGCAACGGAACCTTTCTTCAACATACGTCGTGAATTAGGAATCTTAGATCTATCTCATTTGATGTCATAAGCATGTTACATCTTAATTATATTATGCCTCACCGTGTGTGACAAGCACTGTTTTAGATGTCAATTATCCTTCACAAGATCTCTCCAACAGAGGTAATATCAATCCTTTCTACAATTTTCTTATTGATTAGTGATTGTGTATGTTAAAACAAATATGCTTACTCTAGTTGATGTAAAATTTGCTTGAATATACTTCCTGTCTATAATGTGTGTTCATTAACAATCTGATTTCTGAGCAAAATTATCATGACATAGTGCAACTGCATAATCATACTGCATTAAAACTCATTAAAAACCAGTTCAGCATCAGTATGTATCGGCACATACGAAGCCTGCATCGATACATATACTCTGAAATTAAATTTTTTGAAAAACTGCTTCAGTATGCATCGATGCATCTATCGCATGTATCGATACACAAGGCAATTGTAAACACTAGGCATCGACGCATCCATCGCATGTATCGATACACATGACAATTTTGAAATACTTGGCATCGACGCATAACTCTCTGCATCGATACTTACTGCTGTCATCTGAATTAAATGCATTCTTTTTCTCTCTCATGCATCGACACCTCAACCAATCATCTCACTTCCTATCTCATTACTTCATCTCATCTGCCCTCAAAAACCCCAAAACCAGTGGCTAACCCTAATCCTTCTCATCTTCACTCTCTCACAAACTTGGTAAAACCCTAAATCTCATATCACCATGCCTCCACGCACCATCCCAGCCAGAGCCAAAGGAAAAGGAAAGGGAAAGGAAGCAGCTCACATGCTTCAACAGATGGAAATCGTCAACAAAGAACACCATGAAGAAGCACGGTACTGGCATGTTCAACAAACTGAATGGCACAACGAGCATCGGGACTGGCATGATGAGCATACACGGATGTATCACAATCAACACGCTTGGCACCAAGACTTGGTTAAATGGCATCAGGTTTTCTACAACGAAATGTCCGGCTTTATGGATGATTGCCGTGAAAACCCTGGGATTATGGACAGCTTTAGAAGCACTGAAGTTCAGAATCGATTTAGGCGATACTCCTTCATGGGCCAAAATCCAGACACAATGCCTCCTCCTCCGCCTCCGCCAAGCTACCGAGATCCTGACAGACATGATGAGGAGTCCTGTGGTGGCAACAATCCAAATTAACCAACCACCCTTTCATCTCACTGCATTTCATTTCATATTGCTCATATTTTATTTTGTTGCACATTATATGGTTTAGCTTATGTAACTCTTAAACTTGTTCGCACACTTAAAATGCTTTTCAATTTCTGTTTACCTCTATTTGTTATTGCCCTTACTGTTTGAATGATTCTTTAACTTGCAGCTTCTTTCTTTGTGATTGATAGCCTTTTATCCATTTTTGCCATGCCCTGCTTCACTTTCTGCTTGATAACTTTGGTTCTTCCTCTTTTTGATGTTGACAAAGGGGGAGAAAAATGTAGATATGCACAAACTCAGGGGGAGTATCACACATCTTGCAAGAATTTGCCATCATCAAAAAGGGGGAGTTTGTGAAAGAATTCTTTAACTTGAATTAACTTTTAATGATAGCAAATTGTGTGATCATCATCCAAATTGGTTGTGCATTGCATTACATGATATATTTGTGTTCTTACTTTGTAATTCATCCCATTCTATTGTTGCATAACCACACATATAAGCCTACATTGAAAATTTCCTTTAAAATAACAATTAAAATGCATTTTATGTCAGTATGTATCAATACATGACCCTTTGCATCGATACATGTAGCCTGTGATTAATCACAAAACAATTCTTGTTCAGTATGCATCGATACATACGAACCATGCATCAATACATGGAAGGCCAAAAACTCTGTGCATCGATACACACGACACCTGCATCGATACATGACTACTTGAGTCAGCCTGTGCATCGATACATACGCATTGGGCATCGATACATATTAGTGTAAAATTCACATGCATCGATACACACGATTCCTGCATCGATACATGATTAATTAATTTCACCAAAAATCTATACAACTTACAGTATGCATCGATACACACTTCTATGTATCAATACACAGAGTTGTTTTAAGTCATAACAGCAACTGTTTCTTGAAGGATATAAATACAGGTTTCAACAGCAGGTGGTCAACACGAATTCATTGAGGGAAAACAATTGAACACAGATCAAAAGCAGTGTTGGAGCAATTGTTTTGTGAGCACATAGAAACCTGAAAGAGACTTCATCTTCTTCATCTTCTCAATCACTCTTCTTCAAGAACATTTACACATAACAATTCTTGTTCTTTGGATTAAAGAAGCATTGAGATAACGTTCAGTGGTACGATCAAGGATCTAGCTGTGGGTTGCAGTGGAACGATCGAGGATCTAGCTGAGTCGAAGATTGAAGGGGGTTTCTAGGAAAAACCTACTGGTTTGTCCTTCAAGAACTGGTGTGTTCTTGAGGGTTTGGGAGTCACATTTGCAGAACAGATTCAGCCGCAGCGTTGCGTTTGGAGATCGGGGGATTTCGCAAGCAGGTCGTGGAACCGGTGAATTGTTTGCAACTTTGTGCAGGAAAATCTTGATCGAGCTCAGATCAAGTGAAGGTTTATACAAGAAGAGGTTCTTGGAGTTTAGAAATTCTGTCTTTGTATCAAAACCTTGTATCAACGGATTCGGCAATAATTGATAATCAAAAGTTCTCAATTTCATTTGAAATTGAGAGGGAGACGTACCCACACGCGAGGACGACGTGGGGAACTTCCTTAACAAATCTCTGCGTATCGTACTCTTACCTTAATCTTCTTTACGTTTCAAAATTGTTTTGCAATTTCTGTTAGTGTGTGGTGATTGATCATATTTCTGGACAGCAGTGATAATAAAACCTTTAGTCATACACCATTGCTGTTTATCATCAAACACTCACACACCAACTGTTTGACAAAACGGTTAACTTGATTGTGTTTATTGGAAATAGTATTTGAGGATAAGCGCATTCAATCTGTTAAAATTCTGTGTGTATTATTTCTGTCATTCTCATTAAAATCCAGCAACTGTACTTGCGTGTCCGGCTTTCTAGTAGCAGTTCAGAATAGACGGAAGTCGATTCGGGACTGCTTTTTCCGCTGTTTTTGAAAACTCTGATTAAACGTTAAATCCGTTAATTTTAAAGAGGTGATCTATTCACCCCCCTCTCGATCACTAGCCACACCGTCTAACAAGACCTTCTTCCTCTCAAAGTTTTGTTGTTGATGATTGTTGGTGTTGGTGTTGTAGTTGTTTGTTCTTTGTGGTGGTTGTTGTTGACGTTGTTGTTGAACGGGCATTGATTGATTGTTGGAAAATACAGGAATAACATATGATACTTGATGATGTTGTTGACGGGGTTGCAGATTCCTTCTAACATGAGGCTTCCTCTGCTTCCCAACGGATACTACATTAGTCTCGCCTTCTTTCTTTCTGGAAAACCCAATTCTATACTTCTTGCTAGACAGAACCTCCTCTCTAGATAACCGTCCCTCTCGGACACCTTCTTCTAATCTCATCCCCATGTTTACCATTTTGGTAAAATCACTAGGGGCACTGGAAATCATGCACTCATAGTTAAATAAGCTCAGGGTCTTGAGAAAAATCTTGGTCATCTCATTTTCTTCCAAAGGAGGGGTAATCTGAGCGGTAAGCTCTCTCCATCGCTGGGTGTACTCTTTGAACGTCTCCTTATCCTTCTAAGACAATGAACTCAATTGGTCCCTATCTGGTGCCATATCTACATTATACTTGTACTGCTTCATGAAAGCCTCACCCAAATCATTGAACGTGTGAACACTCGCACTATCCAAACCCATGTACCACCTTATAGCTTCACCAGTCAGATTGTCTTGGAAATAATGAATCAGTAATTGATCATTATCAGTTTGCGTCGACATCTTTCTAGCATACACGACGAGATGACTGAGTGGACAGGTGTTCCCCTTATACTTTTCAAATTCAGGTACTTTGAACTTCATCGAGATCTTGACATTAGGAACTAAGCAAAGTTCCGCATCGCTCTTACCGAACAAATCTTTTCCCCTTAGGTTCTTCAACTCCTTTGGAAGCTCAAGGAATTGGTCTTTAATTTCGTCCATCTTTTCATAAACATTCGAACCCTCAGACGGCTCAGAATGATAGGTGGTATCCTTAACACGAGGCAGAGTGTGAACAACCAATGGCAGAACAGACATGACCAGGCTAGATGTCGGCATGGAAGCAAAAGTAGGTGCAAAATTCTCAGGCACAAAGTTGGGCGGCATTCCCCACGGGAATCCGGCAGGCATGGCAGGAGCGAAATGTGCGGCAGACAAAGTTGAAGAAACAACCTCTGATATGACCGTCCTTTGAGGAGGAGGAGTTGTAGGCGTTGGAGAAGGTTGACTTTGATCATCTAGGACTGACCCCATCATGGCAGTCAGACGGGAAATTTCTGTTGGTGTAAGCCCTAGAGGCCAATACTTTTGGTACTTGTATCCAATTATTTATTAATAATAAAAGGCTTTTTCTTTATTATGTTTGTTTAATAAAGTCCCTAGAATAGCTAGTCTGTTTAATGTATCAAGTGTTACTTAATCATGAGATCCCATTAAACATAAGGACATTATTCTTAAAGTATTCGTAGTCGAGCTTTGTTGTGAAGTGGGATAATATTAAAGCATTAAGACTATTATGTATATAGACTGATGATCACATCTCATGGATCATGGATAAGGAGTTATCAAGTCTTAAACATAAGTATGAATATTGAGAGTAATATTTATACTGGATTAACCCACTATGAGAATACTATATAGAATGTTATGCCAAGTGTCACAAGTTATTCTCATGGTAATAATGGTGTATACCACCCTTTAACCTGAAACCACTATGTACCCTAGATGTAGAGTCGAATGCCTTATTGCTGATCAAACATTGTCCGTAACTGGATGACCATAAAGACAGTTGATAGGTACTCCACGAAGCATGCTGAGGGACATGAGTGACCTAGATGGAATTTGCCCATCCCACGTAAAAGGATAAATGTCTACGGGCCCAATATTGAACTGGACAAGGATGACACAGTCTATGCCTTGTGTTCAATATAAACATAAGGACAAAAGGGTAATTGTACACATAATTATTATCACAAAAGGATTTGTCGGATCACATGACATTTTCGTGTCTTGGGTAGCAGTGATGTGTTGCTAGATACCGCTCATTGTTTATTATGTTAAATACGTGATTTAATATAATTGCCAATGCCGCGAAAACCTACAGAGTCACACACAAAAGGACGGATTGATGAGAGATAGAGTAACTAAGGAACATCGTAAGGTACGGTGCACTTAAGTGAATTGTAGAACATCGTAAGGTATGGTGTACTTAAGTAGAATACGAGATATGGTAAGGTACCACACGCTTAAGTGGTTTTGGCATATTATAAGGTATGGGCCACATAAACTTAAGTGGGCTTTTTAGCTTGCAGCCCATACAAGTGGTTTTATAAATAGAACCCTTGTGCAGAAGCATTGGTCCAGTTGCAATTTCGTTTCTCTCTCTCTCTCTCTCTCTCTCTCTCACACACACACACACACACACACACACTCAAAGCCTTCATTCGTAATAGCTAGCACTGAGATTGAAGGAATTCGTTCGTGTGGACTGAGTAGAGGCGTTGTCACCATTCAACATTCTTGGTCGCTCCGTAGATCTGCATTAAAGGTTTTAATCACCACAAGAGGTAATGATTCTATCACGGATCATGCCCATTTGTAAGGATCACTAAAGGAGAATGTTTTTTAAATTCCGTTGCATTTTGGATCGCTCTTCTCCTTCAATTTCATCCTTCAAGTATCTGTTCTCTTTCTCTAGGTGTTCCATGATTCGCGGATGATTGGTGCGGTTATTGTATCGATGAGTTAGCTTGGCTGAAGCACAGAAGAAGAACCAATAAGACATCTGGCAAAAGAAAAACCTGTACGAAAATGATGCATGAAATGCAATGCTTGATTGTTTTTTATTTTCATGGAACTTACTATTTTAATTGCAAATATACAATAACAATTGTACAATTTGATTGACCATAAAATCTCTTTTATTTATATAATTGGAAGATTACACTGAGTACAATTTCAGAAACCAAAAATTACAAAATACAAGAGGAAAGGAGACTAGTCATCCTAAGGATCCCCTAACAACAGTGTTAGAAGATCGATTCGTAGGCGCGTAGTTCCTTCGGATGCGTCGGATCTTGGACTCAAAAGAAGTTTTCATCTGAGTCTTCTTGAGGACAAGTTGATCAATAATCTTCTTCCAAGCAATGGAAGGCTGAGGCATACTAGAGGAAGATGAAACCTATGGTTCTCTCTGTCTCTTTATTACACGGTCTTCAAGAAGCTCAATAAGTGCATCTTTGTCCTTAGACTCAAGATGCAACTCCTCATGCTTTCTGCTCAAAGCATGGAAACGTTCTTCCCACATATCCTTATCTTGATTCATCTTGGCGAGTGCATCTTCCAACTCCTCTATATCTTGTTTAGGGAGAGTTAATGGCTCAACCACAACCATAGACATATGTCTCTCACAAGCATAAGGCATCTTTAATTCTAAAGCTCTCTTTTTCACCCAAAGAGTGTAAGCTTTCAAAGATACACAATTGCACGGACCAAGCTCTGATCTTCCTTTCCTTTGCACGTTATGCCAAGCATGCATAATCTTCTGCTTCAAATGTTGGGGATCTTTACCCTCTTGATAGAAAAGACCTTCTAACTGAGTGTTATTAGGTTTGTCTCTCAAGGGGAACCTAAGTTGACGACGAGCCAAAGCAGGGTTGTAGTTGATTCCTCCTTGTGTACCAATGAGAGGCACATCAGAGAATTCACCACAACAATCAATAATCTCCAAGATACCCAATGAAGAATCAAACCAAACTATATCATCATTAGTGAGAGACATAAGTCTCTGAGACCACCTTAGACATTGTTTGTTCTCCACAAAAGCAGGCGTCTGAGGCAAGTGCGAAATAAACCACTTGTACAGAAGAGGAACGCAACATACAATAGTTCCACCACCTTTAGAATTCCTTAGATGAAAAGAGAAATACATATCTCCTAATAGAGTAGGCACATGATTCCCAATCAAGAAAATTCTAATGGTGTTAACATCAACAAAACCGTCAATGTTAAGGAACAAGGCTAATCCATAGATGAGCAACACAAAGATAACTTCAAAAGCATCCACACCACCTACTTGAGCAAAAGTAGTAGCTTCCTTGATGGGGAACTCGGAAGTCAACCCAAACAGTCCTCCTTTCTTCACCCAATGAGCCTTAATCTCAGACTTCTTCAGATGAAGGGCTTTAGCTATAATATGAGATATGGGAGTCTCTTCCAATCCATTAAAAGGCACTTTGTCAGAAACAGGTATTCCCAAGAGATGGGCATACTCCTCCAACATAGGCACAAGCTGATAATCAGGAAAAGTGAAGCAATGGTCGAGAGGATCATAAAACTGAACCAACACATCCAAGAGTCCTTCAACCACATCAGCAGACAAAATAGACAGAAGCTTCCCATGATGTTGTTTGAAGTCCAAGGGATCTAATACAAAATATGACAGCTTCCTTAACTCTTTCAAGTCTGGACATCTGAAACTGTACTTCTTAGTGTTCCTTCGTCCATAATCCATGGTCTAAAAATATTTGCAAATAAGACCTCAGTTCCTTGAAATTATTTATGGTGTGATGAATGTAATAATGTGCATGAATGCATGAATACAACAATCACAAATAAGGGATCACACACAAGGAAAACAAACAAAGGTCAAGGGATGAATCAAGTCGTTGTCAAGATCAATCATCCATTTTGGTGGATTATGGTTTTCACCTTATCAACACCCAAGTTCCATTGATATTGACAAGACTTGATTGGATCAACTAAGAATCAAGGGTTTATTGTGAGTCACGAGCATGAAGTCTGGGTAAGAACCATCCCAAAGGAGTGTACTAATGATAAAACTGTAGATCATGTTCTAAAAAGTTCCCAGAGTCTTAATTCCATCTATCGGGTATTACATGTTAGGACGACTGACTCATCAACCCATAATATTCTCAAGAGAAACTCGTATGAGTGTAGTATCGCGTAACAACTATATCAAGTCTACATCTGAACAGTCTCCGCACTACGTCCTAAATAGGCCGAGAGGGGTTAAATGTTCTATGGTCCTCAGCTTCTCGGACCCCGAATCATAGAAAGTAATGCCTAACCATAAATAACTTTTGTGACATTCATAACTCAAAAAGGGTCTCCATTGAGTAGATAGGTCTCAAGCAATCTTGTTAATGACTACTCCACACAAGTCGAACATGAATATACCATCCTCATATCTTAATGGAACTCAAGTTTGGGTTAGAACTTATCTCACCACTCAGAGATCACCAAGCACAACAAGCAGATTATATCACACAAACAAATATACATACATCAAATATACAATTATATACACACAAAAACGTAGGATAAACCCACTAGAGACTACTCCCCAGCAGAGTCGCCACTTAATTTCTGTAGCAGTAAATTCATGACCATCAATCTATGGATAAGCTAGATGTCAATTAAACTAGAGGCGTCACCGTACTTTTATTGTTTCCAAGGGGAAAGAGAAAAGTACGAACACAACCCAAAGATAAGAAATTTTCAAATCAAAACTAATAAAATTCCAGAGATTACAAGTAAGGGGGTTGGTTACACAGAGGGAAGGTGTTAGCATCCAAAGTGTCCTAGGTACTCCTAGGGAGCCCTTTTTTATGTGCATATGTGCTTTTTTACAAAATGATGTTTGCAATAAAGGGAGTGGAGGGATGATAAAAGGATTCATTAATTATATTTTTGTGTTTGACAAGACCTTCGGACTTGTGCCTACGTACCAACATAAAATGAGGGATAAAAACCTCGTAGTTCGTGGTAACAATTTCAAAATGAATGCATTGCTTTTAATAAATATTTAAGTTTAACAAAGGCACAAAAGGCCTAAAAAGGTTTGAATGAGTGTTAGTTCTTTTTGTATTTTGAAATTTTAAGTCAAGTATAGTTAGGTTCATTTACAAGTTTGATTAAGAATAGAGTTTAATAATTCAATGGCATAAGGCCAAAGTTTCTAATTTGCAATATGGTCAAGGTTTAGAAAACACAAGCAAATAAGATTTTAAATGGAGGGAGAGATTTGAAATTAAAGAAGTGGGGAAGAGATGAAGAGACTAATCCTAAGAAAAAATTAAAAGTTAAGAGTTGAAAAGATCTGACCAATGGGCTGTAATCCAATAGACAAGAATGTCATATAGAAATCCAAATTTCCATTGGACTTTAGAATCAAGCAATGTCAATACAGAAATAGCAAGATGAAGAGCAACACATCAAATAAAGATATCCACATCCAAGCTTAGCAACTCCATGATCTTCTTCATAATCTTTCATGTATCAGATGTACTCAAAGATAGGCACTTAGGCACAAGTTCAAAGTAACAGCTTCAATCAGACCATGTAGCAGATGAATTCAAATGGATCTTAAATACTTGCTTCAGATGAAGTTTCAATTCACAAGCACTTGGTTTCATTAAAGTTGGCATTGGCCAAGTCCTTTTGCATAGGGAGTGTTGCCTAATTCTAAGTCCAATGTCTCAGATTAAATCCAGCAGTCCACACAAAATGTCTTTTAGGGTTTTTGTTGTTATTATGTACATTAAGGTCAAAAGACCACAAACACAAACAAGTATATACAATCACAATATAATCACAAGATAAGGCTCAAATAAGCAAACTAAAAATGGCATTAAAGTAAACAAGTTAAATGGTAATAATAATGGAAAATGAATAAAAACTAAAAATTAAAGTGCATAAAAGTAAATGACTTGAAATTAAATGTTAATTGTTAGTTGATTATAAGTTAGTATTGCTTTTGCTTTTGTTTTGTTTAAGTCATTCTTTGGAGAACACTCAACCCAATATTCACAAGCATGGATCCTTGAACCAAGACATCTTTCAAAGGAAGAAAAAAAGGCCAAGTTTGCATACAATACCATGAAAGAGGGGAGACTTACAATCTCACTTACTAGAATGTTATGCCTTTTTGTGTCACAAATTTAGCGCTATGTTAAGAAATCGTAATTAGACTTATGTAGAAGTCACAACTATTTGAGGTCGGGAAATAGACATTTTAGTGTTAATGCATGTTAGAAATATGGTATTATGAACGATACTCCTAAAACATACCAAACTTAAAAGATTATGCAAAAGGGGTGAACCTAATCTCATCCACACTTATGTTGATTTTGCAATCAACTAGCCTTAGGATATAGATACATCATAGGTCCATGAAATGAATGAGAAGAGAATGGGAATGAGATGAAGAGGGAGTGGGAATGGAATCTAACACAAATTGGTCAAATGAGGACTTTTATCAAATTAAAATCATTCATTCATTTTGGGAGATAAAATATACATTTCATCAATCCCCTAAGTCCAATGATTTTAACTCAACAAAGTCAAATCAACCTTGACCAATGCCCGACAACACAAGTCAAACTCAACAAGTCAATATCAAAAGCTCAACACAATTTATTTTGCATTTAAACAATTAAAATCAATTAAATAATGCATTAAATTAAATTATGGTTGGTCAAAATCCTAAAACTCCATCAAAACACCAAATAAATGGCCATGAGATTTATCATAGGTCAAACAAGGTCAAAGGACCTTGGAGAAAAAAATCCATTAATTTTGGAAACTTAAAATTATTTTTAAACAATTAAAAATATTCACAAAAACAATTAAATCATGAAAAATATTAATAATGATCTAAAAAATAATTTTAATTCAGAAAATGAAAGAGGAATTTATTTTAACATTTTTGGTGAAACTCTCATATTTTTTGGATCAATATTAAAACTAATATGAATTAATGAAAATAAACCAAATAAAATGAAAATCTGAAAATAGTAAAAAACGTGGACCACTTGATCTCCCTAATTAATTAAGGTGGTAGATCAAGTGGTCCTCATCACGTGTTCCATGATGGACACGAGTCAAAGCGTTGCAAGGATGGTATTCAAAACTAATGCACGAGACTAAAACATTTCAAAAGGATCATGTGGTTCAGATGAGCGTCAGCACACCACCGGAGCCAAAGCTCCGATCTCCTTCTCCAGTGAGCTTCACCGGACTAGTTCACTCACAACCATCACCAAAATTAAAAAAGGAGGACATGAATTTAAAGTAAAAATGCTGAGGACCTCGAATCTGGCCTCTATTTCTCCTAACTCCAAGTATATTGAAAGATACAGGGAGTTAAATTTTGAGGATCATGATCTGAGTTACTTCATTTTGACCTCGAAGCAACTCAATCTTGTCGCCTACATTGATAGGACTTCAGAAAACCAAAGATCAAGAAGAATTATGGAGAATTGAGTGAGAATCGAAGAGATGAAAATTTCTGGAAAATACCTTCAATTCAGGTCTATATGAACTCGATCTTGCTTTCCAATTGCTCTTGATCTTGCTCAGGTCACTTGATGGAATGGAATTGAATCACAAAAAGGTACAAGAGTCTTAGAGATTTGAATCTCAAAATAGTGGAGATTCAAACTCAATTTCCATTGGAAATTCTCAAGGTTATCCTTTGAATGAGAGGGTCTGGAGCTAGGGATTCAAAGTTGGCACACAGGGTCCTTGAATCTGAGCATGGAGGACTCTATTTATAGCAAAACGAATGCTAATTGCACACTTCAAAATAAGTTCCAAAAATAGAAATGTACATTGCATGGATGCATGAGCGTGTGATAGGCCCATGTAATCATCTCTTCAGGTCTAAAAATGAGTACTAACATTGTTGAAGTCACATTCGCAGGCCATGCAATTGCGTATGAGGAATGCAAGTTCAATCATGCCAAATGGTCATCCATGTTCAAGCCATACGCAAGTCACTCATACTTTGTCCAAATGGGATGAAATTAGAATTTTTGGAAAGGTTAGATCAATAGGAACAACTTTCATGTTGAACACTTTTCCATTTTAAGCTTGGATCATGATGAATTTTGAGGTGGAAGTTGGGAAAATCAAACATGTCAAAAAAAATCTAAGTGTCAAGCCATATGTTCACTTATTCCACCTTGGTTAACTTTTTATGTGAGCTTCAACTGAGAAAAGTTCCTTCGTCAAAGTTGTAGCTCTCTCAATTTACTTCAAAATGGTTACATATTTGACCTCATTTGGATTTAGCATGAAGGAGTTATGCATTTTTGAAGTTGAGGAAAATCACTTGTTCAATGGCATTGGTCCAAAATGACCTATAATGTATCCTCATATCACATGCATATAAAAGTTGAATTTGCTCATCCTCAAAATATAAAAGTTTATGTAGACATCTTGAATTTGATTGTACAACTTGTAAATCTTTTATCTCATAAAAATTGAGCAAGTTATGGCTTTGGGAAGTGTACCTCCAAATTAGGGTTTAGACAAAATGACATATAATCTTTCACCATAAAAATTGACTTTCCAAGAAAACCTAGCTCTAGACCTCAACATGAAAGTTGTTTGTAATGTCACTTAGAGAAAATTTGCTCTTGGAATCATTTTCATATGATAAAAATTGTAGGAGATAAGGTCTAGGGAACCCCAATTTTGATCAGATGAATTCCTCTGGTCAACCACCATGAACCAACTTGCTAGCTTTCCATTATCTTGACTTTTGGGACTCTTGGAGGATCATATATGCATATGATGATGAAATTTGAAGTATCTATTGAAATATTTGATCAATTGGTGAAGAAGCTTGTTGAACAAGTTACACAAGATACCCATATGAGTTAGGGTTTCTGTAACACCCCTTTTTCTACCCCAAAATACTTAACATATAATCAGAGTAAATAAGCACGCATATAAACAAAAGGGCGTCACATCGACGTTTTCAAAAACTAAGAGCTTTCAAAAACCAACATCATTCATCATCAATATACACTACACCTGGTCATTTAAAATAACACATTTCAATTATCATGAAAAGCATATGCGTTCGCAGCGGAAAATAACGAATATCCATGCATTTCATCAAATGATCCATGTCCCATACCATGATCCATCTCTCAATAATCTCTTCAATTAAACATGTTCACAATTAATAACATAAAACGTATCCAAATCAGATATGAGTTCCATACTACCAATCTACCCAGTGTTACATGACCAGAGCATTGACTCACTACTTAGTCTCTAAACAAAGTATCGCAGCTCTCCAGCTAATCTCGAGTGAGCTACCGTCCACTTACTTCAGCGATACAACTCCTGAGTATCTGCGCGATACCCATGTAAAGGTAACATCCAAACAGAAAGGGTGAGAATTCAAATCATTATGAAGAAGTATTAATCAAGCACAATGATTAAATCAACAATTAAAGGAATTCGTCACACTTCATATAACCATGTAAATAATATTAAACAACATTTATTTCACATGTTTCAAGCACACATAAAAACTCAAGAAGTATAATATTCAAATCCAATAGTATATTCCCAAAAATACACATAACGACAATTATCACATAATCACATAATTTGCCAAGTTATGTATCCAAACATCACCAAATTCAATTACCATATCTCATACACACATCACAATCATAACAATGCAAACATTCAACTATCACATGACTCTAATGTGACTCAATGCAAGACATGTGACTCTATGCATGTGGTACCATAATGTGAACCCAACGTTTCACCGCTTTCCGATTCAATATCTATTTCCAATTAAGGATCAACGTCTGCTACGCCTATTTCCAATTAAGGATCAACATCTATTTACCATGCCTATTTCCAATTAAGGATCAACGTCTGCTACGCCTATTTCCAATTAAGGATCAACGTCTATTTACCACGCCTATTTCCAATTAGGGATCAACGTCTGCTACGCCTATTTCCAATTAAGGATCAACGTCTAATACCATGTGAACCCACAGTTTCACCGCTTCCACAATGAAGCCGACCATGCCATGAATGAATGTACAAATACCAATACATATGCAATTAAGATCATCTCTACCATCTTAACATTCCACATATCACTATAATTCAACTCTATGAATCATACACCAATGGTACATATACACATTCATAACAATATATCATTCACAATCCACCAATGGTACATATACACATTCATAACAATATATCATTCACAATCCACCAATGGTACATAAACACATTCATAACAATATATCATTCACAATCCATCAATGGTACATATAAACATTCATAACAATATATCATTCACAATCCAACAATGGTACATATACACATTCATAACAGTATATCATTCACAAATATAGGCTAATTATCAACTACACACACTTAGATTGTATTTCAAAATAAATACATCATTTAAAATCTCAATTTTTCCCTTTTCAAATAGTGGTAACCGGTTAACGCTCGGCGAGTAACCGGTTACTGTAAAACAGAATTAACAGATTTTTAAGCAAGTAACCGGTTAACGCTCTGTGGATAACCTGTTACTCAGTTTAACAGAATGCAGATTTTTAAGCAAGTAACCGGTTAACGCTCGGTGAGTAACCGGTTACTGTAAAACAGCATGCAGAATTTTCTGCGTTTTTCATCGTTGGAGGACTTCCGGACCTCCGATTTCGATTCCGTAAAAAGCTACACGTTCAGAAAATTATAACTCATACAATACTCTAAGTATATAACATTAATTTACAGTTTTAAGTCAATCAAATCACCACAAATCGAGAATATTCATCAAGACCTAACAATTCCAAAACCATGCAAAATTAGGGATTTTAACCTAAACATACATCTACCCATTGACCCGATCATACTAACCCATAACAATAAGGATTCCCCCCTTACCTCTTCAATTTTTTGGAAACCCTAGCGCTTCTCTTTACTTTTCCTCTCCTCTTTCTCTATTGCCTTCAATGATCAAATGAATTCTAATTCTCACTCTCCTCACCTCTTACTATTTATATTAGTATTCTATTTGGGCTTAAGTCATTATACTTCTAATTTAATTAATATGCCCAATAAGGCCTAATATTTAAATATGTCTATTTAATTCAAATAAATTAAACTAACACCATATATCCACAAAGTTAATTAATTCAATTATTCATGATATCTCCTATCAACTAAATAATTAATTAACACTCCACATAAGTAATAATAGTATAATAATTAAATACTAAAAATTGGGTTGTTACAGTTTCCAAGGAAAACCAACCCCAAACTCTTGATGATTTCTTGATTAAAATAACATATAAAGATCATGGGGATTCATATATGATGCTTAAAGCCACATCAAATCAATTCTTAATTGAACTCCTTGCACTGAGGGTCTTAAATTCTAGATGTGAGCTTGATAGATCAAAGGTGAGCACATGCCCTACCTACAAAAGAGTTAGTTTATATATTATCTTGGTTTTTTATGTTACCATTTTTTCAGGAAAAAAAAAATCAAAAAGAGAAAACATAATATGGATCATTTTATTAATAATGACAAAATTTGAAACAAAGCCCACATAGATTCACTTTTACCTTGGGCATAATGAAGGGGTTTTGAAAATAACAAAAACAAATTACTTTGACAAATGAGTAATAGAAGGAACATCAACAACAGTCAAATTTTGGCATATCAATCCATGTTTCACAAAGTTTGGCGCTTCGTGTTCTTCATTATATTCCAGGATGATTGCGACAGCAGACTGACCTTTGGAATGAATAAAGCCAACACTGTGAAATACTTCTTGAATTCACTTTAAATCTCTTCGGATTGAACCTGGTGAAAAGCCCAAACCACCTTTATTCTTGTTCTCAGCAAGTTCAACAACTTATCCCTATCTAGTAGGTTGGCCATTTTCCAACACTTGTTAGGAATCTTTCAAATATGTCATGGATTCCCCATTCTTCTTAACAACATTATCATCAACAGAAAGAGCTTGAAATAGAGTTCCCATAACTTCGTCAACATCAATGTATGAAAATGAAGAGAGATGACTTACCAACATGGCATGCTCGCCACCCATGATCAATAACTTCCCATTCTTCACAAACGTTAGCTTTTGACGAAGAGTTATAGTCACTGCCCCAACTTCATGAATCCATGGATGACGCAGGAGACAACTATAGGTGGGATTAATATCCATCACTTGAAAAGTGATCTTAAATAAGCACATACCTACCTTCATTAGGAGATAAACTTCCCCAATTACAGTCTTCCTTGAGCCATCAAAGGCTTTCACAACAACCCCACTAAACCTCATCGGAGCACCTTGATAAGAAAGTTCAGACAAAGTGGACTTGGGCATAACATTTAGAGAATAACCAGTGTCCCCCAACACATTGAACAAGGCATCTTCATGACATTTCATAGATATGTTCAGAGCCAAACTATGATTCCTCCATTGCTCTGGAAACTCTTCATTACTGAAGCTCATATTGTTACATGTGGTGATATTGGCCATAATGCCATCAAACTGATCAATCGTTACATCGTGATCCATATAGGCTTGCTCCAGGACCTTCTAAAAAGCCTCTCGGTGAGCTTCTGAATTTATCAACAAATATAAGATGGGTATCTTGGACGGGGTATGCAATAAGTGATCCACCACATTGAAATAACTTCTCTTAATCAATTTTAACACTTCATCCTGATCAAAATTCTGATCCACACCATTGGATTGACCATATTGCATAGTAGGAGTTTTCTCTTGAGTTGGCTTTCCTACTACAACATCTTCAGTTCTCTTAGGAGCTTCAGCAGCAAAGACTCGACCACTTCGGGTCACACCACTCACATCGGTAATGTTTACAACAGGAAAAAAAGGAATATGGACTTATTTACCATCTTCCACCATGGTAGCATTATACTTGTACTGACGAACAAAAGCTCACCTATGTCATTAAAAGTTCGAACCCGAGTGCTATCAAGTCCCATGTACCACTTCAAAGCAGCACCAATTAGACTGTCTTAAAAGTAGTGAATCAATAGTTGGTGGTTATTAGTTTGAGTAGACATATTGCGAGCATATATCACTAAATGACTCAGAGGACAAGAGTTGCCCTTATACTTCTCAAAATTTGGAACTTTGAACTTATGCGAGATCTTCACATTAGGAACTAAGCACAAATCATGAGCATTCTTGCTAAACAAATATTTTCCCCTAAAAGCCTAAATCTCTTTCTACATAGATTGAAACTGATCTTGAAACTCGTCCATCCTTTCATAGACTCCAACAGTTTCACTCTAATTAGCATGGAAAATAGGTTCTTCAATATAAGGAGCAGCATGGACCATAGGAGTTGGTACAGACATAATAGGTTGAGCCATAGGAACTTCAACAGCAGGTTGATACACTTCAGGCACGAAGTTAGGGGGCATGCCACAAGGGAAACTAGAAGAAATATGATGCTGTGGAGCACTAACTGGAGCAGCAGAAACAAGCGTAGAGACAATTTCAGAAATCACAGTCCTTTGAAGAGGAGTCTGATAAGGAGGAGGGGAAGGAGGCTGATTTTGAGCAGCCACCAGAGTTTCCATCATAACAACAAGCCTTTCATAATTTTCCCTAAAAGTAGTCACCTCTTCATGGAGTTCACGATTATCTTGCTCTAGACGATCCATCTTTCTTAGTTGATTAGCACGAGTGTTATACCGGTGAGACAACTTGTCTGAACAAATACCAAGAAATCAAGAAATAAGACCCCTGGCAAACTTACTCAAAGCAAGGCCAAAATTATACATGATATGCAAATGTAAATGTGAATATTATTTTTCAAGGAACTTTAAGACAAAAAATAAATTGCAAACATCATAAAGGGAATAACGCATTTTAAAGTACTTAAAATCTCATTTTATTAATTATGTGAAGGATTACAATCAGAAATACAATTTCAACGATTATAATCAGAAAGAAACTAGATCTATGGAATCATGTTTGATGACGACCCAACTCCAAGTTGATACTTCTTGCGAAGCCTTTTGATCTCTCTTTCATAATTGCTTTTCATAACATCCTTCTCCATCACGAGCTGGTCTACAATGCCTTTCCAACCAACGAAAGTAGGAGTGTGAATAGATGAAATGCTAGAGGAAAATAAATCCTCTTGGTTCCTTGATCTCTTCACAACACGTTGCTCAAGAAACTCTATCAAGTCGTCTTTTTCCTTCAACTGGTTATGCAATTCTACTTTCTCAAGGTATGAGGTGTGAAACTTGTCTTCCCAATCATCCATGTCTTGATTCATCTTATCCAAAACCTCTTGCATCTCCTGTATGCCTTTAATAGTGGGTGATTTGACCATAAATACATTAGGTCTTTCATAAGCGTATGACATCTTGAATTCTTTTGCTCTTTTCTTCACCCAACTAGTGTAAGGCTCCAAGGCTGCACAATTCTTCAATCCAAACTCACTTTTTCCTTTCCTATGAATATGGTGTCAAGCACGCACGATCCTAGATTTTAACCCTTGAGTGTCTTTCCCTTTCTGGAAAAATAAACCTTCTAACAAGGTGTTATTAGGTTTGTCCTTCATAGCGAACCCAAGTTAACGTCTTGCCAAAGCTAGATTATAGTTTATCCCTCCTTGTGTACCAAGAAGAGTCACATTATAGAACTCCCTACAAATATTAATATTTTGACGTCATCGTAAATAGAAGAATACCAAGTGATATCATCACTGGTGAGAGACATGATTCTTTGAGACCATCTTAAACAACCCTTGTTTTCTTTGAAGATAAGAGGTTGCGGCAAGTGAGAAATAAACCACTTGTACAGTAAAGGTTCACAAGAGACAATAGTTCCACCCCCTTTAGAAGTACTATGATGAATGGAGAAATAAGTGTCACCGAGCAAAGTTAGAACTGGATTCCCAACCAAAAAGATCCTAATAACATTAGCATCAACAAAATTGTCAATTTTGGGAAACAAGACCCAACCATATATGAGTAAGGCAAGAATAGTTTCAAAGTCCACCATGCTACCATCATTGGAAAAAGAAAAAGCTTTCTCAATCAAAAAATTTGAAGTTAGTCCTCTGATACCTCCTTTGACAGTGAGATTAGCATCTATGTCAGATTTCCTCTAGTGAATAGCTTTGGCAATAACTCGAGACTCAAGAATTCCTTCCACCCCATTAAAAGGAACTCTATTAGAAACTGGAATACCCAAAAGATAAGTATACTCTTCCATGGTAGGCAACAACTGATAATCAGGAAAGTTGAAGCACTAGTGAACAGAATCGTAGAACTAAACCAAAGTACAAAGAAGACCATCTTCAACATCTGTAGATAGAACAGACAAAAGTCTCCCAAAATGGTCTCTGAAATCCTTAGGATCATCCACAAAAGATGCTAGCTTCCTTAATTCCATGAGATCGGGACATCTGAAACTGTATTTCCGAGTATTCCTTCTTCCAATATCCATGGTTAAAATAATTATGATGTTTGAAAAGAGAGTCTCTAAGGTCATTGAAAACCGAGATAAAATGCTCATGAATGCAATGATCTCATGATGCAACAATCACTAATAGGATCACACAAGGTACACAAACAAGGTCCAAAGGTTCGAAGTCACGAGCATGGAGCCAAGGGTAAGATCCAACCCACAATATATGTACTAAGGGTATAATCATATGTAGAACAAGGTTCTAAAGAGTTACCAGAATCATAATTCCATCTTTTTGATATTACCGGCTTAAACGACTACTCTCTAACCAATAATATTCTCAAGAGAAACTTATCCGAGTGTAGTATCGCGTAACAACTAATTCAAGTCTACACCCAAATAGCCACCGCACAACATCCTAAAAGGCCAAGATGGTTTAAGGGTTCTAACGTGCTTAGCTTCTCGGGCTCCAAGGTCGAAAAAAGTAATGGCAACTATGACTACTTGTGTGACATTAATAATCCCAAAGGGCCTCCACTGAGTCGGGGATCTCAAGTCATCTTATTAAGGATTAACTCCATGTAAGCCAAACAAGACTATACCACCCTCCTATCGTAAGAGATCTCAAGTTCGGGTATATGACTTATCTCACCTCACAGAGATCACCAAGAACCAAACAAAACAAACAATAACAAATAGCAACAAACATAATATATACACATAAACAAAGATTGGATGAACCCACTAAGGACTACTCCCCTGTAGAGTCACCACTTTTCTGTAGCGGTAAAGTTTTTGAGGTTAAGTTATTAATTAACTTAACTCATAAAGAAAGAGTCATCACCGTGCTTTTATTATTTCCAAAGGAACAGGGGAAAATTACAAACAAAACCTAAAGAAGTTCTAAAATAAAACTAATAAAAAGAGATACAGGCCCAGAGGTTAATTATGCAAAGGGAAGGTATTAGCACCCTAAACATATTTGGTACTCCATGGGAACCTCTTTGAAGATGTGTACATTTTGTTTTGAAAAAGGTGTTATTTGCAAAAGATTGGAGGGATTGGAAAATAAGTATGTTTTTATTAATTTTTGTGTTTGCCAAGACTTTTGAAGTCTCATGCCTACGTACCAACAAAGTGCAATGGAGGATCAAAACCTCGTAGTTCATGGTAAAAATATCAAAGATGTTTGTTTTGATTTTTTTTAATGAAAAGACATTTTGTCATTTTAAGGAGAATACTCAACTAGTCGCCCACAAATATGAGAACTTTGCATCATCATGAGAATGGCCCCAACTTGGATAAAAATCTACAAGCATGTCACTAGCACTCTTAGATGGAAAATAATTATCATCAACACTATAGAGATAAGAGAATTATATCTCAACTATTGAAATGACTCATGTCTAAACTTTGGAAAAAAAAATTTAAAGAGAAAAGTGCACAAATGACACAAAATGATTTGACTGAGTTATACATTTTTAGTCTTTTGAAATTGGTCTGAATATACTTGATATGAATTAGCATTTATTAGGAAAATGTTTTGAAAATCACTTGACAAGGGTCAAGGTTTACTGAGAAAGTGGTTCAAGTTTGAAATCAAGAAGATTTTTGAAAAGGGAGAGAAGATTTGAAAATTAAAGAAAGGAGAGAGAAGAAGAGATTATCCTAGAGCATAAAGTAAAAGCTAGGGAGGAAAGATCTAACCAAGAGATAGCAAGTTTTATGAGATAGGTCAAGGAAGAATTCCCTCCTTTGGATTAAGCCTCAAGCAAGCCAAATAAGCAAAAAGGGAACCAAATAAACAAAGAATAATTATGAATTAGATGAAACCAAAGTAGCTCAACCAAGTCTCCAAAAGAAGTCCAAAGTCAAAGGTCTCAAATCACAATCTCCCACAAGCATGAAAATATGAACCTATAAATCATCATGAGAAGGGCTCCAACTTGGATAAAATTAATAAGTATGCCACTAGCTCTCACAAATGAATAGGGAGAAATATTTTCACACAATACCATGAGGAATAGGAGACTTACAAACTCACTTACGAAAATGCCTTACTTTCAGGACAAGTTTAGCGTTATGTTAAGAAATTGTAATTGGACTTATGTAGAAGTCACAACTATCAGAGGTCGGTCAATAATAATATATGTGTTAATACATGCTAGAGAAATGATATGTAAATCATTCTCCTAAAGCTATGCCACACAAAAAAGGAAAAAAAGAAATGATCAAGCACAAAGGCTATGAGAATGACATTACTTCAATCCATACTTCCTAATGCTTAAGAAAAACTTATGCATCAATCCAAAGTACCTTAAAGGATCAATGATCAATTAGGAGGTAGATTTGAAATGATGAAGGTTCATCAAGCACCAAACAACATATCATGAAAAAGATAGACACAAGTCATCCAATTGATTAAAGGGAGAAGAAAGAGATGAAGAAGAAGGAGACAAGAGAGAACACACCCAAATTAGATCAAAGGTTTGATCAAGTCATCATCAAAATCAATCATCCATTTTGGTGGATTAGGGTTTTCACCCATCAACACCCAAGATCCATTGAGTTTGATGAGACTTATGGTCCAAACCATCATGATCCAAGGCCAACAGAAGTTCACAAAGGTCACACAAATATAAAATAAAATTAGATGAAATAAAAATGCACCAAAAGTATTTTTAAATGGATTTTAAAATGAAAATAAAATAAAAAATTCATAAGGTCCTTTAAAACACCAAATAAATGGCCAAGAAAATTATGAAAGATTGGAAACAAAATAAGAAGCATGTAATAATTTTTTAGGAATTTAAAAATGCAGAAAAATATTTTTAAACCAATTAAAACAAAGGTGAAAAGAGAAAATTCATGAAAAATAAAAAATCAGTGAAATAAAATGTGAAAAAATAAAAATCAGATGAAGAAAAATAAAAAAGATTTTTATAAATTATTTTGGGATTTTTGGATGTAAAATGAATTTTCTATGAATTTTAAAAGAAAAAATAATTAAAATAATAAAAAAAATAATTCACAATCAGAAGAACACTCAGCGTTGGATCACGCCTCATTAATTGACGTGACAGATTTAACACTCCTCGAATTAGGGCTGACGATGAAATGTAACACAAATAACACACGAGATCCAATTCAAAATGAACCAATTAAAACATTTCGTTTGTCCAACGTGTCTGGCCAAACTCAGACGACCTGGAACACTCCTGTCATCTTCTCCGGTGATCTCTCACCGGAGTTTCATCATTTGGTAAATTCAGAACATGAGACCACCACCATTGTGATCCTCTTCTCATCCTGAATTCAACCTTATGCTCCAAATTCATTTATCTAAGTTGAGCACAGAGAATTTCAGAGAAGTTTTAGAAGAAATCTTGCCACGAAAAATTAAATTAAATGATGAACACGATAAATCAACATCAGATAAGTTAGAGGGAAGTATCAGAGAGTGAATGACTACATTGTGGTAACTTGTTTAAGTTCAAATGGTGCTCAAAACTACCTTTCCCAGATGATGATCGGAAGTTGATGGAGCTCGATATGGTTAGAGCACTTCAGAAGGTCTAAGAATTTGGGAATTGTTGTAAAAGCTTCATAGGATGCCAAAGATGCTAATGGAATCAAGAAATAGGGTTGAAATAAGTTGGAATTCAAAACACGATAGTTGGATTTTTCTGGAAAACTTCATATTGCAGCAGGGGTTTCTTGCCTATCAAAAGCTTAGAAATGAATGTAGTAGCTTCCTCTATATATATGCAATGTGTTTGGATCTAAATATGTGTGGAATCAAGCTTAATTTGTGCAAAATGAATTTGATCAGAATGTTAGAAAAGTGTGACTTGCAATCCATCAAAACTCGTCCAAATGAGGCGTTTCAAGGGTCAATTAGCTTCTGGAGACTTGGTGAAACATGTTTAGATCCAAAACACATGTGAATTTAGATTGGAATTGATATTAGTGAAGTTCAAATTTCGGGCATCAATGATTTCTTCAGTTCCATGTCACCGTGTTCAACTCAATGGGGCATCTTACTAAGGAAGCTTATTGATCCCATTCTTTTTGTAATGTGTTGACATCATAACATAGATTATTTTGCTCTCCTCTTTACCGAACTAGTGTAAGGCTCTAAAGCTACACAATTCTTCAATCTAAGCTCATTATTTCCTTTCTTATGAGTATTGTGCCAAGCATGCATCATACTAGCCTCCAATCCTTGAATTTCTTTCCCCTCTTGGAAAAATAAACCTTCTAACAAAGTGTTATTAGGTTTGTCCTTCACAGTGAACCCAAGTTGATGTCTTGCCAAAAACCGGATTATAGCTGATTCCTCCTTATGTACCAAGAAGAGGCACATTAGAGAACTACCCACAACTATCAATAATATCGACGTCGTCATAAATAGAAGAATACCAGGTGATGTCATCATTAGTGAGAGACATCAGTCTTTGAGACCATCTTAAACAACCCTTATTTTCTATGAATATGAGAGACTGCATCAAGTTTAAAATAAACCACTTGTATAACAAAGGTGCACAATAGACAATAGTTCTGCTTCCTTTAGAAGGCATATGATGAATGGAGAAATCGGTGTCACCAAGCAAAGTTGGAACTAGATTACCAACCAAAAAGATCCTAATATAATTAACATCAACAAAATTGTCAATGTTGGGAAACAAGACCAAACCATAGATGAGTAAGGCAAGAATAGTTTCAAAGGCCACCATGCTACCAGCATTAGCAAAAGAAGAAGCTCTCTCAATCAGAAATTTTGAAGTCAACCTTTTGATACCTTCTTTGACAGTGAGATTAACATCTACGTCAAATTTCTTCAAGTGAGTAGCTCCAGCAATAACTTGAGACTCCGTAATTCCTTCCAAATCACAAAAAGGAACCCTATCAGAAACTGGTATACTCAAAAGATAAGCATACTCCTCCATGTTAGGCAACAACTGATAATCAGAGAAAGTGAAGCACCAGTAGACGGGATCGTAGAACTAAATCAGAGTACAAAGAAGACCATCTTCAACATCAGTAGATAGAATAGGCAAAGTCTTCCAAAATTGTCTCTGAAATCCTTAGGATCATCCACAAAATATGTTAGGTTTCTCAATTCCTTAAGATCAAGACATTTGAAACTGTATTTCCGAGTATTCCTTCTTTCAATATCCATGGTCAAAATATTTGCGATGTTTGCAAAGGGAATCTCTAAGTTCCTTGAAAACTAAGAAAAATGCTCATGAATGCAATGAGTGCATGATGCAACAACCACAAATAAGATCACACAAGGCACACAAGTAAGGTCCAAAGGTTCGAAGTCACGAGCATAGAGCCAAGGATAAGAACCAACCCATAAGGTATGTACTAAGGGTATAATCACATGTAGAACAAGGTTCTAAAAAAGTTCCCATAGTCATAATTCAATGTTTTGGATATTACCGACTTAAACGACTACTCCCTAACTAATAATGTTCTAAAGATAAACTCGTATGAGTGTAGTATCACGTAATAACTAATTCAAGTATACACCTCAATAGCCACCACACTACATCCTAAAAGGCCAAGATGGGTTAAGGGTTCTAAGGTCCTTAGCTTCTCGGGCTCCCAGGTCATAGAAAGTAATGCCAATTACATTTACTCGTAAGACATCAGTAATCCCAAAAGGGCCTTCACTGAGCATGGGAATTCAAGTCAGGTCATTAAGGATTAACTCCATGTAAGACAAACAAGACTATACCACCCTCCTATCATAAAAGCACTCAAGTCCGGGTATAGGACTTATCTCATCACACAGAGATGACCAAGCACCAGACAGAACAAACAATAATAACCAACAGAAAACATAATACATAGATAAGCAGAGATAGGCTAAACCCACTGAGGACTACTCCCAGTAGAGTTGCCAATTTTCTGTAGCGGTAAATTTTTTGAGATTAAGCTATTGACTAACTTAACTCATAAAGCAAGAGTCGCCATTGCACTTTTATTATTTCCAAAAAGTACGAACAGAATCCAAAGAAGTTTTAAAACAAAACTAATAAAAGGAGAGATAAGGGTTTGGGGGTTGGTTATGCAAATGGAAGGTATTAGCACCCTAAGTATATATAGTACTCTATAGGAACTTCTTTGAAAATTTGTGCATTGTGGCTTTAAAATGGTGCTTTTTGAAAAATATTAGGGAGGAGAGGAGAGAAATGTTTTTCATAATTTTGTGTATGCTAAGACTTCTTGAGTCTCATGCCTATGTACCAACAAAGTGCAATGTAGGATCAAAACCTCGTAGTTCATGTTAAAAATATTAAAGATGATTATTTTGATTCATTTTTAATGAAAATATATTTTGTTATTTTAAGGAGAATACTCAACTAGTCACCCACAAGTATGAGAACTTTACATCACCACAAAGAAGGGCTCCAACTTGGATAAAGATCAACAAGTATGCTACTAGCTCTCTTGGATGGAAAAGAATTATCATCAATACTATGGAGATAGGAGAATTATATCTCAACTATGGAAATGAGTTATGTCTAAAATTTGAGAAAAAAATTTAAAATAAAAAATGCACAAAGGGCACAAAATGGTTTGAATGAGTTATGCATTTTTTTAGTCTTTTGAAATTTGTTTTTATATGCTTAAGATATGTTAGCATTTATTAAGAAAATATTTTGAAAATCTCTTAACAAAATTCAAGGTTTATTGAGAAAGTGGTTCAAGTTTGAAAAAAATAAGATTTTTGAAAAGAGGAGAAGATTTTGAAAATCAAAGAAGGGGAGGAGATGAAGAGACTATTCTAGGACATAAATTAAAATCTAGGGAGGAAAGATCTAACCAAGAGATAGCAAGCTTTATGGCATAAGTCAAGTAATAATTCCCTCGTTTGGATTAAGCCTCAAGCAAGCCAAATAAGAAAAGAATAATCATGTGCCAGATACAACCAAAATAACCAAGCCAAGTCTTCAAAAGAAGCCCAACGTCAAAGGTACTAGATAAATCCCAAGGTATCAAATCACAAACCCCTAAAGCAAGAGTCAAGGTCCTAGTTCCAAGTCCGTAACTCCACAACAATGCCAAGGATAGTAACCACAAGTCCATAAATCAAGAGAACCATTTTTTAGGGGGTTATCCCTTTATTAATGTCTTTAAAATAAAATGAAGTCCAAATGGACAAAGGAAAAAGAGCATAAATATAAAGAAAGGTCCAAGTGGACAAAGAGCAAATATGATATGGGATGTTAAAGTAAATAGGAAGAAATAAAGAGAATAAGATAAATGACATTAAAGTAAAGTTAATACAATAATATGTTATTAAGTGGTGTTAGTAATCAAAAATAGAAAAATAATTTGCCATTTTTGGGAGAGCACTCAACTATTCATCCACAAGTATGAAAATATGGACCTTTACATCACTATGAGAAGGGCTCCAACTTGGATAAAATCAACAAGTGTGCCACTATATTTCTTAAGTGAAAAGAAAATAATATTTTTCACACAATATCATGGGGAGTAGGAGACTTACAATCTCACTTACGAAAATGACTTTCTTTTAGATTTGGGACAAGTTTAGCGCTATGTTAAGCAGTCGTAGTTGGACTTATGTAGAAGTCACAACTATTTGAGGTCGGTCAATAATAATATTTGTTTTAATGCATGCTAGAGAAATGATATGTAGATCATTATCCTAAAGCTATGCCACATAAAAAATAAAAGAGGATTGATCAAACACAGAGGCCAAGAGAGTTGGATCCATTACATTAATCAATACTTCATGATATTTAGGACAAACTTATGTATCAATTCAAAGTACATTAACTGATCCATGATCAATTAGGAGGTAGATTTAAAATAATGAAAGTTCATCAAGTACCAATCTACACATCATGAACAAGATGGACACAAACCATTCAATTGATCAAGGGGTAAAGAGGAAGAGAAAGAGATGAAAAAGAAGAAGAGAAACCAACCCCAAATTGGATCAAAGGGTTTATCAAGTCATCATCAAAATCAATCATCCATTTTGGTGGATTAGGGTTTTCACTCCATCAACATCCAAGATCCATTGAGTTTGATGAGACATATGATCAAAACAACCATGATCCAAGGCCAACAGAAGTCAACAAAGGTCAAACAAGCATAAAATGCAAGAAAAATAAAATAAAATGTATAAAAATATTTTAAAAGGGAAATAAAAGAGAAAATCCATAAAGTCCTTGAAAACTTCAAATAAATGGTCAAGCAAATTATGGAAGGAATTCAAATAAAACAAAGGAGAAAAGAGAAAATTAAAAACACTAAAAATGGCCATAAAATAAATTCCTCACTACTCAAGACATAAAATAAATTTTTAAGAACTTTTAAATGCCTAAAAGTACTTTTAGACAAAATAAAACAAAGGAGAAAACAGAAAATTCAATAAAAAATATAAAATAAAGAAAATAGAATATGCAAAAATAAAAATCAGATGCAAAAAAATAAAAGAAAATCTTAGAAATTATTTTGGGATTTTTTGGATGAAAAATGAATTATTATGATTTTAAAAGAAAATGCAATTTAAAAATGAAAAAGAAGAAGAAATAAGATCAGAAAAAACATGGAGCGTTGGATTTGGCCTCATTAATTGATGTGGCAGATCCAACAATCCTCAAGCTATGATACACGATGGAAATTAGCCAAAATAAAACATAAGATTGAATAAAAAAATGGACCAATCAGAACATTTCAAATTGCCAACGTATAAGCAAACTCAGATGACCTGAGATAACCTTGGTCTTCTTCCTCGATGATCCATCACCAGAGTTTCATCATTTTGCAAATTTAGAGCATGAGACCACCACCAATGTGATCGCCTCCTCATCACGAATTCAACCTCACGCTCAAAATTCATTTATCTAAACTAAGCATGGAGAATTTTAGAGAAGTTTCAAAAACAAGCAAGCCACAAAAAATAAAATAAAATGATGAACACGATCAATCAACACCAGATAAGTTAGAGGAAAGCATCAGAGAGTGAAGGACTACATTGTCGTAACTTGTTTGAGTTCAAATGATGCTCAAAACTACCTTGACCAAATGGTGATCAGAAGTTGATGAAGCTCGATCTGGCCAAGGCATTTCTGAAGGTCTTAGAGCTTGGGAATTTTTGCAAAAGCTTCAGAGAAGACCGAAGGTGCTAATGGAATCAAGAAATTGGATTCTAACAAGCTGGAACTCAAAACATGATAGCTCAATTTTCTGGAAAAAAATTTAGAGTGAAATAGGGGTTCTTTGGCTCTCCAAAGCATGTGAATGAAAAAATCATGTTTCTCTATTTATAGGGAAGGGATTGGTGATATCGTTTGTGCCAAAGAATGCTCAATCCGTGCAAAACGAATTCCATCAGAATGTGTGAAAAGTGTGACTTGCAAACCATTAAAACTCAACCAAATCATGCATTTTTGGAGTCAATTAACTTCATGAGAATTGGTTAAACATGTTTAGGTCCAAAACGCGTGGTAATTTGGCTTGTAATTAAGATTAGTGAAGTTTAAAATTTGGATCATGGTGATTTCTTCGGTTCCAAGTCTCAATGTTTAACTCAATATGGAATCTTGCTCGGAAGGCTTTTTGATCCCATTCTTCTTGATATTTGTTGACATCATATCAAAGATCACAATGTGTCAAGAAAGGTTGCATTTGGATGCTTGAGCACAAAGTTGTGACTTGTTGAAGTTGGCACGAAAATCTGGTAATGTAACTTGGAAAATTCTAAGTCCCAAATGGCTGAAAATGATCTATAATGTCTCAAAGAATTCCAAGGCTTTCCAAGCATAATTTAACTTTGATCCTTGAATCAAACTTTTAGCGGCCATCATAATTGATATTGTGCAAAAAGAATCAGCCTCAAATGTTGAAAATTGAAGAAGTTATAATCCTTGAAAGTTGAGCAAAAGTCACTTGAAAATAGGTCAAATTTCACTAAGTCCACAAATGACCTATAATGTCTTCAAACTTTTGATGATCCTCCAAGAATAATTGTCTCTTGTAATGTAAATAGAAGTTGTAAAGGATATTGATAAGAGTCCTATGCAAAAATAAGCATTCAAAAATGTTGAGAATTGAAGGAGTTATAATCCTTTGATCTTTGACTTTAAATGTTGACTCTTTGGTCAAACCTCTTGGAATAAAATTGTGTACTTGGACTTTTCTTGCCTTTCAAGGTACATGGATGATCATATGAACTCAAAATAATGTGTCCTTGAATGTATCCTGATTATATTGCTCAAAGTTTGAGGTAACTTATTGAAGAAGGCATGGAAATGAACACATGAACCTTTGAATTTTCTTTAGAAGTAAGCCACAAGACTTTGAGATGCTCTTGATCAAAATGAGATTGAAATATGCTTGAGAACCTTAGAGATCATGTTTTGAGATATATCCCCTTTAGAATCAATGGTTGAACACACTTTACTGAGGAATCAAAGAAAACCTAGTTGAGGAGCCATGCTTGATGCTCTTGATGAAAAAATCATACCTTGCACAATAAACCTAAAGAAAACAAGACATTATTTTTTCTATATTTTATTAGTGGTTAGATAAACAATGAACATATAAACACAAAGGTAAAACGCCAACAAAGAGGTGCTTGATGATCCCTGCAAAAAGGAAAACCAAAGAGAGGTCAAAGATGTGATATTGTTTGTATGCAAGGATGCAAATGACATGTGGGATCTTAGGATGAAAAATTAGGGTATGACAAACTCAAACATATATATAAATCAATTTTCAATTCCCTTTCAGAATTTTCATAACATAGAAACCCATTTTATGATTTACAACTCACAACACACATTTTCTCTCAACTTTCAAAAGGGTTTTGAATCTTGTTTTGTGCTTTGAAATTGAAATCTATTCATCTTTAACCTCTTGCATCATCCATTGTTGTTTGTATTAAGTTATGATCTTAGGGTTTGAGACTTAAGAAGAGGATCATTTTTGTGATTAATGTTTTGTGAAGACTTCTTTAGGATTTCAGAGACTTTTGTGTGTGTGTGTGTGTGTGTGTGTGTGTGTGTGTGTGTGTGTATGTGCGTGTGTGTGTGTGGATGGGATAGAAAAAACTATAAAAAAAGAAGGAGGTTCTTCTCTCCATGATTACTTTGGTAGAGTTATGTGGAAACTTATAGAAAAAGTTTGGATTTTATCATCTTCTGACAACTCAAGGCTCAAGGAAGTGATAGGATTGAGTAAAGATCATTTCATAATGGAAGCTTTGAGTAGAATTCTTGAAGATAGAATATTTAAGTCGAAGTCGAACCAAGATTTCAAAAGTGTTGAGTGTCATAAGTTGTATACATAAGAGGGTTTGGATCAAAGATCTTCATTTTCAACATTATTAGAATTGAGATAATACTAAACAAATTTGTGTAAATTTTAAAAAATCATAGTTGAAGAACAACAAAATTTGAAAGGGACGTCATTGGAGAGTGGAGTAAGCATAACAGGGACACGTCTTTGAACCATTATACATCTGGCGTACTATGTGCTTCTCTTTCTCTCTGCATTAGCATTTTATTTGGTATTGCATGTTTAGGTTTAATGTTTTATTAGAATCACATGATATTAGGGTTTATCATGTTGATAACAATTTCGTTTTGTAAGTTTTAGATTTTGTTAAATTGAGCCTCTGAAGTATTCTTATTGTTGATTAAATTTGAGAAACTATAATGTTAGATTTCTTATCGAATCGACAAGATTTGCTTTGCACAACTCGTGTAAATCAATTTTAGTTAAATCGGCATATTAGTTATATTGTCCTTATTTTATCTATCATCTATTTTGTATCTCTGATTAAGTGTGTAATCGATTCCATCCCAAATGCATATTGTACGTAACCCTTCCGTCGGGCAAAACAATTTTCAAACTCTGGTTTTCAAAAGAAAAATTTAAAATTGGTCTATTTTTTAAAAAGATATATTAAACCCCCTCTCCTAGACCATTCTATTCCATATTCTTTCCAAACAATTAGCCTAAGAAATGGTCGTTTGATAACTTAAAAAGTTGAGAATATGGGTAATGATTATCCGAAGGTAGCATAAAATAGAGCCCTAATTTTCTAAGGCAAAACTCTGCTTATTTGGGAAAAAATATGTATGTTCACTTAATGTCAGCAGAGAAAATGTTTTTGGTGTCTATCACTGATGGACCTTTTACCAAAAAAACTCCCAAAGGATTGGTCAGATGAAGATACCAAAAAGGCATCTTATGATTTGAAAGTGATGAACATACTTATTTCTGTATTAAGCGCAAAAGTCTGGACACTCAATGTGGAATGCTCTTCAAGTGCTCCATGAGGGTATTGAAGATGTTAAGGAGTCTAAAGTTAACATGTTGACAGAGGAGTAAGAACTATTCCGAATGGAACTCGGTGAAACAGTGAAACTCATGCATACTCATTCTCTTCACTTAATCAACAAGTTATAACATTTAGACAAGTCTGTTTCTAACAATGATTGTGCTAATAAAATTTTAAGATCAATGTGCAACGAATGGAAACCTAAGGTTACAACCATTAAGGAATCAAATTATCTTATTATTTTGGATATTTCAACCTTATTCAGAAAACTGAGTGAACATGAAAATGAATTATGAAGGCTCAATGCAGACAAATTAAATGACAAAAAGAAATAAAAAGGGAAAGAAGAGAACTAGGACCATCTTGTTGCAAGCCTTCTCGTCTAAGGAAAGGAAATTAGAGGATGATGATGAACATTCTAACAAATATTCTTTCGAAGAGGAATAAATGGGGTTATTCGTCAAGCGCTACAATCAATTTATAAAGAAACGCCGACTCAAGCACTTCAACAAGAAATTTTTTGATCAACTTTAATAAATCTCATCAACATAAGAAAGAAGAAAAGAAAAATGAATAAAATGTTACATGCCTTGAATGTGAAAAGTGAGTTCATTATCGAACTACATGTTTGAGTCTCAACAAGTGCAACAAAAATAAGGATAAAGACTCCTACAAGATGAAGGTCAATCGTACCAAAGTTTGTAGGGCTTGTAGTGTTATATTTGGTAAATCCCTAGATTAGGGCGTCCTCTCCTAACAATTGGGCCGCCTAGATGGAATCCAAGGGAATCACCCGAGAGGTCCCACCAATGTGGGAGTCAAGCAAGAGAAAGTCCCTGTTGACTCCAAGAAGATAGGCGGTCAATACCTCCCTTATAAGGAGGAGTGGTTAATACCACGTGTATGAGGTAAAAACCTTAAGAAGTGGGAACTCATATAAATATTGTATCCCTCAAGGGGATAAAGAGACTCTCAAGTCATACACATTCCTCACTACTCAAAAATCATTACACTCTGAACATCCGTAACACACGATTAACCTAACCATCCTCATGTAACCTAACAGTGTCGGCCACCAACATGGCCTCTCACCTCACGTGAGTTGGTCTCTTAAATAATCTCAAAAACCACCGCACATGGCTTCTTGCCGGCATGAGTAAGTTGTCACTATTTAAATTGTAATAAACTTACTTAGGCCTCTGAGTTCCCATTCCCTTGTAGAGGGAACACCAACACCCTGTACTTTTTTACCAGTACAGTGGCGCCCACCGTGGGGCCCGAGTAAAACTAACCTAGGCTACACCTTATCTCGTCACCATCATCCCTTTCGTTTTTTCCCTTCACTCCTGAACCTATCCACTTTTAACCATGGTTTCTAGGAGAGCTCCATCATGTATTCCAGAAGTCACCAACCGTAGCGGTGATTTCGATGCCATGGAAGAGATGCATGTGGCCATGGACGAACTACGACGCCATAACTGGGCGTTCGAGGACGATATCCACAACATCATACACTTTGACAGATGCAACGATGCCTACGAGCATGTATCCTCCATCAACATGCAGATGGCCATCATATGAGCATCATACTCTTTGAAATGCAAGTTATTATCAGGAACTTTAAGAGATTCTTACCTCATTTGGTACACAGGTCTTCCCTGTGCTTTTACTAGTAGCTACCAAGAATTGGTAAGGAAGCTAGTACACTAGTTCTCCGCCAGTCGCCATAGGACAATGTCCACCACCAGCCTATTTAACATTCTTCAAGGTCCGACTATCTCATTTACTTCAATGAAGCCACCATCAAGATTGTCCCTCTGAACCAAGAAATGTTCGTGGGTGTATTCCAAAATGGACTCAATGCGGGACACTTCAATGAATCCCTCACCAAAATGTTGACACTCACACTGGATGAAGTATCCACAAGATCGGAGTGATACATCAAAGGGAAAGATAAAAATGCGGAAAAGAAGGCTTGCTACATCAAAAAGCGCATCCCTAGCGCCGAGAGCGCTCACCCTTCTAGGAAAAAAAGTTACACCTCGCCCGTAAAGGACAAGTTTGTGTTTAAAAGAGTAGGGAAGACGACAAAGAGTCTCACACATTTTAATACACACTGAGAATAGATCTGGAGTAAGGTATTCCACCTATACAACATCCTGACACCGCCTGCCCCAAGTTTGAGGTGATGGGATATGAGCCTAGAAGGCGGTGTAAGGTTCATAGGGTCAAAGGACATCATATCGATGACTGCTAACAGGTAAAGAAGGAAATAGATAAATTGATACAAGAGGAACACCTCAAGAAATATGTAAAGGGCGATTCGTCCAACCCGACAGATAGATATAACCCACACAGGAAAATAGGCGCCAAAAGTCCTAGACCAAACAAAGCCATGGAAGCATCCCAGGGCGAGGGCAATAAAGCGGTACGTGATACCCTAAACACTATAATAGGAGGACTCTCCAAGGGCGATGAGACTAGTTATGTACACAAAAGATACGCCCATCAAGTTATGAGTTTAGTGTCGCCGCAAAAAATACTTGAGCGCATCGCAGGCTCGAAATACAACAGAGTCGCCACTGAATTTTATTTATTCTAAGAGAAAGGTAAAATATCAACAAAACCCAAACGAAAGAGAAAAAGTTAATGAAGTCGGTTATGCAAGGGGAAGGTATGAGCACCCCTCACATTTGTTGTACTCAACGGGAACCATTTTGATTATTCTTTGCGCATATGAGTGTTATTATCTAAGGGTTACTTTTAATTAAGAGAAAAAGTTTTTAATTAATGTACTCGCAAAGATTTCAAAATTATGTGCCTACCTATTCCCATAGTGCAATAAGAAAATTAGAGCTCTGTAGTTCGTGGGGTAGAAAATAAGTGTTTGTTGGTTGATTTTAGGGAACAATGTTATAATTGTATCATAGAAGTGTTTTGACATTAGTTGTTTGATCCTGGTTCGAATTCTCTAAGTTGTTAGTCTCACTTCTAAGGAGTGGATTATAATAGTTCTTTCATGAAAAGAAATTTCTTTTACAATTCTTTGTCCTTTCTGAACCAAGGACAAAGAATTGTAAAAGGCGGTGTCTGAACCAAGGACAAAGAATTGTAAAAGGCGGTGTCTGAACCAAGGACAAAGAATTGTAAAAGTTTGCCTAAACCGGAGATTAACAAGGCAAACAAGAAGAAGAATAAGAGTTTGCCTAACCTAGGGGATTAACAAGGAAAATGGGAAAAGGAATAAGAGTTTTCCTAAGCCAAAGGATTAACAAGGCAATCGGGATAAAGAAAGAGATTTTTCCTAAACCAGGGGATTAAAAAGGAAAACGGAAAAAAAGAAGAGTATGGGTGTCAAAACCAATAGGAGTTGTATTGAAACCAAGAGAGAATGACTACGAAATGTTTTTGATGTTGGTTGTGGTTAATTTTAATCTGAAGACGAATATTCAGATAAGGAGCTCTACAACAGTGTCTGAACATTCGGGGAGAGAGAGCCTACACCCTCCTCCTTTTTCTTCATTTTATTATGAAAATTTTCCTTAAAATAAATTGAACTAAAGTCTATGAATGGAAGTGAATACTTTGAACAATTGGATCATGCATCATGTATCCAAATATATTCAAAATGAGGATAGGAATACACCTTCTCATTCTTCTTAATTTTTTAAGGCTCATAGCGCATAATTCGCATCGTATTTTTAAGTATTTTTTTTGTTTATTTGAAAAAAGAGCCTTTGGTCTTAAATTGGATAAGTGAACCAAAGATAAGTGGGATAACAAAGAAAGATACATTAATGTACCAAAAGTGTGTTAATCCTAATTTTATCACGCAAGTGTTCCAACGTTTTCACCCTAGGGTTTTTGATCATGTAAAAGGATTAATCAATTAACATGGCTAAAGAAATATCTAAATTTAATTAATTTAGTAAAATAACTTTTGGTCAACTAATTAAACTAAGACAAAGGAGAGCATGTAATATTATAAGTCAAGAACAATCCACACACACTAAGGACAAAGAAGTCAAAATTATAGTCATGGAACTCTAATTTTCTTTCACCTAATTCCAATCTAATCCTAGTTAGGAAACTTAAGTCCTAATTTAGGAATTAAATACTAATTAAATAAAACAAACCTAATGATGAGTAGAAATTATTTTGATGTATTTAAAAAGATTAAAAGAGATTAAAAAAAACAAAGAAGTCCTAAGAAATAAAATAAGTAAAAAGGAAATTCTAAAGAAATGAATAAATAAAATAAATATGACAGGCAATGTAGGGTTAAAGAAGTGTGTGAAGAGATATAGGTTGTTGAGTCCATAGATGCATGACCCAAGTCATTATTTTTATTTATTTTCAGATAGGGGTGTGACTGGTAATGAAAGGGTGTGCGGAAGCTGTCGTACCCCAAAATTTTCCCTCCCCCTTTCATATTTCATCCAAACTATGACTTGAGATTCATCTGCATTCATGTGCATCATGCATTCATTCTCATAAACATAATATATTCAACGCTTGTGGATAACATAATATGGTCTTGCTTGATCTTGGGGGATTGCATCGTGATATTTCATGCCTAAACCCTAATGTGCTCAGCTCTTGTCCTAAATGAATCTGTTGATCCATCAAACCCTAAATGTGGGTGCTCATCATGGGTGACTCATTTGTTGACCTTGGTTTGGGCTCAAAACCCTAGTGGTAGGGGGATGGATATGAGCTTACTTCTTGAGCCTTGGTACTTGTTCATTTCACCATTCCACTTTGATCAAAGAAGACCCTTATTTTGGTTGTAATCCTTTGTTTAAGGCATTGTGGAACATCTAATCATCTTTTGACCATACAAACTTACAAACCATATGCCCTTGACCCCTGGTTATTTGTCTAATCATATGTGACTTGATCCTTGATCCCAAATCCTAATCTATGAGGTGTTTCATGCCTAGTCATTTGTGGATTGTCCGGTACCCTAGTTCTTGATTCAAGGCCCTTATTCTCTGATCAAGGCTCATGTTTCATCCTTGGTCCAGAAAGGTTTCAACTTGCATCATTCACTCAATATCATTAGCATTGCATATTGAATTTCCTAATTAAGTTGACTTTTGATCAACTGTTGACTTTTGGTCAACCAATCGACCAAAGTCAACATATCACTAATATTGCTTCTAAGTATAGTCTATGTTGTGCCTTTTTAATTCATCTCATCCATTAGGCTTGTTACATTGAAATCATTTGCATCCATACATTTAAGTCACCAAGTTTAATCAATTTGATAAGTTTGCATTCATGGAGAACAATTGCTTGTTTTGAACATACACTAAGTTAACCGACATTTGCATTTGTCAACCAATTTTGATGTATACAAATTGCCATAAATCATAGTCCATTTCATTGTCATATTGGGTTTTAGTCGATTATGTTGAATTTGTCAAGTTTGATTTATCATGGATTCTTTTCCATTTGCATTTGGTCAAGTTTCATTTAAAGAATAATTTGAAGAGAAAGCTTTGTGCATTTCATGATAATAGAATTTTCACACATATTCCTTTGGCAATACAATTAAGAATTCCAATCAAAATGGATACATTAGTTTTCTTTCATTACATGAACCATTGGTTTTCTTTACATTTTGAACAAAGCTTCCAAAGTCCATACAAAGTCTACACAAGTCCTACTACATCATATAGCCTTACATTTTAAATTGGAAGAGGCTGCCCTTTTGATTTCCTAGCTTGCCGAAACCGCCCTTTTTCCGAGTACAATTCCAAGCGCCACCAACTTGTATTATCATAAAACCATTTAGCATTGTTTTGTTCCATTTAACAACACTTGCAAAATCAAATTCATCAACTAACTGAATAAATGCAAATCAATTTAATTCTAATTCATTTACTAAGTTTACCATTAGCTCCTAAATTCTCTAACTAGTTTTAACTTCACATCAAAATTTAAATTTTGTAAACCTGAACTAACTAATTTACTAACAATTAGCAGCATCTCGGTTTCAACTACTTTTAGTACCATTTTCTTGCCTAATTTCAGTTCAAATTAAGTTAATGTGAAAGCAGACCAATGCACATCACATGTAATGCCGCAAGCAGTGGGTCCGTGTCTTAGAAGCAGGATGGCACATTAACTCAAAAAGCAAGTAGACTGCTAACAAACATAAATAACCGAACCTTTTTTATCACAATTTGTCAAGTTCATAAGATAATTAACAGGTAACTATATCAAAGCCATTAACTTATTGACACTAACAATTCACAAGTAAGAATTAATGGAACATATAGTAGTTCACATGCAGAAGATTCAAAACACATACACCTGCGTTTTTAACAGAACACTAAAATAAGACTTCACTGCAATTAACGATTATCAGCATTTTGAATTTCCACTTTCCACTATAAGCAAATGCAAACGCAGCACGCATAGAAAGTGGAATTAAAACTAAAATCAAACCAAATTTGTTTTGCACTTATCTGAATTTCATAATCAGTTACTAACAGAAGTTAAATTTCATAATTAATTTGATAACTAACTGGTTAACAGAATTTGTCGTGTCCAACTAACAATCGAATTTCATGTGAATTTCGCTCGCATTTGACAACAAAACTCAAGCTCTATAAATCAGTGCTCTCTTCACTCTCAATGATTCTTCTTCATTCACTCATCAGCACGAATCAAAACTCATTGAGAATAAAAATCATAGAGCATATTCTTCACCTCAATCTCTCCAATTCTCTCAAACCTCACGCACAATCTCACAACAATTTATCACGCAACAATCTCGCAATTGTTTGACTCGACATCATTTATCGGTAAATTCATGACCATTGAGATATTGATTAACTTAACGTCAATAAAATCAGAGTCGCCACCGCGCTTTTATTGTTTCCAAAGAAAAAGGGAAAAAGTACGAACAAAACCCAAAGATAAGAAGTTTTCAAATCAAAACTAATAAAATGTCAGAGATTACAGGTAAGGGGGTTGGTTACACATAAGAAAGGTATTAACACCCAAAGTGTTCTAGTACTCCTAGGGAGCCTTTTTTGTGTGCAAGTGTTTTAGTTGGAAATGATATTTGCAAAAATTTGAATATGGGGATGGGAAAAGAATTCACTAATTATAGTTTTGTGTTTGACAAGACCTTCGGTCTTATGCCTACGTACCAACATAAAGTGAGTGATCGAAATTTCGTAGTTCATTGTAAAAATTTCAAAGATTAGTGGATTGGTTTTAACAAAATCTTAAAAATCTTTTGCTATTAATGAGAGAATACTCAACCAAACATCCACCGATAATGAGTGTTTTATAACACTTAAGAGGGAGGGCTCCAACTTATATTCAATCAACAAGTATGCCACTGGCCCCTAGTAAATGGAAAGACTTATGATCAATGTCATGGAATGGGAGAATTATATCTCAACCAAAGATACCTCAAATCTAATTGCTTTCTTTTAAAAAAAATAAAAAGCAAAAGGCACAAAATGACCAAAAGGATTAGATGAGGTTGTTGGTTCTTTTTTTTATTTTTTTTTGAAATTAAAGTCAATATGATTAAGTTTATTCACAAGTATGATTAAGAAAATATTTTGAAATTCAATGGCATAGGGGCAAAGTTTCTACTCATTAAAAAAAGTCTAAGTTGAAAACACAAACAAATAATTTTTTAAAATGAGCGAGAGATTTTGAAATTTAAGAAGGAAAGGAGGAGAGGAAGGGACTATCCTAGACAAAATTTAAAGGTATAGAGTTGAAAAGATCTGACAAATGGGATGTAATCCACAAGACAAGAATGTCAGATAGAAACTCATTTCCTTTGGAATATTGAGTAGGAAAGAAGCATAACCATCCAAAAAATTAATGTGAAGATCAAAGGCATCAAATAAAGATAGGACATGAAGATGAAGAGAAATGGAAATGGAATCCCAAATTGATCAAGGGAAAAATTGTATCTGATTAATATTATTCATTCATCTTGAGGGATGAAGTTTACACTTCATCACCCCACCCCCTAAATCCAATAGTATTGATCAAATGGAAGTTCAAATCAACCATGATAAAGGCCAAGGAATTTATCCTAGGTCAAATAAAGTCAAATGACCTTAGACAAAAAATTTGAAATTTTTTTGAAAGTCAGAAGTATTTAAAATTAATTAAAAACAAGTCAAAAACTATTAAATTCACAAAAAATATCAAATCCAATCCAAAAAACATGATTTTAATTCAAAATATGAAAGAGGAAATTATTTAAAGATTTTTGGTGAAAGTCCCATATTTTTGAATTAAAATTGAAATTAATATGAATTTAATAAGAAAAGGCTAATTAAAATAATAAAAGGAAACATCAATTAATCATAAAAATGAGGGCCATCAGATCTTCCTCATTAATTAAGGTGGCAAATCTGATGGCCACGCGCGCGTATTTCATGGTGGACATAGGCGTGGAAAACAAGGTAATCAGAACCAAGGGTTAAGATTAGAAGCCAAGGACCATATCAGATGGTCTGGATCGCTCCAGCGCACCACCAGAGCCCTAGCTCCGGTCATCTTCTCAGTGACCCTCACCGAACTGGTCCAACCAAAAGGTTCACAAAAATGAAAGATCCATATATGGTTTTGAAAAGAAAATCACGAGGAACATGAATATGACCTTCATTTCTTCCAATTCTCACTATATGAAAAAGATATGTCGAATTGAAAAATGAGGTATGCAAACTCAGTTGCTTCGATTTGATCTCAAAGAAACACAATCTTGTTGCCTATGTTGGTAGGACTTCAGCCAACCATAAATCAAGTAAAATTATGGAGAAATAAGAGAGAATCGAAGAAGGAAAGTTTATGAAAATCCACCTTCGGGTTGCAGTGATTTGGCTAGATCTTGATACAAGTCTTCCTAGCTTTGCTTCCTCTTGCTTGTAGGATATGATTAGAGCACAAATGGCTTTGAATCCTTGGAGTTTTAGCTCAAAAACAGAAAGAGAACTAAAACTCGATTTCAAGTGAAACCTTCAAGGTATTCTTTCAAAGGAGGTTAGGGGGGTTTGCATATCAAAGCTTGGTCAAGGGTCCTCAATTCTGAGGCAATGGACATGTATTTATAAGCTTGAAAATTCATTTCCGCACCATTTTAAAAATTGGTCAAAATAGTAACTTGTGCGCATGAGTGCATGGGCATGCATTTAGGCCTAAATGATGATTGCAACAAGTCCAAATTCGTGCACAATTAATGTTGAGATTACTTTATGAAGCCATGCAATGTCGGTTGAAAATTGAGTTCAAAAGTTTCCAAATAGGGTCATTCAAAATAACCATGTGCAAGTCCATCAATTTTGATCTAAATGAAATAATTTTGGACTCTTTGGAAAGATACCATGAAGGGGAACAACTTTGATGTTGGAAAATTTTCCATTTGGAGCTTGGATCATCATGAATTTTGGTGTGGAAGTTAGAGGAATCAAACATACTTGAAAACTTTCTAAGTTAAAAGTCAAATGACCCCTTTTTCCACCTTGAATAACTTTTTCTATGACCTTCAAATGACTTTGGTTCCTTCTTCAAAGTTGTAGCTATTTCAATACTATTCAATTTGGTCACAAATTTAACACCATTTGGATCTAGCATGATGGAGTTATGGATTTTAGAAGTTGAGGAAAATTGCTTGTTTAATGGTGATGACCCAAAATGACCTATAATGTTTCCTCTTAGCATATGCCCTTGCAAGTGAAATTTGACCTTTCTCAAATAATCAAAGTTAGATACGATAGCTTGAAATTGATCATGAAACTTATATGATATTCATATCATAAAAATTGAGCAAGTTATGGTTCTTGGAAGTTGACCTTCTGTCTAGGGCACACACAAAATGACATATAATCTTTCACCATAAACAATGACTTTACAAGAAAAATTAGATCTTAATGCCAATGTGAAAGTTGTTTGTAATGTAATAAAGAGTAACGTTTATCTTGGAATCATTTTCATATGATAAAAACTGTAGGATATAGAGTCTAGGGAACCCTAAATTTGACCAATTGACTTTTTTGGTCAACCTCTTTGAACCAACTTGCAAACTTGAAGTTCCTTTACTCTTATAGGCTCACGGAGGATCATATATGCTTATGATGAAGTATAATGGAGTATCCCTTTATATTTTTGACCAATTTGTTAAAGAAACTTGTTGAGGAAGGCACATAAGATACCCAGATGAATTAGGGCTTCCATGATAAACAAGCTTCACACTCTTGATGATTCTTGATCACAATGACAAATAGAGAACATGGGGATCCATATTTGATGCTTAGAACCATTTTGAACCCTTCTATGATTAATCTCTTGCACTTAGGGTCTCAAACTCTAGATGTGAACTTGATGAGGCACGGGAGGATGCACACACTACCTACAAAAGAAATAACAGCACACTAGACATATTTTTGGTATTTGGTTAGTAGAAAAAAGAAAGATAAAGTATGATACAATCAAAAATGATTGGTGATCTCTCCCATTCAAACCCAATGAATGAGGGTGAGGAGGATGTCAAGGTGTGATCCCAAAGCCAATGCAAATTATGAGATGGCATGAGGGATCTTATGGTCAAATTTGGGGTCTTACGGCTACCCCTATTTAAGGACATTCTATCCTAGGATGTGAAGGTTAAAATCTTCGTATCAACTCGTTATGATGGACTTAAATAACAACATGAAGAAACAAATTTTGGTCCGTAAGAGACCTAATGATGCATATGATATAAATGCAAAAATAATTTTTGTCGGGAATATATTGCCACAAAGGAAAAGAAATATGGGAGAGACTGAAAGTCCACATGAGCATATTCCATAAGGAAAACTCACTGAGGGGATAGATATTCTAAGGGATAAAAAGTTATGCGTAGGCCAGGCTACGACTTAAAAATTGCTGGAGACGCAAGGGGATTCTCATGAAAATAAATCAAGGGAAAGACTCAGACTAGGGGAAAGGGAATCTGCATGTATTGGGATAACACCAATACAATAAGAAACACTCGCTGGGGAAATGCGTAAATCAGAACAAAGCTGAAATACCCAGACACCAAAGGAAATTCGACTTCAGAAAGAAATACGAATCCAAACTCAACTGGGGAAGAAAAAACTTCAACACATGAGTAAAAGAGATATATTATCTACCACATGTTACTGGGTAGGGAGATAATACACTCGGGCAGAGGGACATCCGTTATTGGTTAAGGTAAACATATCAAGGATGACTTGCTGAGGAAAATGAGGAATATTCATTATCGGTTACTGGGTAAGAATAGCCTACTGAAAAAAATAATAGGATTTACAACTATCGGTTTACTAGGTAGAAGACCAAAGAGAGAGTTTCGGTCACTGGTTAAAGTGAACATATCAAGGATAGACTCAAAAGGAAGAATATCTGTCACCCGTTAAGATGAATATATCAAGGATAAACTCAAAGGGAGAGTCACCTACTACCGGTTAGGGCATCTTAAACAAGGTGATCGTCCTCAAAACAATAGGATTTATATCTACCATTTATTGTGTACAATACCGAACAGGAAGAATATCTGTCACCGGTTAAAGTGAACATATCAAGGATAGACTTGCAGGAAAAGAAGGATTTATAACTACCAGTTAATGGGTAGAAGACCAAAGAGAGAGTATCTGTCATTGGTTAAAGTGAATATATCAAGGATAAACTCAGAAGGAAGAATATATGTCACCAGTTAAGGTGAACATATCAAGGATAGACTGCTGGGAAAACGTAAAAATGAATCCGTTGAAAAGAACAAAGAAGTAAACTACCTTTTACCGGTTATTGGGTAAATCACAGGTAAAGTACTCAACATCAAGAAGGATATTACCGGTTATTGGGTAATAAACTCTTGGGGAACAAAAAATCTATCTAGGTAAGAACTAGAAAGAAAAGGTTAAACAAGACTCAACCCAATGAGAATGTAACTCAAGGGGAGTGGTTCCATCCAGATAATGAACTAGGGAGGAGATAGAAATGATAATCATCCACGAGGAAATAAATCAGTGGGGAAGAAGAAAGAATAAACTCTTTCTTCTTAATGGGTTGACACTCTACATTAAAGGAGGACAGGCACACCAAATCTGCATGGGGAAATGATATCACCAAAGCAAGGGATCAGAAAAAAGGTCCAATGTGTAAAATGCACAATGAAATATCTAATGTTATGTTTATGCATGTGTATGCATGAGTATGTATATGACTAACGCTGTCAAACGAGCACAAAGGATACAAACATGAATATACAATCATCACAACTAGACACTCGGCTAATCTCAGCAAGATGGGAACACCTACTCGAGAAACTACTAGGGATGAAAATAAATCATCGAGGATATAAAACCTAACTTCAAATATATTAAATTCCCTGGGGATGGCACATAACCAATCGCTCAAGGAAGACCGGGGAGATCATAATCCAACTTCAATGCTCAACTCTGGTTGGGGAAAGACATGGAGAACATGCATCCGACCAAAAACTGTTGAAGACTCAGCGTTCAGAGGAAAAGAGGAATATATATTTGTAGCAATCAAAGGGATTGAAACAAATCCAACTCAAAACTCAACTCTCAAAATAGGAGGAACAATTGTTAGGGGATAAGCAAAGATTGACATAGATCTTGCTTAAAACTGAAACTCTCTGGGAGAGGAGAAAATACAGCTTGGCAACTTTGTCGGGGACGAAAGTAATACTGAGGATATCAACCAATATGTTGAGGATAAGAGAGATCTGCTGAGGATCCACATCTTCAAGCTAAGGGATATATAAGTACTTCAAAGCAAGAAGTCAACGCTGCGGGGAATTTTAGGTCAACACCATATCAAATGGGAGTCAACCTTACAGGGGACGACTATATCAAATACTGCTCAGAGTCAAACATTGTCTGAGTGAAGAGGTCTTTATCAAAAGAGGAAACTCCACGGGGAATCCACGTCACAACAAGAGGTAAAACTCTGAGTAGGGAACCAGACAATCTATTGGGGATTCCAAAAAAATCAACTTTGTGAGGGGTTTCACCTGCTCTCAAAATCTACCAGGACAAATCAAAGGCCACACGAGGATGTAAATCGGCGATAAATTCCTCAAAAGGAAAACAACAGTCACAAGACTTTTCTTGGATATTGAGAAATAAACCAATTCCAAGGTACCAAATATTAATCGGATCTGCAGACTCACACAGGGGGAAAGCGGCCACAGTTATGCGACAACCAAATAAAGGAGTGTTGGGGATATGAAAACCAAATAAAGGTTTTACCGAAGATCCAAGGTCCATTCACAAATGCAAATTGAGAATGAAAACCAAGAAAGCCTCAGTTGGGGAAGGATGAACTTCAAAGAGAACAACACATCAGCTCCACTAGGGATAAATGATAAACTACTTATGGAGAAACTCATCAACCATACTAGGGATGAACAACAAACTGTTGGGGAAAGAAACTCAAAAACGACTGCTTAGGGAAGACAACAATACTTCACGCATCAAGACTTATCGTTCTTAGATTGTTGTTGACATTCCTTTTTGAATTTGATGTTCTTAAAGTAAATGCCTTATTTTTTTAGAAAAATGATTATTCATTGATTAATTTATTTCAAAAATTATCATCATAAAATTTTAATTTTATTTAAACAGAAACAAATAAGAATTGAAAATAATTGGATAAATGCTCAACTTTATTTAATGGAATGGTAGTCTGCAAATGGCAAGACTCCGTGGATCTTTTCAAAGTTTGAAAATGGTAATTTACACGGAAAAAATGGGCTACATTAAATACAATTACCACTACTCTCCCTACCAAATTTGAAATTAGTGGTGCTTGTCTTCGGTTGAGAATGATGAATCAGAACCAAATGACCTATTCAAAACTGCTTCAAAGATCAGATCCAGCCGGATGCAGTTACTTGCCATAATCCCTAATTTTTGCCTAGATTTCCCCGAGGTGGGGTACTAAATCTACTGGGATAATTTTTTGTTTTATGTCTCTAACTTTTGCCTGGACCTCCCTTCTGGGTTTTCAATCCACCGAGACGCTCATTTTTTACCTAAGCCGTCCTTTCGGGTTTTTAACTTAGCGAGTTGTTCTTTTCTTTTTTAGGCGAAGTATTTCTTGACTGCACCGGCATTCACAGGACGAGTGAACTCTTCTCCATCCATAGTTGTAAGAATCAATGCACTGCCTGAGAAGGCTATCTTAACAAGATACGGGCCTTCATAATTAGGAGTCCATTTGCCCATAGAATCAGGTTTGAAAGATAAAATCTTCTTGAGCATGAGGTCACCTTCGCATAACACACGAGGCTTGACCTTCTTATCAAACGATTTCTTCATTCTTTGCTGATATAACTGACCATAACGCATGGCATTCAATCTCTTATCTTTAATCAAATTGAGTTAGTCATATTTGGTCTGACACCATTCAGCTTCAGTCAACTTGGCTTCTATCAATACACACATTGACGGGATCCCAACCTCTATGGGGAGCACAACCTCCATACCATAAACAAGAGGGAAAGGGGTTGCCCATGTTGAAGTGTGGACGGATGTACGTTACCCATGCAAAGCAAATAGGAGCATCTCATGCCAATCTTTGTACGTCACAACCATCTTCTAGATAATTTTCTTGGTATTCTTGTTCGCGGCTTCAACAGACCCATTCATCATGGGTTTGTAGGGAGAAGAATTATGATGTGCTATCTTAAAGTCTTTGCAGAGACCTTCCATCATATTGTTATTCAAGTTCAATCCATTATCAGTGATGATCTTACTTGGCACACCATAACGACATATGATCTGATTCTTGATAAACCTCTCAACAACTTGCTTGGCCATATTAGCATATGATGCCACTTCAACCCACTTTGTGAAGTAATAAATAGCCACCAAAATGAAATGATGCCCATTTGATGCTTTAGGCTCAATCATGCAAATCATATCAATTCCCCACATGGAGAAGATCCATGGAGAGGAAATGAAGTTCAAAAGTGTAGGAGGAACATGAATCTTATCTACATAAATTTGATACTTGTGGCATTTCTTCACAAGCTTGTAACAGTCAGATTCCATTGTCAGCCAATAGTAACCTGCTCTCAATATCTTCTTTTGCATAGCATGTCCATTGGAATGAGTACCAAAGGAACCTTCATGGACTTCTGTCATCAATAGGTATGCTTCGTATCTATCCACACATTTGAGCAAAACCATATCGAAATTCCTCTTGTAAAGCACATCATCATTCAGGTAAAAGTTGCCAGCTAATCTACTCAAAGTCTTTTTATCTTTCAAAGATACCCCAGGAGGGTAAATATGACTTTGGAGGAAACATTTGATATCATAATACCACGATTTTTCATCCTTGATTTCTTCAACATCAAATACATGAGCTTCCCTATCAAGACACATCACAGTCAAATTGGGAACTTCATTCCAAAACTTCACCACGATCATGGAAGCCAATGTTGTAAGAGCATCTACCATCCGGTTTTCATCTCGAGGAATATGATGAAGCTCAACCTTTGTAAAGAAAGTTGATATCCTCCTTGCATAATCTCTATACGATATCAAACTGGGTTGATTTGTCTTCCATTCACCTTTGATCTGGTTAACCGCCAAAGTTGAATCCCCATAGACATCGAGATATTTGATCCTAAGATCAATGGCTTCTTTGAGCCCCATAATGCAAGCTTCATACTCAGCCATATTATATGTACATTTGAAGGTCAATCTAGCTGTGAATGGAAAATGAGTGCCTTAAGGAGTAATAATCACTTCCCTAATGCCATTACCATACGAATTAACAACTCCCTCAAATACCATGCCCCAACGGGAACCAGGTTCTGGCCCTTTTTCAAGCAATGGTTCATCATAATATTTCATCTTCTAATGCAAGATATCTTCATCAGGAAAATCATATTGCACAGACTGATAATCATTAATAGGTTTGTTAGCCAAATGGTCAGCCAAGACACTACCTTTACTAGCTTTCTGAGCTCGGTATTCAATATCATACTCAGATAACAACATCTGCCAATGGGCCATCCTCCCAGTTAAAGCAGGCTTCTCAAAAATGTACTTTATTGGATCCATTTTGGATATCAACCAAGTAGTATGATTCAACATATACTGGTGTGGACTCTTAGTAGCCCAAGCTAAGGCACATCATGTCTTCTCAAGCATAGAATACCGAGTCTCACAATCAGTGAACTTCTTACAGAGGTAGTAAATTGCATATTCTTTCTTCCCAGATTCATCTTACTGACCAATAACACAACCCATACTCTCTTAAAGCATAATCAAATACATGATCAACGGTCTTCTTTCAACAAGCGAAGACAGAATCGGACGCTCAAGCAGATATTCTTTGATACTGTCAAAATCTTTTTGGAATCCTTGGTCCAACCACAAGACTTATCTTTCCGAAGAAGCTTGAATATAGGTGCACATGTGGCATTCATATGCGATATAAATCTTGAGATATAGTTCAAGCGGCCCAGAAAACCTATGACTTGCTTCTCAGTCTTGGGCGCAGGCATCTCTTGTATTTCTTTGACCTTGGCAGGATCGACTTTAATACCTTTCTCGTTAACAATAAAGCCCAACAACTTACCAGAGTGAACACCAAATGTACACTTATTTGGATTCAAGCAGAGTTTATACTTCCTCAAATGCTGGACTAGCTTTAACAAATTCTCAACATGTTCATCTTCAGTTCTTGATTTAGAAATCATATCATCAACATAGACCTCAATCTTTTTATGCATCATATCATGGAAAAGAGTGTTCATAGCTCTCTGGTACGTTGCACCAGCATTCTTTAAACCGAAGAGCATCACTCGATAACATAATGTTCCCTAAGGTGTAATGAATATGGTCTTCTCCTTATCTTTGGGTGCCATCTTGATCTGATTATAACTGGAAAATCCGTCCATAAAAAAGAAGACTTTGAATTTAGTTGTATTATCTATCAACATATCAATGTGTGGCAGAGGAAAATCATCTTTCGGACCGGCTTTATTCAAATCTCTATAGTCAAAACACATGCGGACTTTTCTGTCCTTCTTAGGAACATGTACAATATTGGCCACCCATTGTGGAAACTCGGAGATAACAAGGAAACCAGCATCAATCTGCTTATGCACTTCCTCCTTAATCTTCACTTCCATATCAGGATGAGTCTTCTTAACTTCTGCTTGACTTGTGGGCATTTTGGCTTCAACGATAATTTATTCTCCATAATATCGGTATCAAGACTTGGCATATCTTGATAGGACCAAGAAAACACATCAGAGTATTCTCAAATAAGATAAACCAACGCCTTCTTAACCTCGGGACAAGGTTGCAACCCAATCTTGACTTCCTTGACATCATCCTCGGTACCCAAGTTGGCTAATTCAATTTGCTTTTCAAATGGCTGAGTGGTTCTTTTCTCTTGCTCAAGCAGTCAGGATAACTCATTAGGAACTTCTTCATCAGCATTCTCTTCCTCAACTTCAAACACAGGGAAATCAAAGTTTGGATAGGGAGTAGGATCATCATGTTCAATGGGTTTGAGAACCAACCTGCATAATGATTTGATATTTTGATTTTAGAGAAATGGAATGCACACAAATATTATGCAGATATGGGAAAATTATTGTTCATTTATGCTTTCAGTGATTACCATTTTTCAGAAAAGCAAAGAGTAAAAACAAACATCATAGATGTGGATGAATAAAATTGTATTTTTATTGATGATAAATTTGAAAATGCCCAACAATGTTTCACTTCTCCCTTAGGCATAAGAGAAGTGTTTTTCTTTTAATAATAAAACAAATCACTTTGAATGATGTATAACAATAGGAATGTCTACTGCAACCCAATTGTTGCAAGTTTGGCCATGTGTCACAAAGTTGGCACAAGCTTCATCTTCATCGTCATCTTCAATAATTACAGTCGAGTGTTGTTCATTCTTATGAATGAACCCTCCACTGTGGAAAACTGGTTGCACAGTCTTGACACTGTCGTTGAACGGCCCTTGCTGGAATCCCAAATCCGCTTTGTTCTTATTCTCGACGACCTCTACAACACGACCCCACTTGTCGGTGCTACCAGCCTGAACAATTTCCCTTGCATCTTTCAGAGAAGACATATATGCCCCAGTTTTCTGAATCTCATCAGCAATAGACAAAGCTTAGAACGACGTTCCAACTTCGTCTTCAGCTTCTACATAGGTGAAGGATGATAGATGGACAACCAATAACGCTTTCTCTCCACCAACAACGACGAGCTTGCCAATCTTAACAAATTTCAGCTTCTGATGTAGAGTAGACATCACAGCACCAGCTTCATGAATCCATGGCCTTCCCGGTAAACAGTTGTATGCCGGGTGAATATCCATTACTTGAAAAGTAATCTGAAAATAACTCATACCTATGTTGACTAGAAGGTTCACCTCTCCAATGATAGTTTTTTGGGAACCGCCGAACGCTTTTACCACCACACCATTGTACCTCATATGGGCGTCTTGATAACACAGTCTTGCCAAAGTTAATTTCGGTAGCACATTTAATGACGAAAAGGTATCCACCAAAAATTTTGACAGAGCATCCTCTTTTCAATTCATGGATATGTGGAGTGCCAAGTTGTGATTCTGCCTTCCTCGGGAAGCTCTTCATCACAAAAGCTCAAATTATTGCAATAAGTGATATTGGCAACAATATGATCAAACTGATCCACTATGACATCATGCTCTACATATGCTTTCTCCATCACTTTTTGTAAATCCTCTCTATGCGCTTTGGAGTTCATCAATAAAGATAACACAAAAATCTTTGGTGGCATTTGGAGCAGCTGCTCCACTATGTTGAACTCACTCTTCTTGATTAATCGCAGAACTTCATCATTATCATCATCTTTAACCTGCAACCCGCTGGATTCACTAGATTGGCAAGTTGAAGTGTTAACAAGATCAACTGAAGGGACATCAGCCTTCTTACCAACATCTTCCATAACCTTAGGAGGTACTGTGCCAAATACACGACCGCTACGAGTCACCTTGACGACATCTGCAATGCTTACTACGTAATTTGCAGCGGGAAGAGAAACCTCTTGCTCATTCTCAATCATAGTAGAATTGTATTTATAAGGCACAACTTTATCGGATGAATATGGGACTGGGCTCGCTAACCGTATTACCAATGGCGATACCGATCTATTGTCAGTCTTGTTTTTGTCATACTGGATGACTACTTGCTCGGGAGCTTTAAACACTGGTACGATAACATTTACAGCATTACCCATATGTCTGGATTGTCGGCTCTGAGTTACACCTTCATCTACCAATTTCTGAATATCCCTTTTGACAATCACACATCCTCGAGGGTTGACACTACATATAACACCACCATCATGGTCATGCTCACAATCACTGATCAGGCACAGAGTTCGATGAATCTCTACAAATGATTGGAGAATATGAAGAACATCGAAAACCCTGAAATTCCCAGGACAACCATCTACCATATTCACAGAAGCATTGCCATGAGCAGGCAATGAATTAACTTTGATATTAGGCGTGCGGTCCTCAAAGGACACCATACCATTCTAGATCAATTTCGGGACCTCATTCTTCAAAGGATATCAATTTTAAATGTCATGGTTAGGGGCTCCCTGATGAAAAGTACAATGCATATCGGGCTTGAACCACCATGGCAAAGGTTCAGGTGTATGTGGAGGGTTTCTTGGTTGAATCAAATTCTTAACAACCAAAGAAGGATATAATTCTGCGTAAGTCATCGAAATAGGATCAAAAGTAACCTTCTTCCTCTCAAATTTTTTTTGATTATTGTTGTAGTGATTGTTGTGGGTACGTTGTTGTTGTTGATGTTGTTGTTGAACGAGTACTTATTGAATTGTTGAATTATTGGTAAAAACAGGAATAACTTCTGATACTTGATATTGTTGCTGAGATCTGGCATTTTTCCTCACATGAGGCTTCCTCTGCCTCCCTACAGACACTACATTGGTTTCCCCTTCCTTCTTCTTGGAGAAATTTCCATCATATTTTTTGCTCATAGACGCCTCTTCTTTAGATAATCGGCCCTCTCGGGCACTCTCTTCTAACCGTATCCCCATGTTTACCATTTTAGTGAAACCATTAGGAGCACTAGCAATTATATGTTCATGATAAAATGAACTCAGAGTTTACAAAAAGATCTTGGTCATTTCCTTCTCCTCTAAGGGTGGGCTAATTTGAGCAGCAAGTTCTCTCCATCTCTGTGCGTACTCCTTAAATGTGTCCTTATCTTTCTAAGAAATCGACCGTAACTGGTCCTGATCGGGAGCCATATTAATGTTGTACTTGTATTGCTTGACGAAGGCCTCGCCCAAGTCATTTAAAGTACGGACACTTGCACTGTCCAAACCCATATACCACTGAAGTGCAGCACCAGTTAAACTGTCTTGGAAGTAGTGGATTAGTAGTTGAACATTGTCCGTCTGAGTAGACATCTTGCGGGCATGCATTACAAGATGACTCAGAGGACATGTATTTCCCTTATACTTCTCAAAGTATGAGACCTCAAATTTGACAGGGATTTTGACGTTGGGCACTAAGTACAACTCAACAGAACTCTTACAGAACAAATCTTTACCCCTTAGGGTCTTCAGTTACTTTCTCAGCTCAAGAAATTGGTCTTTCATCTCATCCATATTCTTATAAACATCAGGGCCCTCAGACGGCTCAGAATGATAGATGGTTTCCTCGACACGAGGCAAAGTATGCACGACAGGAGGAGGTACAATCATGACCGGACTATATGTCGACATATGAGCAAAAGTTGGAGCATATCCTTTAGGCACGAAGTTCGGAGGCATTCCCCACGGGAATCCGGCAGGCATAACTGGTGCAGACTGGCTAGCGAGAACTATAGGCACTGGTGCAAAAATAACTTCAGAGATAGCAGTCCTTTAAGGAGGAGTTATGGAAGGCGGAGATGGTTGATTCTGAGCAACAATGACAGACTCCATCAAATCAATGAGCCTAGTAATCTCTTCCTTGAGCTCTCGGTTCTCTTGTTGTAGATGATCCATTCTTCTCTGGAGATTAGCTCGAGTGTTATAGTGATGAGTCAACTTGTCTGATACAAAGAGGAAGAACAATAAGATATCTGGCTGAAGGTTAGAATGCAAGAAACCTGTTATGCAAGTGATGCATGAAATGCAATGGTTTTTAATTTATTTTAATTTTCAAGGAACATACAAAGTCCTATTTGCAAATATTTTAAAAATCAATAATAATAATCAGTAATAACAATTTTTTACCATAAAATCTCTCTTTTTATTCATAAAATTTTGGAAGGATTACATTGAGTACAATTTCAGAAACCAAAAAGTACAAATACAAGAGAAAAGGAGAGTCTCATCCTAAGGATCCCTAGCAAATGAATCAGCTGAACTAGCCAAGGGCATATACTTCATTCGGATGCGTCTGATCTCTGACTCAAAAGTTGTCTTCATTTGAGCTTTCTCGATGACGAGTTGATCAAGGATCTTCTTCGAAGCACCGGAAGGATGAGGAATACATGATTAAAATGAATCCTCCTGCTCTCTCTTTCTCTTCAATGCACGCTCTTCAATAACCTCAATGAGTTCATCTTTGTCTTTCGACTCAAGTTCCAACTCCACATACTTTCGGTTCAAAGCATGGAACCGTTCTTCCCAAAGGTCATTCTCTTGCTTCATCTTGGCAAGTGAATCTTCCAACTCCTCTACATCTTGGTTGGGGAGAGTTGATGGCTAAACCACAACCATATACATAGGTCTTTCATAGGCGTACTGTAAGACCCCAATTTTGTCCCTAAGATCCCTCATGGCATCATATCATATCATTGTATAATCTCAAGGATCATTGGACACATTGCTTCCTTCCCTGTAGGAGGATGTCTTTTTGAGAGTGTTTTTTGATCACCAAACATTGCTTGCATGTGTATATCATTGCTTTTCTTTTAATCACTAACCAAAAATGTACAAAAATATGTCATTAACCCTTGTTACTTGCAGCTTAAGCAGTCAACAGGTCAAGGCATCAGGTGAATTCATGGTACAAAGAGCAGATGGTATTTTCTTGAAATATGGATCATGTGATCATAATATGGAGCTTATTTGAGCTATAGGTTCATTTTGGAGCAAATTCCCAAGTGGCAAAGGCCCCAAATTCATCAGAACATTTTCAGGTCATCTAAGGGCCAATGCAGTCAACTGAGAAGTCAACTGTGGGTTTTGAATTGAGAAATTGAGTTTCTTCATCCCATTCATGTCCAAATAATGCTTATTCATCATTTCAAAGATCAAGGTTGAAGAATTTGAGGTCAAGTCAAAAGTTTCCAAAAATGGAAAGTGACCTATAATTTCAACTTTCCAAAAATGGCAATTTTTTGATCCAACTTCAACTCAACTTTCCAACATCAAAGAAGCTTCAAATTAATTTTTTTCCAACATGAAAGTTGAAGATCTCTCTCTCCCATTTCCAAAACGTCCAAGATCATGAGCATCTGATGAATGGTTGAGGAGATATGATCAAATCATTGACAAGGGTGCTTGGAACTTCAAATGGCCATATCTTTTGATTCATAACTCCAAATTTGGTGCCTCTTTTTCTAAAATGCTTTGTCATGACATGAGCTTTTCAAAACATTCACCACATTGCATGAAATGTTGTCACATGATCATTTGCATATCCATGCCTTTTTTGGAGGGAAATTGCAAAATTCAAAAATGGTGCATCATGGGAACTTTCTACCATTGCCATTGGGTTTAAAAAATGATTTTGAGTGTAATTGATCAAGGAAATGGTACTGTTCACGTGGGATTAGTCCATGCACCATGCATTTTTGAAATTTTTCAAAACACCTTATTTTAATTAACCAAGTTAAGTATGGATTAGCAAGGTGATTAAGAGAGCATATAAATACTCTAATCTAACAGAATTTGGGGGAGGTTAATCATTTTTCACCATTTCAAGATCCAAATTCTCTCTCCCTCCAAAATTTTCTCTCAAGCATAATTCAAATTTTTTCCAAATAACATTGCTATTTCTTTCCATATTCTTGTTCTCTGGCTTTGGTTGAATGCAGATCAAGCTTTGGATTGTGAATTTCGTGCAAGAATCAAGTGTAGCAAGTTCATGAAGTTGAAGATGGAAATTCTGTTTTGAGCTAGATCTACACGTTTTCAAGCTTCCTTTTCTTCATCAAATATCATCACAAGCATTCTAGAGTGGATTTGGATCATTCAAAGCTTCAGATCGTGCGAATTCAAGAATCTGCTCTTCAAGAGGTCAAGTTTCGAATCTCTTAATTCTCAAATTCATTGCCATATTCTTGTAGATCTTGTGTTCCTGATGATTCTGAGCTAAAAATCACATGAAATGATGCATTATTGAATGAGATATGAATGATTCAAGTTTTGTGCACAAATTTTCTTTTGCTCGATTCTCTTTGATTATATGGAATTAGGCATAGTTGTTGCTCAATCTGTAATCACCATGGAAGGATCTTTGAAATGATATACTTGTTTTGAAAATATGGAAATTTTGTTCATACGCATGTACTGTTCATCTTCTTCTTCGTAAAGAAGATGAAGTTTTCCAGGTTAGCGTCCGAAGCTTCCATGTTAGCGTCCATTCTGGTTTTTGTACACGCTGGCCTAGGGTTTTGTTTGTATTGGTCCACGTTATTTCCTCGCTAGCATTTCCATTGGTTCACATTAGTCTGACCGCGCCAAATAAGCGTTGACTGTGCCACGCTGTTTAATGAAACGGTGCGTTTCATCTTATGGCGCGCTTCATTTCAAATGTTCACACGGATCGATTCCTGGCGAAGACAATTTTTCAAACGTTTTCACATATATGCCTTTCCCTCCATATTTCATGCCATGTGTTCATTTTGATTTCAATTTTTTCTTCCAACTTTAAAAATTCATATAAAATTGAAAAATGCTCCAAAAAATACCTGGTTTTTTGCTACTTGTTCATTGAGATGTCCTCTATTTGATGATGTTAATTTTTGAAGTTGTGCTTGGCTGGATTTTGATTTGTGTTAGAATATGTGAACATGTGTACATTTGTGACCTTGCTCCATTCATCTTATCATGAAATGCTTGATTTTAATCCAAATGCCATGAATTTTACATGATTGTTCTTAATATGTTGATGGATGTTTTGGTTTTGGTTTGACATTTTTCTCATCTGTCATTTCTGTTTTATGTACATGTTAACATGGTGTGACAATTTGTGTCACACAATTGGATGATCAGCTTGTGCAATTTCATTTCCATATCAAATGACCTCTGTTGATTCTGATTTTTTGTATGATGATTGTATTGGATGTGTTGAATGTTCATGAATTTTTCCAGAATTATTTGAATCATTTCTGTTTTGATTTAGAATTTTCATTCTCAATGTCCAAATATGAGCTTTGAAATTGTCTTTGACTTCCCTTGCACATGAAATGTTTTTGCTTGATGATTTTGATGTGATCCTTTTTAGGACATGTTAATACGTGTTTGAAGTTGCATTGTGTTGAATTTCAGCTCCTGTTTTGAATTTTTTCTTCACCTTTGACCCTAGGCTTTGACCCTAGTGGTTTGTACTTACATATGAGCTTTGAATTTCAGGTTCAAGCATCCAAATTCCATGGTTAATGTTGCTTCATCATTTGAATGTTGATATTTGCTATTGATTGCTAACATTTGTTGTTTTGTAGGTTGATGATAACTCATTTCAGTTTGCCTTATGGCTTATTTGTTGCACATTGGGATTATTTTGTTGTTGACTGTTGTCTGTTTATCTGATTACTGTACTGATTTGTTTAGTTGTTTACATAGGTACCTAAGTTGCTTTAAGTTCATTTGAACTTTGCTTTGCTTTTGCTTGTGGTTGGCATACCACTTAGGTATAATCCCTAATCTTCATGTAGTCTGGAAGACCTGTCATGTTATTTTGGCAGGCACCTGTCTGAAGCCCTCCTTAAGAGGCCATGTTCTTGTTTGTTTATCTTTGTACCAAGCAGGTTATGTCCTCTTAAGAGGCAATTGGCAGATAAAAGGGATGTGTAATCCATCCCCTGCTATTCAGTTGTGTCATTCACTTTGCTCACACCATGTGTGGATGCACTTTGAATAAAAAAACCCAAAATCTTGTCCATAGAGTCAGTCATTTGTGGAGAAGAGTTCCTACATTCTGAACTCCCACACTTTCTATTGATTAAAGCTCTCCCAGGCCAGGGATAAGAGCTATGAGGCATAACCCTCATCTCCATTTCATCTGCTTCACCCTAACTCTCAATGTTAGGGTTAAGAGCTCAAAACACCCCATTCCAGTTGGCTTGTTTCTAAAGCCTAACCTTGCTTGAGCCTATTGATTGTGTATAGTGTGTGCTAATTGGTTGCTTGTTGGCTTGTTTGCCCATATGTGCATAATTGTTTTTGTGTGCCTCTGTACATTGCTTTCATCTTTAAACATTAATTGTATATCATTTCATGATCATTGTTCATACTTTGTGACATGTTGTTTTGTCCGTTGAGGAGTCAATTGTAAGTCCATTTATTGGCAATTGTTTCCTGTGATCTGGTAGGAGTTGGGACTAAGACCATTGATTGGCATCCCATTTCCTTGGAGTCGAGTGTAAGACCATTTATTGGCAACTTGTTTCCTCTTGCTTATTGCATTTGTTTTCTTTGTTTTGTGAGACTAGTATAAGTCCATTGATTGGCATCTGGTATCCATGTTTTCTTTGTTTTGTGAGACTAGTATAAGTCCATTGATTGGCATCTGGTATCCATGTTTTTTCTTTGTTTTGTGAGATTAGTGTAAGTCCATTGATTGGCATCTGGTATCCATTTTGGTTTTTTATGAGTCTAGTGTAAGTCCATTGATTGGCATCTGGTTTCCATTTATGTTGTTATTTGCTTGTTGTCTTTTCCAAAGGAATCACTTGAATCATCTACATATGATCTCAAGAGATGAACACCTAAGAAGTTTTGCATCCCTTAACCTCCCACCTTTTTGTTCCTTAAACCTCCATTTGCATGTTAACTCAAACCAAAAAAATATTGTGCAAACATTTTCATTTCTTTGTAAACTAGAAACCAAGGCCTTAAGCCTTTGATTTTTCAAACTTCATTTTCATAATACTTCTTTTGAATTGAATTCTAATCATACTTTGACCATCTTTTGTGAATAATTCCAATTGACTAATTCCACTCATTCAATTGTTTTGTGGCTTTGTCCATTCTTGATAAGTTTTCATACATTAGCCATAGATCTCAATTATCTTAGTGGTTGATGTGGATCTTGTTAGACTATGGCACGGATCTAGAAGGGGGGGGGGGGTTGAATAGATCCCAATTAAAAACTTGAGTCGGCGCTACCAATTTAAAGATTGGTTTTGAAAATTTGTTTTAAGTGCGGAAGCAGCCGAGGAAAAATGTTAGTCTAAAACGAACCGTTATTGGAAAACCGGATATGCGTTAAGCTAATGGATTAGAGATAAAGTGAAATACAAATCACTACACTATTTGCACAATCAATGATATATTTCACTTACTAGCAAGCCTAGTTCCAATGATCCAAAATACCAAATTAAACTAGATGCAAACTTAAGACAACTTTGGCTTATGCAAATTAACAAACACTTGGTGTGCATAAACACTCTAAGTGATATTTGAGTTGAGTAAGTAATTCAAATTGACCTAGTACAATATACTATTGTACTTTGTTATTCAAACAGGAGTTTTAATCTCTTACTCAACTTATATCAATGTTTGGTAAAATTGCTTAAACTAAAATCACTTAATTTTTAAGCTGAAAAACACTTATGCAGAAAATTAAAGAAGACAGAGATTTGATGAGGCAGTTCCCCCGCCGTCCTCGCTTCGGGGTACGTCTACCCTCAATTCTAAACTTAGAATTGAGATGATTTTATTAGATATCACCTGTGAAATTTAACGGTTTATACAAGGATTGCAAAGCAAGTAAACAACAGAACTCTCAATGTGTTGAATGCTGCTTCCTTTCCTTGTTCCTTGATTCAAGACGAATCAAGACCTTCGATCGTTGTTGCTAGACCTCCGATTCCAGCCCCTTTGTTGAAGAATATTCCGTTCTTCAAACCCTCGGCCCGGCTGATCTCAAACACAATGAATCGAACCTGAATCCTTTAATTCAATATCACCGAATCCGCTACTAGACTGATGAAGACTTCCTCTTCTCAATCACCTTCGCTCAGCTGAATATTGATGAAGTAATTCGTCCAAAAACCCCCAAACACAAACCGGTATTGGAGGACAAAACCCTAACGGTTTTAATCAAGAAAGAACCTGCCACAAGCTTCAACTCGAACCGGATTCTCCAATCGTAGCTTCGAACCTTATCACCTTTAATCAATCACAAACCACATCAAAAGTAATTGTGTGCAGTTGATGTGTTGTGAAATGATGAGGATGAAGATGATGAATCTTGGACACCTTTTTCACTCTTTCTTGTTTCCTTGAACACTTGAATTCAAATTGGCAAATGTTGGTTAATAAAAGTGTTTTGACTTCTATTTATAGTAGCTAGCAAACCAACCAACAATAACAGCTTTTCAAACAGTGGAAAGTACTCAGAAAACTGAGTATACGCACGAGCGGTCGACCATAGGTCGGCGTGCGCTGACCCGTGGGAGATGCGCCGACCCTTATGGTCGACTCAAAGATTTCATGTGCTGACCCGTGGATAGCATTACTATGCCATGCGCCGACCTGTGGTCGACTCAAGGGTTTTATGCGCTGACCCGTGAGCTATGCGCCGACCCTTATGGTCGACTCAAGCAAGTATGCGCTGACCAATCTCCAATTTGTCTGAGTTATGCGCTGACCCGTGAGCTATGCGCCGACCCTTATGGTCGACTCAAAGTCTTCAAATCTGCAAAAATTTGTGTTTTGTGATTTTCATGCATTTCGTCATGATCACATTTTGTCCACATATGTTTTTAAGAATTATAACAGATTTAGATAAGCATAGGAAAGGATATGATAGGTAATGTGTTACATTTGTTTGTAGACGTGCATGGTGGTCATTTGTCATCATCGAAACTTGCGATCGTATGTTGTCTGACTTTTTACCTTTACAAATCTCACCTTTTGTCCTTAGTGATTGAATTGTAATACTTCCTTGCTTATTATACGGCATGGTCCCTCACTAGCAAGTTGAAGTTGTTCTCACATGGTGGACTTGTGGTTGTATAGGTTGAGTTTTCTCCCGTGGATAATGAAAGACCTTAGGGCTTTTGTTTAAAATCAATCCACTTACTTTTTGGAAATCTTTTAGCCGAACTACGGTGTTTTGATCCTTATCTTTCATGAAAAGGTACGTAGGCAATGGGTTTCATCCATCCAAACACAAAAATAACTAACTTGTATATTCTTTTCTCATCTCTTCAATCAATGTTTGCACAAAAATATTTCATAAACAAATAATGATACAACAAGTTGTGAAAAGAGGTTCCCTAGGAGTACCTAGGATGTTGTGGGTGCCTAACACCTTCCCACAACATAATTACCCCCTTACCCAGATCTCTGACCTTTCATTAGTTTTCTATGTGTAAAACTTCTTAGGCTTTTGTTCGCTTTTTAGCCATTCCTTTGGATAAATAAAAGTGCGGTGGCGACTCTATCTTTGTATGCTTTGCTTTTGATTTAGTCAATAAATCATAAAGTGACGAATACACCGCTACACGTACGAAATCTTAAGCTCCAAAGCTCTCTTATTAACCCAAGAAGTGTAACCTTCCAAAGCTACACAATTACGCGGACCAAACTCGGCTTTTCCCTTCCTATGAGTATTATGCCAAGCATGCACCATTCAACTCTTCAAATTTTATGGATATTTACCCTCTTGATAGAACAAACCTTTTAACTGAATGTTATTAGGTTTATCCTTCAAAGGGAACTCAAGCTGACGATGAGCGAAATCAGGGTCGTAGTTGATTCCTCCTTGTGTACCAATAAGAGGCACATTAGAGAACTCACTACAACTGTCAATAATCTACAAGCCATCATATGTAGAATCATACCAAACAATATCATCATTAGTGAGAGACATGAGTCTCTGAGACCACCATAGACATTGCTTGTTCTCCAATAAGACGGGTGTCTTAGGCAAGTGCAAAATAAACCACTTGTACAGAAGAGGAACACAACACGCAACGGTTCCACCACCTTTATAATTCCTTAAATGCAAAGAGAAATACGTGTCACCCAGCAAAGTCGGAACAAGATTCCCAATCAAGAAAATGCTAATGGCGTTAACATCAATGAAGCTATCAATGTTAAGGAACAACACTAGACTATAGATGAGCAAGATAAAAATGGATTCAAAAGCGTCCATGATACCAACTTGAGCAAAAGCAGTAGTTCTACCAATGAGAAACTCAGAAGTTAACCCTAGAATCCTTCCTTTCTTCATCATATTAGCATCAACCTCGGATTTCTTCAAATGAAGAGCCTCAGCTATGACTTGAGACCTTGGAATCTCCTCTAATCCACCGAAAGGCACCTTGTTAGACATGAGTATACCTAAGAGATGAGCATACTCTTCCAACTTGGGCAAAAGCTGATAATCAGGAAAAGTGAAGCACCGATAAACAGGATCATAGAACTAGAACAAGACACTCAAGAGTCCTTCCACAACTTCGGTAGACAATACAGATAGAAGCTTCTCATGACGTTGCTTGAAATCCAAGGGATCTAATACAAAGGATGATAGCTACCTTAACTCTTTCAAGTTGGGACATCTGAAACTGTACTTTTTGGTGTTCTTTAGCCCACAATCCATTGTCTGAAAAATATTTGCAAACATGACCTTAGTTCCTTGAAAATTATTAATGTGATGAATGTTATGATGTGTATGAATGCAACAATCACACACAAGGGATCACACATAAGGCAAACACAAACAAAGGTCACGGGACGGATCAAGTCATCATCAAGATCAATCATCCATTTTGGTGGATTATGGTTTTTTCACCTTATCAACACCCAAGATCCATTGATTCTGATGATAACTGATCCGATCAACTGATAATCAGAGGGTTTGTTGTGAGTCACGAGCATGGATTCAGGTTAATAAAATCATCCTAAAGGAGTATACTAAGGATAAAAACCTGTAGAGCGTGTTCTAAGAAGTTCCTAAAGTCGTTATCCCATCTATCGAACACTATAGGTTAGGATGACTGACTCATCAACCCATAGTATTCTCAAGAGAAACTCTTCTGAGTGTAGTATCGCATAACAATTGTTATCAAGTCTACACTTGAACAGTCTCAGCACTACATCCTAAATAGGCCAAGTTGGTTGAAATTATCTACAATCCTCAGCTTCTCGGACTCCCAGGTCAGCAAAAGTAATGTCTATCCATGACTTACCTGTGTGACATCAGTAATTCCAAGGGGGTCTCCACTAAGTAGATGGATCTCAAGCCAACTCGTTAAGGACTACTCCACACGAGTCGAACATGACTATACAATCCTCATATCTTAATTGCACTCAAGTTCGGGTTAGAACTTATCTCACCACTCAGAGATCACCAAGCATAAGAGATAGAGAGTATCACATAACAATATATACAAAAAAACATCAAATATCAACAAATATAATACACATAAAAAGTAGGCTATATCCACTGAGGACTACTCCCCATTAGAGTCACCACTTTCTTTTTGTAGTGGTAAATTCATGACCATTGAGCTATTGATTAACACAACATCAATATAACTAGAGTCGCCACTACGCTTTTATTGTTTCTAAAGGAAAAGGGAAAAAGTACGAACAAAACCCAAAGATAAGAAGTTTTCAAAACAAAACTAATAAAATGTCAGAGGTTAAAGGTAAGAGGGTTGGTTACACGGAGGGAAGGTATTAGCACCCAAAGTGTCCTAGGTACTCCTATGGAGCCCTTTTTATGTGCAAGTGTTTTAGTTGGAAATGATGTTCGCTAAAATTTTAATGTGGGGATGAGAAAAGAATTCATTAATTATATTTTTGTGTTTGAAAATACCTTCGGTCTTATGCCTACGTACCAACATAAAATGAGGGATCAAAACCTCGCAGTTTATGGTAAAAATTTCAAAGATTGGTGGATTGGTTTTAACAAAATCTTAAAGATCTTTTGGCATCAATGGGATAATACTCAACCAAACATCCACCAATAATGAGTGCTTTACAACATTTAAGAGGGAAGGTTCCAACTTGGATTCAATCAACAAGTATGCCACTGACCCCTAGTAAATGGAAAGACTTATGATCAATGTCATGGAATGGGAGAATTATATCTCAACCAAAGATAACTCATATATAAATGCTTTCTTTTGAAAAAATTAAAAGCAAAAGGCACAATATAGCCAAAAGGATTAGATGAGGTTGTTAGTTCTTTTTGTCTTTTTTTTTTGAAATTAAAGTCAATATGATTAAGTTTATTCACAAGTTTGATTAAGAAGATATTTTGAAAATCAATGGCATATGGCCAAAGTTTCTACTCATCAAAACAAATCTAAGTTGAAAACACAAACAAAGAAGGTTTTAAAATGAGGGAGAGATACTGAATTTTAAGAACGAAAGGAGGATATAAAGGTATTATCCTAAACAAAAATTAAAAGTTTAGAGTTGAAAAGATCTGACCAATGGAATATAATACACAAGACAAGAATGTCAGGTAGAAACACATTTTATTTGCACTATTAAGAAGGCAACAAGCATAACCATCCAAGAAATTAATATGAAGATCATAGGCATCAAATAAAGATAGCTAACTGTAAGACCCTAATTTTGACCCTAAGATCCCTTATGGCATCATGTTATTGCACAAGTGCATTGCCTCAAGGATCATAGCATGTTTGACTCCTTAACCCTAGGGTTAGGACTTGTTTGAGTGATTTGAGATCACCAAGCATGCTTGAATTTTATGTTATTGCTTTCTTATTTGATTACTAACCAAAAACACAAAAATATGTCACTAACTCTTTTTTTAAGCTCAAGTGATCATGTGCTCCACAATGCTCCTAGGAGGCTCCTAAGCCTGATGCAATGGCTAGATGAAGATGAGAAAAAGCATGACAATGGTACAAAAAGTTCCTAATTATCATATATGTCTCCCAAGTATCTCAATTTTCCAATTTGATCAAGATAACCCAAAGGTCTTGAAGATTGTTTCCCAAGGAAACCCTAATTTCCCTGTGCTTTGACTATGCCTTGCCCATGAAGCAATCTCAACCTATGATCAAATTTAATCAAGTTAAGTTATTTCATTTATCATTTTATGCATATATGAGCCTATTTGAGGCCCCTCAATCATTTATTCATCAAGATTGGAAGTTTTACTTTGAAAAGTTGACCAGTCAAGTCATCTGACTAAGCTGAGGATCAATGAGATATAAAGTTTGATGTATTTGTCAAATGAAGATGACCCCAAAATGAAACATGTTCCTAAGAACCATATGAAAAACTTTCATGTTCATCAAAAATCCATTTGAAGCTTGGAAGGTCATCATTCATTTTAAAACATTATAGGTCATTTTGACTGAAACCCTAATTCTGGGTCAACTTTCCAAGGGAATAACTTCCTTAATTTTTATGATTTTGAGGTGAAACCAAACGCATTGGAAATCTTGAGATGTCTACTTCAGATGTTATGTTGGACATAATTGCATAATCTTAAAGGAAATACATGTGATATTGCAAAACATTATAGGTCATCTTGGACCTAATTCATTGACTTTGAAAAAGTACCCAACTTAAAATGCCCATAACTTTGTCATAGAAAATTCAAATGATGCAAACTTTGAGTCTATATTGACCATTTTGAAAATATCTACAACTTTGATATTGGAGATTTGTTCATGTGAAACATGTATCATGAGGACAGAGGGGTTTGATTAAGCTTACTTTTGGTTAACTTTTTCAAAGTGATTTGAATATGTTTTATACTTGAACTTTCCAAGCCAGTTTTGATCAATTTTCACATGTCAAATGATTTTTTGCCCAACATGACTTTTATTCCTTATTTCAATAGCTTTCCAACCATTACTCACAATAGTCATTAGGATCTACCATTTGGAAGATTCGAATTTCTTTTCATTTATGTGCACTTTTGATATTTTATGTTAAAATTGGAAATGCAAGCATTCTTCACTCCAACTGCACGACCACATGCCTTCCTCATGATATCAGCAAGCTTTTTCAGCCATCCATGGGCCTCTCACACGTTCATAAAGGCCCATGCGCTCAAAATTTCAAATCCCATGCACATGAGCAAAGTGTAAACTCAGCTGCATTCACCTATAAATAGAGGCTTCTTCTCCTTCATTTCACAACCTTTTGGAGATCCCATATGTTGCAGAACTGAAACCATAACCCTCACCGAAGGAATCACTCATAATTTTTCAGATTTTCGAGCTTGAAATTCCTTAGCCAATCATCTTCCCTACACTCAGAGATCAAAGAGGAGCAAAAAGCTTGAAGAATTCGTGGCCAGAAGCTCCTCATTTTGAAGGTATAAACTCAAACTATTTGGATCTGAAACTCCTAATTCAATGTAGTTTTCTTGTGTTTTGGTGGTTCTTTGAAGTCCCCATACTTGAGGCAAGCTTTTGGTGCATTCAATTTTCCATTTCATGAACAATCCGTGTGGACACCATGATTTTCTCCTTCATCTTTCTCTCAATATAGGAAGAATGAAAGAAATCCAATGGTACAGTGATGATCTACATCACACGAGCTTCATTTCCATGTCCTTGTTTTTCATTTTTGTTGAGATTTATTTTTCTGCAAATCTGGCCGGAATCTGTTGGTTGGCCGGGGAAGACGGTGGTTTCCACAACCACCACCATGTGTGCAGCTCATGGCCTTTGGATCTCTCTCTCACGATCTAATCTCATGCGTCCCTTTTAATTACTTGTTTTAATTCATTATGTGGTGTTGTTGACTTAAGTGCATCGTGTGTCCTCAAATCCAAGTCGTGCACCATTGCCACGTCAATTAATGAATTGGATCCGGTGGCTCAACATTTTTGGTTTTATTTCATTTTCCTTTTATTTTCTTTAATTCATTCTATTTTCAAAAATTCATTAAAAATTCATATGAAGTCAGAAAAATATGAGACCAACTTTGAAATTTTTCTTGAAAAATCTAGTTTCATATTATGATTTTTAATTATTTTTGTGACTTCATTTGATATTTTTCATGAATTATTTGGTTTTTAATGATTTTAATTCATTTTAAAATGCTTTCTGACTTTTAAAAAATACAAAAATATTTTCATATCATCTATTGGTCATGATAAGTCAATGAAAAATAGTCTTAACAATTTCTTGATTGTTTTGAGATTGTTTGAGATTTTAATTCATATTATGCTATTTTTTGGTTGTTTTTAATTGATTTTAATTACTTTCTGACTTTAAAAATTTGTGAGAAAATTAGTCAAAGTGTGTTTGACTATGTTGAACCTATGAAAATTTAATTGGACTTTTTGAAGTTGCTTTGAATTAAATTTGAGGTTCAATTTTGTTTGTTTATTTTTTATTTGTATTTTCTTTTAATTCAAAAAATACCAAAAAAATATTGTGGACTTCTTGACTTGTTATATTCATTTCTCTTCTGTTTGGTGTTGATCAAGGTTGAATTGATTCAACTTTGATCAAATTCATTGGATCTTGTGGTTTGAGAATCCTAAAGGATCATCACCTAGAAGATGAATGAATTTGATCAAGGATGAGTTATCCCTTGATTAATTGGGATTGGTTGTTGACTTCTTACCCCCCTCCCTTTCATATTCATCCATTTCTGTCCCTCAATGGCTAATGAGTTAAAGTCTTGAGGTTGGTCTTGACAAATAGGAGTTTAATCTTCTTTGATCCAAACCAAACTCAACTTGATCCATGATCAAGTGAGTTATTTTGTGTCAAAGATAGGTTACTTCTTGGTCAAGCAAATAACCAAAGGTAAATACAAGGCCCTTCCCCTTTTGTTTGGCATGGCAAGTTCATGGAGCTTGGCTTACTAGTCATGACCTCTAACTTGTGTTCTTTGCCTATATTCTTATTGACCGACCTCAGATAGGTGTGACTACTATATTAGTCCACTTACGATTGCTTAACATGGCGCTACATTGTCTTATGACAAACTAACATAACTCTACTAACTACTAACTTTAATTTGAGCTTTTAAATTCTTGTCATTTACTTTCAATGTCATTTATTTCTTGCTCATTATTCATCTTGATTTTCATTTTTGCTCACTTGAGCACATATTTTATGTTTATGTCATTTTTCTTTTGCTCATTTGAGCCCATTATTGTGTATAAATATATTTCTATTTTGTGTTGGTTTTGTGTTTGTTTTGATGTGAACCAAAATACAAAAGGAGAAAGGACTTAGAATTAGGATTCACCCATGCTTAAAGGAGTTCAAGAGAAACTAGGCCTCATGCCTTTAGAATGCAAAATGCGTTGAAGAGCAACTAGGCCTCATGCCTTTAGAACGCTAAAATTCAAAGTTAACCTCAAAGGACTTCTCCTCAAACTTATTCTTTGTCCATCCCCTTTATTATGTTGTGAGCTTTTTTTATGTGTGTTTTTGTGTGATAGGAACCTCATCTTAAGATTGTGAAAAGAGGACCATTGTCATGAGTAGCCAAGTTAAGAGCCAAGCCAAATGGAGATCCTAGGAGCTTGAATTCAATTTATTGATTTCTTGTTTTGTGTGCTAAATCCAAAGGAAAGGAGCGTCTTGAGTCATCTCTATGACTCCAAGAAAAGGAACTCCAAGGGTTATCTCTCCCCTTTTATCTTTGTATGCTTTAGGAATAGCCCTTCTCTCTTCTCCCCACTCTAACCAAGCCAAAAATAATTTTCAAAACTTTGACTTTATTTCAAATTAGAAACCTAGGCCTTAGGCCTTTGACTTTTCAAAACCATTTTCATAAATACTCATTGTAAATAAACTTTAATCCAACTTTGACCTCATTTTTAAAATAAATTTAACTTGTAAATATAACCCATTTCAAGTTGTTTTTGTGGTCCCAATGGAAACTTGTTAAAACTTTTTCAAAAACATTAGTCAGAGGTTTGAGTTATCATAGTGGTTGATGTAAATCTCACTTCATCCTTAGTGTTGGATTGTAAGCCTTCCATGCTTATTATAGGGTTAACCCCTCACTAGCATGTTGAAGCCTTCCGCACATGGTGGATTGTTGGTTTAGGTTGAGTTTTCTCCCTTTGATAACAAAAGACCTTAAGGCTTTTGATTAAAATCAATTCACCAACTTTTGAAATTTTTACCACGAACTACGAGGTTTTGATCCTCCTTTGTGATGGTACATAGGCAATGGGTTCATCCATCCAAACAACAAAATTTGTAAATATAATCTATTATCTTCTCATCCCTCCAATCTTTTTGCACAAATATTTTCACAAATACCAACCTCCAACACATATTTGCAAAAAGGGTTCCCTTAGAGTACTAAGGATGTTTTGGATGCGTAAAACCTTCCCATTTCATAACCAACCCCCTTACCTAGATCTCTGACATTTTTATTAGTTTTTTATTTGAAAAACTTATTACTTGGCTTTTGTTCGCTTTTTAGCCTTTCCTTTGGACAAATAAAAGTGAGGTGGCGACTCAAATTGTATGTTGACTTTTGGTTTAGTCAATAAACCTAAAGGAAACGAAAACCCCGCTACAGAAAAGTGGCGACTCTAGTGGGGATACAAAGAAGGCCCTGTGGGTTTAGCCTACTTTTCACTTGTATGTGTTTTATGTTTATATTTATTTGTGGCATATTTTATTGCAAATTTGGGATGAATGTATTATTTGTAATGTAGGAATTGCTTGATATTAATTGCTTGTATGCTTGGTGGTTTCTTGTGAGATGAGTTCTATACTCGAACTCAAGTGTACTTATGATAAGAGAATGGCATAGTCTTGTTGACTTGTGTGGAGTTAGTCCTTAACAAGTTAACTTGCAAGTCCATTCACTTGGTGGAGGTTTTATTGGGATCACTAATGTCACACGAGTAGTCATGGTTAGGCATTACTCTTTCCAATATGAACCCTAGAAACCAAGGACCTTAGATACCTAGCCCATCTTGACCTATTTTAGAACGTAGTGTGAAGGTCGTTCAAGTGTAAGACTTGATGCGATTGTTACGCGATACTACACTCACAAGAGTCCCTCTTGAGAATATTTTTGGAGTACGAGTAGTCGTTTTATCCGATAATATCCGAAAGATGGGATGATGACTATGGGAACCTTCTAGAACATGCTTGTCAGGTTTAACCATAGTACACTCCCGTTGGGTAGTTCTTAACCGAGACTCCATGCTCGTGACTTACAACAAACCCGTGATCCACGGTCGATCCGTTCTCGTATATCCTCAAAATCAATGGAACTTGGGTGTTGATAAGGTGTAAACCATAATCCACCAAAATGGATGATTGATATTGACGATGACTTGAGCCATCCCGTGACCTTTGTGTGGTGTGACTTGCTTGATCCTTGAGTGTGTTTGTTGCATCTATGCATCCATGCATCCATCCGCATTCATGTCATCGACAATAAGATTTTTACAAGGAACTTAAAAGGTCTATTTACAAATTTTCAAACATGGATAAACAAAGACGGAATACGAAGAAGTACAATTTCAGACAACCCGACTTGAGAGAGTTAAGGCGTATAACATATTATGTATTAGAGCCCTTGGAGTTCAAAGCTCACTATGGGAAGCTTCTAGCTATTCTCTCTACCAAGGTGGATGAGGGTCTGATTAGTGTGTTGGTGCAGTTCTACGATCCTCTGTATCGGTGCTTCACTTTTCCGAATTTCTAGCTTTTGCCTACATTGGAGGAGTACGCTTATCATATGGGTATACCTATACTTGACCGATTGTCGTTCAGTGGTTTGGAGAAGATTCTGTCTTCTCAAGAGATTGCTGACATGCTTCAGGTGGAGGTATCCGACATTGTTGCCAATATGACTACCAAGGGTGGAATTCAAGGTCTCCCGTCTGATTTTATGATTGCAAAAGCTACCTTGTTTGGGAAGGCCATGAGTAAGGAAGCTTTTGAAGCCATATTTGTACTCCTCATCTATGGGCTAGTGTTATTTCCCAACATCGACAACTTCGTGGATGTAAACGCTATTAGGATTTTCTCTTCTCTTAATCCCGTTCTGACTCTATTGGGTGACACTTATTTCTCAATGCATATGAGGAATGCGAAGGGTGGTGGTTCCATTGTATGTTGTCTGCCTTTGTTATACAAGTGGTTTATTTCGCACTTGCCTTAGACGCTCGCCTTCAAGGAGAACAAGGGATGTCTACGGTGGTCCACGAGACTTATGGCTCTCACTAATGATGATATCTCTTGGTATAATCGTGTTTATGATGGTGTTAAGATTATTGATTCTTGTGGTGAGTTCTCCAATGTACCTCTTCTTGGTACATGTGGTGGAATTAACTACAACCCTGCTTTGGCTCGCTGTCAGCTTGGGTTCCCCTTAAAGGATAAACCTAACAACATTTTGTTGGAAGGCTTATTCTTTCAAGAGGGTAAAGATCCCCAAAACTTGAAGGATAGGACGGTCCTCGCCTGGCGCAAGGTTCATAGGAAAGGGGGGAATGAGCTTGGTCCGAAGAACTGTGTTGCTTTGGAGCCTTACACCTCTTGGGTAAGGAAGAGAGCCCTCGGGTACCGCATGCCGTATGAGTATCCAAGACCTACCCCTATGGTTATGGTTGGGCCTTTAACCCTCCCTAATCAAGGAGTATAAGAGTTGAGAGACGAAGATCGTTCGCGTGCTTGGGTTCGTGAGCGTGAGGAGCTTCTTCAGCAACTCAAGGATAAGGATGCAATGATCGAGTTTCTAGAGCATCAGGTTATTGATGAGCCCGATGATGTGGTTACTTCTCTCCTGCCTCACTCATCTAGGTTTTGGAAGAAGAGATATGATCAGCTTGCCAAAGAGAAGGCCGACATGGAAGCAGCTTATGAGAGAGAGGTGAAGAGGCTTCGTGCGACGTATCTTCCGATCTCGAAGGCTTTAGACAATTGCTTCTAGGGCTCCATAGGATGTTTATTCTCCTTTTATCTTGTATTGTATTTTGTTACCAAAACTGTACTACTTCTTTGGTGTAAAAAGTTTCCAAATATTATATTGCTATGAGTATTCCATATATGTCTCAAAAAGTTCAATATTTTTCAAAATATTTGCAAATGGACCCTTATAAAGTTCCTCCGATAAAAAACAAAAACATATGCACGAGCATTGCATGCTCATATGCATAAGCAGGTTTTAGTTCCGAGCTCTTGATACAGTGGTCTAACTCTTGGCTCTTCATTTATTTTGAAGACAAGCTGACGCATCCATACCGCACTCGCGCAAACATCAAGGAAATGGATGAACAACTAGAGAACGAGAACAGAGAACTCAAAGAGGAAGTCAACCGGTTATCTGCTCTGGTGGAGTCTCTGCTCCAAGCTCAGAAGCAATCTGTGAATGTGCAAGCATGGGTGTCCAATCAAGCGCCTGAGGTAGCTCCTACCTCTATACCAGCCCCTGCTATAGGATCAGCCAGTGTCATGCCTTCCAGTTACCCTTGGGGGATGCCCCATAATTTCATGCCTGAAGGACATCATCCGCAAGTGCAAGTTCAGTCGGCATCTAGCCCGGTCCCTGTGGTGCCACCCCCGATGGTTAATTCTGTTCCTACTCTAGCTCACATTCCTTAAGTCTGTGTTGACGAGACTATCTACCATTTCGAGGCCTTTGAGAACCCGGATGTGTATGATAAATTAGATGAGATGAGAGACCAGTTCTCTGACTTGAGGAAGGAAATGAAGGCCCTTAGAGGGAAAGCCTTGTTTGGGAAGAGCGCCTATGAGCTCTATTTGGTCTGAAATGTAAAGATTCCAATGAAATTCAAGGTCCCAGACTTTGAAAAATACAAGGGGAATAGCTGTCCACTCATCCATTTGGTTATGTATGCTAGAAAAATGTCTACGCATACCGATAATGACCAACTGCTCATCCATTATTTTCAAGACAGACTGTCTGGCGCTGCCTTGAAATGGTATATGGGTCTTGATTGTGGCTATGTGCGCACTTTCAATGACCTCGGTGAGGCTTTTGTAAAGCACTAAAAGTACAACGTGGATATGGTTCCGGACAGAGATGAACTGAGGGAGATGTCCCAAAAAGATAAGGAAACCTTCAAGGAATATGCCTAGAGATGGAGAGAATTTGAAGCTCGGATAGTGCCACCATTGGAGGAGAAGGAGATGACAAAGATCTTTTTGAAGACTTTGAGCTCTTTCTATCATGAGCGCATGATTGCTAGTGCTCCCTCGGACTTTACCGAAATGGTAAATATGGGGATGAGGCTAGAAGAGGGAGTCCGTGAAGGACGTATGTCCCGTGATGATTCTTCGGCAAAGAAGTATGGAGGATTTTCCAGGAAGAAGGAAGGGGAGACTCATGTTGTTTCTTCCCATAATAAAAGAAGACCCTTTGTGAGGAGGAAGGAAGTCCGACCAGTCGTCAACCAACACCAGGTGGCTCATATAACACCTGCTTTCAGAGAAGCTCAACAATAACAACAATCTCGTCAACAACAACAGGCTTACCAACCTTGTAACAACAATAACAACAACAGTACCAGTAATTATGAGAGAAAAAAGGTGACTTTTGACCCGATTCCTATCACCTACACTGAATTGTACCCTTCCTTGATTGATAGGAAGTTGATAACTCCACGTAATCCTCTTGCTGTGCCAGCCAATCCGCAATGGTGGTACAAGCCTGAACTTCATTGTGTGTATCATTCTGGTGCGCCCAGACGTGATGTGGAGAATTGCTTTCCGTTGAACACCAAGGTGCAAGACCTTGTGAGGAGTGCGATACTATTCTTTGAGGATGTAGGCCCGAATGTTATGAAGAACCCATTGCCCGAGCATGGGAAAGCGGCAGTCAACATGGTCCAGGGTTGCCCTGGAAAATATAAAGTCCTTTATGTGAATGATATAAGGTAGTCCCTGGTGGAAATACATAGGTTGTTGTGTGAGCACAGTCACTATGAGTACGATCACGATAGGTGTCATGTGTGCACTCTCAATGAAAGAGGATGCCGCAAGATAAGAAGGGATATCCAAGAGATGCTAGACCAAGGGATGATTGAGATACTTCAAAATCGTGATGAGGATGAAGTTGATGTTATTACCCCCGTGTTCAATATTCCTGATCCTGTTGTCATTAAGTATGATGGCAGCAAAAGGAAGGTGGTGTCAACTCTTGTGATAAAGCTTGCGGGCCCTGTTCCGTATGTGTTAGATAAAGCGGTCCCGTACCGTTACAATGCTGTTATGCTGGAAGATGGGAAGGAGGTGTCGTTGCCCTCAACCTCTGTTGTAAGCATATCCAACGTTAGTGGAGTGACCCGTAGTGGTCGTGTTTTCTCGGCTCAGCCGAAATCCCATGAAAACGTCGTGAAGAGAGATGTTGTTAGTCTTGCCGGTCCCGTGGGAATGTCTTCTTCAAATCATTCTATTTCTGTTGTGAAGGGTGTTGACCGTGTTGTAGTCAAAGCTGATAAAGCTCCTATGCTAGTTGGCCAGTCTGGCATATTGAGTGAGGATGGCGATGAGATGCTGAGGCTCATCAAGAGGAGCGAGTACAATGTTGTGGAGTCGTTGCTTCAAAATCCATCAAAGATATTTGTCCTATCTTTGTTGATGAATTCAGAGCCACACATGAGGCGTTGCAAAGGGTGTTGGACGTGGCATATGTGGATCACGATGTCACAATTGAACAGTTTGATAACATTGTTGCAAATATAACTGCCTGCAACAATTTGAGCTTCTGCGATGATGATCTTCTCGAGGAGGGAAAAGATCACAATTTGCCATTACATATCTCTATGAACTATAAATATGATGCCATGTCTAATGTGTTGGTGGACACAGGGTCATCACTTAATGTATTGCCAAAGTCCACTCTCGCCAAACTTTCGTATTAGAGACCTCCCATGAGGCAGAGTGGAGTGGTAGTAAAAGCTTTTGATGGATCGCGCAAGATCATGATCGGCGAATTAGACCTCTCGATCAAAATTGGACCTAGTGATTTCCAGATCACTTTCCAATTTATGGACATACATCCGTCATATAGTTGTTTACTTGGTAGACCATGGATTCACGAGGCATGCGCCGTGACATCCACCCTACACCAAAAAGTTGAAGTTCGTCAAGAACAAGAAGTTGGTGGTGATAGGGGGAGAGAAGGCTCTCTTGGTCAGCCATTTATCTTCCTTTTCCTACATCGATGCTGAGGATGAGGTTGGAACTCCATTCCAAGCCTTATCTATTGTTGAGCCTTCTAGGAAAGGACTTTCCTTATTTGTCTCCTACAATGACGCGAAGTTGGCCATCGAAAGTGGTGCAACTAATGGTTTGGGGAAAATGATAAAGATGGAAGATAATAAATCCCGGGCTGGTATAGGGTATTCTTTCGGTATTTCTAATGATCTTGGGTTGTTTCAGAGTGGAGGTTTCATCCAAACCGATGGAGATCAAGAAGTTGTTGCCATCATTGAAGAAGATGAAGAGGAATACTTCGACAACTTTGTCATACCTGGCGGGATCTGCAATAATTAGGTCGCTGTGGATGTTCCAACAGTTATCCATAAGTCAACGTAATATGTTCATTCCTGTTTAAAAACCCTTCTCCCGTGAAAAAAGGAGAAGTGAAGACATTGTTGGCATATTTTGTTAATATAATGATATTCATTCAATAATAGCGGGGTATTCGTTACCTTTAGATTTATTGACTAAATCAAAAGTAAATCACACAATATGAGTCGCCACCGCACTTCTATTTATCCAAAGGAAAGGTTAGAAAGCGAACAAAAACCGAGAAGTTTTATCAAATCAAAAACTAATAAAAATGTCAGAGATCTGGGTAAGGGGGTTGGTTATGCAATGGGAAGGTTCTAAGCACCCAAAACATCCTTAGTACTCTAAGGGAGCCCTTTTTACAAATTTTGTAAGGTAGGTTGGTATTTCTGAAAATATTTGTGCAAACATGATTGGGGAGATGAGAAAAGAATATACAAGTTATTTACAATTTTGTGTTTGAATGGATAAACCCATTGCCTACGTACCATCTTAAAAAGGTAGGATCAAAACCTTGTAGTTCGGGGTAAAAATCTCAAAAGAAGTTGGTGAATTGATTGGTCAAAAGCCTTAAGGTATTTTGTTATCAAAAGGGAGAAAACTCAACCTAAAACCACAAATCCACCATGTAAGGAGAGCTTCAACATGCTAGTGAGGGGTTAACCCTATAATAAGCATGGAAGACTTATAGTCCATCACTAAGGATATAGGTGAGTATTATATCAACCTCTAGGATAACTCAAACCTAATAGATAATGTTTATGAAAAGCTTTAACACACATGGTCATTGGAACCACAAAAACAATTGAGTGAGTTGTATTTACAAATGAAAAGTATTAACAAAGTAAAGTCAAAGTTGACTTAGGATTCAATTCAAAATAAGTGTTATGAAAAGAGTTTGAAAAAATCAAAGGCATAGTACCTAGGTTTCTAATTTTTTAAAGCAATGTTAATGTTTGCACAAAAATTTGGCTTGGGTTAGAGTGGAGAGAAGAAGAGAAGGGGCTAGGTCCTAAACATGCAAAGATGAGGGAAGAGAAATAAAACCACATTGGAGTTCCCTTCTTGAGATCATAAAGATGATCCAAGTTGCTCCTTCCTTTGGATTTAGCAATCAATAAGCAAATAACTCAAGCAATCAAGCAAATAATCAATCAAGCTCATAGGAATCTTCCAATTGGCTTTTGTATCTCTCACTTAGGATGCTCATGACAATAGTTCTTCTACTTGGCTCAAGTTTAGGATCCCTAGCACACAACAACACACAAATCAAAAAGTTCCACAATGCTATAGAAAGAATGGACAAGAGTGAGTTTAGAATTAGGGGTCCTATCAATGTCTTCTTCAAGATTAAGCATTCTAAAGGCATGAGGTCTAGTTGCTCTTTTGACAATTTATAGCATTCTAAAGGCATCAGGCCTAGTTGCTCTTCAAACTCCATTAGCATAGGTAAGATCCTAAAATCTAAGTCCTTTCTCCATTTGCATTGGGTTCACACAATCAAAACAAAACAAGCACAAAGCAATAGTATATACACAATAATATGCTCAAGTGAGCAAAAGGCAAATTGCATTAACATAAACATGAGCTCAAGTGAGCAAAGGGCAAAGACAAATTAATTAATGTGCAAGAAATTAAATTGAATTAAGGTAAATTGCAAGAATTAAATGCATGAATTAAAAGTTAGTGATTAGTAGTTAGTGTTAGTGTGCCATAAGCCAATTTAGCGCTATGTTAAGCAATCGTAAATGGACTAATGTAGTAGTCACGCCTATCTGAGGTCGGTCAATAAAACTATAGGCAACAAACACAAGTTAGAGACCATGACTAGTAAGCCAAACTCCTACAACTTGCTATGCCAAAAGAAAAAGAAGAATGATCTTGTATCGATTTAGGTTTTTTGCTTGACCAAGAAGCAACCTATCTCTAATGCAAAGCAATTCACTTGATCTTTGATCAAGATGAATTTGATTTGGATCAAAGAAGGTTAAGCCCCTCATATGTCAAGGCTAACCACCAATCATTAACTCATTGATCAAAAAGAAAAAAAAGAAGAAGAAATGGAATGTACATAATTGAAGTTCAAATGACATAAACAAAACACATTGATCAAACATGAATGGAATCAACATCAATCAATGGTAAACAGAAGTGAGATTAAACTTAGAAGTTAAGAAACAAATAAAATATTTTTGGTAATTTTTTGAATTAAAATAATACTTGAATTAAAATAAATAAATAAAGGTCAAACTTCAAATCCATTTCAAATCAACTTGGAAAAGTCCAAATGGATCATCCTAAGTTCAACATGGTCAAACAAGGTTTGACAAAAAATTTCATCATTTTTATAAAAACCAGAAACTAATTTTAAACAATTAAAAATGAAGAAAATATAACATAATTGAACTAAAATCTCAAATAAATCTCAAATCAATTAAGAAATTGATGAGAATATTTTTCATAGATTCATCATCATTCAAGGATGTTAAGAAAATATTTTTTGGCATTTTTGAATATTGGAAACTATTTTAAATGAATTAAAAATAACCAGAAAAGAGAAAATTCACAAAAAATATTAACTGGACTCATAAAAAATATTAAAAATCATTTTCAGAAACTAGAATTTAAAAGGGAAATAATGCAATTAGTCCCATATTTTTTGGAATAAAAATGAAGAAGTTATGAGTTTTTGAAAATAATTGAAATAAAAGAAAATAAAATCAGAAATTAAAAATGACAAAAATCCAGAGGCGTCAGATCTGGATTCATTAATTGACGTGGCGCATCTGAGGGCATGGAAACGCGCGCACATGGTGTAGTTGAGTCAATAGCATCACACAAGGCATTAGAGCAAATCAATCAAATGAGACGTTGAGATTAGATCGAAGGGCCAAGAACTCAGCCACGTGGGGACGGTGGTGGAAACCACCGTCTTCTCCGGCGAGATTCACAGTTCCGGCCAAAACTTGCAGGTTTTAAAAACTTCACCAAAATGCACGATCTATATATCTTTAGAAAGCTGGGGTGATGTACATCACCCCTGTGCCATTGGTTTCCACTAAAGATCTCTATAGAGAGAGAAATCTGAGATGGAAATTTATGGTGTTCATACTAAACTTGCTCAATTCATGAAATTAAATGCACAGATCAATTGCCTCTCACATGAGGACTTCAGAGGTACCAACAAACACAAGAAATGATCAGTATCAAAGGAGTTTCGAATCAAAAAAGTTTGAACAACAACCTTTGAAGTGCAGCTTTACAAGACTTGATCCACTCCAATTCTTTGATGCAGTATGTTCTTGAGATGGCAAGGAAGCAAGGTTTAGGAATTGAAGCTCAATGATCAACTAATGAAGTTGAAAATTGAACTTGAAAATTGAAAGAGAAAAGAAAAATTCCTTTTAATGGAGGTTGGGATTTTACTTCTGCAGCAATTCAGGCGCCTTGAGGTTGGATTTTAAAAAGGAATGGAGTTTCTATTTATAGCCAGGCATGATGCAAGCAATGAAATACTCATGTGCATGTGAAGTTGGGGCCTCCATGCATGGGCCTGTACAGGCGCATGTGAGGCCCAAAATCCATTGCAAATGCAAGCTGAGATGAGTGTGCAATGGTTGGACGTGCAGATTTGATTGCATTGGCTTGTGCACAAAGATTCAACATGGTTTCCATAAATAAACACAAATCTTCACCTCTTCAAAAATACCATTTACCAAATTGAAACATAGCCATATGGGTAATGGTTAGAAAGGTCTTGACATGAGGAACAAATGTTATGTTGAACAAAAATCCATTTCTAGTTGGGAAATTATTGAAAACTGATCATGAAGTTCAAGGTGCAAAACATGTATATGGAAATTTTGCCAAAATGCACCAACTTCAAGCCCTTCTGTTTCAATGATTCAAGACTCAAAGGACAAAACCTCCAACACCAAAGTTTTATATCTTTTCAAGACAATTAATTTAGACTTAAAGTTTGCATCATTTGGATTTTTGATGAGAAAGTTATGGGCACTTGAAGTTGGACTTTTTCACATTTCAATGACTTTGGTCCAAAGTGACCTATAATGTTTTGTATTATCACATGTGTTTATTTTAGGATTATGAAACTTTGTTCAATATAAAAAATGAATTAGACATCATGAACTTTCCAATTCATTTGATCCCACCTCAAAATCATGAAAAATGAGTGAGTTAGGTCCTTGGGATGTTGACCTAAAATTAGGGTTTCAGTCAAAATGACCTATAATGTTTTGGAATGAATGATGACGTTCCAAGTTTCAAATGGATTTTTGATGAACATGAAAGTTGTTCATATGGTTCTTAAGAACATTTTTTCTCTTGGGGTCATCACCATTTTACAAACACATCAAAAGTTAGGTCTCAGTGGATTTCAAAATAGTCTGATGAATTGACTGATCAACTTCTCAAGTCCAAAGCTCAAATCTTGATGAATTGATGATTTAAGACACTCACATAGGCTCATATATGCATAAAATGATGAATGAAAGAACTTACCTTAATTGTATTTGATCATGGGTTGAGGTTGCTTCATGGGCAAGGCACAGTCAATGCACAGTTGAATTAGGGTTTCCTTGGGAAACAATCCTCAAGCCCCTTGGTTCATCTTGATCAAATTGACAAATTGAGATACTTGGGAGGCATATATGATGAATGAGAGCTTTGGGAACCATTTTCATGCTTGCTTTCAACTTCATCTGGCCATTTCAATGGGCATAGGGGCCTCCTAGGAGCCTTGGATCACATGATTGCTCAAGCTTCAAAACAAAACAAGTTAGTGACATATTTTTATGCTTTTGGTTAGTAAAAAAATAAGAAAAGCAATAATATACAATTCAAGCATGCTTGGTGGTCTCAAACCAACTCACACAAGTCCCAACCCAAGGGTAAGGAGCCAAGATGTTATGATCCTTGAGGCAAATGCAATGAGCAATGATATGATGCCATGGGGGATCTTAGGGTCAAAATTAGCGTCTTACAGATCCCCCTATTTAAGGTCATTCTAGCCGAAGATATGAAGGTTAAAATCTTCGTCTCGACGAGGTAGAATAGGCTTAAATAATAACAAAGAGACAAATTTTGGTCCCTAAGAGACCTCATGATGCAAATGTATGTATGCGAAAGTAAAATACTCTGTGGGGATATGTGTCCACAAAGGAAAACGACATCAGGAGAAACTGAAAATCCATATGAGTAATACACTCATAAATGGGACAGAGACTCTAGGGACTTTACTGGGGAGTAAAGGGGATAAAATGCGCGACCAGGACACGACTTAAAACTTGCTGAGAGACACGAAGGGATTCCATGAAAATAAATCAATGGAAAGACTCGAGCTGACGCAAAGATGCATGTATTGGGGGATATGCCAATACAGCAAGCTATCCACAAAGGATACTTCGGATAAAAATCCGGACACAGATGAGGAAAACCCACTAAGGGACTCAGGCGAGGATATCCATAAAGGACTCAGTTGAGTAAGAAACAAATGAGGTATTACCAGTTACTGGGTAATAAGCTCAAAGAGACATGTGATCAAGACGCCGGTATAAGGGTGAGAGAACAACACGCTCGGGAAGAATGAATATCTAAGACCGGTATAAGGGTGAGAGATATCAATCATCCGAAACATCTAAGGAAGACCTAAAAAGGCAATTTCAACTCAGGAAAATCTAACTCCACAGGGAACAAAAAGTCATAACAGGGAGCAGAAGGAACGAACACTAGGGATACCGGTTGCTGGGCATATAATAAGTGACCAACTAGGCGTGAATTGGGGAATATTTCCAAGACACTCATCATCCGAAAGGAGGGCTTAAAAAGCAAACTCGATTACAGGATGGGCATTCGATTCCATAAGGAAATACGAATCTTACTCGACTGGGGAAGAAAGAGACTTCGACTGAATAGCGCATGAGATATATTATCTATTACCGTCAGAACGTAGATAACATACTCGCATGGAAGATTATCCACAACCGGTTATTGGGTTAATAAAGGATAAATCGACCAAAAAGAAAGGACATCGGGATATCGGCTACTGGGTACAAAATGATGACCAATCAAAGGGGAGAAACAATCATTACCAAACAAGGGTAAATGAAAGATGACTCGTTAGGGAAAAATTGCTTAATCAGAATAATTATCCAAGAGATATATCACCGGTTACTGGGTGAAATACTCAAAATGAAGGAATATCAATACTGAATATTGGATAAAGATAACCAACAAGGAGGGGATTACATCTATCGGTTACTGGGTAGAAAACCACAGAAGAGAGTAACCGTCATCGGTTAGGATGAACAAAATCAAGGGTTAACTCTGCAAAGGGACAAAATGGGGTTTACAACTATCGGTTACTGGGTAGAAAACCACAGAAATAGGACTTACAACTACCGGTTACTGGGTAGAAGGCCACAACATCCGCTGGGGAGAGAATGAACAATTAATGTTTACTAAGCAATTGGTCACCTGATCCACAGGGAACTGCAGAGGAAATAACAAGAGCAATCAATCTAGGAACGAACTAGAGAGACACAATGAAACAAGACTCAACCTGATGAGGATATAACTCAGGGGAGTAATTCCTTCCCAATACATGTTTTGGGAGGAACTGAAATAATAATCATCCATGAGAACATAACTCAGTGGGGAATATGGAAGAAAGGATAGACACTTTCTGCTTATGGGGTCGACTCTATATGGAGAGATCAGACACAAACATCTGCTTGGGGAAATATATATCACCAAATAATAGGAGATATCAAACAAAGATATATTGCAAAGAATGCAACATGAATATCTGAATGTTATAATTATGCACGTATATGTGTGGTTTATGTATGATTAATGCTGACAAACAGACATATCTAACACAAATAGGTCCAGGAACCAAAGGACAGACATCCGGTACTACATCTCAAAAAGAGAAAGCCAGGCCCATAGGAGCAAACCAATCTGGTGGGGGAAGCAAAATACCAGGAAACACCAATCTCTGCAGGGGATAAAGGCCAAAGTTGAGGACCAAACAGAGTCGCTGCCGGGAACAAAGACTACTGTTAAGGGAACAAGCAGAGGATCAACGGGGAATTAGAGACCGCTGTTGGGAATGAGCAAGGGATCACAATCACCAAAGCTGGGGATCCTCCAAGAATACGCAGAGACGAGGATAAGATCAAACAGAGAAGAAATCTACTGGGGATCTTATCAAGGGGTGATGTGGACTTTTGTGGGGAACAACCACCAAACAGAAGCACATCCAACAAACATTCACTTCTAATCACAGAAGGAAATATCTCTGCTATGGAGAAGGAAGACCAGTCACTCCGCTGGGGAAGGAATCAACACATCTTCCTCGAAGTTCCAACGCCACACTAAAATCAGGTAAAGCCTTAGCTGGGGAAGCTATTCCATCACCACTGGGGAGCTTAACACATGTAAGATCCACTGTAGAAGTAACTCTACTAGGGAAGAGCTGAGGAAAGATAAGAAACTCTTCGGGGAATAACCACCGAGCAAAAGTTCTAAAACCATCACATTTTCTCAAACTGTTGGAGAAACAAATTTCTGCCGAGGAAAAGGGAAACACTGCTCCGCTGGGGATAGGAAAATAAACATTTTCATCACTCGCTCTACTAGGAGGAAAATTATCCGAGAAGGAGGAAGCAACAACAATCAGACTCTGATCAGGCAACTCCATTAGGGAACAACTGCTGAGGACTGAACCAGGAACAACCTGTAGGCGATCAGCTGGAAATAACCTGCTGGTGACCAAACTAGGGAAGTCTGAAGCGAACAACCCTGCTGAGGATGAACGGGAGGTAAACCCGCTGGATATTAATGTAGGCGAATCCACAGGGGATAGGCTACAAACCAATTTCCTCGAAAAAGATAGCATGCCAACTTATCAATCTATAAGGGATTTTAGGTCAATCCACACAAGGGATGACAACCATATAATTGATAACATAGATGCTAGATCCAGCCTTACTGGGGAGCTAGAATATTAGGACCAAACTCCAGACTTCTCAGGGGATCTGAGTGGTGTATCACTTTCTCTTGCGCTCACTGAGGAGACAACCTGAAAGATGATGAAGAAGATAACAGATATGCTAGGAATATGAACAAATGTCTTACCCTTTTGGAGATCATACTATCCTTGGGAGAGCACTGAAGACAATCCATTTATCCTTTAAGTCAATGTGAATGTTCACTTTGTTTAAAAACAGTTTATAAAAACTTTTATTTATTTAAAACAATGATATTTATCAACTAAAGCATGCAAACATTTGTTAAACAGAAACAAATAAGAGTGCAAAGAATTGGATAAAGGCTCAAATTTATTTGATGGAATGGTAGTCTGCAAATGGAAAGACTCCATGGATCTTTACGAATTTAAAATTGGTGATATATTTTGGAAAAAGGCTACATTGAACATAATGACCATTTCTCCACCAACTCTCAATCCAATGTATTTGAAGCTTTAGTTGACGATGACTGAGCGAGAATCTTTGACAGATGACAGTTGAAAAAACAAACTCTTGTCAGGATGCAGTTACTTGCCAAATCCCTAATTTTTGCCTAGATTGCCCCAGGGTGAGGTACTCAATCTAGCGGGATATATATTCATTTTTTATGTCTCTAACTTTTGCCTGGATCACCCTTTTGGGTTTTCAATCCACCGAGACGCTCATTTTTGCCTAAGCCTCCCTTTCGGGTTTTCAACTTAGCGAGTTATTCTGTTTTTATTTTAGGCGAAGTATTTCTTGACTGCATCTGAATTCACAGGACGAGTGAAATCCTCCCCATCCATAGTTGTAAGTATCAAAGCACCGCCTGAAAAGGCTCTCTTAACAACATATGGACCTTCATAGTTTGGAGTCCACTTTCCCCTGGAATCGGAAGCGAAAGACAAGACTTTCTTGAGCACGAGGTCACATTCTCGGAACACATGAGGCTTGACCTTCTTATCAAAGGCTTTCTTCATCCTTTGCTGATATAACTGACCATGGCACATTGCATTCAATCTCTTCTCTTCTATCAAATTCAGTTGGTCATAACGACTCTGAACCCATTCAGCCTCAGTCAACTTAGCTTCCATCAAGACTCTCATTGATGGGATCTCAACCTCCACGGGGAGCACAACCTCCATGCCATATACAAGGGAGAAAGGGGTTTCCCCTGTTGAAGTGCGGACAGATGTACGATAGCCATGCAAGGCAAATGGCAGTATCTCATGCCAATCTTTGTACGTAACAACCATCTTCTGGATAATCTTCTTGATGTTCTTATTAGCAGCTTCAACAGCCCCATTCATCTTGGGTCTATAAGGAGAAGAATTATAATGTGCAATCTTGAACTCGCTACATAACTCTTTCATCATCTTGTTGTTCAAGTTAGATCCATTATCAGTAATGATCTTATCTGGCACACCATATCGCCATATAAGTTGGTTCTAAATATACTTCACAACCACCTGCCTGGTCACGTTCGCATACGATGCTGCTCCAACCCACTTGGTGAAGTAATCAATTGCTACGAGAATAAATCTGTAACCGTTGGACGCTTTTGGCTCTATCATGCCAATCATGTCAATTCCCCACATAGAGAAAGGCCATGGTGATGAAATCACATTCATAAGTGTCGGGGGAAGATGAATCTTATCCGCATAAATCTGACACTTATGGCATTTCTTCACATGCTTGCAGTAATCAGACTCCATTGTCAGCCAATAGTAGCCTGCTCTCAACATCTTCTTTGCCATGGCATGTCCATTGGAATGAGTACCAAATGAACCCTCATGGACTTCAGTCATCAACAGGTCTGCTTCGTGTCTATCCACGCATCTGAGCAGAACCATGTCAAAATTTCTCTTATAAAGCACATCGCCATTGAGGTAGAAACTGCCAGATAATCTCCTCCAAGTTTTCTTATCTTTAACAGATGCCCTAGGCGAGTAAATCTGACTCTAAAGAAAACATTTGATATCATAATACCATGGCTTATCGTCTTTCACTTCTTCTACTGCAAATACATGAGCTGGTCTATCCAAGCGCATCATAGTGATATTGGGGACTTCATTCCAAAACTTCACCACAAACATAGAAGCAGGCGTAGCAAGAGCATCTGCCATCTGATTCTCATCTTGAGGAATATGATGGAAGTCAACCTCGGTAAAGAACGTTGAAATCCTCCTCGCATAATCTCTGTATGGGATGAGGCCAGGTTGATTCGTCTCCCATTCACCCTTGATCTGATTAACAACAAGGGCCGAATCACCATACACATCGAGATGCTTGGTCCTAAGATCAATACATTCTTCTAAACCCATAATGCAGGCCTCATACTCCGCCATATTATTCGTGCATTTGAAAGTTAGCCTTGTTGTAAAAGGAAAATGTGTGCCCTGAGGAGTAATAATCACTGCCCCAATTCCATTTCCATATTGATTAACAGCGCCATCGAATACCATGCTCCATCGGGAACCAGGCTCTGGCCCTTCATCAAGCGTAGGCTCATTGCAATCTTTCATTTCAAATACAGAATCTCCTCATCCGGGAAGTCATACTAAACTGACTGATAATCCTCAATTGGTTGATGTGCCAAGTGGTCAGCCAAGATACTACCCTTAATAGCTTTTTGAGCTCGATACTTAATATCATACTCAGACAACAGCATCTGCCAACGGGAAATCCTCCCAGTTAAAACAGGCTTCTCGAAGATATACTTAATTGGATCCATTTTGGATATCAACCAAGTCGTATGATTCAACATATATTGGCGTAAGCGCTTAGCAGCCCAAGCCAAAGCACAACATGTTTTCTCAAGCATTGAGTATCGAGACTCACAATCAATGAACTTCTTACTCAAATAGTAAATGGCATACTCTTTCTTCCCTGATTCATCTTGCTGACCCAATACGCACCCCATAGAGTCTTCAAGAACAGTCAAGTACATAATCAAGGGTCTCCCTTCTACAGGCGGAGACAGAATCGGAGGCTCGGACAGATACTCTTTAATACTGTCAATGGCCTTCTAGCAATCCTCGGTCCAATCATGACGCTGATCTTTCTGGAGGAGCTTGAATATTGGCGCACATGTGGAAGTCATGTGGGATATAAATCTGGAAATATAATTCAAGCGGCCAAGAAAACCTCAGACTTGCTTCTCAGTCTTGGGCGCATGCATCTCTTGTATTGCTTTGACCTTGGCAGGATCAACTTCAATACCTCTTTCACTGACAATAAAACCCAATAACTTGCCAGAACGAACTCCAAATGTACACTTGTTCGGATTCAGACGGAGTTTATACTTCCTCAAACACTGAAAAAGCTTCAACAAGTGCTCAACATGTTCAACTTCCATTCTCGACTTTGCAATCATATCATCAACATATACCTCGATCTCCTTGTGCATCATACCATGAAACAAAGTAGTCATGGCTCGTTGATACGTGGCTCCGGCGTTCTTCAAACCGAAGGGCATCACTCGATAACAAAATGTTCCCCAAGGTGTGATGAATGTTGTCTTCTCCATATCCTCAGGTGCCATTTTGATATGATTATAACTAGGAAATCCGTCCATAAATGAGAAAACATTGAATTTAGCTGTATTGTCTACCAACATATCAATGTGTGGTAGAGGAAAATCATCTTTTGGACTAGCTTTATTCAAGTCTCTATAGTCCACACACATTCGGACTTTTCCATCTTTCTTAGGCACGGGCACAATATTGGCCACCCACTCAGGATATGTAGAAGTCACCAGAAACCCCACATCAATTTGCTTCTGAACTTCTTCTTTAATCTTCACCGCCATATCGGGATGAGTTCTTCTGAGCTTCTGCTTCATAGGCACGTACTCAGGCTTCAAAGGTAGGAAATGTTGCACGATATCAGTATCCAGACCAGGCATGTCTTCATATGACCAGGCAAAGATGTCGACATATTCTCGTAGCAACTCAATCAACCCCTTCTTTACAGATTCTTCTAGGAGTGCCCCAATCTTCACTTTTCGAACACAATCCTCAGACCCCAAGTTGACTGTTTCTAGATTCTCAAGATGCGGATGAATGATCTTCACTTCGTGCTCAAGTAGACGGGTAATCTCATCAGGAATCTTTTCAACATCATCTTCTTCGGCCTCAAATACAGGGAACTCAAAGTTGGAAGATGGTGTTGGATCATTATGTTCAATGAGTTTGATCAACCTGCATAATTATTTTGGATATAAAAGAGATTTTAGAATTCAAACAAGGCAAATCATTATGCAGATGAAAAGATTAATTTTATTCTATTTTTAGGGTTTTATGTGATCACCAATTTCATGCAAAAAGTGAAAAGTGAAAATAATTTGGAAAAACAAACATTTAACATGTAATTATTGAATGAATATCATTGTATTTATAGGCCAACAATGTCATCACTTCTCCTTTTGGCATGGGATAAGGGTTTTTAAACAAAAATGAACGTTACGTGGACTTATGGACAACCGTTGGAACATCAACAGCGAGCCAATTATTGCAGACTCTTCCAGGGATGACAAAGTTTCCAGAATCTTCCTCTGCATCATCTTCCACTATAGCAGCAGCCTCTTGGTCTTCGATCGTGTGGATGAAACCACCACTCTGAAACAAACCGTGCTTGTTAAAAGTGCCTGAACAATACCCTATGCCAGCCCGAGATTTATTGTCTTCCAGCTTAATCATTTGTGCTAAACCAGTAGTTGTGCCATGCTCAATGGCCAGCTTCGCATCATTGTAGGATGCAAATGAAGAAGTTCCTTTCTTAGAAGTCTCAGCAATAGACAAGGCCTGGAACGGCGTCCCAACCTCATCCTCAGCATCAATATAAGAAAAGGAAGATAGATGGCTTACCAAGAGAGCCTTCTCTCCCCCTATCACCACCAGCTTTTTGTTCTTCACGAACTTCAACTTTTGGTGTATGGTGGATGTCACGGTGCCTGCCTCGTGAATCCATGGTCTACCCAACAAACAACTATATAATGGGTGGATATCCATGACCTTAAAAGTGATTTGGAAATCACTAGGACCTATCTTGACTGGGAGCTCAACCTCGCCAATCACTGCCTTTCGGGATCCATCAAAAGCCTTAACGACCACTCCACTCTGCCTCATGGGAGGCCCCTGGTATGAAAGTTTCGCCATAGTGGATTTTGGCAACATATTCAGCGATGATCTTGTGTTTACCAGCACATTAGACAAAGCATCATCCTTGCAGTTCATAGAGATGTGTAGTGCCAAATTGTGGTCTCTTCCCTCCTCGGGGAGATCAGCATCACAGAAGCTCAGGTTGTTACAAGCAGTAATGTTTGTAACAATGCTGTCAAATTGTTCTATGGTGACGTCGTGATCTACGTACGCCACGTCCAACACCTTCTGCAAAGCTTCACGGTGTGGCTCGGAGTTCATCAAAAAAGACAACACTGATATCTTTGAAGGCGTTTGTAGCAGCTGACCTACAACATTGTACTCACTCCTTTTGATGAGCCTCAGCATCTCATCACAGTCCTCTCTAATCATGCCATTCTGGCCAGCAGGGACAGGAGCTCTAGCAACAGTGGCAGGTGTATCAACAGCAAGTGCCGGATTCGGAGAAGAAAAAGAATTCCCCAAAAGAAGGGTAGCATTATCAACAGTATCAACTCTTCTGGTGTCAGCCTGGGGTTTCGACGGCGCCGAAAATACATGACCACTGCGGGTCAATCCACTAACATCAGCAATATTCACAACAGAAGTGGAGGGTAGAGGCACCTCATTCCCATCTTCTAATGCAACTGCCTTATATCGATAGGGAACAGCCTTGTCGAAAGAGTATGAAACAGGGCCAGCTGGCTTAATAATGAGAGTAGGAGAAGCCTTGTGCTTGCTACCATCATATCTGACAACAACAGGCTCAGGTAATCTAAATACAGGGGATATCATATTAACTTCATCCTCATCACGATTCTGAAGTATCTCTATCACACCTTGGTCCATCATTTCTTGGATGTCTTTTCTGACTTGATGACATCCCCTCTCATTGACAATGCATACACGGCAGCTGTCGTGGTCATGCTCGTAATGACTATATCCAAATAACAGTCTGTGCATCTCGACCAGTGATTGTCTGATATGGATGACATATCTGACCTTGTACTTGTTAGGGCAACCCTGAACCATGTTAACAGCAGATTTCCCATGCTCGGGCAATGGGTTCTTCTTGACGTTAGGACCTACGTCCTCGAAAAACAAGATACCGCTTCTAACAATGTCTTGAACCTTGGTCTTGAGAGGGTAACAGTTCTCCACATCATGTCCGTGAGCACCGAAATGATAAACACAGTGAAGCTCGGGCCTATACCACCACTGAGGGTTGGTCGGTATAGCAGGTGGGTCACGTGGAGTAATCAATTTCCTTTCAATTAATGAAGGATATAATTCTGCGCAGGTCATCGGAATTGGATCAAAAGTGACCCTCTTCCTATCATAGCTAGTGCTGGTTTGGTTGTTGTTTCAAGGCTGGTAGGCCTGTTGTTGAGGACGATGTTGTTGTTATTGATTCTGATGCTGATAATGTTGGTTTTCTCTTAATGCAGGTGCTATATGAGCCACCTGGTGCTGGTTACTGGCCGGACGCACAGTTTTCCTCTTCACAGAGGGTCTTCTTGATTTAACATGGGAGGTCACATCATGTGCCTCTCCATCTTTCTTCTTGGCAAACGCCCCATAACGTTTGGCAGAAGCGCCTTCTTCTCTGGTCAGGCGCCCTTCCCTGACTCCTTCTTCTAAACGCATCCCCATGTTCACCATCTCGGTGAAATCAGAAGGAGCGCTAGCAATCATCTGCTCGTAGTAGAAAGAGCTTAAAGTCTTGAGAAAGATCTTCGTCATTTCTTTCTCTTCAAGCGGGGGGCACAATTTGTGCAGCCAATTCACGCCACCTTTAGGCGTACTCCTTAAATGTTTCTTTCTCCTTCTGGGACATGCCCCTCAGTTGGTCCCTATCGGGAGCCATATCAATGTTATATTTGTATTGCTTGACGAAGGCTTCACCAAGGTCGTTGAAGGAGCGGATGTTCACACTATCCAGACCCATGTACCATCTCAAAGCGGCACCGGACAGGCTGTCCTGGAAGTAGTGGATAAGGAGTTGATCGTTGTCGGTCTGAGTCGACATCTTGCGTGCATACATCACAAGATGGCTGAGCGGGAAAGTGTTTCCTTTGTACTTTTCAAAGTCTGGCACTTTGAATTTGACATGAATCTTGACATTAGGCACGAGGCATAGCTCAGCAGCAGATTTGCCAAAGAGGTCCTTCCCTCTGAGAGTTTTGAGTTCCTTGCACAGCTCAAGGAATTGATCATTCATAGCGTCCATTTTCTCGTAGGCATATGGGCCCTCAGATGGCTCAGAGTGGTAAATGGTGTCATCAACTCTCGATAAAGTATGCACGACTGGAGGTGGCACAGCAAGGACCGGGCAAGATGCCGGCAGAGAAGCAAATGTAGGGGCGAGACCCTCTGGAGCAAAGTTAGCGGGCATCCCCCAGGGAAACTCGGCTGGCATAGCAGACGGCGCAAAGTGAGCACTGGCAGCAGGCATGGTAGAGGAAGCAACCTCTGAGATGATCGTCCTCTAGGGAGGAGTTGAAGGTGTTGGAGATGATTGGCTGTGGGCGGCCAAGAAAGACTCCATCAGGGAAGTCAATCTTGCCACTTCCTCCTTGAGTTCCCTGTTCTCTTGCTCGAGGTGATCCATTAGCTTTGATGAGTTGGCTCTGGTGTAGTACCGGTGCATCAGCTTGTCTTCAAAATAAATGAAGAACACAGAGTTAGACCACTGAACAAGAAGCCCTGGAACAAAACCTGCTTATGCACATGATGCATGCAATGCTTGTGCATATGATTTTATTACTTTTTTAATCAGAGGAACTTTAGAGATCTATTTACAAACATTTGGATATATTAATCATTTAGACATATATTGGAAATATCATATCAATAATATCTGGAAAAAAAAATTTACACCAAAGAAGTACAGTCTTGGTAACCAAAATACAATACAAGAGAGAAGGAAAATGAACATCCTATGGAACCCTAGAAACAATCGTCCAAAGCTCTTGAGACCGAAAGATAAGATGCACGAAGCCTCTTCACCTCTCTCTCATAGGCTGCCTCCATATCCACCTTCTCTTTGGCGAGTCGATCGTACTTCCTCTTCCAAAACCTGGAAGACTGAGGAAGAAGAGAAGTCACCACATCATCAGGCTCGTTGATAACCTGATGCTCCAGAAACTCTATCAAAGCATCCTTATCTCTAATCTGCTGAAGTAGCTCCTCTCACTCACGGACCCAAGCACGCGAACGGTCTTCATCTCTCAACTCCTCTACTCCTTGATTAGGGAGGGTTGAAGGCCCATCCATAACCATAGGTGTAGGTCTCGGGTAATCATAGGGCATACGGTACTCAAGCACTCTCCTCCTAACCCATGAGGTATAGGATTCCAAAGCGATACAATTCTTTGGACCAAGCTCTTTCCTTCCCTTCCTATGAATCTTGCGCCAAGCGCGGACCATCCTGCCCTTCAAGTTTTAGGGATCTTTACCCTCTTGAAAGAACACACCTTCTAACAAAATGTTATTAGGTTTATCCTTTAAGGGGAACCCAAGCTGACGACGTGCCAAAACAGGGTTGTAGTTAATCCCACCACATGTACCAAGAAGAGACACATTGGAGAATTCACCACAAGAGTCAATAATCTGCACACCATCATATACACAGTTATACCAAAAGATATCATCATTAGTGAGAGACATAAGTCTCGTGGACCACCGTAGACATCATTTGTTCTCCTTGAAGGCGAGTGTCTGTGGCAAGTGCGAAATAAACCACCCTTTGCATTCCTCATATGCAAAGAGAAATAAGTGTCACCCAACAGAGTAGGAACGGGATTAAGAGTAGAGAAAATCCTAATAGCGTTTACATACACAAACGTGTCGATGTTGGGGAATAACACTAGCCCATAGATGAGAAGTACAAATATGGCCTCAAAGGCGTCCTCACTCATGGCCTTCCCATACATAGTAGCTTGAGCAATGAGGAAATCAGATGGGAGACCTTGAATTCCACCTTTGGTAGTCATATGAGCACCAACAACATATTCATCTATATGCAACAGATCAGCAATCTCTTGAGAAGTAGAGACCCTCTCCAAGCCACTGAACGGCAACTGATCTAGAATAGGTATACCCACAAGATAGGCATACTCCTCAAGCATAGGAAAAAGCTGGAAATCCGGGAAAGTGAAGCAACAGTACAAGGGATCATAGAACTGCACCAGCACATCTGTCTGAAAATTTGCAAATAGACCTCTTAAGTCCCTTGAAAATTTTCTCATTGTTGATGATATGGATGTGTATGAATGCATGAATGCATGGATGCAACAATCACACTCAACGATCAAGCAAAACTTACCACACAAAGGTCATGGGATGGATTAAGTCATCCTTAATATCAATCATCCATTTTGGTGGATTATGGTTTACACCTTATCAACACCCAAGTTCCATTGAATAAGGATATACAAGAACGGATCAACCATGAATCAAGGGTTTGTTGCAAGTCACGAGCATGGAGTCTCGGTTAAGAACCACCCAAAGGGAGTGTACTATGGTTAAACCTGACAATCATGTTCTAAAAGAGGTTCCCATAGTCATCATCCCATCTTTCGGATATTATCGGATAAACGACTACTCGTATTCCAAAAATATTCTCAAGAGAGACTCTTATGAGTGTAGTACCGCGTAACAATCGTATCAAATCTTACACTTGAACGACCTTTGCACTACGTCCTAAAATAGGCCAAGATGGGCTAGGTAATCTAAGGTCATTGGCTTCTAAGGCATATATTGGAAAGAGTAATGTCGAGCCACGACTACTCGTATGACATTATTGATCCCAACATAACCTCCACCAAGTGAATGGGCTTGCAAATCAACTTGCTAAGGAATAACTCCACACAAGTCAACAAGACTATGCCATTATCCTATCATAAGTGCACTCGAGTTCGGGTATAGAACTCTTCTCACAAACGACCACCAAGCACACAAGCAATTGATATATATCAAGCAATTCGTACATTACAAACAATGTTGTCATCCCAAATTTGCACAAAAATATGTCACAAATAATATAAACATACAATACAACAAAGGAAAAAGTAGGCAAAACCCACTAGGCAAATGTTCCCCAGCAGAGTCGCCACTTTTTTGTAGCGGGGTATTCGTTACCTTTAGATTTATTGACTAAATCAAAAGTAAATCATACAATTCGAGTCGCCACCAGACTTCTATTTATCCAAAGAAAAGGTTAGAAAGCGACAAAAACCGAGAAGTTTTATCAAATCAAAAACTAATAAAAATGTCAGAGATCTGGGTAAGGGGGCTGGTTATGCAATGGGAAGGTTCTAAGCACCCAAAACATCCTTAGTACTCTAAGGGAGCCCTTTTTACAAATTTTGTAAGGTAGGTTGGTATTTCTGAAAATATTTGTGCAAACATGATTGGGGAGATGAGAAAAGAATATACAAGTTATTTACAATTTTGTGTTTGAATGGATAAATCCATGGCCTACGTACCATCTTAAAAAGGTAGGATCAAAACCTCGTAGTTCGGGGTAAAAATCTCAAAAAAAGTTGGTGAATTGATTGGTCAAAAGCCTTAAGGTCTTTTGTTATCAAAAGGGAGAAAACTCAACCTAAAACCACAAATCCACCATGTGAGGAGAGCTTCAACATGCTAGTGAGGGATTAACCCTATAATAAGCATGGAAGACTTATAGTCCATCACTAAGGATATAGGTGAGTATTATATCAACCTCTAGGATAACTCAAACCTAATAGCTAATGTTTATGAAAAGCTTTAACGCACATGGTCATTGGAACCACAAAAACAATTGAGTGAGTTGTATTTACAAATGAAAAGTATTAACAAAGTAAGGTCAAAGTTGACTTAGGATTCAATTCAAAATAAGTGTTATGAAAAGAGTTTGAAAAAATCAAAGGCATAGTGCCTAGGTTTCTAATTTTTGAAAATAATATTAATGTTTGCACAAAAAATTGGCTTGGGTTAGAGTGGAGAGAAAAAGAGAAGGGGCTAGGTCCTAAACATGCAAAGACGAGGGAAGAGAAATAAAACCACATTGAAGTTCCCTTCTTGAGATCATAAAGATGATCCAAGTTGCTCCTTCCTTTGGATTTAGCAATCAATAAGCAAATAACTCAAGCGATCAAGCAAATAATCAATCAAGCTCCTAGGAATCTTCCAATTGGCTTTTGTATCTCTCACTTTGGATGCTCATGACAATGGTTCTTCTACTTGGCTCAAGTTTAGGATCTCTAACACACAAGAACGCACAAATCAAAAAGTTCCAAAATGCAATAGAAAGAATGGACAAGAGTGAGTTTAGAATTAGGGGTCCTTTCAATGTCTTCTTCAAGATTAGGCATTCTAAAGGCATGAGGCCTAGTTGCTCTTTGAAAATTTATAGCATTCTAAAGGCATGAGGCCTAGTTTCTCTTCAAACTCCATTAGCATAGGTAAGATCCTAAAATCCAAGTCCTTTCTCCATTTGCATTGGGTTCACACAAACAAAACAAAACAAGCACAAAGCAATAGTATATACACAATAATGTGCTCAAGTGAGCAAAAGGCAAATTGCATTAACATAAATATGAGCTCAAGTGAGCAAAGGGCAAAGACAAATGAATTAATGTGCAAGAAATTAAATTGCGTTAAGGTAAATTGCAAGAATTAAATGCTTGAATTAAAATTTATTGATTAGTAGTTAGTGTTAGTGTGCCATAAGGCAATTTAGCGCTATGTTAAGCAATCGTAAGTGGACTAATGTAGTAGTCACACCTATCTGAGACCGGTCAATAAAACTATAGGCAACAAACACAAGTTAGAGACCATGACTAGTAAGCCAAGCTCCTACAACTTGCTATGCCAAAAGAAAAAGAAGAATGATCTTATATGGATTTAGGTTTTTTGCTTGACCAAGAAGCAACCTATCTCTAATGCAAAGCAATTCACTTGATCTTTGATCAAGATGAATTTGATTTGGATCAAAGAAGGTTAAGCCCCTCATATGTCAAGGCTAACCACCAATCATTAACTCATTGATCAAAAACAAAAAGAAGAAGAAGAAGAAGAAGAAGAACAAGAACAAGAAATGGAATGTACATAATTGAAGTTGAAATGACATAAACAAAACACATTGATCAAACATGAATGGAATCAACATCAATCAATGGTAAACAAAAGTGAGATGAAACTTAAAAGTTAAGAAACAAATAAAATATTTTTTGTAATTTTTGAAATTAAAATAATACTTGAATTAAAATAAAAAAATAAAGGTCAAACTTCAAATCCATTTCAAATCAACTTGGAAAAGTCCAAATGGATCATCCTAAGTTCAACATGGTCAAACAAGATTTGACAAAAAAATTCATAATTTTTAGAAACCAGAAACTAATTTTAAAAAATTAAAAATGAAGAAAATATGACATGATTGAACTAAAATCTCAAATAAATCTCAAATCAATTAATAAATTGATGAGAATATTTTTCATAGATTCAACATCATTCAAATATGTTAAGAAAATATTTTTTGGCATTTTTTAATATTGGAAACTATTTTAAATGAATTAAAAATAACCAGAAAAGAGAAAATTCACAAAAAATATTAAATGGACTCATAAAAAATATTAAAAATCATTTTCAGAAACTAGAATTTAAAAGGGAAATAATGAAATTAGTCCCATATTTTTTGAATTAAAAATGAAGAAGTTATGAATTTTTGAAAATAATTGAAATAAAAGAAAATAAAATCAGAAATTAAAAATGACAAAAATCCAGAGGCGTCAGATCTGGATTTATTAATTGACGTGGCGCATCAGAGGGCGGGAAAACGCGCGCGCATGGTGTGCTTGAGTCAACAGCATCACACAAAGCATAAAATCAAGTCAATCAAGTGAAGCGCTGAGATTAGATCCAAGGGCCAAGAACTCAGCCACGTGGGGGCGGTGGTGGAAACCACCGTCTTCTCCGGCGAGATTCACAGTTCCGGCCAAAACTTGCAGGTTTTAAAAACTTCACCAAAATGCACGATCTAAATATCTTTAGAAAGCTGGGGTGATGTACATCACCCCTGTGCCATTGGTTTCCACTCAAGATCTCTAGAGAGAGAAATCTGAGATGGAAATTTATGGTGTTCATACTGAACTTGCTCAATTCATGAAATTAAATGCACATATCAACTGCCTCTCACATGAGGACTTCAGTGGTACCAATGAACACAAGAAATGATCAGTATCCAAGGAGTTTCGAATCAAAAAAGTTTGAACAACAACCTTTGAAGTGCAGCTTTACAAGACTTGATCCACTCCAATTCTTTGATGCAGTGTGTTCTTGAGATGGCAAGGAAGCAATGTTTAGGAATTGAAGTTCAATGATCAACCAATGAAGTTGAAAATTGAACTTGAAAATTAAAAGAGAAAAGAAAAATTCCTTTTAATGGAGGTTGGGATTTTACTTCTGCAGCAATTCAGGTGCCTTAAGGTTGGATTTTGAAGAGGAATGGAGCTTTTATTTATAGCCAGACATGATGCAAGCAATGAAATACTCATGTGCATGTGAAGTTGGGGCCTCCATGCATGAGCCTGTACAGGCGCATGTGAGGCCCAAAATCCATTGCAAATGCAAGCTGAGATGAGTGTTCAATGGTGTGGACGTGCAGATTTGATTGCATTGGCTTGTGCACAAAGATTCAACATGGTTTCCATAAATGAACACAAATCTTCACCTCTTCGAAAATACCATTTACCAAATTGAAACATAGCCATGTGGGTAATGGTTGGAAAGGTCCTGACACGAGGAACAAATGTTATGTTGAACAAAAATCCATTTGGAGTTGGGAAAGTATTGAAAACTGATCATGAAGTTCAAGGTGCAAAACATGTATATGGAAATTTTGCCAAAATGGACAAACTTCAAGCCCTTCTGGTTCAATGATGCATGACTCAAATGACAAAACCTCCAACATCAAAGTTGTAGCTATAATGTTTTGTATTATAAGAAACCTCCAACATTAAATTTTGCATCATTTGGATTTTTTATGAGAAAGTTATGGGCACTTGAAGTTGGACTTTTTCACATTTCAATGACTTTGGTCCAAAGTGACCTATAATGTTTTGTACTATAACATCTGTTTATTTTAGTATTATGAAAATTTTTTCAACATAACAAATGAAGTAGACACCTTGAAATTTCCATTTCATTTGATCCCACCTAAAAATCCTGAAAAATGAGTGAGTTAGGTCCTTAGGAAGTTTACCCAAAATTAGGGTTTCAGTCAAAATGACCTATAATGTTTTGGAATGAATGATGACCTTCCAAGTTTCAAATGGATTTTTGATGAACATGAAAGTTATTCATATGGTTCTTAAGAACATGTTTTCTCTTGGGGTCATCACCATTTGACAAACACATCAAACGTTAGGTCTCAGTGGATTTCAAAATAGTCAGATGAATTGACTGATCAACTTCTCATGTCCAAACCTCAAATCTTGATGAATTGATGATTGAGGACACTCATATAAGCTCATATATGCATAAAATGATGAATGAAAGAACTTCCCTTAATTGTATTTGATCATGTGTTAAGGCTGCTTCATGAGCAAGGCACAGTCAATGATCAGTTGAATTAGGGTTTCCTTGGGAAACAATCCTCAAGCCCCTTGGTTCATCTTGACCAAATTGACAATACTTGGGAGGCATATATGATGAATGATAGATTTTGGAACCATTTTCATGCTTGCTTTCAACTTCACCTGGCCATTTCAATGGGCATAGGGGCCTCCTAGGAGCCTTGGATCACATGATTGCTCAAGCTTCAAAACCAAACAAGTTAGTGACATATTTTTGTGCTTTTGGTTAGTAAACAAAATAAGAAAAGCAATAATATACAATTCAAGCATGCTTGGTGGTCTTAAACCAACTCACACAAGTCCCAACCCAAGGGTAAGGAGCCAAGATGATATGATCCTTGAGGCAAATGCAATGAGCAATGATATGATGCCATGAGGGATCTTAGGGTCAAAATTAGGGTCTTACACCTTAAAAAGAGAATAAAAACAATCTTTTTCATCTACATAATGATTTGCCTTGTTTGAATCCTGAAATCTCTTTTATACTCAAAATCATTATGCAGGTTAATCAAACCCATTGAACATAATGATCCAACACCATCTCCCAACTTTGAGTTCCCTGTATTTGAGGCAGAAGAAGATGATGTTGAAGAGATTCCTGATGAGATTACCCATCTGCTTGAGTATGAGGAGAAGATCATTCAGCCACATCTTGAGAATCTGGAAACAGTCAACTTGGGGTCTGAAGACTGCATTCGTGAAGTGAAGATTGGGGCACTCCTTGAAGAGTCTATTAAGAAGGGGTTGATTGAGTTGGTACGAGAATATGTCGACATCTTTGCCTGGTCGTATGAAGACATGCCTGGTCTAGATATTGATATTGTGCAACATTTCTTACCGTTGAAGCCTGAGTGTGTGCCTGTGAAGCAAAAGCTTAGAAGAACTCATCCTGATATGGCAGTGAAGATTAAAGAAGGAGTTCATAAGCAAATTGATGTGGGGTTTCTGGTGACTTCTACATATCCTCAATGGGTAGCCAATATTGTGCCTGTACCTAAGAAAGACGGAAAAGTCCGAATATGCGTGGATTACCGTGACTTGAATAAAGCTAGTCCAAAAGATGTTTTTCCTCTACCACACATTGATATGTTGGTAGACAATACGGCTAAATTCAATGTCTTTTCATTTATGGACGGATTTTCCGGTTATAATCAGATTAAAATGGCACCCGAGGATATGGAGAAGACAATATTCATCACACCTTGGGGAACATTCTGTTATCGAGTGATGCCCTTCGGTTTGAAGAACGCCGGAGCCACGTATCAACATGCTATGACTACCTTGTTTCATGACATGATGCACAAGGAGATCGAGGTGTATGTTGACGATATGATTGCAAAGTCGAAAACGGAAGTTGAACATGTAGAACACTTGTTGAAGCTTTTCTAGCATTTGAGGAAGTACAAACTCCGTTTGAATCCGAGCAAGTGTACATTTGGAGTCCATTCCGGCAAGTTATTAGGCTTTATTGTCAGCGAGAGACGTATTGAAGTTGATCCTGCCAAGGTCAAAGCAATACAAGAGATGCATGCGCCCAAAACTGATAAGCAAGTCCGAGGTTTTCTTGGCCGCTTGAATTACATTTCAAGATTTATATCCCACATGACTGCCACATGTGCGCCTATATTCAAGCTCCTCCAGAAAGATCAGTGTCATGATTGGACCGAGGATTGCCAAAAGGCCTTTGACAGTATCAAAGAGTATCTGTCCGAGCCTCTGATTCTGTCTCCGCCTGTTGAAGGGAGACCATTGATTATGTATCTGACTGTGCTTGATGATTCCATGGGTTGTGTCCTTGGTCAACAAGATGAATCAGAGAAAGAATATGCAATATACTACTTGAGTAAAAAGTTCACTGACTGTGACTCTCGGTACTCAATGCTTGAGAAGACATATTGTGCTTTGGCTTGGGCTGCTAAGCGTTTACGCCTGTATATGTTAAATCATACAAATTGGTTGATATCCAAAATGGATCCGATCAAGTATATCTTTGAGAAGCCTGCTTTAACTGGGAGAATTTCCCATTGGCAGATGTTGTTATCTGAGTACGATATTGATCGAGCTCAAAAAGCTATTAAAGGCGGTATCTTAGCTAACCATTTGGCGCATCAACCAATTGAAGATTATCAGTCTGTGCAATACGAATTCCCTGATGAGGAGATTTTGCATTTGAAAATGAAAGATTGTGATGAACCTATGCTCGATGAAGGGCCAGAGCCTGGTTCCCGATGGGGTATGGTGTTCGATGGCGCTGTCAATCAGTATGGAAATGGTATTGGGGCAGTGATTATTACTCCTTAAGGCACACATTTTCCTTTTACAACAAGGCTAACTTTCAAATGCATGAATAATATGGCGGAGTATGAGGCCTGTATTATGGGTTTAGAAGAATGTATTGATCTTAGGATCAAACATCTTGATGTTTATGGCGATTTGGCCCTTGTTGTTAATCAGATTAAGGGTGAATGTGAGACGAATCAACCTGGTATCATCCCATATAGAGATTATACAAGGAGGATTTCAACTTTCTTTACTAAAGTTGACTTCCATCATATTCCTCGAGATGAGAATCGGATGGCGGATGCTCTCGCTACGCTTGCTTCAATGATTGCTGTCAATTATTGGAATGAAGTCCTAAAGATTACTATGATGCGCTTGGATTGACCAACTCACGTGTTTGCAATTTAGGAGGTGAAAGATGATAAGCCATGGTATTATGATATCAAGTGCTTTCTCCAAAGTTAGACTTACCCGCATGGGGCATCTGTTAAAGATAAGAAGACTTTGAGGAGATTATCTGGTAGTTTATACCTTAATGGTGATGTGCTTTACCTTATCTGGAAGTTTCTGCTCAGATGCGTGGATAGACACGAAGAAGACCTATTGATGACTGAAGTCCATGAGGCTTCATTTGGTACTCATTCCAATGAACATGCCATGGCGAGAAGAATGTTGAGAGCAGGCTGCTATTGGCTGACAATAGAGTCTGACTGCTGCAAGTTTGTGAAGAAATGCCACAAGTGTCAGATTTATGCGGACAAGATTCATATTCCCCCGACACTTATGAATGTTATTTCCTCACCATGGCCTTTCTCCATGCGGGGAATTTACATGATTGGCATGGTTGAGCCTAAGGCATCAAACGGTCACCATTTTATTCTCGTAGCCATTGATTACTTCACCAAGTGGATTGAAGCTGCATCGTATGCAAATGTGACCAGGAATATGGTTGTGAGGTTTATCAAGAACCAACTCATATGCCGATATGGTGTGCCAGACAAGATCATTACTGATAATGGATCTAACTTGAACAATAAGATGATGAAAGAGTTGTGTAACGAGTTCAAGATTGCACATCATAATTCCTCTCCCTATAGACCCAAGATGAATGGGGTTGTTGAAGCTGCTAACAAGAACATCAAGAAGATTATTCAGAAGATGGTTATTACGTACAAAGATTGGCATGAGATGTTACCATTTGCTTTGCATGGCTATCGTACATCCGTCCGCACTTCAACAGGGGCAACCCCTTTCTCCCTTGTATATGGCATGGAGGTTGTGCTCCCCGTAGAGGTCGAGATCCCATCAATGAGAGTCTTGATGGAAGCCAAGTTGACTGAGGCTGAATGGGTTCAGAGTCATTATGACCAACTGAATTTGATTGAAGAGAAGAGATTAACTGCCATGTGCCATGGTCAGTTATATCAACAAAGGATGAAGAAAGCCTTTGATAAGAAGGTCAAGCCTTGTGTGTTCCGAGAAGGTGACCTCGTGCTCAAGAAAGTCTTTTCTTTCGCGCCCGATTCCAGGGGCAAGTGGACTCCAAACTATGAAGGTCCATACATTGTTAAGAGAGCCTTTTCAGGCGGTGCTTTGTTGCTCACAACTATGGATGGGGAGGATTTCACTCGTCCTGTGAATTTAGATGCAGTAAAGAAATACTTCGCCTTAAAAATAAAAAAACAGAATAGCTCGCTAAGTTGAAAACCCGAAAGGGAGGCCTAGGCAAAAATAAGCGTCTCGGTGGATTGAAAACCCGAAAGGGCGATCCAGGCAAAAGTTAGAGACATAAAAAATGAATTTATATCCCGCTAGATTGAGTACCTCACCCTGGAGCAATCTAGGCAAAAATTAGGGATTTGGCAAGTAACTGCATCCTGACAAAACTTTGTTCTACAACTATCGCCTGTCAAAGATTCTCGCTCAGTCATCATCAACTGAAGTTTTGAATACAATGGATTCAGAGTCGGTGGAGAAACGGCCATTATGTTCAATGTATCCATTTTCCATGTATATCACCAATTTCAAATTTGTAAAGATCCATGGGGTTTCGCCATTTTCAGATTACCATTCTCTTAAATAAATTTGAGCCTTTATCCTATTCTTTGCACTTTTATTTGTTTATGTTTAACAAATGTTTGCATGTTTTAATTGATGAATATCATTGTTTTAAAAAAATAAAGTTTTCATAAATAAACTATTTTAAACAAAGTGAACATTCACAATGACTGAAAGGATAAGAGGAATGTCCTCAGTGCTTTCCCAAGGATAGTATGATCACCAAAGGGTAAGACATTTGTTCATATTCTGGCATTCTTTCTCCTTATATCCTCATCATCAGCTTCAAAGAGAGTCTGGTATGAGAAGTTCTCCTTGATGGAAGTGGATTGATTTGTCTTATGGATTGCCTTCCCCTAGTTGGATTCTCATCCAACGCATTCCTGGTAGTTTGTTTGTGTATACATACTTGTTTTCCCCGCGGAGTTTTAGCAATCCATGATTGGTATATGGTTGATCTGTGAATGATCCCTTCTTTTCCAAATTTTTGCCTCGATATTTTAGAGATATGTATCCCTCTGTATCAGGCACTGGCATTTGTGTTTTATCATTTGTATGGTTGTCATCCCTTGTGCAGATTGAGCTAAAATCCCTTATAGATTGATAAAAAGTTGATATGATTTATTTGAGAATATCCTTTGTCTCACAATCCTGACTATCTACTCACGAGGAAGTGTGCCTTTCCCCAGCCTAAGTAAGAATCTCCAACGGAGTATGCATGTGTTCCCTGCAGAGCTATCTTTCCAGATATTTGTCTCCTCAGCAGGAAGTTACCGAGTGCAATTGATGAAGGGCTTATTTCTCGTTTCATTTATTTTGAAAAGAGGTATCCCCGACATGTTGCTTGTTGATGAAGGATTCATTTCCAATTTCTCCAGCAAGGATAGTTTCCTCAAGAGCATTTGCAGCTTGTCCCCAGTAGGGTTGCCAGATAAGAGTTTGATGTTTATATCTCCTCCGAGTCTGAAGATTTCTTCTAGCATTCAGAGCTGGTGGTGAAAATGTTTACTTTCGTCCCCAGTGGAGCAAAATGCTATTATTCCCTTTTGCAGAGTTTCCTCTCCAGCAAATAAAAGTGATTTTTTAATTGATGTACATCTGATTGGTGGTTGTTCCCCATAGAGTTTCACATCATTCCTTGATAAGCTTCCCTAGTAGAGCTTCTTCTTTGGCGGATCTTATTGTTATTAAACAACATGTCCCCAAGAGAGTTGATGGAAACTCCCCGACAGATTTTTTCTGCATCTTCCTTATGTCAGAATTGATTGCTATTGGAAGACTTATCCTATGCAGAGTGTTATTTCCTACAGTTGGAAGCTTTGACTTTGCCTATCCTCAGCTATGGTTAAAGCCTTCCCTTTGTTTCCTTTTATTCTAGAGATAATCCCCATCAGAGTTGAGTTCTCTATTTGATTATTTTCTTTCGTTGCCCTTGAATACATTTTCTTTGTATCCTCAGCAAGTGTAGCTTTGGGATAGGGTTTGATATCCCCGATGATTTATTTTCATCCTCCTCGGGTTATTCCCAAGCTGAGTTCTCCAGTAAGCTTCGCCCTTCTTGTCGAGACGTTTGCTGAGTGTCTATTCGTGACTCTTGGACTTGTTTGTGTTAGATATGTCTGTTTGTTAGCATTAATTATACACAAATCATGCATATACATGCATAATCATAGCATTCAGATATTCATGATGCATTCTTTTCCATATATCTTTGTTTGTTATCTCCTGCTATTGGTGAAATGTTCTTCCCCAAGCAGAGGTTTGTGTCTGATCTCTTCACATAGAGTCAGCCCCATAGGCAGAAAGTGTTTATCTTTCCTTCTTTCATCTCCACTGAGTTATATCCTCACCGGGTTGAGTCTTGTTTGATTGTGTGTTTCTAGTTTGTTCCTAGATTGATTTTCCTTTCTTGTTATCCCCTGCAGTTCCCTGTGGTTCAGTTGTTTGATTGCTCAGTAACCAGTAATTATTCATCCTTTCCCCAACAAACTTTCGGGCCTTCTACCCAGTAACCGGTAGTTGTAAGTCCTATTTTTGTGGTTTTCTACCCAGTAACCGGTAGATGTAATCCCCTCTTTGTTGGTTATCTCTACCCAGTAATTGGTATTGATATTCCTTCGTTTTTGAGTATACCACCCAGTAACCGGTGATATATCTCTTGGATAACTGCTGTTGTCAGGCAATTTGTCCCTAGCGAGTCATCTTTCATTTACCCTTGTTTGGTCATGATTGTTTCTCCTTCTGATTGGTCATCATTTTATACCCAGTAATCGGTATCTCGATGTCCTTTCTTTTCGGTCGATTTATCCTTTATTAACCCAGTAACCGGTTGCGGATAATCTTCCATGCGAGTATGTTATCTACATTTTTACCCATATAACGGTAGTAGATAATATATCTCATCTGCTCTTCAGTCGAAGTCTTTTTCTTCCCCAGTCGAGTAAGATTCGTATTTCCTTATGGAATCGAATGTCCATCCTGTAAGTCGAGTTTGGTTTTTCAGCCCTCCTTTTGGATGATGAGTGTCTTGGATATGTTCCCAATTCACGCCTGGTTGGTCACCTATTATATACCTAGTAACCGGTATCGCTGGTGTTCCTTCCTTCTGCTCCCTATTATGACTTTTTGTCCCTTGTGGAGTCAGATTTTCCTGAGTTGAGATGTGCCTTTTGGGTCCTCCTCAGATGTCTTGGATGATTGATATCTTTCACCCTTATACTGGTTTTAGATATTCTTTCTCCCTAAGCTTGTTATTCTCTCACCCAGTAACCGGTATTTTGATAACATGTCTCTCTTTGAGTTTATTACCCAATAACCGGTAATATCTCGTTGTTTCTTCCTCAGCTGAGTCCTTTGTGGACATCCCCGTCTGAGTCTGGATTTTTTATCCGATGTGGATAGTTTTGTTGTATTGGCATATTCCCCAATACATGCATCTTTGCGTTAGCTCGAGTCTTTCCTTCGATTTATTTTCGTGGAATCCCTTCGTGTCTCCCAGCAAGTTTTCAAGTCGTGACCTGCTCACGCATTTTTACCTTATTTCCCCCCAGAGTCTCTGTCTCCCTAGTGAGTGAGTTACTCCTATGGGTCTTCAGTTCTCCCAATTTCTTTTCATTCGTGGGAATCATTCACCATGAAGATTTTATTTTGCATGCATACATTTTCATCATGAGGTCTCTTAGGGACCAAAATTTGTCTCTTTGCTATTATTTAAGCTCATTCTATCTCGTCGAGACGAAGATTCTAACCTTCATATCTCCGGCTAGAGTGACCTTAGATAGGGGCATCTGTAAGACCATAATTTTGACCCTAAGATCCCTCATGGCATCATGTTATTGCACAAGTGCATTGCCTCAAGGATCATAGCATGTTTGGCTCCTTAACCCTAGGGTTGGGATTTGTTTGAGTAATTTGAGATCACCAAGCATGATTGTATTTTATGTTATTGTTTTCTTATTTTATTACTAACCAAAAGCACAAAATATGTCACTAACTCTTTTTTTAAGCTCAAGCGATCACGTGCTCCACAATGCTCCTAGGAGGCTCCTAAGCCCGATGTAATGGCTAGATGAAGATGAGATAACATGACAATGGTCCACAAAGTTCCTAATCATCATATATGTCTCCAAAGTATCTCAATTTTCCAATTTGATCAAGATAACCCAAAGGGCTTGAAGATTGTTTCCCAAGGAAACCCTAATTTCCATGTGTTTTGACTGTGCCTTGCCCATGAAGCAATCTCAACCGCTGATCAAATTTAATTAAGGTAAGTTCTTTAATTTATCATTTTATGCATATATGGCCATATTTGAGGCCCCTCAATCATTTATTCATCAAGATTGGAAGTTTGACTTTGAAAAGTTGACCAGTCAAGTCATCTGACTAAGCTGAGGATAAATGAGATATAACTTTTGATGTATTTGTAAAATGAAGATGACCCCAAACGAAAACATGTTCCTAAGAACCATATGAACAACTTTCATGTTCATAAAATCCATTTGAAGCTTGGAAGGTCATCATTCATTTCAAAACATTATAGGTCATTTTGACTAAAATGCTAATTTTGGGTCAACTTTCCAAGGGCATAACTTCCTTAATTTTTATGATTTTGAGGTGAAACTAAAGGCATTGAAAATATTGAGATGTATAATTCAAATGTTATGTTGGAGAAAATTTCATAATCCTAAAGGAAATACATGTGATATTGCAAAACATTATAGGTCATCTTGGACCTAATTCATTGAATTTGAAAAAGTACCCAACTTCAAATGCCCATAACTATGTCATAGAAAATCCAAATGATGCAAACTATGATTCTAGATTGACCATCTTGAAACTATCTACAACTTTGGTGTTGGAGATATTTTCATTTGAAACTTGTATCATGAGGACAGAGGGGTTTGATTAAGCTTACAACTTTGGTTAACTTTTGGTTAACTTTTTCATTTGAATATGTTTTATACATGAACTTTCCAAGCCAGTTTTGATCAATTTGCACACGTCAAATGATTTTTTTCCCAACATGACTTTTATTCCTTATTTCAAGAGTTTTCCAACCATTACTCACAATAGTCATTGGGGTCTACCATTTGGGAGATTCGAATTTCTTTTCATGGGCCTCTCATGATATCAGCAAGCTTTTCTCCAAGTGCACGACCACATGCCTTTCTCATGATATCAGCAAGCTTTTTCAGCCATACATGGGCCTCTCACACGTCCACAAAGGCCCATGCACTCAAAATTTCAAATCCCATGCACATGAGCAAAGTGTGAACTCAGATGCATTCACCTATAAATAGAGGCTTCTTCTCCTTCATTTCACAACCTTTTGGAGATCCCATATGCTGCAGAACTGAAACCATAACCCTCATGAAAGGAATCACTCATAATTTTTTAGATTTTCGAGCTTGAAATTCAGTAACATTACCTGAGTTTCAAAGCTAGATTCCTAAAAAAAAGCCAATCATCTTCCCTACACTCAGAGATCAAATAGGAGCAAAACGCTTGAAGAATTCGTGGCTAGAAGCTGATCATTTTGAAGGTATAAACTCAAACTATTTGCATCTGAAACTCCTAATTCAATGTAGTTTTCTTGTGTTTTGGTGGTTCTCTGAAGTCCTCAAACTTTAGGCAAGCTTTTGGTGCATTCAATTTGCCATTTCATGAACAATCCGTGTGGACACCGTGATTTTCTCCTTCATCTTTCTCTCAATATAGGAAGAATGAAAGAAATCCAATGGTACATTGATGATCAACATCACACGAGCTTCATTTCCATGTCCTTGTTTTTCATTTTTGTTGAGATTTATTTTTCTACAAATCTGGCCGGAATCTGTTGGTTGGCCGGAGAAGACGGTGGTTTCCACCACCACCACCACCACGTGTGCAGCTCATAGCCTTTGGATCTCTCTCTCACGATCTAATCGCATGCGTCCGTTTTAATTACTTGTTTTAATTCATTATGTGGTGATGTTGACTTAAGTGCATCGTGTGTCCTCATATCCAAGTCATGCACCATTGCCACGTCAATTAATGAATTGGATCCGGTGGCTCAGCATTTTTGGTTTTATTTCATTTTCCTTTTATTTTCTTTAATTCATTCTATTTTCAAAAATTCATTAAAAATTCATATGAAGTCAAAAAAATATGAGACCAACTTTGAAATTTTTCTTGAAAAATCTAATTTCATATTATGATTTTTAATTATTTTTGTGACTTCATTTGATATTTTTCATGAATTATTTGGTTTTTAATGATTTTAATTAATTTTAAAATGCTTTCTGACTTTTAAAAAATACAAAAATATTTTCATATCACCTATGGATCATGATAAGTCAATGAAAAATAGTCTCAACAATTTCTTGATTGTTTTGAGATTGTTTGAGATTTTAATTCATATTATACTATTTTTTGGTTGTTTTTAATTGTATTTAATTACTTTATGATTTTAAAAATTTGTAAGAAAATTAGTCAAAATGTGTTTGACTATGTTGAACGTATGAAAATTTAATTGGACTTTTTGAAGTTGCTTTGAATTAAATTTGAGGTTCAATTTTTTTTGTTTATTTTTTATTTGTATTTTCTTTTAATTCAAAAAATACCAAAAAAATATTGTGGACTTCTTGACTTGTTATATTCATTTCTCTTCTGTTTGGTGTTGATCAAGGTTGAATTGATTCAACTTTGATCAAATTCATTGGATCTTGTGGTTTGAGAATCCTTAAGGATCATCACCTAGAAAGATGAATGAATTTGATCAAGGATGAGTTATCCCTTGATTAATAGGGATTGGTTGTTGACTTCTTACCCCCCACCCCCCCTCCCTTTAATCCTCATCCCTTTCTTTCCCTCAATGGCCAATGAGTTAAAGTATTGAGGTTGGTCTTGACAAATAGGAGTTTAATCTTCTTTGATCCAAACCAACTCAACTTGATCCATGATCAAGTGAGTTATTTTGTGTCAAATATAGGTTACTTCTTGGTCAAGAAAATAACCAAAAGTCAACACAAGGCCCTTCCCCTTTTGTTTGGCATGGCAAGTTCATGGAGCTTGGCTTACTAGTCATGACCTCTAAATTGTGTTTTTTTGCCTATATTCTTATTGACCAACCTCAAATAGGTGTGACTACTATATTAGTCCATTTACGATTGCTTAACATAGTGCTACATTGTTTTATGACTGTCGCGGCTGGAAAAAATGACAGAGTCGCCACCATCCTTTATTTGTTCCTAAGGAACAGGGAAATAATGATAAAACCTAATAGTTAAGAGTAAGAGACTAGGTTCGGGAGTCAGTTAAGAAAGGGGAAGGTGTTAGGCACCCCTTACCTCCATTGTACTCAATGGGATCCTCCTACAATTTTAGGGCTAGTGTGTGTTTCTAAAGTGTTTGCTTTAATATTTATTAATTATTAATTATTTATTTATTTACAGAATGTATTACTTTTAAATGGACGAGAAACCCAAAAATACTTTTCATAATTGTACTCGCTAGAGTTTACAACTCTATGCCTACGTACCTTCGCATTAGGCGAGGGATCAGAGTACCGTAGTTCTTCTTAAAAATTGTTGGTTGGTTGGTTATTTTTATCCCTTAAAAGTTCTCGCGCATCGGGGGTGGAGAAGTAATCTTAAAAAATGCCTCAATACACTAGGGTAGAGGTCTTATGATTTGAAGTGAGTTTGAATTGACTTTATCCCTTTATCCCTTGCGAAAAATGTTGTTTTAATTTATTTGAGAAAATAAATTAAGAGTCATAGTTATGTATTAGATGTAATCCTTTATCCCAATTTTATCCCCAATTTAACCCTTGGAAAGAAAAGAGTTTTATCCCACATTGTATCCCGCATTCTTATCCCATTAAATTTAAAAATATAATTAATTTAATTAATAAAATAAATTAATTTAGATGTAATAAGATATATCCCTTATCCCAATTTTATCCCTAACAAATGTTATAGATTTTATCCCATGTTATGTTATAAAAATAAAAATATTTAACTTATTTAAGAAAATAAATTAGTGATTATAATCGAATATTTAGACATAACCCTTATCCCTAATTTTGTCCATAGTTTTATCCCTTGAAAATTCCTAGTACTTTATCCCATGTCCTTCTCCCATTTGATTTGAAAATATAGTTTAATTTAATTAAGAAAATTAAAAAAATGTAATAAGATAAATCCTCTATCCCAATGTTATCCCTAATTTAAATCCCTTAAAATCTTAGAAATTATCCCCAAATTTTATCCCATATTATCCCTATATTTATCTCATAATTTTATCCCATAAATTTTATCCCTTGTTTTTATCCCTTGAAATTGTTATAGAATTTTATACATGTTTTTGTCCCTTGTTGTATCCCTTGTTGTATCCCTTGTTTTTATCCCTTGTTTTTATCCCTTATCTCTAATTATTTATCCCTAAAACCCTAAAAAATTATCCCTATTTATTATACCTAAATTATCCCATAAATTTTTATCCCTTAAAAAATAGGCCGGAAGTATATTATGTATTGAGTTTTTTTACTGAAAAAAATATGGAAGGTTCAATGTTAACAATTCAGCCCTTTTTAAAGATGTGTTTGAAATTGCATTAGTGTGAGAACGTTTGTAAACTCACTGAAAAATAAAATGCAGGTTTGTTTTATTAGGCTTCGTGAGATTTTGTTTTAGGTTATTAGGATTATGTTTATGAGTTTTGGCAAGATAATATGTTAATTAGATGTAAAACAAAATTGTGATAATTGTATAAATTTTTTTTACAGGGAATAGAATTTTGTAAAGTTAGGTTATTTTAGTTTATGATGATAATTAAACTTGATTATATAAAAATTTAATAAAAGTTAATCTTACACAAAAACAAAATTAAGTATATACAACATCAAATTAATTAAATACTCAAATACATAATTATTTAATAATAAAACACACAAAAATTAATTCAGACCCCAAATCGCAATCCAAACAAGAATTCAAGAATGAATATATACAATTGATAATCAATAGTATGAAAATACCAACCTGAAGTGTCGTGACCCACGTAAGCTGCTGCTTCCTTCCTCCTATTCCTCGCGTTCTTCCTTTTTCTTTCGATATTTCTTGATCAACTTGATTTTGGAGTCTAGGATTTATTTGTTGTTGTTCTTCGATGTGAAGAGCAACAATTTTAGGATAAGAGTATGTAAATTGTGGATGACTGTGAAGTGTAAACATAAGTCCTATTTATAGATAAAATTAGGTTAAATTAAGAAGGAAACAAATTAATTTTATTCCAACAATTAATTAAAACAATTCAAAAGTCCAAAAACACATATTTCATTTGACTTGAATTTCAATTATTTTTATTAATTAACTTGATATTTCTTAAAGTTCTATATTTATATTTAAAACATGCTAAAAATGAAGTCAATCAAATTAATGACACATTTTCTGATTTTTGTTTTACTAATAATACATAAAAGTACAAAATAATAATTTTTAAAAATTATCTAAAAAGAAAAACCGAAAGTTAAGAAATAAACTTACTTTTTTTAGCTTTAGAAACTAGTAATGTTGATTATTTCCAAAATAAAAAATAAAAAATAAAAATATTATGGAAAAATTTAAAAAGAACAAAATCACTTAATTACGTTTTGTATATTCTTTATATTAAAAATCGATTTAAATTACTATCCTAAAATGAAATGTTAAATGAAATTGAATTACTATCCTAAAATAAAATATAAACAAAATATTTCCAAATTTTTTTTATTTTACGATATTTTGAGATTTTAGGCATAAAATTATAATTTTAATGAAAAAATTAATGTTTTTAATTAAATGATAAAAAATGATTTTTTTGACTTGATGTTTGATTATAATAATCTGGATAATTGATGATGATAATCCGGATAATTGATGATAGTAAATCAATAATAATTAAAGGAATCAATACTAATAATAAAGATATTAATGATATCCTGAAAAAACATTTTATGAATTTTACTTGTAAATAAGAATAATAATTATATAATAATAATAGCAATGTAAAAAGATTTTGATTTTTTTTCTATTTTATCTGGGAAGAAAAAAGAAGTTTTGATCTGGTTTTAATTTGGGGTTGATTTTGAAATGCTATTGCAAGATCTTGTACTATTATTTTTTTATATTTGGGATATTTATTGGTTAAATAGCATAATAATAATAATAATAAATGACTATAATTTAAATTAATAATAATAATATCAAAAATAATTATTCAATTTAATAATAGTAATAATGATAACATAATTCTTTTTTCTTACTTTTTTTTTCTTTTAATACTTATAATAATAACATTTAAGACAATGATAATACTATGCCTAATGAAATTAATAGTAAAATTAACTAACCAAGATTTGTTTGATTTTTTCTTTTAATAATAATAACAATACCTAATGTTACTAATAATATCAAAATATAATAATAATAGTTATAATAGTAAATAAATAAATAAAAGAAGAAGAATAGAAAATGAATTAAAATAAGAAAAATGAGAAGAAATAAAAATTAATAAAATGTCCCAACATAATTCAAACCTAGGACCCTATGTTTGCCACTCTTCATACTTAAACTCTCATCAGCTGAGCTATTATAATTATTTGAAATAAAATGGAGCAAAATATATACCATAAAACTTTTTATATTTTTTTAATCTTTTTAAATAAAAATGCATAAAATCGAACAAGTAATCTTAAATGATATTTTTTTTACTCTTTTAAATAAAAGTGCATAAAATGGAACAAGTAATATTAATAATATTTTTCTGGATATTTTTTACTCTTTTTAAATAAAAGTGCATAAAATGGAACAAGTAATATTAATAATATTTTTCTGGATATTTTTTTACTCTTTTTAAATAAAAGTTCATAAAAATGGAAAGATTGTATTTATCTAAAAATATTAAATCAAAAATCAAAAATAAGAATGTAATTTTTTTTATTTTTTTGTGAAAGGTAGAAATAACGGAAAAAGAGAAAAATGTACTAAAAAAATGAGAGTTGGGATTTGAACCCAAGACCTTATGATTGTACTCCTTACACATGCTCTCTTACCAAATGTGCCATTTCAGTTATTTGAAATAAAATGGCACTAGAAAACATATGAAGTATGGGCAAAATTTGGGGTACGACAGCTGCCCCTATTTAATCAGCTTCAAACTGAGAGGATGATGACGTTGAGCCTTCATCTTCTCATGGTGAAAGATGATTAAATATAGAGAGAGACCCTAATTTTGACCACGTAGTCAGTAGATTCTGGGAGTACGCAATGATTGAACGATATTTAATGCTCTAATGGGATCAAGACCAACCTTTGATGGAACCCCTATAATACCCTGACGATTAATTTCAGTCCAATTGAGTGAAATTTGCATACAATTCTTATGATCACCCGATCATGTTATTGAAATTGGGTAGGACTCTGATGATCCTCCGGTCGTTATTTGATAAAACCTTGGTAGAACCCCTAATAAAACTCATAATAAAATCCTTTGCAAAACTCTTGATGAAACCCCTGATACAACTTCTAATGGAACATCTGATGATAAAACCCTAATGAAACCCTTTGACGAATTCCTGATGGAACCCCTTGATTAATCCCTGATGATCAGTTTCAACCTCTCCGGGTGATATTTGCCTATGATCCTCTGATCATGTCACTGGAGTCGAATACGACTTTGGTGATATCACAGTCACTCTAGATGAAACCCCTTTGGTGATATTCTGGTGAAACCCCTTGAGAAAGTTCTGGTAGACCCCCTTGATGGAAACTTTTGATGAAACTTCAAATAGAATCCCTAGATGAAACCCTTTATAAAACATTTTTGATGAAATCCCTTTATGAAACTCTTTGATAGAAATCTGGTGAAACCCCTTGATAGAACCCTTTGATAAAGCTCTTGATAGAACTCCTTGATAGAATCCTTCAGATAGAATTCTTAGATGAAACCTTTGATAAAACTCTTTTAATGAAATCCCTTTATGAAACCCCTTGATAGAAATCTGGTGAAACCCCTTGATAGAAATCTGGTGAAACCCCTTGATGACACTCCTGATAGAATCTTTTGATGAAACCCCTGATAAAATCCTTAGTGAAACCCACAGTGTAAACCTGGTGGAATCCTGGTGGAACCCTTTTATAAAACCATGATGAAACCCGTAATACCTTTGATGAAACCTATTAATGAAACCCTTTTTGATCAATCTTAACCCTTCTAGGTGAAACTTGCATACGATTCCCATGACCATCCGATCATTTTACGGGAATCGGGTAGCACTCTTCTGATACCCCGATCACTCTGGATGAAACCCTTGGTAAAATTCTTGTAGAACCCTTGATGAAATCTTTCGATGACATTCCTGATAAACCCTTTTGATAAAATCCCTTGAAAAAATCCTTTTGATAAAATTCTGGCAGAACCCTTTGATAGAAAATTCCGGTGAAACCCTTTGATAAATCCATGATGAAACCCCTTGATATTAACCCTTTGTTGAAACTTCTTGGTAAAACCCTAGTGAACCCTCGGCGGATAATCTCTGATGAAAACTCCTTGATTGAACCCCTTTGATAAAACCCCTTTGATAAAATCCCTTGGTAGAACCCATTGATGAAAATCCTTTATACTTTTGATGAAACCCCTAATGGAACTCCTGGTAAAAACTCTTCGATGAAACCCTTGATGGAACCCCTTGAAAAACCCCGGTGTAACCCTTTGATAAAACCCTGGTGCATTTGATGGAACATATCCCTCGTTTGGGATAAGTTAATAAGCTAGAGATGTAAGAGGTGAGTACCCGCTCAATAGTTGATAACGATTATTCAGGATGACAGACTAATGGATATATTCCTCTGACGACTCACGGTGAGTGAGTTTGTTGGGAAAGTCCTTTATTGAAAAGGCTCTATGGAGATGGTTACTTATTGGGGAAGCCCAATAAGCATTCTTGCTTGGGAATTGTACTTGTGTAGCTGGGGATTGAGAATTCAATCATCCTCGATATAAGAACCAATGTTAAATAAATTATCGTTGTTGTAAAACCCCGAGAGTAGTGATAGTGGTATAAGAACTAAAAGAAGTAACAACGGTAGAAGAACCGTAAACTGAAATGACAAACGGTATAAGAACCCATACAAATGAATTGATAAACAGTGTAAAAACCAAAATGACTGGATGAAAATGACGTAAAACCCACAGTGAGTAAATGACAACGGTGTGAAAGCCGAAGTGACTGAGTGGCAATAGTGTAAGAACCAAAGTGAACAGTGGTGTAAGAACCAAAGTGACAATGGTAATAGAACTTTTATTGAGGAGTTTTCTAAGAAGACGTGAATAAAAGGAGATTGACAAAAGAACTCGATGTCCCTAATGGGGAAGACTGGTGTCACGTAAGATGACTGTCTACTAGGGAATATGCTTCCAGGCAAGGTTCCCTAAGAAGCGCGGGTGTTGGAGAAAGCCCTAAGAAATCCCTGCAAGGATCTGGTGAAGGAATTGTATACCATTAGGGCATACTGGGGACAATGCTGCTAAGTATTTTCTGCTTGGAGAATGAGTTCCAAGGATACTTGCGGGGGAATTGTCCTTAAGACTAACCCACTGGGTGTACAATGAAAAAAGATCTCGGGAGAAGCTTGGACTGAGATCTATCACCGATTAACTGGGGATATCCAGACTCTCACGATGAGTCTTGAGTCTCAGTCTGTGTTATGTATCTATGTTATGTATGCATGTTATGCTGTGTCATTTATGCATGTTTAGTGTTTGTATGGTATAATGTTTCACATTCGTGTGATATGATGTATTAATGTGATGATTGATGCATGCAATGTATTAGTCTTGGGTTGTGCCGCTGAAGATTGGGACATTTGTAGGTATTGAATGCCAAGCAAGGTTGGGCTTTCTGGATGTAAGTGCCAAGTGAGGTTGGGCTTTTGTAGATGTTAGATTCATGATATGGGAATATTCTATATGAATGAGATGATATGAATGGTTTGACGCTAGAGCGTAGCGACATGATTAATGCATGACAATGATTTGAATGTTTCCACAAGTGCCTCTGTGGTGGGTCGTGGACTGTTAGGGATTAGAGAGGTTGTTCGTGTAACCAAGTTAGTTTGTCAAAAGGTGGTAGGGTGTTACGCTAGCATGGCTTCCCGATACCCGTTTGAAACTTGACGATTGTTGATCTTATGATAGATCTTGTACATGCATCTTGAAAGTATTGAGAGGGATTGTCCCTGCAGTATCCCATAGTTTCCCCTGTCTGTTAGGTCTTTGAAGAAATTCATGTCAATATGTATTTGAAGTGACTTAGCCATACCATGCACTTGAGACGTCATGTCGTAATTTTAGCCTTGGAGAGATCCGTCCTTGACTAATCGACCCTTAGAATGATATTGCCCCAGATGAATTGTTCTTTTGAAGTGGTCTCTTTTGATCAAGCCTTATGGCGGTCTGTCCCAGATTGATAAAGGCTTGGAGGGTATTTTCTGAAAAGGAACTTGGATCCCATCATGATGTAGTATGACTTTGATATGGATTGCCCCGGTATATGAATCCTGGAAAGCATGTCTCTGATTATTAGGGTCTGAAGGAGTGTCCTGAGAAGGAACTTGGATCCCACAATGTTGTGATATGACCTTTATATGAATTGCCCCAGTATTTGAATCTTTGAAAAGTATGCCCCAGATTGGATGACTTTTTGGAGTGATTAGCCTCAATATGCCCCTGAGTTGGTATGCCCCAGTATGAGAGTCTTGAAAGGTATGTCCCTGACAATTAGGATCCAAAGGTGTTGCCCGAAAAGGAACATGGATCTTGCCATGCTGTGATATGAATTGGATATAGGCTGCCCCAATATTTGAGTTTTGCAAGGTTCTCCCCTTATCATTAGGGTCATAGAAGTGATTCAGCATTGATGAGTCAAATCTTGGGACGCTTTGCCCTTAGTTAGTAGGATCTTTGGATGATTTGCCCATGATTATAAGGATTTCCCCTAACTAGAAGGATCCTTAGATGACTTACCTCTAGTGTCTTGAAACTGTTCGCCTTTGATCAGACTATTGCTGAAATTTCCTTGATGCTAAGTATTGATTTGTGAGAAAAATGTTCTCTTTGAAAAGTAATTATAACATCATGCTCATGCAAGTTTTTGAAATTGAAAATTATTATGGAAAACGAACATGGTGTATACATATGATATATGGCCATGAGGTTGGTATAAAGGAAGATATGATAGAATAAGCTGGTTAATAACAAACATTCAGAGTTAGTTTAATAACGATTTTGCCGAGTATGCTTTCATAGTGAACCTAGCTTCAATTAGGACTTTTAAATGTTATAACGTGGTCTGGTTCACGGTTTATGAAACAAAAGATATAAGGCTCAAATTTTAATTTTATCCCACCCCTTCTCCTTGATGATCTTCATTCCTAAATCCAATTAATTCAACACATGCATTTAGTCTGCAAGAGAATTTTGATAGATGATGATGGAAGTAGATGTAATGATTCAAGTACTGATGAGATTCTTGAGGTGGCAGTCACTTACTTTCACTTAGAAGCTTGTTTTCGTTTTTTATTATTTTTTTATTTTTAATCCCTATTTTTGCACGCACCAATTCTTTTGAATTGTGGTCCATCGGGATGCCCCTTTTGCCTAAGTCAACTCTGTTTTAGTTTTTGACTTAGAGGGCTTTTTTTTTAAACAAAATAATGCCCTAACTTTTGCCTAAGTCAAAAATATTTCTGGTTGTTTCCTTTTTTTTTTTTTTACTTAGCGGGTCTTTTTTAAACAACTCTTGTGATTTTGCTTTTGATTTCAAAAGTTGTGACTATCATGTTAGCTATTGTAAGCTTTGACTTTATTGCTTCCTCGATGTTGAATGGTGTGAGGAATAAGATGTGCTTGGACCTATCATCCTTGTGATTACATGGAACAATTCTCTTGAGACTAGAATGCATCATTGACTTAATTGAAACTACCCTGCCCCTGGTTAATATTAAGGGTTTTTATGAATAGAAAGAGAAACACCAACTTCTAGCTCGAGGGGGTTGACTACGGATTATCTCCTTATTTCTCCAGTGTTTGGGAAGTGAAACAATGCCTTACATCGTCAGCCAGGTCTTACTATTAAAAGCATAGTCAGCAAAATTTAGTTATTTTTTATATCATTCTCCTCATAAGTTTGTTGATGGTTGAAAAGTGGAATGGAAAAGCCTTGATATTCTTTTATGGAATAAGAAAGAGTGAAAACGAATGGATCAATCCAAAAAATGTGCATGCTCATTTTATTAAAATTACTTTTCAAAGAGTACAAATTATAAATACAAACAACCCTTAGCAAAAAAGAAATTACAACTAGCAATGATAAAGTCTATTGATTCCAGGGATGAGCTTCATTGTTGATCCATTATCTTTAGGGGATGCTTTTCTTGATGTCTTTGCACATTGTTAAAGTAAGGGTGACCATTCATCAATGGGACTCCTTCTTTGAAAGTCAATTGTAGGTCTTGTACTTTGTGCTTACATCGGGCATTGTCGCCATGACTTCTAGGGTATAAACCATAAGAGAGATCATTCGGTTGTAGTCCTACTAGGGAACCTCTGATTAAGTCATGAGAGGTTAGTATAGGATCCAATTCCCTTCCAAGCTTCCTTTGTTGTGATTAATGAGGCGCATAGGGCTGCTGCTGAAGAAGATATTGTTGCTGACCTTGTTACGGTGACATCATCCAGGTTCGTTGTATTTAAAGCATTGGATAGGTCGGTGGCTTGCAAGGAAAAGGGTTACCTTCTCTCTTAGATGGTACTTTCTCTTCTTGAGACATGTGGCAAGTTCATTTGCGAGCATCGGGAGACTTGCTAGCTGGATAGGGGAGAAAGTGGAAAGGATATGCAAATGTATATGTATGTATGCAAATGTATATGTATGTATGCAAATGCACGAAAATGCGTGGGTATGCAAAAATATTTTTTATTTTTTACTTTGAAGGTATGCTAAAAGGTTTTCTTTTAGATGCAATGCAAGTGTTACATTAGGATAATGACAAATAAGAGAACCCACACGGGTTTAGAGATTGTGATGAATGTAGAACCCACATATGGGTTTAAGGATAATGTCGAATATAAGGACACCTTTTTTAAAAAGGTTCCTTATTTATAGGGGTAATAATTGCCATGGTAAACCCAAACGATTTTGAGATATGTAAGATAATATGCAAGCATGACCTAGTTAAGGGTAGATTCCTTATGATATGTCAGATCTAGGCTTAGACTACCCAATCCCCTCACTTGTAGGATATAAAGTTTTTGTAGGATGATAGCCCTAGAGTCATGGATTATACCCTTGTTTTACCATGAGAAGGAGCAAGCCTTCCTACCGTAATCCTTCGGGATAAGTCTCGTCTAGGCGGGACCTTAGTAACGACCTTTGCAGGTTGATAACATAAGGTCACCCTAAGTTAAGAGGGTTCTAGAAGAGGTCCCCAGAGTCATGGATCGAATTCAAAGTTTTATCACGAAGAAGTGCTGGCCTTCTCATGACAACCCTTTTGAATTGATCTATTCTGGGCGGAATCGTCATCAAAGACCCTACGGGATGAAAACCCCGATGGCCGAGACAGGACGACCCCTTACTTAAGCTTATATTTTTTCTCAAGCCTGGGTTTTGGCTTCACACCTTTGAAAATCCCAATCAACATGATATGACAGGCATAATAATATATTAAATAATAAAGTGAATAAATAAATAGATAAACATAAATAAAGGAAAGCAAATACACATAGAAACAAACACAACCTTAAAACCCAAGGTTAGGATTGACTCTCTTTAGGGAAAGTATAAGAACTCCCCAGCAGAGTCGCCAGCTGTCGCGGCTGGAAAAAATGACAGAGTCGCCACCATCCTTTATTTGTTCCTAAGGAACAGGGAAATAATGATAAAACCTAATAGTTAAGAGTAAGAGACTAGGTTCGGGAGTCAGTTAAGAAAGGGGAAGGTGTTAGGCACCCCTTACCTCCATTGTACTCAATGGGATCCTCCTACAATTTTAGGGCTAGTGTGTGTTTCTAAAGTGTTTGCTTTAATATTTATTAATTATTAATTATTTATTTATTTACAGAATGTATTACTTTTAAATGGACGAGAAACCCAAAAATACTTTTCATAATTGTACTCGCTAGAGTTTACAACTCTATGCCTACGTACCTTCGCATTAGGCGAGGGATCAGAGTACCGTAGTTCTTCTTAAAAATTGTTGGTTGGTTGGTTATTTTTATCCCTTAAAAGTTCTCGCGCATCGGGGGTGGAGAAGTAATCTTAAAAAATGCCTCAATACACTAGGGTAGAGGTCTTATGATTTGAAGTGAGTTTGAATTGACTTTATCCCTTTATCCCTTGCGAAAAATGTTGTTTTAATTTATTTGAGAAAATAAATTAAGAGTCATAGTTATGTATTAGATGTAATCCTTTATCCCAATTTTATCCCCAATTTAACCCTTGGAAAGAAAAGAGTTTTATCCCACATTGTATCCCGCATTCTTATCCCATTAAATTTAAAAATATAATTTAATTTAATTAATAAAAATAAATTAATTTAGATGTAATAAGATATATCCCTTATCCCAATTTTATCCCTAACAAATGTTATAGATTTTATCCCATGTTATGTTATAAAAATAAAAATATTTAACTTATTTAAGAAAATAAATTAGTGATTATAATCGAATATTTAGACATAACCCTTATCCCTAATTTTGTCCATAGTTTTATCCCTTGAAAATTCCTAGTACTTTATCCCATGTCCTTCTCCCATTTGATTTGAAAATATAGTTTAATTTAATTAAGAAAATTAAAAAAATGTAATAAGATAAATCCTCTATCCCAATGTTATCCCTAATTTAAATCCCTTAAAATCTTAGAAATTATCCCCAAATTTTATCCCATATTATCCCTATATTTATCTCATAATTTTATCCCATAAATTTTATCCCTTGTTTTTATCCCTTGAAATTGTTATAGAATTTTATACATGTTTTTGTCCCTTGTTGTATCCCTTGTTGTATCCCTTGTTTTTATCCCTTGTTGTATCCCTTGTTTTTATCCCTTGTTTTTATCCCTTGTTTTTATCCCTTGTTTTTATCCCTTGTTTTTATCCCTTGTTTTTATCCCTTGTTTTTATCCCTTGTTTTTATCCCTTGTTTTTATCCCTTGTTTTTATCCCTTGTTTTTATCCCTTGTATTGAGTTTTTTTACTGAAAAAAATATGGAAGGTTCAATGTTAACAATTCAGCCCTTTTTAAAGATGTGTTTGAAATTGCATTAGTGTGAGAACGTTTGTAAACTCACTGAAAAATAAAATGCAGGTTTGTTTTATTAGGCTTCGTGAGATTTTGTTTTAGGTTATTAGGATTATGTTTATGAGTTTTGGCAAGATAATATGTTAATTAGATGTAAAACAAAATTGTGATAATTGTATAAATTTTTTTTACAGGGAATAGAATTTTGTAAAGTTAGGTTATTTTAGTTTATGATGATAATTAAACTTGATTATATAAAAATTTAATAAAAGTTAATCTTACACAAAAACAAAATTAAGTATATACAACATCAAATTAATTAAATACTCAAATACATAATTATTTAATAATAAAACACACAAAAATTAATTCAGACCCCAAATCGCAATCCAAACAAGAATTCAAGAATGAATATATACAATTGATAATCAATAGTATGAAAATACCAACCTGAAGTGTCGTGACCCACGTAAGCTGCTGCTTCCTTCCTCCTATTCCTCGCGTTCTTCCTTTTTCTTTCGATATTTCTTGATCAACTTGATTTTGGAGTCTAGGATTTATTTGTTGTTGTTCTTCGATGTGAAGAGCAACAATTTTAGGATAAGAGTATGTAAATTGTGGATGACTGTGAAGTGTAAACATAAGTCCTATTTATAGATAAAATTAGGTTAAATTAAGAAGGAAACAAATTAATTTTATTCCAACAATTAATTAAAACAATTCAAAAGTCCAAAAACACATATTTCATTTGACTTGAATTTCAATTATTTTTATTAATTAACTTGATATTTCTTAAAGTTCTATATTTATATTTAAAACATGCTAAAAATGAAGTCAATCAAATTAATGACACATTTTCTGATTTTTGTTTTACTAATAATACCTAAAAGTACAAAATAATAATTTTTAAAAATTATCTAAAAAGAAAACCGAAAGTTAAGAAATAAACTTACTTTTTTTAGCTTTAGAAACTAGTAATGTTGATTATTTCCAAAATAAAAAAAAAAAATAAAAATATTATGGAAAAATTTAAAAAGAACAAAATCACTTAATTACGTTTTGTATATTCTTTATATTAAAAATCGATTTAAATTACTATCCTAAAATGAAATGTTAAATGAAATTGAATTACTATCCTAAAATAAATATAAACAAAATATTTCCAATTTTTTTTTATTTTACGATATTTTGAGATTTTAGGCATAAAATTATAATTTTAATGAAAAAAATTAATGTTTTTAATTAAATGATAAAAAATGATTTTTTTGACTTGATGTTTGATTATAATAATCTGGATAATTGATGATGATAATCCGGATAATTGATGATAGTAAATCAATAATAATTAAAGGAATCAATACTAATAATAAAGATATTAATGATATCCTGAAAAAACATTTTATGAATTTTACTTGTAAATAAGAATAATAATTTATAATAATAATAATAGCAATGTAAAAAGATTTTGATTTTTTTTCTATTTTTATCTGGGAAGAAAAAAAAGAAGTTTTGATCTGGTTTTAATTTGGGGTTGATTTTGAAATGCTATTGCAAGATCTTGTACTATTATTTTTTTATATTTGGGATATTTATTGGTTAAATAGCATAATAATAATAATAAATGACTATAATTAAATAATTAATAATAATATATCAAAAATAATTATTCAATTTAATAATAGTAATAATGATAACATAATTCTTTTTTCTTACTTTTTTTTCTTTTAATACTTATAATAATAACATTTAAGACAATGATAATACTATGCCTAATGAAATTAATAGTAAAATTAACTAACCAAGATTTGTTTGATTTTTTCTTTTAATAATAATAACAGTACCTAATGTTACTAATAATATCAAAATATAATAATAATAGTTATAATAGTAAATAAATAAATAAAAAGAAGAAGAATAGAAAATGAATTAAAATAAGAAAAATGAGAAGAAATAAAAATTAATAAAATGTCCCAACATAATTCAAACCTAGGACCCTATGTTTGCCACTCTTCATACTTAAACTCTCATCAGCTGAGCTATTATAATTATTTGAAATAAAATGGAGCAAAAATATATACCATAAAACTTTTTTATATTTTTTTAATCTTTTTAAATAAAAATGCATAAAATCGAACAAGTAATCTTAAATGATATTTTTTTTACTCTTTTTAAATAAAAGTGCATAAAATGGAACAAGTAATATTAATAATATTTTTCTGGATATTTTTTACTCTTTTTTAAATAAAAGTGCATAAAATGGAACAAGTAATATTAATAATATTTTTCTGGATATTTTTTTACTCTTTTTAAATAAAAGTTCATAAAAATGGAAAGATTGTATTTATCTAAAAATATTAAATCAAAAATCAAAAATAAGAATGTAATTTTTTTTAATTTTTTGTGAAAGGTAGAAATAACGGAAAAAGAGAAAAATGTACTAAAAAAATGAGAGTTGGGATTTGAACCCAAGACCTTATGATTGTACTCCTTACACATGCTCTCTTATCAAATGTGCCATTTCAGTTATTTGAAATAAAATGGCACTAGAAAACATATGAAGTGTGGGCAAAATTTGGGGTACGACAATGACAAACTAAGATAACTCTACAAACTACTAACTTTAATTTGTTCTTTTAAATTCTTGTCATTTACTTTCAATGTCATTTATTTCTTGCTCATTATTCATCTTGATTTTCATTTTTTCTCACTTGAGCACATATTTTATGTTTATGTCATTTTTATTTTGCTCATTTGAGCCCATTATTATGTATAAATATATTGCTATTTTGTGTTGTTTTTGTGTTTGTTTTGATGTGAACCAAAATACAAAAGGTGAAAGGACTTAGAATTAGGATTCATCCATGCTTAAAGGAGTTCAAGAGCAACTAGGCCTCATGCCTTTAGAATGCAAAATGCGTTGAAGAGCAACTAGGTCTCATGCCTTTAGAATGCTAAAATTCAAAGTTGACCTCAAAGGACTTCTCCTCAAACTTATTTTTTGCCCATCCCCTTTATTATGTTTTGAGCTTTTTTTTATGTGTGCTTTTGTGTGATAGGAACCTCATCTTAAGATTGTGAAAAGAGAACCATTGTCATGAGTAGCCAATTTAAGAGCCAAGCCAAATGGAGATCCTAGGAGCTTGAATTCAATTTATTGATTGCTTGTTTTGTGTGCTAAATCCAAGAGAAAGGAGCATCTTGAGTCATCTCTATGACTCCAAGAAAAGGAACTCCAAGGGTTATCTCTCCCCTTTTATCTTTGTATGCTTTAGGAATAGCCCTTCTCTCTTCTCCCCACTCTAACCAAGCCAAAATTCATTTTCAAAACTTTGACTTTATTTCAAATTAGAAACCTAGGCCTTAGGCCTTTGACTTTTCAAAACCATTTTCATAAATACTCATTGTAAATAGACTTTAATCCAACTTTGACCTCATTTTGTAAATAAATTTAACTTATAAATATAACCCATTTCAAGTTGTTTTTGTGGTCCTAATGGCCACTTGTTAAAAAAAATTCAAAAACATTAGTCATAGGTTTGAGTTATCATAGTGGTTGATGTAAATCTCACCTCATCCTTAGTGTTGGATTGTAAGCCTTCCATGCTTATTATAGGGTTAACCCCTCACTAGCATGTTGAAGCTTCCTCACATGGTGGATTGTTGGTTTAGGTTGAGTTTTCTCTCTTTGATAACAAAAGACCTTAAGGATTTTGATTAAAATCAATTCACCAACTTTTGAAATTTTTACCACGAACTATGAGGTTTTGATCCTCCTTTGTGATGGTATGTGGGCAATGGGTTCATCCATTCAAACAACAAAATTTGTAAATATAATCTATTCTCTTCTCATCCCTCCAATCTTTTTGCACAAATCTTTTCACAAATACCAACCTCCAACACATATTTGCAAAAAGGGTTCCCTTAGAGTACTAAGGATGTTTTGGATGCATAAAACCTTCCCATATCATAACCAACCCCCTTACCTAGATCTCTGACATTTTTATTAGTTTATGATTTGAAAAACTTCTTACTTGGCTTTTGTTCGCTTTTTAGCCTTTCCTTTGGATAAATAAAAGTGTGGTGGCGACTCGAATTGTATGTTGACTTTTGGTTTAGTCAATAAACTTAAAGGTATCGAAAACCCCGCTACACTAACATCCAAGCAAGCACTCTAAAAGTAAGCAGTCTTCAGTGTCTTCAAATGTATTAGATGAAATATTCCTTGTGGCAAACTCATAGAAACAATCATCAGATATAAACAATAGGATCAAGATAATAACTTAACTACATAGACAAAATAACAGATAAACCAACGGGTCTCTAAAAGCTTGTATCAGATGAATGGGATTGGCCAAGATAACTCAGTCTCAAATAATGGCATTGGCCAAGTCCTTTCCACAACATAAGGATGTTGCCTATTCTAAGTCTAAAAGCTCATATCAATTCAAGATAGAGGTTCTTCTGGTTATTAGGTATTTTAAGGTTTTAAGACCACAAACAAAACAAAATCACAAGCACACAAGTATATACAAACACAAGATATGGCTCAAGTGAGTAAAGTGAAAATGATTGAAACATAAACAACTTGCATGAAATATAAATGATAATGAATGATAAAGTGCATAATTTTAAATTGCATTAAAATAAATTGTATAAGAGTAAAGCAATACAAAGATATGTTAGTGAAATGTTAGTGAAGAACACAATTGTTTAAGTCATTCTTTGGAGAACACTTAATCATCCACTCACAAGCATGAAGACATGAACCAAGACATCATCCATGAGAAGGGATCCAACGTGGATAAATCAACAAGTATGCCAATAGCTCTCACAAATGGATAAAAGTTTATGTCTTCACACAATACCATGAGGAATGGGAGACTTACAATCTCACTTACAAAAACACTATCCTTTTGGGACAAATTTAGCTCTATGTTAAGTAATCGTAATTAGACTTATGTAGAAGTCGCAACTATCTGAGGTTGGGCAATAAAAATATTGGTGTTAATGCATGCTATAGACAAGGTATAATGACCAAGCTCCTAAAGCATTCCACACACAAAAATAAAATGGGATGGACATATCTTAATCAAGCTCATGTTGATTCATCTGACACAAGGTCATTGAGGAATCAACTAGCATTTGAATATTTGAGAAGTCATTGGTCAATGATGGGTTAGGGAAGAATGAGATGAAGATGAAGAGAAATGGAAATGGAATCCCAAATTGATTAATGGAAGAATTTAATCTAATCAATACTATCCATTCATCTTGGGGGATGAAGTTTACACTTCATCAACCCCCTAAACCCAATAGTATTGATCAAATGGAAATTCAAATCAACCATGATCAACGTTAAACAGAAGATGAAACAACACAAGGTAAACCAAATAGCTCAACATAATATTTAAATAATTAATCAAATTAAAATCAATTTTTAAATGAATAAAAATGCATTTTAAAAGGGAAAAAACCTCAAATCCCTTCAAATCACCAAATAAGCGGTCAAGGGATTTATCCTAGGTCAAACAAGGTCAAACGATCTTAGACAAAAAAATTGAGAAATTTTTGAAAGTCAGAAGTATTTAAAATTAATTAAAAATAGGTCAAAAACTATTAGATTCACAAAAAATATCAAATCCAATCCAAAAAATGATTTTAATTCAAAATATGGAAGAGGAAATTATTTAAAGATTTTTGGTGAAAGTCCCATATTTTTTGGATAAAATTGAAATTAATATGAATTTAATAAGAAAAGGATAATTAAAATAATAAAAGGAAAAATCAATTAATCAGAAAAAATGAGGGCCATGAGATCTCCCTCATTAATTCAGGTGCCAAATCGGATGGCCACGCAAGTGTATTCCATGGTGGAGAGAAGTCAATGCGTGGCAAACAAGGTAATCAAAACCAAGGGTCAGGATTATAAGCCAAGGATTAGATCAAATGGCCTGGATCACTTCAGCGCACCATCGGAGCCCTAGCTCCGGTCATCATCTCTGGTGACCCTCACCGGACTATTCCAACCAAAAGTTTCACAAAAATGAAAGATCCATATATGGTTTTGAAGAGAAAACACGAGGAACACGAATTTGACATCCATTTCTTCTAATTCTCATTATATGAAAAGATGTGTGGAATTGAAAAATACGGTATGCAAACTGAGTTTCTTAGATTTAAGCTCAAAGAAACTCAAACTTATTTCCTACATTGGTAGGACTTCAGCTAACTATAAATCAAGTAAAATTATGGAGAAATAAGAGAGAATCAAAGAAGGAAAGTTTCTAAAGATCCACCTTCGGGTTGCAGTGATTTGGCTTGATCTCGATGCAATTCTTCTTGGCTTTGTTTCCTCTTGCTTGTAGGAGATGATTAGAGCATAAATGGCTTTGAATCCTTGGAGTTTTATCTCAAAAACAGAAAGAGAACTAAAACTAGATTTCAAGTGAAACCTTCAAGGTATTCTTGAAATGAAGGTTAGGGGGATTTGCAGATCAAAGCTTGGGCAAGGGTCCTTAATTCTGAGGCAATGGACATGTATTTATAAGTTTGAGAAAGGGGCATCTGTAACACCCCAATTTTTACCCTAAGATCCCTCATGGCATCATAACATTGCATTTGCATTGCCTCAAGGATCTTTAGCATCTTGGTTCCCTTTGCCTTTGGGTGGGACTCCTTGTGATTGGTTTGAGATCACCAAGCATGCTTGAATTATACATCATTGTTTCTCTTACTTTTGTTTACTAACCAAAAGCACAAAAATGTATCAATAACATCTTTTGTTTGAAGCTTGAGTATCATCCAAGACACTTTGTGGGTTCTATTTAGATGATCAGTCAACATAAGGGAATGGCTTGAGATACTTCCAACAGGTTCAAATGGGGTCTATTCGTCAGTCAAAACGTTAATCTTGAAGGAGCAAAAGTTTGTTCATGAGCTGTCATGCTCGCTAGGCGAGCAGAATGGGTCGCCTAGCGAGTCCCAAGAAAAGCCACCAGAATCACCTACGCTCAGAGGAATTTCTTGAACTGTCATGCTCGCTAGGCGAAGCCCACGTGTTTAAAAAAAACAAAAAAAGAAAAAAAACGAAAAAAAAAACGAAAATAAAAATAAAATAATAAGTAAATAAATAAAATATAACAGAAAATTTTTGGACTTGGGCCTCTCTCATTTGAGCCCACAGGTCCATAAAAATCAGGTTATAAATTCAGAGTTTCAGTGAAACAAAAGGGATTCTATTCCTATTTACCCTGGCAGTGAAAAAGATAGTGAGAGAATATCTAACAGAGTTCAGAGCAACCTCCAGAGACTGAAGGGAACTCATCGGCAAAGAACCAATTCCCTCTCATATAAACCCTCAGATTTCTTTGCAAACCCAACCGGGCAATTCAATTTCATTTGATATCTCCAGTTAGGTTTGCCTTATTCCCATTACTTTATGCTTTTAATTTGAATGCTCTGAATGTATGAGGTATTATGGGTGAATTTGATACCCTTTTGATGCATGTGTTTGACAAGAGGCTTAGGCCTCCTACCCTTGGTTGCTTTTTGTGAGCTTTTTTTTAATTTTAATGGCATGATTCATGTGGTTACATTTTGATTTGGCGGCAACTCTTGATTACCCTATCCTGTTTGCTCTAACCTATTTTGTGTTTGTTATGGCATTGTTTTCTCCTAATTCCGTCATATTACTCTAACCTGTTTGTTGAGTTTTTGTGAGGGCTCACATACTCTTGCAGGGATAGCTTGCTTGGTGTTCCACTTTATTTGTGGGATACCACCTGGAGGTTTATTCCGATTACCTGTACTGACTCACTTTCTTTGATGGTGCTAACTTGAGAGATCTCTGGGTTTCTTATCTCTTTAATTGTTGTTACTTCGGATCTTTATTCGTACAGTAGATCTCTCGATCCCTTTACTTTTCCCGTATTTTACCGATTTCTTAGGTTTCGTATAGCCTCCCGTGGCATGTCATTTAAGGTAGCGCGGTTCCTTCATCTAGGACTGCCTTTTTGCGTGAGCATCCCTAAAACCCCAAACTCATTGATTTTTCTTCTCCTAGGAACACGTTATCTCCTTCTACTACAGGCGAGTAAGTCTCCAAAGGTCGAGCATCCGGTAGATTGCGTAGTAACGTCGTTCACCCCAAAACACAACCCTTACCCCATAGGTGGTCGAACTACGCTTTGCTTTCATTTTCATCCCAGATGAGATACGTAGGCATAAGACGCGATGTCTTAGAGAGCATACTCCTCTTCAACCCATAGGTAACCGAGCTACGAAGACTCTGATTCTCAGATTCAGATGAGATACGTATGCAGTGGATGCGACGTCCGTGCGAGTCATTTTCTTTTGACCCTTCTTTTAGTAAGTAGTACATTAGATAAACATACACGCTTTTCTCATCCCTTCAGTCATGTTTGCACAAATAAATTTTCAAAAAAAAACAACAACCTTTGCAACTAATGTGAAAAGAGCTCCCTAGGAGTACCTAGGATGCTTTGGGTGCCTAATACCTTCCCATTGCGTAACCAACCCCCTTACCCAGATCTTTGACATTTTTACTAGTTTTTGATTCGATAAAACTTTTAGGTTTTTGTTCGCTTTCTAACCATTCCTTTGGATAAATAGAAGTGTGGTGGCGACTCGACTTGTATGATTTACCTTGGATTTAGTCAATATCTCTAATGGTAACGAATACCCCGCTACAATTTCCACACCATTTCAAAAGTTGGTCAAAAATAGTAACTTGTGTGCATGGGTGAATGGGAATGTATTTAGGTCTAAATGATGATTGCAACAAGTCCTAATTCATGCACAATTGATGCTGAGATCACTTTATGAAGCCATGCAATGTTGGTTGAAAATTGAGTTCAAAAGTTTCCAAATAGGGCCATTCAAAATAACCATGTGCAAGAACCTCAAGTTTGATCCAAATGCAATGATCTTGGACTATTTGGAAAGCTACCGTGAAGGGTAACAACTTTGATGTTGGAAATTTTTCCATTTGGAGCTTGGATCATCATGAATTTTGGTGTGGAAGTTGGAGGAATCAAACATGCTTGAAAAGTTTCTAAGTTAAAAATCAAATGACCCCTTTTTCCACCTTGAATAACTTTTTCTATGAGCTTCAAATGACTTTGGTTCCTTCTTCAAATTTGTATATATTTCAATACTCTTCAATTTAGTCACAAATTTGACACCATTTGGATCTAGCATGATGGAGTTATGAATTTTAGAAGTTGTGGAAAATTGCTTGTTCAATGGTGATGGCCCAAAATGACCTATAATATTTCCTCTTAGCACATGCCCTTGCAAGTGAAATTTGAAATTTATCAATGAAGAATATTGGAGAAGACATTTTGAAATTAATCATGAAACTTGGATGATCTTCATATCATACAAATTGAGTAAGTTATGGTTCTTGGAAATGGGTCTTCTATCTAGGGCATATACAAAATCACTTATAATCTTTCACCATAAAAAATGCTTTTTCAAGCCAAATTAGATCTTGATGCCAAAATGAAAGTTGTTTGTAGTGTCATAAAGAGTAACTTTTCTATTGGAATCATTTTCATATGATATAAATTGTAGGAGATAGAGTGTAAGGAACCCTAGATTTGACCAGTTGACTTTTTTTATCAACCTCTTTGAATCAACTTACAAAATTGAAGTTCCTTTGATCTTAGAGGATCATGTAGGATCATATATGCTTATGATGAAGTAAAATGGAGTATCCTTTGATATTTTTTACCAATTTGTTAAAGAAACTTGCTAAGGAAGACACATAAGATACCCAGATGAATTAGGGCTTCCATGATAAACAAGCTTCACACACTTGATGATTCTTGATAAAAATGACAAATAGAGAACACGGGGATACATATATGATGCTTAGAACCATTGTGTACCCTTATTTGATTGGTCTCTTGCACTGAGGGTCTAAAACCCTAGATGTGAACTTGATGAGGCACATGTGGATGCACACACTACCTACAAAAGAAATAACACTACACTAGACATATTTTTGGTATTTGGTTAGTAAAATAAAGAAATATAAAGTATGATACAATAAAAAATGCTTGGTTATCTCTTCCAATGCAAACCCAATAAATGGGGGGTGAGGAGGATGCCAAGGTGTGATCCCAAAGCCAATGTAAATGATGAGATGACATGAGGGATCTTAGTGTCAAAATTGGGGTCTTACACATCGCAGCTTTGATTTTCTTATTGCACGGTGAGAATACATAGGCATGAGGGTTCTAATCCTCCACGAGTATATTTATCATTAGTTTTCCTTCTTCCTCAGGGCATCATCTAGATCTTCCATAATCCTTCATTCAAATTATACCTTCATTCACTTCATGTGATATACCTCCCTTCTTCAGCCAAATACATTATTTCTTTGAGATCCATCTTGTGTCTGCTTATGAACCAAGAGTTGTTTGTGTTGTGAAACTAAACACTTAATTCTCTTTGTTTTTTTTTGTACCATATATAGTGGCGAATGCTTCAAGCTACCCACATATTGGTTAATGCCAGATTTACTCTTAGGTCCAGATTTCATTCATTTTTTGAGTCAAACAACATGATCCTTTTGGTTCAGACCATTTGTTATCACAACTTATTTTCACCTCCCGCCATTAGTTTTATGAACTACGAAGCTCCGAATTCCTTATTACACTATAAGGATACGTAGGCATGATGGCCCTAATCCTCATCGAGCACTCTATCTATTCTTTTCCTTTTTCCCTTATTCTTTTGCGAGTAACCTTAGATATAACCCCCATCTGAGCAAAGAACAATCAAAATGGTTCTCGTTGAGTACAACGGATGTGAGGGGTGTTAATATCTTCCTCATGCATAACTGACTTCCTTACCCAGTTATCTCTTTCCCTCGAGTTTTATTGATGTTCTCCCTTTCCTTCGGGAATAAATAAATTTTGATGGAGACTCTATTATATGTTCGAACGTGCGATACGTTCGGGTATATTTCTACTTCATACGCAAAGGCCAGTGGGCCTTAGATCCATGGCCTATGAGAGGGTCAAAAAAAGTAAAAGGAAAAAAAACACCCTCATTTGACACTCTCACTCTTCAGACTTGTCCCTCGTTTATTCTCACTCTCCCTTTCACCTGAAATCTCCGTCTCACCGAAAATCTCCTCTGGCAGTGGTGCGGCCCAAAATAACCCCAAACCACCACCATTCTGATTGTATCATGAACCTCTATTTGAATCTCACCTTCATATCTTTTATTACCTCATGGATATCTCTTAATCCCCAAAACCCTAACTAAACCCTAACTATGAAAAAAGTTAAACCTTAAATCTCCATGAAATCAAGCAATTGGAGGCAAGATGAAACTCAACAAGCTCAATATCATAGCATGGTATCAAGAATCAAAAGGAAAGGAGAAGAATTGGAGGCTCGTGTTTACCAACGAAACAGAGGAACGTTATGGTAGTTGTTAATGCCAAGCTTGAAAATGGTGACGGAGTAGATAGAAATCCATAGGGAAGGTTCTAGCTACAAGGTATGAGTCTTGATCCTTGCCTCTTGTTCTACCTCTTCTTTTTATAATTCTCTTGTAACTGAGTTGATGAGATTGTTGTTGTGCTGGTACAATGGTAGATAGAGATGGGAATTAGGATTGGTGTTGATAGTTTGCAGAGAGATGTGGGAATGGAGAGGCCAAGCTCTATTTCACAGAGCCTAAGAGGTTGAAGCTCTATAAATTGAGGAGATAGAGCTATGAGTGAGGGTTTGTAAGATTAGGGAATGAATTGTGCAAAGTAATAGTAGGGTGGTTGAAAACTTGATGATAAAGATTAGGGTTCTTATATAGATAAATGTATGAGATTTTAAGAGTGAAATATTGTTAATTCAGTTAGGCATGATTGAATTCTAGCCTTTGGATAGTGATCCTAGGCTAGAGTTAATCAATGGTTGAGAGTAAAAAAAAACAGTTAGGTTATGATTTTGTTGAGTGAAGAAACTTGAGTGGATTTGTGTTAATTTGGTAGTTAGAAATTAGTTAGAGTTTGAAATTGATTTGGAGGGAATTTTGAAATGAGGGGCAATATGATACTTTGGCATAGGGCACGTGGCACTAGCTGTTGAGGCAGTTACAGACTTGTTTCAAGTTTGTTAAGGTTGGTTAGAGGGTATAAGTTAGAATTTTGTTAATTTGAGGTGTAAGTTAGTTTTAAGGTAGTTAACATTGAAAGTAACTTGGGCAGTTAAATAGGGCAATGGGGAAAGGTTAGTTACATGGTTAATTGACAATTGGTTATGAGGTTAAAGATTGTGTGTGTATGTATGGATGTTATAATAGTTGAGTTTGATTGATGTATGTTTAGATGAGATAATGGTGGGGTTTGGACTATGTATGTGTTTGATCATATTGAGTGTGAGCTAATATATGGTGACTTAATTGTGTTATGATGATGTATGTGGCTAACCATGACATTAAACTTCTATTAGGATATAGTTTGTGTATGTTGAACTTTGATTTGGAGCTTGATTTGGGTTTGTTTGAAGGCCTATTTTGTATTATGACGTATGCATTACATTGGTTTTCTTAAGCTGGATTATATTGATGATGAATTTTATGTTTGTCATTTTTATGTGAATTGGTTATTTAGCATGATTTTGATAGTTGGATATTTTTATGTATTACTGCAGTGCTTGGTTTGGATATGAGTTTTATTGTATGATTACTATATATGTGTTGCAACTGGACTACACAGTTTATGTTGCATTAAGTGTGAGCTAATATATGGTAGAAATATGTATGACTATGTGATGCTGATGTTTATGTTTATAGGGTCTAGTGCGGGTTTGGATTTCATTTAGCATGAACATGGCTTATCTTGAAGGCACCAAACAATAATTAGATTTTGATCACTTGAAGAACAAGATAATGATGCAATTGCTTGATGACATGAAGAATTCTAAAGATAACTTGTAAATAGGTCTAGGATCAATTTAGGGTTAGGTCAAACTCGGGTCAAGGAATGGGCAACTTTTTGACTTGTAAATGGATTGTAACTTGTTCTTTCAGTAATAAAACAATTTACCCTCCAATTTTCCAATTTGAATTTGAGTTCACTTTGAATGTAAAAATCAATATCCAATTGAAACCATAATGTATTCCAATGATAATGGTAATGAGAAAATCAATATGACTTGGTCAATAACAAGTCAACCTTTTATGATTGACTTGGTTGACCATAAGTCAACCAATGCATCCAAAATGTCTTCAATAAATGGATCCAAAATGTAACCATGATCCCTCATGAATAAGAAAGTCCCAATAAATAGGTCAACAAAAGTCAACCTCTCATAGTTGACTTTGACCAAAATCAACTGAAGCAACAATTTCTTCTTTTCCAAGTAATAGTCCAAAATGACTTGATCCATAAGTAACAACAACAAAACCATAGTCCATGAGGCCAATAGCACCCAATTGAAATTCACAACATATTGTTCCACAAGTAACAAAAAGAGCACAAATCATAGTTATATGATTAAATCCTCAATATCCCAAATGTTGAGACAATCTTGTTGAAATCGTGAATCTTTTGAACCAATCATGTTACCCTATGCAAATGAATGCAAATGAATGGTTAGGATGGATGTGGGTAGATAAATTTGAAAGCATGAGCCAGATGAAGTTGAATGAAAGGGTATGGCAAATTTTGGGGTATGATAGTTTCCCCTATTTAATCATCTTAAACTTGAAGGTATGAATAACAACATCTTTTTAGACATTCAAGGTAGAAGATGATTAAATACAAAGACCCAAAAAAATTCTCTTTGTCAATGATATGCACTATAATGCAATGAGACTAGATGTATTTATTGAGAATTTATTTGATGGGGATACGAAATAGAAGGTAGACTCTGTGGGGATTATTTGCTGAGGATTGACTGATATACTTTGTTGGGAAATAGATCAATCGTGAAAGAGATATATCTTGTCATATTTTGACTTGTGTTATGCATTATGCATGCAATACTTATGTTTGAATATATGATGCATGAGATTTTGCATGTTATGTAGAAATGTAGGCTATTTTTATGAAGGAAATGATTGGTATCTACAAGAATGAACCTCTAGTTATGGTTCTTGGTATGGTGGTGAAATTTGATTCTCCTACATCTGATAGTTGGACCAAAGAACTTGTAGTAAAAGAGAGAACTTCAGGTTACCATAACTGTTGGAGATTCATTTTGATTCTTTCTGAGAGAGAATAGTTTATGATCTGATCGGACGGGCATCGAGATTCTATCATGTATTAAGCGTACATTGTAGACTGTCGATCTTCCTTTAAATTTTTTCAAGTAATCAGGGCAATGCAAAAGTTTTTCTTTTGGAGCTTTTTGTTATTATCAATGTTTTGCAATATTATTTATCAACAATAATCAACATTTTGCATATAAAATATAGAAAAAGAAGGAAAATTAAAGGAAAACAAAGAGAATTTTATTGGATGTAGAAAGTTTGTACATAACATGTGAGTACAAGAATGCAAAATCCTAAAAGAGGAATTTACAATAACTTGAAAAATATGGTAAATGGTAATGGGAAATTTATACAAATTTCTAATGATTACAACGCATGCTATCATCCACTATAAGATCTGAATCCTAATACTTTACTTCAGCCGATGATGATTGGACTGATCCATGTCGTTTGAATTCTGGTCGTGGTGAAGTAGGCTTAAATGTTGCAGTTAAATTCCTTTATCCCTAACTTTTGTCTAGACATATTTCAAATTTTTTCGTCCACTGGGATACCCATTTTTGCCTAAATTTCCTTTTTAAGTTTTCGACTTAGCGGGCTTATTATCATCATTTTTTATTTGATCCCTAATTTTTGAATAGACATTTATTTATTTGGTACACCGGGATACCCATTTTTTCCTAGGTTGTCCTTTCGGATGTTAACCTATTGGGCACTTTGTTCATCATTTTTTTAGGCATAATATTTTTTGACTGCATCAGAGTTCATTGAAAGTGAAAACTCCTCCCCATCCATGGTGGTGAGGATCATGGCTCCACCTGAGAAGGTCTTCTTTATGATAAATGGTCCTTCATAGTTAAGAGTCGACATGCCTCGTGGACCCAAATGTATTGACAAGTATTTATTGACCACTAGGTCACCTTCTTGGAATTCGTGAGGGTTGAACCTTTTTGCCAAAAGCGTTCTTGAGTCATCTTTGGTATAGCTGACCATGGAAGAGAGAATTCAAGAAATTTTCTTCTATGAGATTTAGCTGATTAAACCTGGTCTAGATCCATCCTGATTCATCAAGTTTGGCTTCCATGATGACCCTCATTGATGGAATTTCAACCCCGATTAGAAGCACAACTTCCATGCCATATACAAGTGAGAATGGAGTTGCCTTAGTAGAGGTATGTATCGAAGTTCTTTAGCCATGTGGAGAGAAGGGAAGCATCTCATGCCAATCTTTGTAGGTTTTTACCATTTTCTAGACAATCTTTTTGATGTTCCTATTCGCTGCTTCCACGATGCCATTCATCTTAGGCCAATATGGTAAAGAGTTGTGGTGTTCAATTTTGAAGCTTTCACACAGCTCTTTCATCATTTTATTATTTAGGTTACTGGCATTGTCAGTGATATTTTTTCTATGAACTCCATAGTGACATATTATTTCCTTTTCGATAAACAGTGTAACCACTTGTCGAGTGACATTGGTGTATGAACCAGATTCCACCCATTTACTGAAGTAATCGATAGTGGCTAAAATGAAGCAATGACCATTCAAAGCTTTTGGTTTGATCATTCTAATAATATTGATTCCCCACATAGAGAAGGGTCATGGTGATGTTAAGACGGTTAAAGGAGTTTGTGGCACATGAATCTTGTCAGCATATGTTTGGCATTTGTGGCACCTTTTGACGTAGTTGAAACAGTAAGACTCCATAGTCGCCCAATAGTAGCCAACTCGAAGGATTTTCTTGGTCATAGCATATCCATTTGCTTGGATCCCTTTATAACCCTCATGGATTTCTTTTACAATCATGTTTGCTTCGTGTCTATCCATGCATCTGAGCAAGACCATGTCATAGTTTCTTTTGTAGAGTACATCTTCATTGATGAAAAATTTGAAAACATGTCTTCGCATATATTTTAGGCCACAGTTGGATGCCCCTGTTGGATACTCTTGTTTTTAAGGAAACACTTGATGTCATGGTACCAAGGTTTGCCATCAGATTCTTCTTCGAATGTGAAACAAATTGTTGGTTCATCTCTAAGATCCATCTTTATTACTGGTGATTCAATAGGGTAGTTTACTTTGTACATTAATGATAATGTAGCTAAAGCATCTTCCACTTGGTTTTCTTCTCTAGGAATGTGATGAAAGGTAATTTCTTCAAAATTCTTCATCAATTCTAAGACATGATCACAATAAGGAACCAAGTTTGAGTGACGGGTTACCCATTCACCTTTTACTTAATAGATAATGAGCGATGAGTATCCGTACACCTTTAGAGTTTTGATCCTTAGGAAGAAAGCAACTTCGAGACCTATGATACAAACTTCATATTCAACCATATTGTTTGTACAGTTGAAGCATAATCTCGCAGTCAAAGGAATATAACCATTATTCTGAGTGATCGAGAAGGATCCAATTCCATGCCACATAGAATTTGAGGTTCCTCATTTGGACGGGGAATTTCATAGTCTTTTACAAGAATTAATTACATCCTTGTCAGGGAAGTCAAACGGTATTGGTTGATATTATTCCAGAGGTTGGTGAGCAAGATGATATGCTAACACGCTTCCTTTGATTGCCTTTTAGGTAACATATTGGATATCATATTTAGTCAATAGAATTTTCCAACAAGTTATTCTTCCAGTGACAGCAGGTTTTTCGAATATGTACTTAATTGGATCCATTTTGGATATCATAAAGTAGTATGATATTGTCATACCCCAATTTTGTCCAGGCATTTTAAAATTTTCATAAATTTGATTTCATTTTCAATTTGCATCATATGTATAGCATGACATGCATTTCATCATGAATAATACCTAAAATATCAGTCGGAATAAATTCTCGAAGATACAGAAAAATTGGTTAAATCATTCCTCAAGCACGTGCAAAATCAGCGGGTAAAAAGTTTTGAAGTCAAGCTTGCAGACATCAGTATTATTAATCTACGGTTCGCGTAGTTTAACCTGATGTGCTCGTTATATTTTTCGACAACTTTTTCAGTCGCATTTTGACCCGCCTAAGCCTTTTAACCGGTCAAAATTTATTTCAAAATTAAAAGAAACGCTGTATTTTTCTAGTAAGTATATTTCGTGCTGATCATTTTAGTGCATCCGATTTAATTTTTCGAGCACTTTGGCGCCCGATTTTTACTCACAATCAGTCGTTTTATTTTTATTCTTTTGTCAAAGTATTCAAATTAAATAAATAGAATTTTCCATGTTCACATTTTATGTTTATCATATTTATTTAGAAAGTTGTGAATTTTATTTGATTCAATTGATTTAAATTGTTTAAATCAATTAAATCATCTAGAAGGCATAACTTTGACATTTTGAATTGTTTGTGCTTCTTTGATTAAATCCTAATCCTTGTTTCAAATTAATTAATGGTCTTCATTAGCTATCCATGTATTTTTCTATTGACCAATCAAAAATCAAGAGTTTAATTAAATAGATTAACAAATGGAATTAGGAAATAAATAATATCTCTTTCTCCACTCACTGTGGGATTCTCCACGTGACAGCTAGCTAGAAAATACAAATATTTCTCTCCTTCTCTTCAGGATTTGCCACGTGTCCTCTTTTGGTTGGGTAACGTTTTGTCATAATCTTTTCTCATTGGTTGTGATAAAAATATTTCCCTCCAATGCAATTGGAAACGGACGCGTATTTTCCTTTTGGAGTTGGGTGTGAAAGTACCGTGCTTGGGGGGTAAGATGATAAAGAAAGAAAGAGCCAGCTAACATAAGGGGACACGTTTTCTTGGAAAAGAAAAAGAGGCTTTTCCTCTCTATGACTCCAACGGTCATGAAGGGAAAAAGATTAAAAAAAACTTTTTTTAGAGGGTTTTTTGCTTTTTGGATGGATTTTTCTCAACTCCTCTTCTTCATCAATAAAAAAAAGCCTCCACTCGTGATGAAAATGGATACTCACCTATTTTCTTCAAGATCTCCTCTCAAAAAGGAAAGAATAAAAAACTCAGTAAATTAAGAGGTGGGAGGAAGTCCTTCTTCTTCCTTTCCAAAACCTCTCGTCTTTTCTCTTCTTTACCTATAACACACATTATCGCTCTTCTTCCACACAACATCCCCTTCACCTCCGTTCGTCCTCACCTCCTCCATAACCTTCGTCGCCTTCCTAACAACCTCCGACCGCCGTTTTGGCTTCACAACCCCACGAAAAAACCTATCACCGTTCTCCACTCCGTCCACCAAATGACCACCGACAACGTCATCAACAACTACCATCCGCCGGAGATTCCACCCTCAAACACCTCCACAACATCTTCCGTACCCAACCTTCAAACAAACCATAAAACTATCGAAGGCCACCAACGGCGACAACCTTCCATCCATGGCGCTGCGAGATCTTCTCTCTCAACCATTGCTCACTTCCAACCGATGGTGGTTCTCACAAAGAGTAAAACTTTACAGTGATATCACTTCATTCCATCACCTGTGTTGAGTGTGTTCCTTCCACAATGACGATTGCATTCAAAAATATCGATGTGGAATTTCTTGGCATTTGGTAATGATTTTTGGATGGAGTTTCATTCCTTGTTGTTACTGCATCATTTTTGGGTGTTGATTGTTTTGAGTAAATTAGAGATGTAAATATTGGATTTGTTTTAATAACGCACTTGTTTTATTATTGTTTATGTTTATGGATAATCAATTTGTATTGTGTGATGACTTTATGAAAGCATGAGAGAGTCAAAGAGAGGGATAAGAGAAATGGTGAATGTTTGATATCTTTTTTATTTTTCTTTCTTTCTGTGCAGTATCATGAGCCATTTTATTTGCTTCGAGTTTGTTTTGGCCACGTCTCTTCACTGTTTATATGTTAAGATATGAATTATATGTGAAAAAGAGATTAGATAAATGATCATAGGTTTCGTGATCTTTTGGTTGATGTTTGTTTGAAAAATTAAGTCAGAAAGCAAGACTGGATTATCACTATAATTATGTTGTTCTAATTTTATCTATAAAAAAAGGGGAAAGAAGGATGGATATTTGATTTTACATTTCTCCCTAACAGAATGCAGGTTTTCTTACATAAGGAAAGTTTGAGTTTGGTTTGGAAAGTCAACACAATTTATGTTATTATTATTTATATCTCTTTTACCACTATAATTAATAATCATGTTTAGAGATCTGTTGGGCCAACTTGCTTCTGTGTCTATAAGCCCGTTGCAATTGTGCACATATTATCTCTGTATGTTGAGTTTTCAGTTCGACAGGTACTAACATGTGCGTTATTTTAAAATTCGTCATTACTCTATGCACACAAGATTTGTAAGAAATAAATATAATTGTGTGATGATGTTGGTTTCTATTCGATTTCATCACGATAAATTAAGATTTTAATCCATGGATACGACTTTTATGTGTCGTTATGCCACCCGAAAAATTCAATACATCAATAGAATATTTTCACCGTGTTATGATCTTGCGTATGACATTAATCCCGTGGTTATTTCGCACAAACCGGTTTTTGAGCACATTGTGATTTATTTATTTCAATAATTTTCAATTAAATTAATTAATTAATTGAGCTTTGTTTAAATTAGTTAATTTTAATAATTAATTTTAATTATCTTGAATATTTGATTTAAATCAAACAATTTTGATAATTATTTTTTATTATATTAGATAAGTGATTTAATCAAATTTTAATCAATTAATTTTGTTTACTAGAAGTTGATCGATTTTGTTCACTATCACCATTTCGCATCATTTCTAAACTAAAACCCGTTCAATCTCGCTCATAAGCGAAAATCTTGGTCCAATGCCGAGTATTTCTATTTAAATCTGATTAACCGTACAAATTCAAACCATTTATCAAATCAATAAAACTTCTAAGATAATCCTTATAATTTAAACTTTGGATGAAAAAAGAATGGGAGGCGTACGCCTCACCACCTCTCGAATAATTGAATGGTTGGTGCTCGCCATATTGCTTAAATTATCGACTTCGGATTAAAACACGCTAAATGAACTTGGATAAAGGAATGGGTAGTGCGCGCCTCATTATTCCTTGAATAAGCAAGTGGGAGGCGCTCGCCTCACCACCGCGCATATTCGATTTCCACAAACAACTTTTAATATTAATTTGAACGAAAAAGGAAATAGGAGACGTTCACCTTGTTATTTTTCGAAAGATTGAATGATTTGTGTGCACCGTATTGCTCAATCTTTCGTCGTTCTTATTCAAAATACCAAACACATTAAACCTAAATTCTCGCCCCTGTGCGACCAACAACTTAAATCGTTTTAGAAAGAACATTGCTTAATCCTTTCTAGTGCATACACAAAGTAGCGCTTAAGTCTCCACCGCGAGCATGCAAGCCAACGTTTAACCGATAGGATGCGATCTAAGCACTTGTTCATTAAAACACATCCAACTTATCAAACCTCTTTCGTCACCCCCGTGCGATCGAAACTTTTTTAAAAAAGAACACTGTTTAATCCTTTCTAACGTGCACAACAAACTAGTGCTTAAGCCTCCGCCGAGAGTAGACAAGCCAACGTTTAGCCTTTAGAACGTGACCTAAACAACTGTTCATTAAAAGATACCAATCAACCGTAGTTCCCCGAACTACGAATGTTCTGAATTCCTTATTGCACTATAAGGATACTTAGGCACGAGATTGCGAGATCTTGGCGAGAACACTAATAAAAAACCTCCCCTTTCCCCCCTTCTGAGGTTTCCATCCATCTCTTTTTTCAATATTTTTATCACTCGAAGAAAACAAACAACATTAGCTAACATTCAAATCACAAATTAAACTAAAAGGTTCCCATTGAGTACAATGGACGTGAGGGGTGCTAATAGTTTCCCCTTGCGTAATCGACTCCTGAACCCGAATATGGTTGTGATGACCATTATTCAATTTTTCAAAGGTTTTATCGATATTTTCCTATTCCTTCATTGGGATAAATAAAGTTCGGTGGCGACTCTGTTCGAACTAAATTTTTTCGCGACCATCGCGAGGGATCATATTTTTCGAGATGCGACAGATATACCATGTACTGCCTTAAGTATCAAGTAACCCATGCCATAGCGTAACAAGTATTCTCCAAAAGTGAGTATCTGGTCTCACAATCAGTGAATTTCTTGCTCATCTAATAGACGGCGTGCTCTTTTCTTCATGTACCGTCGTACTGACCAAGTACACAATCCATTGATTCATCTACAACTGTGAGATACATTATTAGTGGTCTACCTGGAACTTGTGGTATTATGATCAATGGTTTTTGCAAGTAATTTTTTATTTTATCGAATACCCCATGGAAATCGTCATTCCACTCAATCGTTTGATTTTTCCTCGATAATTTGAATATAGGTTCGCATGTAGCTGTTAGATGAGAGATGAACCTTGAGATGTAATTTAGTCTACCCAAAAAACCTTAGACTTCCCTTTCTGTTCTAGGAAATGACATATCCTGAATAGCTCGAACTTTGTTAGGGTCAAATTCAATGCCTCGTTGACTCACGATGAATCCCAGTAGTTTACTGGACCTAACCCCAAAGGTGCACTTTGTAGGGTTCAACCATAGCTTATATTTCCCGAGTCTAGCAAACATTTTTCTCAGATGGTTAATATGTTTGTCTTCAGTCCTAGACTTGGCAATCATGTTGTCTATGTAAACCTATATCTCTTTATGTATCATATCGTGAAAGAGGGTTACCATGGTCGTTTGATAGGTTGCCTTGCATATTTTAAACCGAAAGGCATGACTTTATAGCAGAACATTCCGCACAGGGTGATAAAGGTAGTTTTTTTCCATGTCATCAGAAGACATATTTATTTGATTGTATCCAGAGAAACCATCAATGAATGAAAAGACGTAGAATTGGGCGGTGTTGTCAACTAAGACGTCAATATTAGACAAAGGGAAATCATCCTTCAAGCTTTCTTCATTTAAGTCTCTTAGTCCACACACATCTTGAACTTACCATCCTTTTTCATGACTATTACTATGTTTGCAACTTAATGAGGATACTCAGATATAGCTAAGAAACCAACATCAAATTGTTTCTTAACCTCTTCTCTGATCTTGAGTGTCATGTCTGGTCTTGTCTTTCTGAGCTTTTGCTCGACAGGCAAACAGTCAGGCTTGAGTGGTAAGTGATGCTCAATAATGTTAGTGTCTAAACCAAACATATCTTGATAAGGCCAGACGAAGGCATCCGCATACTCTTACAGTAACTTGGCCAACTCTATATGCATATGTTTCTCTAGAGATGCCCCAACCTCTACCTCCTTTTCGCCTTCTTCAGTCCCTAGATTAATGACCTCTACTGGCTCTTGGTACAGTTGAATCTCATTTTGTTCTTGCTCAAGGAGCCTGGCTAGTTTAGCTGGAAGTTCACAATCTTCCTCATCGTCATCTTCGGCGTGGTTAATTGGGAGCCTTGAGTTACAGCGGATTATACCAGTGTTGTTATCAATGGACTCATTATTTCTACATATTTATGGGATTTTATTTTAGAAGTATACTTGTAAAAATGCAAAGAAAAAGAAGCTTTTTTCATTTATTTGTGAAAAATAAAAATAAAGGAAAGAAAACGAATGAGATTTTGAATGCAAAATACTTTTTATTGATTGAAATATAATGCTTTTAAACATAGGGAGGCCCTTTACAAAGCTATCCTCTTAATAAGGGATTTAGAAAATACAAATGCATTACTTTGATATTTAAAATATTGCAGGAACTACAGAAGTCGTTCAGTTATTTAATGCAAAGCCAGGTGGACACCGGTGTATGAAGCTTGGAATTTCTTCGCTTGCATCTCCCACGACTTCCACTAGGTTGCCATGTTGGAACACATCACTACTGAACACCTCTTGTATATTGCAGAATTTCTTCTGGTCTTCTGGATTAGGCATGCTTGGTGATGGATGGCAGCTAATACCAAACTAGTTATTCTTCTTAGTGATGTCAAGCACATATCCCCAAATAGTAGGGTTACCTGTTTCAAAGGTCTCTTTGGCACTCTTCAGTGAAGAAACGATCAATTATGGTGTCTTGTCCAGATTAGACATAGTGGTATTGACATTATCAAATCCAAGCAGTGAAAGGAGACCTCTATTTCACCCTCGTCGGTTTCAACATATCAAAATGTCGATAACTCGCTTATAAGCAGGTCTTCTTCACCGGAGATAATAACCAACTTGTCTTCCACCATGAATTTCAACTTCTGATTCAACATAGAAGTTATTGCCCAAGTAGCATGAATCTATGGTCTCCCAAGTAAATAGCTATAAGCATGGCTAATGTCCATCACTTGGAACGTAATGGTAAACAGATGAGGTCCAACCCGAATTGGTAAATCGATCTCATTGATCACTTGTCTTCTAGAACCATCAAAAGTTATTACAAATAATGCACTAGCTCTAATTTTTTCCTTTCCACTAATAGTTGATTCAACATATTCTTTGGCATTATGTTCAGGGAGGAACTGGTATCTACAAGAACTCTGGATAGGAGAGTGTCCATGCAGGTAACAGAGATACGCAACACCTTGTTGTGGGAAGCTCCTCCACTTGGTAACTCCATATTTTTGAATCCCAAGTAACAGTTGGCTGTAATATTTGTGACTACCTTGTCAAACTGGTCAACAATGATATCTTGCATTACATGGGCAACATTAAGTACCTTCATCAAAGTTGCTCGATGAGCCTTTGGGCTCAAGAGCAGTGATAGGACCTAGATCTTAGATGGTGTCTGACCTAATTGGTACACAATCTTGAAGTCTCTCTTCCAAATTATTCTGGGGAATTCTGATTTTCATCAGGAGAGATATTCTCTTTGTGAGGTTCTAGTTGTGCCTCCACGTCCACTACCCTTTTCCTTGGAAGGAGTAGCTTTTGTTGGCTTATTCATAACATCATTCACCTTGGGTGGAGAATCTGGTGTAACCTTATTATGAGGAATGGATGTTAGTACCCCTTCCTCTTGGGGAGACGCTACTGTTATACTTTTCTCCTTGGTGAGAGATGTTGTAGGTGGATCTGGTTTCATTGTGAATTTGAGGCGAACACACGACCACTCTGGGCCATTCTCCCAGTTCCTACTATGTTGATGATTTCTTACTCAGAGATTTCTATGGGTCTATGGGATTTCCTCCCACATAAGTAGTAGTTTCATATTTCCGAGCACAACCTTGGTACTCTGTGTAGCGGGGTATTCGTTACCATTAGAGATATTGACTAAATCCAAGGTAAATCATACAAGTCGAGTCTCCACCGCACTTCTATTTATCCAAAGGAATGGTTAGAAAGCGAACAAAAACCTAAAAGTTTTATCGAATCAAAAACTAGTAAAAATGTCAGAGATCTGGGTAAGGGGGTTGGTTATGCAATGGGAAGGTATTAGGCACCCAAAGCATCCTAGGTACTCCTAGGGAGCCCTTTTCATATTTGTTGCAAAGGTTGTTGTTTTTTTGAAAATTTATTTATGCAAACATGATTGAAGGGATGAGAAGAGCGTGTATGTTTATCTAATGTACTACTTACTAAAAGAAGGGTCAAAAGAAAAGGACTCGCACGGACGTCGCATCCACTACATACGTATCTCATCTGAATCTGAGAATCAGAGTCTTCGTAGCTCGGCTACCTATGGGTTAAAGAGGAGTGTGCTCGCTAAGACATCGCGTCTTATGCCTACGTATCTCATCTGGGATAAAAATCAGAGCAAAACATAGTTCGACCACCTACGGGGTAAGGGTTGTGTTTTAGGGTGAACGACGTTACTACGCAATCTACCGGATGCTCGACCTTTGGAGACTTACTCTCCTGTAGTAGAAGGAGATAACGTGTTCCTAGGAGAAGAAAAATCAATGAGTTTGGGGTGTTTAGGGATGGTCATGCAAAAAGGCAGTCCTAGATGAAGGAACCGCGCTACCTTAAATGACATGCCACGAGAGGCTATACGAAACCTAAGAAATCGGTAACACACGGGAATAGAGATAAGAAGTAACAAATAAAGATCCGAAGTAACAGCAATTAAAGAGATAAAAAACCCAGAGATCTCTCAAGCTAGCACCATCAAAGAAAGTGAGTCAGTACAGGTAATCGGAATAAACCTCCAGGTGGTATCCCACAAATAAAGTGGAACACCAGGCAAGCCATCTCTGCAAGAGTCATATGAGCCCTCACAAAACAAAACTCAACAAACAGGTTAGCGTAATATGACGGAATTAGGAGAAAACAATGTCATAACAAACACAAAACAGGTTAGAGCAAACATGATAGGGTAATCAAGAGTTGGCCCCAAATCAAAATGTAACCACATGAATCATGCCATTAAAATTAAAAAAAAAGCTCACAAAAAGCAACCAAGGTTAGGAGGCCTAAACCTCTTGTCAAACACATGCATCAAAAGGGTATCAAATTCACCCATAATACCTCATACATTCAGAGCATTCAAATTAAAAGCATAAAGTAATGGGAATAAGGCAAACCTGACTGGAGAGATCGAATGAAACCGAATTGCCCGGTTGGGTTTGCAAAGCAATCTGAGGGTTTATATGAGAGGGAATTGGTTCTTTGCTGATGAGTTCCCTTCAGTCTCTGGAGGTTGCTCTGAATTCTGTTAGATCTTCTCTCACTATCTTTTTCCCTGCCAGGGTAAATAGGAATAGAATCCCTTTTGTTTCACTGAAACTCTGAATTTATAACCTGATTTTTGTGGACCTGTGGGCTCAAATGAGAGAGGCCCAAGTCCAAAAAATTTCTGTTATATTTAATTTATTTACTTATTATTTTATTTTATTTTTGTGTTTTTTTTTCGTTTTTTTTTTTTCGTTTTTCGTTCTTTTTTTTTTTAAACACGTGGGCTTCGCCTAGCGAGCATGACAATTCAAGAAATTCCTCTGAGTGTAGGTGATTCTGGTGGCTTTTCTTGGGACTCGCTAGGCGACCCATTCTGCTCGCCTAGCGAGCATGACAGCTCATGAACAAACTTTTGCTCCTTCAAGATTAACGTTTTGACTGACGAATAGACCCCATTTGAACCTGTTGGAAGTATCTCAAGCCATTCCCTTGGGTTGACTGATCATCTAAATAGAACCCACAAAGTGTCTTGGATGATACTCAAGCTTCAAACAAAAGATGTTATTGACACATTTTTGTGCTTTTGGTTAGTAAACAAAAGTAAGAGAAACAATGATGTATAATTCAAGCATGCTTGGTGATCTCAAACCAATCACAAGGAGTCCCACCCAAAGGCAAAGGGAACCAAGATGCTAAAGATCCTTGAGGCAATGCAAATGCAATGTTATGATGCCATGAGGGATCTTAGGGTCAAAATTGGGGTCTTACAGATGCCCCTATTTAAGGTCATTCTAGTCGGAGAAGTGAAGGTTAAAATCTTCGTCTCGACGGGGTAGAATGGGCTTAAATAATAACAAAGAGACGAATTTTGGTCCCTAAGAGACCTCATGATGCAAATGTAGGTATGAAAAATGGTAGCACTTTGTGGAGATATGTGTCCACAAAAGCAAAGAAATCAGAAGCCACTGATAATCCATATGAGCAATTCACTCCATGGGACCAAGACCTTGGGGACTCTCCTGGGGATAGAAAAGGGATAAAAATGCGCGAGCAGGTCATGACTCAAAGCGCGGGGAACAAAATTCCAAAGGGAGAAGATCCAATGGAAAGACTCGAGCTGACTCGAAGATGCATGTATTGGGGAATATGCCAATACAGCGAAAAACTATCCACAGCGGATACTTCGGATAAAATCCGGATGAAAACAATCCACTAAGGGACTTCGCTGGGGATGTCCACAAGGACACTCCTGGGGAAGCAGCAAAACGAGGTATTACCGGTTACTGGGCAATAAGCTCAAGGAGACATGTGATCTGAACGCCAGGTATGAGGGTGAGAGATACAACATGCTCAGGAAGAGATGAATATCCAAGACCGACATAAGGGTGAGAGATATCAAAACTTCAAAACGTCTGAGGAAAACCTAAAAGGTATACTTCAACTCAGGGATTCTGACTCCACGGGGGACAAAAAGTCATAATAGGGAGCAGAGAGGAAGGAACACCAGGGATACCGATTACTGGGCATATAATAGGTGACCAACCAAGGCGTGAATTGGGGAATATTCCCAAAACACTCATCATCCAAAAGAGGGCTAAAAGCAAACTCGATTATAGGATGGATATTCGACTCCACAAAGGGGATACGAATCTTACTCAACTGGGGAAGAACAAAAGGCTTTAGACCCGAGAGTGCATGAGATATACTACCTATTACCGTCAGAACATAGATAATATACTCGCATGGACGATTATCCACAACCGGTTACTGGGTTAATAAAGGATAAATCGACCGAAAAGAAAAGGCATCGGGATACTGAAACTAGGTATATAATGATGACCAATTCAGGGGAGAAACAATTGTTACCAACAACAACAAGGTAGACGAGAGATGACCCGCTGGGGATAAATTGCGTAATCAGGGAAATTATCCAAGAAGATGAGGGGATATCATCATCGAATATTGGATGAAGATTACCACCTGGAAGGTAATCTGGAAATCACTTGGTCCGATCTTGATTGGGAGATCAACTTCCCCAATCACAGTTTTGCGAGACCCATCGAAAGCCTTCACAACTACTCCACTCTGCCTCATGGGAGGCCCTTGATATGATAGCTTTGAGAGAGTGGACTTTGGCAATACGTTCAATGATGACCCGGTGTCTACCAGCACATTGGACATGGCGTCGTCTTTGTAATTCATAGATATGTGTAAAGCCAAGTTGTGGTCTCTTCCCTCCTCAGGGAGATCAGAGTCACAAAAGCTCAGGTTGTTGCAAGCAGTAATGTTTGCAACAATGCTATCGAATTGCTCCAAAGTGACATCGTGATCTACATATGCCACATCCAACACCTTCTGCTGAGCCTCTCGGTGTGGTTCTGAATTTAAGAGTAAGGATAACACAGATATTTTGGATGGCGTTTGTAGAAGTTGGTCTACAACATTGTACTCGCTCCTTTTGATGAGTCTCAGCATCTCATCACAGTCTTCTTTCACATTGCCACTAGGGCCAACAGAAGTAGGAGTTTTCAGTACAGAGGAGGGCTTAACAGCAAGTGCCGGATTCGGAGAATTCACAGCGTTCCCGATCGGGCGTTCAATAAAATCAGCATTAATTTGAGGCTTCGGCGGTGCTGAAAATACACGGCCACTACGGGTCAAACCGCTAACATCGGCGATATTCACAACAGAAGAAGAGGGCAAGGACACCTCTTTCCCATTCTCTACTGCTACGGCGTTGTAGTGATAGGGAACTACCTTTTCAGAAGAGTAAGGCACAGGACCAGCAGGCTTAATGATCAGAGCGGGAGAAGCCTTCTACTTGCTACCATTGTACTTGATGATAACAGGCTCGGGTATCCGGAATACTGGGGAGATCACATTGACCTCAGGCTCATTTTCATCAACATTCCTGTTTTGAAGGATCTCAATGACTCCTTCGTCCAGCATTTCCTGAACATCCTTGCGCACCTGGCAACAACCCAATCGGTTAACAGAGTAGACTCGGCATCTATCATGGTCATGCTCATAATGACTGTAGTCACACAACAAACGATGCATCTGGACCAGAGACTGTTGAATATGACTGACATATTTGACCTTGTATTTTCCAGGGCAACCCTGGACCATGTTGACAGATTTCCCATGTTCGGGCAATGGGTTCTTCTTCACATTAGGGCATACGTCCTCAAAACATAGAATACCACACCTCACAAGGTCTTGAACCTTGGTCTTCAAAGGGTAACAATTCTCCACGTCGTGGCCGGGAGCACCAGAATGGTAAACACAATGTAACTCAGGCTTATACCACCACTGGGGGTTAGCAGGTATAGTCGGTGGGTCTCTCGGAGTAATCAGCTTCCTTTCTATCAAAGAGGGATATAACTCTGCGTACGTCATAGGAATAGGATCGAAGGTGACCCTTTTCCTCTCGTAACTCGTACTGGTCTGATTACTGTTTCGAGGTTGGTAGGCCTGCTGCTGCGGTCGGTGCTGTTGTTGCTGATATTACGGATGTGGTTGCTGATTGTTACTATGTTGCTGATACTGTTGATTGTCTCTGAAAACAGGTGCTATATGAGCCACCTGGTGCTGGTTACTCACAGTCTTCCTCCTCACAGAGGGTCTTCTTGGTTTCTCAAGGGAGATCACAGCATGTGCCTCTCCATCTTTCTTCTTTGCAAACGCCCCATAACGTTTGGAAGAAGAGCCTTCTTCTCTGGTTAACCGTCCTTCACGGACCCCTTCTTCTAGACGCATCCCCATATTCACCATCTCGGTGAAGTCAGAAGGAGCGCTAGCAATCATCCGCTCATAATAAAAAGAACTTAAAGTCTTCAAAAAGATCTTAGTCATCTCTTTCTCTTCTAACGGGGGCACGATCTGTGCTGCCACCTCTCGCCACCTATGGGCGTACTCCTTAAATGTTTCTTTATCCTTCTGGGACATGGATCTCAATTGATCTCTATCGGGAGCCATATCCACGTTGTACTTGTACCGCTTGACGAAGGCTTCGCCGAGATCATTGAAGGATCGGATGTTCGCGCTGTCCAAACCCATGTACCAACGCAAAGCGGCACCGAACAGACTGTCCTGAAAGTAGTGGATGAGTAGTTGGTCATTATCGGTTTGAGTCGACATCTTCCTGGCATACATGACCAGGTGGCTGAGAGGACAAGTATTTCCTTTGTACTTTTCAAAATCAGGGACCTTGAATTTCACAGGGATCTTCACATTTGGAACCAAGCAGAGTTCGGCAGCAGACTTGCCGAAAAGATCCTTCCCTCTGAGAGTTTTCAATTCCTTGTGAAGCTCAAGAAATTGATCGTTCATAGCATCCATCTTCTCATAAACATCTGGACCCTCAGACGGCTCAGAATGATAGATGGTGTCGTCTACCCTGGGCAAAGTATGCACGACAGGAGGAGGAACGACAAGGACCGGGCTAGATGCTGGCAGAGAAGCAAAGGTGGGAACAAGACCCTCAGGCATGAAATTGGGAGGCATCCCCCACGGGAACCCGGTTGGCATGGCTGTTGAAACAAAGTGTGCACTGGCAGCGGGCACAGTAGAGGAGACGATCTCGAAGATAACTGTCCTCTGGGGAGGAGTTGAAGGTGTCGGAGAAGACTAGCTCTGGGCAGCCATGAGTGACTCCATTAGGGCAGTCAATCTGGCCACTTCCTCTTTCAGCTCGCGGTTCTCTTGCTATAAGTGATCCATCAGTCTTGAAATGTTGGCTCTAGTGTAGTACCGGTGAGTCAGCTTGTCTTCAAAATAAATGAAGGACACAGAGTTAGACCACAGGGCAAGGGACCGGAAACAAAACCTGGTTATGCATATGATACATGCAATGTTTGTGCATATGATTTGTTTTTTATTTCAAAGGAACTTTAGAGTTTTATTTGCAAATTCTGGAAATATTAAGCATTTTATCACATATGGAAATATCTCATCAAATAATATCAGGGAAAAGAAGTGCAGCATCGTCAATCATATACAAGAGAAAAGGAAAATAATCGTCTTATGGATCCCTAGAAACAATCATCTAAAGCTCGGGACACAGGAAGATAAGATGCGCGAAGCCTCTTCACCACCCTCTCGTAGGCTGCCTCCATATCGGCCTCCTCTTTGGCGAGTCGATCATACCTCCTCTTCCAGAACTTAGAAGACTGAGGAAGTAGAGAAGTCCATACATAATCAGGGTCATCAATAACCTGATGCTCAAGAAACTCAATCAACGCATCCTTCTCCTTAATCTGCTGAAGCAACTCTTCACGTTCACGGATCCAGGAACGTGAACGGTCTTCGTCTCTCAACTCCTCTACTCCTTAATTAGGGAGGGTTGAAGGCCCATCCATAATCATAGGTGTAGGTCTCGGATACTCGTAAGGCATGAGATACTCAGACGCCCTCTTCCTAACCCAAACAGTGTAAGGCTCCAAAGCGATGCAATTCTTAGGACCCAACTCTTTCCTTCCTTTCCTATGAATCTTGCGCCAAGCGCGGACCATCCTAGCTTTCAAGCCTTGGGGATCTTTACCATCCTGAAAGAATACACCTTCTAACAGAATGTTATTGGGTTTATCCTTTAAGGGGAACCCAAGCTGCCGACGTGCCAAAACAGGATTGTAGTTAATCCCACCACATGTACCAAGAAGAGGTACATTGGAGAATTCGCCACAATAGTCAATAATCCGCACACCAACATACACATGGTTATACCAAGAGATATCATCATTAGTGAGAGACATAAGTCTCGTGGACCACCGTAGACATTCCTTGTTCTCCTTGAAAGCGACCGTCTGAGGTAAGTGAGAAATAAACCACTTATACAACAGAGGCAAACAACACACAATGGTGCCACCACCCTTCGCATTCTTCATATGCAAAGAGAAATAGGTATCGCCCAACAGAGTCGGAACGGGATTAAGAGTAGAGAAAATCCTAAAAGCGTTCACATCCACAAACTTGTCGATGTTGGGGAATAACACTAACCCATAGATGAGAAGTACAAATATGGCCTCAAAGGCGTCCTCACTCATGGCCTTCCCATATATAGTAGCTTGAGCAATGAGGAACTCAGAAGGGAGACCTTGAATTCCACCTTTGGTAGTCATATGAGCACCAACCAGAGATTCATCTATGTGTAACATGTCAGCTATCTCTTGAGAAGTAGGAATACTCTCCAAGCCACTGAACGACACTTGGTCTAGAATAGGTATACCCACGAGATAAGCATACTCCTCAAGTGTAGGCAAAAGCTGAAAATCCGGAAACGTGAAGCAACGGTACAAAGGATCGTAAAACTGCACCAATATACTCATCAACCCTTCATCCACCTGAGTAGTCAGAAGAGGAAGAAGCTTCCCAAAACGAGCCTTGAAACCCAAAGGATCTAATACATAGGATGTCAGATTCCTTAACTCTTTCAAGTCTGGTTGTCTGAAACTGTACTTCTTTGTATTCCTTCTTTGTCTTTCCATGTCTGAAAATTTTGCAAATAAACCTCTTAAGTTCCTTGAAAATTTTCTTATTTATTGATGATATGGATGCAAATGGGTGCATGAATGCAACAATCACACTCAAGGATCAAGCAAAGCACACCAAACAAAGGTCATGGGATGGATCATGTTATCCTTAATAGCAATCATCCATTTTGGTGGATTATGGTTTACACCTTATCAACACCCAAGTTCCATTAGTATTAAGGATTCATGAACGGATCAACCATGAATCAAGGGTTTGTTGTAAGTCACGAGCATCGAGTTAGGTTAAGAACCACCCAAAAGGGAGTGTACTAGGGTTTAAACCTGCCAAACATGTTCTACAAGAGGTTCCCATAGTCATCATCCCATCTTTCCGATATTCCGAAAATATTCTCAAGAGAGACTCTTATGAGTGTAGTATCGCGTAACAATCGTATCAAATCTTACACTTGAACGACTTTCGTACTACATCCTAAGAATAGGCCAAGATGGGCTTGGTAAACTAAGGTCCTTGGCTTCTAAGGTCTATATTGGAAAGAGTAATGTCTAACCACAACTTACTTGTGTGACATTATTGATCCCAACATAACCGCCACCAAGTGAATGGACTTGCAAGTCAACTTGCTAAGGAATAACTCCACACAAGTCGACAAGACTATGCCATTCTCCTATCCTAAGTGCACTCGAGTTCGGGTATAGAACTCATCTCACAAAGATCACCAAGCATACAAGGAATTAATATTCAAGAAATTCAATCATTACATACAATACAGTAATCCCAAATTGCACAAAAATATGTCACAAAACAAATACAATACAACAAGCATGAAAAGTCGGCAAAACCCACTAGGCAAATACATATCCCCAACAGAGTCGCCACTTTTCTATAGCGGGGTATTCGTTACCATTAGAGATATTGACTAAATCCAAGGTAAATCATACAAGTCGAGTCGCCACCGCACTTCTATTTATCCAAAGGAATGGTTAGAAAGCGAACAAAAACCTAAAAGTTTTATCGAATCAAAAACTAGTAAAAATGTCAGAGATCTGGGTAAGGGGGTTGGTTATGCAATGGGAAGGTATTAGGCACCCAAAGCATCCTAGGTACTCCTAGGGAGCCCTTTTCACATTTGTTGCAAAGGTTGTTGTTTTTTTGAAAATGTATTTGTGCAAACATGATTGAAGGGATGAGAAGAGCGTGTATGTTTATCTAATGTACTACTTACTAAAAGAAGGGTCAAAAGAAAAGGACTCGCACGGACGTCGCATCCACTGCATACGTATCTCATCTGAATCTGAGAATCAGAGTCTTCGTAGCTCGGCTACCTATGGGTTAAAGAGGAGTGTGCTCGCTAAGACATCGCGTCTTATGCCTACGTATCTCATCTGGGATGAAAATCAGAGCAAAACGTAGTTCGACCACCTATGGGGTAAGGGTTGTGTTTTAGGGTGAACGATGTTACTACGCAATCTACCGGATGCTCGACCTTTGGAGACTTACTCGCCTGTAGTAGAAGGAGATAACGTGTTCTTAGGAGAAGAAAAATCAATGATTTTGGGGTGTTTAGGGATGCTCATGCAAAAAGGCAGTCCTAGATGAAGGAACCGCGCTACCTTAAATGACATGCCACGAGAGGCTATATGAAACCTAAGAAATCGGTAACACGCGGGAAAAGTAAAGGGATCGAGAGATCTACCGTACGGATAAAGATCCAAAGTAACAGCAATTAAAGAGATAAGAAACCCAGAGATCTCTCAAGCTAGCACCATCAAAGAAAGTGAGTCAATACAGGTAATCGGAATAAACCTCCAGGTGGTATCCCACAAATAAAGTGGAACACCAGGCAAGCCATCTCTGCAAGAGTCATATGAACCCTCACAAAACAAAACTCAACAAACAGGTTAGAGAAACAAGATAGGGTAATCAAGAGTTTCCCCCAAATCAAAATGTAACCACATGAATCATGCCATTAAAATTCACAAAAAGCTCACAAAAAGCAACCAAGGGTAGGAGGCCTAAACCTCTTGTCAAACACATGCATCAAAAGGGTATCAAATTCACCCATAATACCTCATACATTCAGAGCATTCAAATTAAAAGCATAAATTAATGGGAATAAGGCAAACCTGACTGGAGAGATCGAATGAAATTGAATTGCCCGGTTGGGTTTGCAAAGCACTCTTAGGGTTTATATGAGAGGGAATTGGTTCTTTGTCGATGAGTTCCCTTCAGTCTCTGGAGGTTGCTCTGAACTCTGTTAGCTCTTCTCTCACTATCTTTTTCCCTGCCATGGTAATAGGAATAGAATTGCTTTTTGTTTCACTGAAACTCTGAATTTATAACCTGATTTTTGTGGACCTGTGGGCTCAAATGAGAGAGGCCCAAGTCCAAAAATTTTCTGTTATATTTTATTTATTTATTTATTTATTTATTTTCCTTTTTTTTTAAACACGTGGGCTTCTCCTAGCGAGCATGACAGTTCAAGAAATTCCTCAGAGCGTAGGTGATTCTGGTGGCTTTTCTTGGGACTCGCTAGGCAACCCATTCTGTTCACCTAGCGAGCATGATAGCTCATGAACAAACTTTTTCTCCTTCAAGATTAACGTTTTGACTGACGAATAGACCCCATTTGAACCTGTTGGAAGTATCTCAAGTCATTCCCTTGTGTTGACTGATCATCTAAATAGAACCCACAAAGTGTCTTGGATGATACTCAAGCTTCAAACAAAAGATGTTAGTGAAACATTTTTGTGCTTTTGGTTAGTAAACAAAAGTAAGAGAAACAATGATGTATAATTCAAGCATGCTTGGTGATCTCAAACCAATCACAAGGAGTCCCACCCAAAGGCAAAGGGAACCAAGATGCTAAAGATCCTTGAGGCAATGCAAATGCAATGTTATGATGCCATGAGGGATCTTAGGGTCAAAATTGGGGTCTTACACTCTGGAAGGGGAAAGGCCCTGGAATACAAATATTTATAGGTTGCAATAGTTTCTTCACTGGCACATGTATCAGTTTCCGTTTGTAGACAATATTGATTTGTTCAATAGTGGACACCTGTTCATTTTTTTCTGAACTGGATCACACCCTAGTTCATCAAAGTTTGTACACAATTCTTCAGTTCATTACACTAACCAGGTTCCATTTGGCAGATGTTATAATCATTATGCAAATCTTGCAAGAAACCATGGTCTTTTAGTCTCTCTTTAATTATTGACATCGAGGTCTTGACCCTGGAGACCTCTTTGATTACTTTTGTTCCATCTACCTCGTCAATTGCATTAACCGCTGACCCATCATGGCCAGGTAAAGAATTCTTCTTTACGTTCAGTTGTTCTTTAGTAAAGGCCAGTAACTTTTGATTAAGAAGCTCTTGAACTTTATTCTTGAAAAAATAAAAATCATGTATAGAATGCCCTATATATCCTGCATGGTAGGCGCATGAGGCATTAGGGTCATGCTTAGGATGATAGGGGAAAATATCAAGCTTTATCTTTTTAGGCACAACTTCCCCAACATGAACAAGATAAGGCATTAAGTGGGTATAAGACACTGGGATTTTATCAAAGCAGGGACGTTTCCTCTCCTGACTATTGTTCTATAGTTTATTCTAGTCGTGCCCTTTGGTTTTGATTATTTTGTGTGAGTTATTGATTCTGTGGAGTATGAGTCGATGTTGTTGGTACCCTTATGATGCTTGATATTGAAATAGAGATTGATGATACTATGTTGCAATGATTTACAATAACAGATAGTATGACATGGGAGCCATGGGTGCCTGGTATTGGGGATGAACATTGGTCGTTACAACACTAGTCTCTCCCTCTTTATTTTTGATAAAGTTGCCTTAAGGCTTCTTATATCCTGCTTGATTACCAGCACCAGCACGTGGAATCTTACTTGTAACACCCGAGGTTGAAGAGGGTGGAAAGTGGATGTAACACTTGAGGCTGAAAATGGAAGAGAGTGGTCGCCTAATTCACATTGGAATGAGAGGGTTCTTGAGGTTGTACACGTATGGGATTGCATGGTTGAAGGAAGGCTTATAAATATTAATTGGTATTATCTATACCAATAAGATGCATCTTCTTTTTAGTATCCTAACAAATAAGAAATCCATAGTTGAAAATGCTTGACTTGAAGTAGTATTTGGATGGGTGACCTTCTAGGAAGTCTCCCGAAAAATGCGTGAGTGAGGATAAAACATGTTGGAAATATTCGTGTTGCTTTATGGGGTCAGTCGGTAATCTTGGAAGCATTCTAGGGCGTTACAAATGGTATCCGAGTTAGATCTCTCCCAGTACGATGTGGTTCGGGGACGAATCAAATGAAATATGGTGAGAACGTAACACCTGAGGCCGAAGAGGGCTGAGAGTGGATGTAACACTTGAGGCCCAAGAGGGAGGAGAGTGGTCGCCGAGTTCACATCGGAATGAGAGGGTTCCTGAGGCTGTGCATGTATGAGACTGAATTATTGAAGTAATTTCTATAAGGTTTAATTAGTACTATTGATCCGCTGTCGCACACGGGTCAAAAATGAGTTTAAGGAAAAATGCAGTAAAAAGGGAAGTGACACTCGAGTATCGTATCACAAGGACTCTTAACAAATTAACCAAATAAGAAAATGAAAAAAAGGGAGTTTCGATTCGATTAGAATAAGCGATTATAAAAAGTGATTATAATTGATTATGAAATAAGTTGATCTATTGATTTGGTTTACTAACTTATCATTGGTTAATATAATTTTCATGCCCTAAGAGGATTCTAATCCCTTTTCGATTACAGTAACAATATCAAGTGCATTGATACTAATATATGATATGTACTCTTAATTTCTGAATTAAGCAAACAAATTCCGAATTAAGCAAACAGGTTAAGCATACTGTAGTGGGGTATTCGTTACCATTAGAGATATTGACTAAATCCAAGGTAAACCATACAAGTCGAGTCGCCACCGCACTTCTATTTATCCAAAGGAATGGTTAGAAAGCGAACAAAAACCTAAAAGTTTTATCGAATCAAAAACTAGTAAAAATGTCAGAGATCTGGGTAAGGGGGTTGGTTATGTAATGGGAAGGTTTTAAGCACCCAAAACATCCTAGGTACTCCTAGGGAGCCCTTTTCATAAGTGTTGTTCTAGTCTAAAGGGTGTAGGTATATCTAAAGTACTATTTACTAAAAGGAAGGTTAAAAGAAAATGACTCGCAAGGATGTCGCATCCACTGCCTACGTATATCATCTGAGTATGAGAATCAGAGTCTTCGTAGCTCGGCTACCTATGGGTTAAAGAGAAGTGAGCTCGGTAAGACGTCGCGTCTTATGCCTACGTATCTCATCTGGAATGAGAATCAGAGCAAAACGTAGTTCGGCTAACTATGGGAACAAGGGTCTCGATTGCAACTAGGGCAAGGGAAACGGACGGTCTCGATCGCAACGAGGGCGAGAGAAAAGAATCGTAGCAAGGGAGAAAGCAAGCAAGGATTAGTTGTTAGTCGTCAATCAAACTCGGCAAGACATCGCGTCTCATGCCTACGTATCTCATCTGAACATGAGAATCAGAGTTGTCGTAGTTCGACTAAACTAGGGGTTAAGGATTGCCATCTGAACATGGACTTACAAAAGGGGACACCAACTGTGTCAAAGGAAAGTGGGCAATGCGCTCACGTCCTAGCAGTAGGTGTCGCAACTCGCTGAATCGAGTCTTAGGCAGTTACCTCTTTGCAATAGAATGGACTGACATGCCACAAGATCAAAGACGCACGGAAGGTCTAAAAGTGGGGAACCTCTGCTCTAGAGTTGTCATGCAATATGGACCTATGTGTTAGGATTTACAAAGGGGATCATCTACCTAATGTTAGCATGCAAAGAATAAGGGAATTCTACCTATGTTATCATACAAAGGGTTCTACCTAATGGGTGCTACCTAAACGGAACAAGAGTCGACAGATGGAGCGCGGAGAGGAGTTACGGATAAGGGTAGATGGTGATGCCGGAGGCAATCGACTTACAGGTAGATGGCGGTGCCTAAGGCAATCGACTTACAAGAGGATGGATGAATGCGTGCTGGTTTTGTTAAGTTTTGAAAATGATTACTCGGCGTTGGATCGAGCTTTTGATCTTATTTTGAAATGGTTATCGGATGTTCATTTTAATTCTTGTATTAAAGGTGACTAAAGAAATAAAGAAATAAATATTATACACTTTATGGGAGAGGGGTACATTTGTTATGAATGGGGATTGTTCATGGCAAATAAACAATAAGAATATATGCCTCATACATCATACAAGTAGGCAACAGTTATCAATCAGATCGGATAAATAAACAATATATAATCAAACCAAAGAATCAAATAATGGAGCATTTAAACAATGCATGGGAGTATGAACATGTTAAATAATCAAGCAATAGAAAGCATGAATTAGAGAAACAAGTATAAAAGATAACAGATGAATCAAACAGATGAAAATATGCACACGAAGGATCCACTGAATAATTTAATCAGGAAATGAAGTAAGGACCAAATAAAATCAAGGTAAAAGGCCACTAATACATGGCATATGAGATGAACGAGGGAGGATCAAAAGATCTCTTCAATTGCCATAAGCAATCCCTAAGTCAAACATCGATCATAAAGAAGTCAACTGAAAATTCAAGTCAACTTAAAAAATAACAAATAAATAGCAAATTAATCAAGAAAATTATGAAAATTAAACTAAATAAGGTGGGGTCAGGACATCATCATCCCCCAAAAAGATTTTAAAAATAATGAAAATTGGCACGTGAATTAATTAAAACAAAACATAGGTCAAACCAAAAGTCAATTAATAAGACTAGGTTAGAAATAAATCAAGAATAAATAGAAAATTAATCAAGAAAATTATGAAAAATTAAACTAAATAATTTGGGGTTAGGACATCATCATCCCCCAAAAAGATTTTAAAAATAATGAAAATTGGCACGTGAATTAATTAAAATAAAACAGAAGTCAAATTAAAAGTCAACCAACCAAACTAGGTCAAAAATAAATCCAAAATAAATTTAAAATGTGAAATAAAATTCCAAGGAAAGGTCAGGTTGACCATGAGACAGTGGTCAACCTTCATCCCAAAAATCAAATGCTAACAATAATTTTAAGTCATAAAAATAAAATCAATAAAAAAAGTGTGTTAAAATGGACCATTTAGAATAAATAATTAAAATAAAATATTAATATTAAAACAATACGAAAATAAAAATTATATAAAATTAAATAAAACGTTAAGAAAAGTGAAAAATATTTTTGGGTGATTTTATGGACGAAGAAAATATTTTAAATAAGAAAAAGAAATATGAGAATGGAAGGATTAATGGTGATGAACATGGTAAGCAAGCGTAGATATATCAAAACATGGCCATGGAAGAGATGATTACCTAATGGAAAATAGAAGTGGAATGGAAAAGGAATAGAATCTGATATGTGATGAAGCTTTTCCTCCTTGCCACGAAATTCCAATGCTCCTTTAGGGTTAGGGTTTCAGCTTCTTAAATAGGGTGGATTAGGTGTTCTCAGGGGCTTTTTAATAAGTGATTTATCCATAAGAATAAAAGTGTGAAGTGAGGTGTAAAATGTTGTTATTTTGGGCCAAACCTAAGTGAATGGATGTCTAATGTATGGCCAAAAGAGGTAAAAAAACGTGACTGGTTTGTGCATCATGCTTAGAAAATCTGATTGGGCCAGCCAGACCCAAAATCTGCCTAGAAAGTCAAGTCATGGTGCCCACTTTAAATGAATGTATCTCTCAAACCATGGATCCAAATGAGATGATTCCAAAAGGATGTGAAAGAGGACATGACAAGGTACAATTTTTGTGAAGAAAGTATTTTCAAATAATGCCTTGAAGTGCAAGAAAACTGGCCAAGAATTCTTGACAAATTTTGAAGATTTTGGACTTAGAAATTTTTCTAAGTGTCCTAAAAATATGTCTCACTTTGACTAAGCATAACTTTCTTAATTAAAATCCAAATGGAGAAAATTGTATATCTCTAGAAAGCTTGGAACAAGAGGAACAACTTTCATATTGGAGATATTTTCAAATGGAGCTTTTATCTTGATGGAAAATGGGTTTAAAGTTAGTGCAACAATCATGAAAACTTGCCCTAAATGGAAAGTCAACCATTTCCAAATTAAGTAACTTTTCCAATTCCTGATTAAATGATGAATCCATGATCCAACCTTGATCAAACTTCACATGTAAGCTCCCATAGGCATGGATTTTGAGATTCCACTCTCAAAATGTCAGGAGTTGACTTTTTTGGCCCCACAGTTGACTTTTCCCAAACTGTCTGATTCCCGATTTCAGTGATCAATTGAAGCACCTCTGGCTCAAATAAAGAGCTGATTTTTTGTATGTAGACCCTTGTGGACATATGGAGGGCCATGGAAAAGAGTTTCACCCAAAGAATCATAAATAAACTGATTTTATACCAAACCCTAGTTTTAGGGCAAAATGATCAGGAACTGATTGCACTGATTGCCAATGGATCTTTCTGAGGCAATTGTGAATCTTCGTAGGCCAAGATGCCTCTCCAATCATGACATGGATAAGTTCCTCTACTTCCAACCAAACATTGTCTGTTGCAGGTAGCAATGAAACCCTAATTTCTGATTAAATCCAGATGAACACTCTGATATCTTTGAATCCTTGACTGATGAACTGAGGACCACAATAAGATACTTGGACCCCCCTGAGACCCTTGAGACTTATATACTTAGAAAATGAAGTCCAATTCTCAACCTTGCTTTGTGTGGGCTCCTTCTGTTAAGGAGTGATCGATCAAAACCTGATCTCCATGTCACTAATGCAGTATGCAATGAGTATGACCTAATATGATGCTAATGAAGTGTAAAACATAATCCCATGCCTCCAGGAAAAATGAAGGGTAAATTTTGGGGTATTACACATACGCAAATTAAGAAAACATGATTATGGAACATATATCAATCGAAAATTATAAAAATTGGCTCAAACTAACATTTTAATTAAGTCTAGAAATTAAATGAATTATTCGACTCTTCTTCATTCCGAATCTTCTTTTGACTTCAACATAAAATTTATAGCTCTTTATCTTATCTTTCCAACACATATTAGAATGCATCAATCTGCATCATATAGCTCAACTTATGATCTACATAGTGATAAGGTATCAAATAATTGTTTATGCTGAAAATAAAGTACGAAAATAAAATAAAGCCAAAAAAACTTAAATATTAAAACACACTAAAATAGTGAAAATAATAGAATAAACTATAGAGTTGCCTAAGTATAATAGTATAATAATATGCATCAAAATGCATTGATCAACTACCTATGCCAACAAGATGCATTTTTTTTCGGTAGCCTAACAAATAAGAACTCCATAGTTAATCGTGCTTAACTTGGAGTAGTATTTAGATGGGTGACCTTATGGGAAGTTTCCTAGAAAGCGCATGAGTGAGGACAAAACATGCGAAAAATACTCGTGTTGGTTTGTGGGGTCAGTCGGTAATCTTGAAAGTAGTTTGGGGCGTTACATTACTCGTCTTTAGCCCGTTCTCTATGTGTTCACCGTTTGTGACCTAGTTTGAGAAGTTAGATGACGTGCTTCCAACCATCTTCTTAAAATACAAATCCTGGAGCATATTCATGAAAATTCCTATGAGTTCAAACTTAGATAAAGGTGGTTGAACTCGAGTTGCCATCTCCCTCCAACATTGTGCGTATTCTTTGAAAGATTCATTATTTCTTTGAGCTTGGTTTTGTAGTTAGATCCATATCGAGGTTTTATTTATATTGCTTTAGGGAAACATCAAATAGATCTTTCCAGGTTTGGATCTTGCTTCATTCCAACCTCATATACAAATCCAGAGACGCTACAGACAAGATGTCTTAGAAGCAATGTATCAGCAAAATGCCATTGTCAATATAAAAGTCCATTTTTCTGCAGTACACGGTTATATGGCTTTTCAAACAACTCAAGCCCTTGTATTTCTGAAAGCCAAAGGCCTTAAATTTCTGAGGCAACACAATATTGGGTACCAAACATAACTCTTTGGCATCCATTCCATGGGCTGAGAATCTTTCTATGGCCCTGATTTGTTCCTCCAATAACTAGTAATAACTAGAAGATTTGTTCAGATTAGCATTGTAGCGGTGTATTCGTTACCATTAGAGATATTGACTAAATCCAAGGTAAACCATACAAGTCGAGTCGCCACCGCACTTCTATTTATCCAAAGGAATGGTTAGAAAGAGAACAAAAACCTAAAAGTTTTATCAAATCAAAAACTAGTAAAAGAGAAATCAGAGATCTGGGTAAGGGGGTTGGTTATGCAATGGGAAGGTGTTAGGCACCCAAAACATCCTAGGTACTCCTAGGGAACCCTTTTCACATTTGTTGTAAAGGTTGTTGTCTTGTGAAAAATTTGCTTGTGCAAACATGATTGAAGAGATGAGAAGAGAATATACAAGTTATTTACATTTTGTGTTTGGATGGATAAACCCATTGCCTACGTACCATCTTGAAAAAGATTAGGATCAAAACCTCGTAGTTCGGGGTAAAAATCTCAAAAAAACAAGTTGGTGAATTGATTAGTCCAAAAGCCTTAAGGTCTTTTGTTATCCAAGGGAGAAAACTCAACCCAAAACCACAAATCCACCATGTGAGGATAGCTTCAACGTGCTAGTGAGGGGTTAACCCTATAATAAGCATGGAAGACTCAGTGTCCATCACGAAGGATATAGGTGAGTATTACATCTACTACAAGGATAACTCAAACCTAATAGCTAAAGGTTATGAAAAAGTTTGATTAAGAAAGTGGCCATTGAAACCACAAAAGACATTTGAATGAGTTATATTTACCAATGAAAAGTATTTACAAAAATGGTCAAAGTTGACTTAAAGATTCAATTCAAAATAAGTGTTATAAAAAAGAGAGTTTGAAAATCAAAAGCATAAGGCTTAGGTTTCTAATGTTGAAAACAAGTGTTAGATGTTTGCACAAAGTTTTGGCTTGGGTTAGAGTGGAGAGAAGAAGAAGAAAGGCTAAAGTCATAAGCATACAAAGAAGTGAGGGATAAAGAATAAGACCACAATGGAGTTCCTCTCTTGAGATCATATGGATGATCCAAGTAGCTCCCATCCTTTGGAATAAGCAATCACATAAGCATAAACTTAAGCAATCATCAATCAAATGAATTCTTGGAAGGCTCTTCAAGGCATCTTGTAACTCTTTCTCTTAGAAGCTCATGGCAATGGTTCCTTAAATTTGAATCAAGATGGAATCCCTAGCACAAGAACACACACATCAAAGAGTTTTATGAAGCAAATCAAGAATGGAAAAGAGTGAGTTTAGAGGTTTGGTCCTTCATGATCATCTTCAACATTAAGGTCCTTTTACTCCAATTTTGCATAGGGAATATCCTAGAAACTAAGTCCATTTGTCCATTTCTTTGCATTTGGTCCACAACAATCAAATCAAAACACAAGCACAATAATATATACATAATTATGTGCTCAAGTGAGCAAAAGGCAAATTGCATTAACATAAACATGTGCTCAAGTGAGCAAAGGAAAAAACAAATGGATAATATGTGCCAGAATAGTAAATTGCATAAAAGTAAAGAGCAAAAGTAAATGTTAATGGTTAATAGTTAGTGTTAGTAGTTAGTGTGCCATAAGGCAAATTTAGCGCTATGTTAAGCAATCGTAATTGGACTTATGTAGAAGTCACAACTATCTGAGGCCGGTCAATAATAATGTAGACAACAAACACAAGTTAGAAGTCTTGATTAGTGAACCAAGTTCGAACAACTTGCCATGCACAAACAAAAAGAGAATTGATCTTGTATTGGTTTAAGTCTTTTGTATGATTTAGGAAACAACCTATCCTTAATGCAAAGCCATTCACTTGATCAATTGATCAAGATGAATTAGATTTGGATCAAGGAAGATTAAGTCTCCCTAATCAATGCTAACTTATCAACCTTCAACTCATTAATCAAAAAAGAAAAAGAAGAAGAAAGAGATGAATAATGGAAAAGAAAATGGAAAGAATAAAATGCATAAAGTGAATAAAATGTACCAATCCATGTGTATTGACCAAATGACATTGAAAGTCAAAGTCAAACAATGAGAAATCAGAAGTGAGATAAAGATTGGAGGTCAAATAACAAGCAAAATATTTTTGGCATTTTTAATGTTAAAATAAACTTGAATTAAAAATAAAAGAAAGGTCAAACTTCAAAATCACTTCAAATCAACCTTGAAAGGTCCAAGTGATTTATCCCAAGTTCAACAAGGTCAAACAAAGTTTGACAAAAATTTTCAGCATTTTTAAAAGTCAGAAACTATTTTTAATCAATTAAAAATGAATAAAAATAACCTAATTGAACTAAAATCTCAAATAAATCTCAAATCAATTAAAAAATTGATGAGAATATTTTTCATAGATCCATCATCATTCAAATAGGTTAGGAAAATATTTTTGTATTTTTTGAATATCAAAAACTATTTAAAATGAATTAAAAATAACCAGAAAAGAGAAAATTCACAAAAAATATCAAATGACAAAATAAAAAAAAATAAAAAATCAAAATTAGAAACTAGAAATTATTTGGAGAAGAATGCAATTGGTCCCATATTTTTTGGAATTAAAATGAAGAAGATATGAATTTTTAAAAATAATGGGAATAAAAGAAATTAAAATAGAAATTAGAAAATTCAAAAAAACAAGGAGCGTCTGATCAAGCCTCATTAATTGACGTGGCTGATCAGACGCTCCACATGCGCGCTTCCATGGTGTACCAAAGTCATCAGCGAAACACATGGCATTATTAAAAGTCAAAAGATCCAAGGGCTGGGATACAAACTGGAGATCAGATCCAATGGTCCACAACGCATCTGGCAAAGGGACGGTCATCGGAGCCACCGTCTTCTCCGGTGAGCATGAAGATTCCGGTCAGAATTGCAGGTTTCAAAAGCTTAACCAAAATACACGATCCATACATCATTGAAAAGCTGGGATGATGTACATCATCCCTGTACCACTCAATTCCACTCTAGATCTCTATATTGAGAGAAATCATATATGGAAATTCTGTGGTGTTCATGTGAACTTCATGGATTTCAACAATTAAGCACTCAAAACAATTGCCTCTATGAAGACGACTTCAGCCAACACAATATCCAAGCAAATAGATCAGTAAATGGTGAGTTTCGAAGAAAAAACCAGTTGAAGAACAACCTTGGATTGTGGAGATCTGAGCTCTTTTACTTGCTTCCTTTGGCCAAATAGAAGATCAATGGAGTATGAGAGGGAGGTCTAGGAACTTTAGATCTAGAAATTCAACCTGATTTATTTGAATTTCAGATCTAAGAAATTGAAGAAAATTGAAATAGTTCCTTTAGGTGTGGCTCGGTTTTGATTTCAGCAGCACTTCAGGTTGATTCATGGATGATATTTGAATGGAGTGAGGCTTCTATTTATAGATGGAGAGGCAAGGCAAGTGTGATCAATCCGTGTGCATGGCAAATGGATACTCCTTGCATGGGCTTGCATGATCATTCAAAAGGCCCAAATTCAATGCCAAATGCAATCTGAAGCATAATTGAGCTGAAATGGTCGTGTAATTGGCAATGCACAAGCTTGCATAATGAGTTCCAACATGTTATGCACAATTATGCCTAAAACTTCTCCTCTTCGAAAATGCCATTTTCCAAATCCAAACATGAGCATGTAAGTAATGGTTGGAAAGGTCTTGATGTAAGGAACAAATGTTATGTTGGGAAAAAATCCATTTGAAGTGTGGAAATTAGTGAATTTTGAATTTAAAGTGTAAGGTGCAAAACATGCAAAGGCAAGGTTTCCAAATTTGGCCAATGTTCAAGCCCCTCTGTTTTGATGATGCAAGTCTCAAATGAAATAACCTCCAACATCAAAGTTATGGATCTCTTCAAGACAATAAAAATGGACTTACATTTTACATCATTTGGATTTTTTATGAAAGAGTTATGGGCATTTGAAGTTGGACTTTTTTGACTTTCAATGCATTTGCATTATCACATGTATTTCCTTTGATATTTTGAAATTTTGTTCAACATAAAATTTGAAGTAGACATCTTAATATTTCCAATGCATTTTATCCCACCTCAAAATCATAAAAAATGAATGAGTTATGTTCTTGGGAAGTTGACCCAAAATTAGGGTTTCAGTCAAAATGACCTATAATGTCTTGGAATGGGAGATGACCTTCCAAGCTTCAAATCAATTTTTTATGAACATGAAAGTTGTTCATATTGTTCTTAAGAACATTTTTTCTTTTGGGATCATCTCCATTTGACCAACACATAAAAAGTTAGGTTTCAGTGCATTTCAAAATAGTCAGATGGATTGACTGATCAACTTCTCAAGTCCATGACTCATATCTTGATAAATTGAAGATTGAGGACACTAAAATAAGTTCAAATATGCATAAAATGATGAATTAAAGAACTTCCCTTGATTGTATTTGATCATGGGCTGAGGTAGCTTCAAGAGCAAGGCATTGTGGATGATCAGATGAACTAGGGTTTCCTTGGGGGACAAACCTCAAACCCTTTGACTTGTTTTGATCAAAATGATGAATTGAGATGCTAGGGGGGAATATTTGATGGATGAGAGCTTTGGGAACCATTACCATGCTTGTTTTCCTCTTCTCTTGGCCATATCTTTGCATCAATGATCTCCTTGAAACTTTTGACCTTGTGATTGCTCAAGCTATAAACAAAAGATGTTAGTGACATATTTTTGTGCTTTTGGTTAGTAGACAAAAATGAGAAAAGCAATGATATACAATTCAAGCATGCTTGGTGATCTCAAACCACTCACAAGAAGAGATCCCACCCAAAGGTAAGGAGCCAAGATGCTTATGATCCTTGAGGCAATGCAAATGCAATGTTATAATGCCATGAGGGATCTTAGGATAAAAATTAGGGTCTTACAGATGCCCCTATTTAAGGTCATTCTAGCCGGAGAAGTGAAGGTTAAAATCTTTGCCTCGACGAGGTAGAATGGGCTTAAATAATAACAAAGAGACGAATTTTGGTCCCTAAGAGACCTCATGATGTGAATGTATGTATGCAAATGGTAATACTTTGTGGGGGGATGTGTCCACAAAGGAAAAGATCAGGAGAAACTGACAATCCATATGAGTAATACACTCAGTGGGACAGAGACTCTACCGGGGAGTAAAGGGATAAAAACGCATGAGCAGGTCACGACTTGAAACTTGCTGAGAGACACGAAGGAAATCCAGTGAAATAGATCAGTGGAAAGACTCGAGCTGACTCAAAGATGCCTGTATTGGGGAAATAGGCCAATACAGCAAAACTATCCACAACGGATACTTCGGATAAAAATCCGAACCCATGTAGGGAAATAACAAATGAGGTATTACCAGTTACTGGGTAATAAGCTCAAAGAGACATGTAATCTGAACACCGGTATAAAGGTGAGAGAAAGCATGCTCCGGGAGGATGAATATCTAAGACCGGTACAAGGGTGAGAGATATCAAACATCCGAAAATCATCTGAAGAAGACCTAAAAGGGTAAACTTCGGCTCAGGAAAATCTGACTCCGCAAGGGGACACAAGGTCATAATAGGGAGCAGAAGGAAGGAACACCAGGGATGCCGGTTACTGGGCATATAATAGGTGACCAATCAAAACGTGAATTGGGGAATATTCCCAAGACACTCATCATCCAAAAGAGGGCTAAAAGCAAACTCGATTAAGGGATGGACATTCGATTCCCAAAAGGGATACGAATCTTACTCAACTGGGGAAGAACAAAAGGCTTCAACCAAAGAGTGCATGAGATATATTATCTATTACCGTCAGAACGTAGATAATATACTTGCATGGAAGATTATCCACAACCGGCTACTAGGTTAATAAAGGATAAATCAACCGACAAAGGAAGGCATCGGGATACCGAAACTAGGTATAAAATGATGACCATTCAAGGGGAGCAACAAACATTATCGGTAATCGGTAAATGAAAGATGACTTGCTGTGGATAAACTGCCTGACCGGAGCGATTATCCAAGAGATAAATCATCGGGGGGTGAAGGACTTATCAATACCGAATATTGGATAATGATAGTCGTCAAGGCGGGGATTACATCTACCGGATACTGGGTAGAAGACCGCAGAAAGGTAACCGTCATCGATTAGTATGAACAAAAGGTTAACTCTGCACGAGGATGAAATAGGGTTTACAACTACCGGTATAAGGGTAGAAAACCACAGACTCCACTGGGGATAAGATGAATGATTACTGATTACTGAGCAATTATTCATTTACCACAGGGAAGCGCAGGAAAAAGTCACAAGAAGCCAATCTAGGATCAAACTAAAGAGGCAAGCTGAATCAAGACTCGTCCCAGTGAGGATATAAATCAATGGGGACTCCCATCCCAATATATGTGTTGGGAAGAGACAGAAACAACCATCATCCACGAGGATATAACACGGTGGGGAATATGGGAGGAAGGATAAACCTTTTCTACTTAAGAGGCTGACTCTATATGGAGAGATCAGACGCAAACATCTGCTTGGGGAAATGTATTACCAACTAGCAGGGGATCGCAAGCAAAGATATATGGCAAAGAATGCGATATGAGTATATGAATGATTGAAAGTTATATGCACACATGCATAGTTTATGTATAATGAATGCTGACAAACAGATATTTCTAACACAAACAGGTCCAAAGAATAAGTACACAAACATCCGGTACTACATCTCAAGAGAGAGAGAACCAGGCCAACAAAGATCTCTGTATGGGAGGAGCGCCAGTCGTATCTACTGGGGCAAAGTCGTGGCATAAATGAACTCCGACATAGGGGCAACTCTACTGGGAAGTTATCCCAAGGGTCATCAAATACCGTCTCAAATAGTGAGACCACATCTGCTGAGGAGGAAAGATCACTATCCTGCTGAAGGGAAGAGATGAACATATTACCAACACTCTGTTCCACAAAGGTCTCTGGAGGAAGAGGATACAAGCAGGCCTGGGATATGAACACATGTCCTACCCTGTTGGGGATCATACCGTCCTTGGGAGAGCACTGAAGATCTCTCAGTATCCTCATGTCATTGTGAATGTTCACTTTGTTTAAAAACAAAATTATGAAAAATTTGATTATTTAAAACAATGATATTTTTTCAATTAAAACATGTCAAACATTTGTTGAATAGAAACAAATAAGATTGCAAATAATCGGATAAAGGCTCAAATTTATTTGATGGAATGGTAGTCTGCAAATGGCAAGACTCCATAGATCTTTACAAATTTGAGATTGGTGATGTATATTGGAAAAGGGCTACATTGAACATAATCACCATTTCTCCACCAATTCTGAATCTGATGTATTTGAAACTTTGGTTGATGATGAATGAGCGAGAATCTTTGACGGAAGACGGTTGTAGAACAAAGTCTTGTCAGGATGCAGTTACTTGCCAAATCCCTATTTTTGCCTAGATTGCCCCAGGGTGAGGTACTCAATCTAACGGGATACATATATTCATCATTTTTTTGTCTCTAATTTTTGCCTGGATCGCCCTTTCGGGTTTTCAATCCACCGAGATGCTCATTTTTTCCTAAGCCGCCCTTTCGGGTTTTCAACTTAGTGAGTTATTCTGTTTTTTATTTTAGGCGAAGTATTTCTTGACTACATCTGAATTCACAGGACGAGTGAAATCCTCCCCATCCATAGTTGTGAGTATCAAAGCACCGCCTGAAAAGGCTCTCTTAACAACATATGGACTTTCATAGTTTGGAGTCCACTTGCCCCTGGAATCGGGCACGAAAGATAAGACTTTCTTGAGCACCAAGTCACCTTCTCGGGACACACGAGGCTTGACCTTCTTATCAAAGGCTTTCTTCATCCTTTGCTGATATAATTGACCGTGACACATGGCAGTCAATCTCTTCTCTTCGATCAAATTCAATTGGTCATAACGACTCTGAACCCATTCAGAATCAGTCAACTTGGCTTCCATCAAGACTCTCATTGATGGGATCTCCACCTCTACTGGGAGCACAACCTCCATGCCATAAACGAGAGAGAAAGGGGTTGCCCCTGTTGAAGTGCAAACAGATGTACGATACCCATGTAAAGCAAACGGCAACATCTCATGCCAATATTTATACATGACAACCATCTTCTGGATAATCTTCTTGATATTCTTATTAGCAGCTTCAACATCCCCATTCATCTTGGGTCTGTAAGGAGAAGAATTATGGTGTACGATCTTGAACTCACCATATAGCTCTTTCATCATCTTGTTGTTCAGGTTAGATCCATTATCAGTAATGATCTTATCTGTCACACCATATCGGCATATGAGTTGATTCTTGATGAACTTCACGACCACCTGCCTGGTCACATTAGCATATGATGCTGCTTCAACCCACTTAGTGAAGTAATCAATGGCTACGAGAATGAATCTGTGTCCATTGGACGCTTTTGGCTCTATCATGCCAATCATGTCAACTCCCCACATGGAGAAAGGCCATGGTGACGAAATCACATTTAGAAGTGTCGGAGGAATATGAATCTTATCCGCATAAATCTGACACTTATGGCATTTCTTCACATATCTGCAACAGTCAAACTCCATTGTCAGCCAATAGTAGCCTGCTCTCAGCATCTTTCTGGCCATGGCGTGTCCATTGGAATGAGTACCAAACGAACCTTCATGGACCTCAGTCATTAATAGGTCTGCTTCGTGTCTATCCACGTATCTGAGCAACACCATGTCAAAATTTCTCTTATAAAGCACATCACCATTGAGGTAGAAACTGCCTGCCAATCTCCTCAAAGTCTTCCTATCTTTCACAGATGCCCCTGGTGGGTAAATCTGGATCTGAAGGAAACACTTGATGTCATAGTACCATGGCTTATCATCTTCCACTTCTTCTACTGCAAATACATGAGTTGGTCTGTCCAAGCGCATCACAATGATATTGGGAACTTCATTCCAAAGTCTAACCACAATCATTGAAGCAAGTGTAGCAAGAGCATCTGCCATCTGATTCTCATCTCGAGGAATATGATGGAAGTCAACCTCAGTAAAGAATGTTGAAATTCTCCTCGCATAATCCCTATATGGAATGAGGCCAGGCTGATTCGTTTCCCATTCACCCTTAATCTGATTAACAACGAGGGTTGAATCTCCATATACATCAAGATGCTTGATCCTTAGATCAATGCATTCTTCCAATCCCATAATACAAGCTTCATACTCAACCATATTATTCGTGCATTTGAAAGTTAGCCTTGCCGTAAAAGGAAAATGTGTGCCTTGGGGAGTAATAATTACTGCCCCAATACCATTTCCATATTGACTTACAGCGCCATCAAATACCATACTCCATCTGGAACCAGGCTCTGGCCCTTCATCGAGCGTAGGCTCATCACAATCTTTCATTTTCAAATACAGAATCTCCTCATCCGGGAATTCATACTGAACTGACTGATAATCCTCAATTGGTTGATGTGCCAAGTGATCAGCCAAGATACTACCTTTAATAGCCTTTTGAGCTCGATACTCAATATCATACTCAGACAACAACATCTGCCAACGGGTAATCCTTCCGGTTAAAGCAGGCTTCTCGAAGATATACTTGATTGGATCCATTCTGGATATCAACCAAGTCATATGATTTAACATGTACTGGCGTAAGCGCTTAGCAGCCTAAGCCAAAGCACAGCATGTCTTCTCAAGCATTGAGTATCGAGACTCACAATCAGTGAACTTCTTGCTCAAGTAGTAAATAGCATATTCTTTCTTTCCTGATTCGTCTTGATGACCAAGGACACAACCCATCGAGTCTTCAAGAACCGTCAGATACATAATCAATGGTTTTCCCTCCACAGGCGGAGACAGAATCGGAGGCTCAGACAGATACTCTTTAATACTGTCAAAAGCTTTCTGGAAATCCTCGGTCCAATCATGAGGCTGATCTTTCCGGAGGAGCTTGAATATTGGTACACATGTGGCAGTCATGTGGGATATGAATCTGGAAATGTAATTCAAGCGGCCAAGAAAACCTCGGACTTGCTTCTCAGTTCTGGGCGCAGGCATTTCTTGTATTGCTTTGACCTTTACAGGATCAACCTCAATACCTCTTTCACTGACAATAAAGCCCAATAACTTACCGGAACGGACTCCAAATGTACACTTGTTGGGATTCAGATGAAGCTTGTACTTCCTCAATCGCTGAAAAAGCTTCAACAAGTGCTCTACATGTTCAACCTCCGTTAGCGATCATATCATCGACATATACCTCGATCTCCTTGTGCATCATATCATGAAACAAGGTAGTCATGGCTCGTTGATACGTGGCTCCGGCGTTCTTCAAACCGAAGGGCATTACTCGATAACAGAATGTTCCCCAAGGTGTGATGAATGTTGTCTTCTCCATATCCTCGGGTGCCATCTTAATCTGATTATATCCGGAAAATCCATCCATAAATGAGAAGACGTTGAATTTAGCTGTATTATCTACCAACATATCAATATGTGGTAGAGGAAAATCATCTTTCGGACTAGCTTTATTCAAGTCTCTATAGTCCACGCACATCCGGACTTTTCCATCTTTCTTAGGCACGGGCACAATATTAGCCATCCATTGAGGATACGTAGAAGTCACCAGAAACCCCGCACCAATTTGCTTCTGAACTTCCACTTTGATCTTTACTGCCATATCAGGATGAGTTCTTCTGAGCTTCTGCTTTACAGGCACGCACTCAGGTTTCAAAGGTAAGAAATGTTGCACAATATCAGTATCTAGACTAGGCATGTCTTCATATAACCAGGAAAAGACATCGACGTACTCTTGTAGCAACTCAATCAACCCCTTCTTAACAGACTCTTCCAGGAGTGCCCCGATCTTCACTTCTCACACACAATCCTCAGACCCCAAGTTGACTGTTTCCAGATTCTCAAGATGCGGCTGAATGATCTTCTCTTCATGCTCAAGTAGACGGGTAATCTCGTCAGGAATCTCTTCAACATCATCTTCTTCCGCCTCAAATATAGGGAATTCAAAGTTAGGAGATGGTGTTGGGTCATTATGTTCAATGGGTTTGATTAACCTGCATAATGATTTTGGGTATAAAGAGCTTTAGAATTCAAACAAGGCAAATCATTATGCAGATGAAAATATTGATTTTATTCTTATTTTTAGGGTTTTATGTGATCACCAATTTCATGCAAAAGCGAAAAGGGAAAATAAATGGGAAAACAAACATTTAACATGAATCTATTGAATGAAAAATATCATTGTATTTATGCGCCCACAATGTCATCACTTCTCCTTTTGGCATGGGAGAAGGGTATTTAAACACAATGAACATTACTTGGACTTATGGATAACTGTTGGAATATCCACAGCGACCCAATTATTGCAGATCCCCCCAGGGATGACGAAGTTTCCAGAATCCTCTTCGTCCTCTTCCAAGATGGAAGCAGCCTCCTCGTCTTGACTGGTGTGGATGAAACCTCCACTCTTGAACAGCCCTTGCATATTGGAAACCCCAGAAGAATAACCTATGCCAGCCTGGGACTTGTTGTCTTTTAACTCAATCATTTGCCCCAAACCATCAGTTGCGCCATGCTCAATGGCCAACTTTGCATCTTTGTAGGAAGTAAATGAAGAAATTCCCTTCTTAATAGGCTCAGCAATAGATAAAGCTTGGAAGGGAGTTCCAACTTCATCCTCAGCATCTATATAAGAGAAGGAAGACAAATGGCTAACAAGGAGAGCCTTTTCTCCCCCTACCACCACCAGCTTCTTATTCTTCACAAATTTCAGTTTCTGGTGTAGGGTGGATGTCATGGCGCCAGCCTCGTGAATCCATGGTTTGCCCAAAAGACAGCTATATGATGGGTGAATATCCATAACCTGGAAAGTAATCTGGAAATCACTTGGTCCGATTTTGACTGGGAGATCAACCTCGCCAATCACAGTTTTACGAGACCCATCGAAAGCCTTCACAACTACTCCACTCTGCCTCATGGGAGGCCCTTGATATGACAGCTTTGTAAGAGTGGATTTTGGCAGAACATTCAATGATGACCCAATGTCCACCAGAATATTGGACATGGCATCATCCATGCAACTCATAGATATGTGTAAAGCTAAGTTGTGGTCTCTTCCCTCCTCGGGGAGATCAGAGTCACAGAAACTCAAGTTGTTACAAGCGGTAATGTTTGCGACGATGCTATCAAATTGTTCTATCGTGACATCGTGATCTACGTACGCCACATCCAACACCTTTTGCAGAGCTTCTCGGTGTGGTTCTGAATTCAAAAGCAATGATAACACAGATATTTTGGATGGCGTTTGTAGAAGCTGGTCTACAACGTTCTACTCGCTTCTCTTGATGAGCCTCAGCATCTCATCACAGTCTTCTTTCGTATTGCCACTCAGGCCAACAGAAGCAGGAGTTTTCAACGTAGAGGAGGGCTTAACAACAAGTGCCGGATTCGGGGTGCCCACAGCATTTCCAATCGGGCGCTTAACAGAATCAGCATCCACACTTCCTCGAACATCAGCTTGAGGCTTTGACGGTGCTGAAAATACACGACCACTACGGGTCAAACCACTAACATCAGCAATATTTACGACAGATGAGGAAGGCAGGGACACCTCTTTCCCATTTTCCACTGCCACAATGTTGTAGCGATAGGGAACTGCTTTCTCGGAGGAGTACGGTATAGGTCCGGATGGTTTGATGACGAGAGTAGGAGAAGCCTTTTGCTTGCTACCATCATACTTGATGACAACAGACTCAGGTATCCGGAATACCGGAGAAATCACATTAACTTCGGGCTCATCTTCATCAACATTTCTATTCTGAAGGATCTCAATGACTCCTTCGTCCAACATCTCTTGCACATCTTTGCGCACCTGGCGACAACCTCTCTAATTAACAGAGCATACTCGACATCTATCATGGTCATGCTCGTAATGGCTATAGTCACACAGCAATCTATGCATCTCAACCAGAGACTGTCGGATATGACTGACATATTTCACCTTGTACTTGCCAGGGCAGCCCTGGACCATATTGACAGACTTCCCATGCTCGGGCAATGGGTTCTTCTTCACATTTGGACCTACGTCTTCGAAAAATAAAATCTCACTCCTCACAAGGTCTTGCACCTTGGTTTTCAAGGGATAACAGTTCTCTACGTCATGTCTGGGAGCATCGGAATGATACACACAATGAAGTTCGGGCTTGTACCACCACTGGGGGTTAGTAGGTACAGCGGGAGGGTCTCGCGGAGTAATCAATTTTCTATCGATCAACGACGGATAGAGTTCAGCATAAGTCATCGGAATTGGATCAAAGGTGACCCTCTTCCTCTCATAGCTGATGCTGGCATTGTTGTTATTTCGAGGCTGGTAGGCCTGCTGTTGTGGACGCTGTTGTTGTTGATGATATTGCTGAGTTTGCGGTTGCTGATAATGTTGAGCTTCCCTGAAAACAGGTGCTATATGAGTCACCTGATGCTGATTGTTGACTGGGCGGGTAGTCTTCCTTTGCACAGAGGGTCTTCTTTTGACATGGGAAGACACGGCATGTGCCTCTCCCTCCTTCTTCTTCGTAAAGCTTCCATATCTCTTTGCTGAAGAGCCTTCGTCTCGAGCTAAGCGTCCTTCACGGACCCCTTCTTCCAATCTCATCCCCATATTCACCATCTCGGTGAAGTCTAAGGGAGCACTGGCTATCATCCTCTTGTAATAAAACGAGCTCAAGGTCTTCAAGAAGATCTTGGTCATCTCTATTTCCTCTAGGGGAGGCACTATCTGAGCTGCCACTTCGCGCCATCTCTGAGCGTACTCTTTGAAGGTCTCCTTATCCTTTTGCGACATTGCTCTCAATTGGTCCCTATCAGGAGCCATATCCACATTGTATTTATATTGCTTGACGAAGGCCTCGCCAAGATCGTTGAAAGATCGGATGTTCGAACTCTCCAAACCCATGTACCATCTGAGAGCGGCACCGGACAGACTGTCCTGGAAGTAATGGATGAGCAGTTGGTCGTTGTCAGTTTGCGTTGACATCTTGCGAGCATACATCACAAGATGGTTGAGGGGGCATGTGTTTCCCTTATACTTCTCAAAGTCAGGCACTTTGAATTTAATAGGGATCTTCACGTTGGGCACAAGGCACAACTTAGCAGCACTTTTACCAAAGAGGTCTTTCCCCCTCAAAGTTTTCAGTTCCTTGCGAAGTTCAAGGAATTGGTCTTTCATATCATCCATCTTTTCATAAACATCTGGGCCCTCAGATGGCTCAGAGTGGTAGATGGTATCCTCGACTCTTGGTAACGTGTGCACAACGGGCGGTGGCACTGAAAGGACCGGGCTAAATGCCGGCAGAGAAGCAAGAGTAGAGGCGAAACCCTCTGGTACAAAGTTGGGAGGCATTCCCCAAGGGAATCCAGCTGGCATAGATGGCGCAAAATGAGTCGTTGCAGCAGGCACAGTAGAAGTCACGATCTCAGAAATGACCGTCCTCTAGGGAGGAGTTGATGGCGTTGGAGAAGATTGGCTCTGAGCGGCCAAGAATGACTCGATTAAGGCAGTCAACCTGGCTACTTCCTCCTTCAGCTTGCGGTTTTCTTGTTCTAGATGATCCATCAGTCTTGAAGAATTGGCTCTGGTGTAGTACCGGTGAGTCAGCTTGTCTTCAAAATAAATGAAGAACACAGAGTTAGACCGAAGGACAAGAAGCCGGGAACAAAACCTGCTTATGCACATGATGCATGCAATGCTCGTGCATATGATTTGTTTTTTATTTCAGAGGAACTTTAGAGTTCTATTTGCATATTTTGGAAATATTAAACACTTATCATATATGAAAGTATCTTGTCACTAATATCTGGAAAATAGTTTTACATCAAAGAAGTACAGCATTGGTAACCACATACAAGAGAAAAGGAAAATAATCATCCTATGGATCCCTAGAAACAATCATCTAACGCTCGGGACACAGGAAGATAAGATGCACGAAGCGTCTTCACCTCCTCCTCATAGGCTGCCTCCATATCTGCCTTCTCCTTGGCGAGTCGATCGTACTTCCTCTTCCAGAACTTGGAAGACTGAGGAAGTAGAGAAGTCCATGCATCATTAGGATCATCAATAACCTGATGCTCAAGGAACTCAATCAAAGCATCCTTTTCCTTAATCTGCTGAAGCAACTCTTCTCGTTCACGGATCCAGGCACGTGAACGGTCTTCGTCTCTCAACTCCTCTACTCCTTGATCAGGGAGGGTTGAAGGCCCAGCCACGACCAAAGGTGTAGGTCTCGGATACTCATAAGGCATGAGATACTCAGACGCTCTCTTCCTAACCCAAGCAGTGTAAGGCTCCAAAGCGACACAGTTCTTCGGACCCAGCTCGTTCCTTCCTTTCCTATGAATCTTGCGCCAAGTGCGGACCATCCTGCCCTTCAAGCCTTGGGAATCTTTACCCTCCTGAAAGAACACACCCTCTAACAGAACGTTATTGGGTTTATCCTTTAGGGGGAACCCAAGCTGACGACGTGCTAAAACGGGGTTGTAATTAATCCCACCGCATGTACCAAGAAGAGGTACATTAGAGAATTCACCACAAGAGTCGATAATTTGCACACCATCATAGACACGGTTGTACCAAGAGATATCATCATTAGTGAGAGACATAAGTCTCGTGGACCACCTGTAGCAGTGTATTCGTCACTTTATGATTTATTGACTAAATCAAAAGCAAAGCATACAAAGATAGAGTCGCCACCGCACTTCTATTTATCCAAAGGAATGGCTAGAAAGCGAACAAAAGCCTAAGAAGTTTTACACGAAGAAAACTAATAAAAGGTCAGAGATTTGGGTAAGGGGGTAATTATGCAAAGGGAAGGTGTTAGGCACCCAATGCATCCTAGGTACTTCAAGGGAACCTCTTTTCACAACTTGTTGTATCATTATTTGTTTATGAAATATTTTTGTGCAAACATTGATTGTAGAGATGAGAGAAGAATATACAATTTTTATTATTTTTGTGTTTGGATGGAAAGATACATTGCCTACGTACCTTTTCATGAAAGATAAGGATCAAAACCTCGTAGTTCGGCTAAAAGATTTCCAAAATATGAGTGGATTGATTTTAAACAAAAGCCCTAAGGTCTTTCATTATCCACGGGAGAAAACTCAACCTATACAACCACAAGTCCACCATGTGAGAAAAGCTTCAACTTGCTAGTGAGGGACCATGCCCTATAATAAGCAAGGAAGTCTTACAAATCAATCACTAAGGACAAAAGGTGAGATTTACATCAACCACTAAGATAACTGAGATCTATGGCTAATGTATGAAAACTTATCAAGAACGGGCAAAGCCACAAAACAATTGAATGAGTGAAATTAACCAATTAGGATATTCACAAAAATGGTCAAAGTTGACACTAGATTCAATTCAGAAGAAGTATTGTGAAAATGAAGTTTGAAAATCAAAGGCTTGATGCCTAGGTTTCTAGTTTTGAAAACAAGTGAAAATGTTTGCACAAAGTTTTCTGGTTTGGGTTAACATGCAAATGGAGGTTTAAAGAAAACAAAAGGTGGGGATGAGGAGTAAAACTTCTTATGAGTTCACCTCTTGAGATCATATGTAGATGATCCAAGTGATTCCTTTGGAAAAGGCAACAAGCAGGTAACAGATAAGCAATGTATCAGAAACAAGTCAACATAAATGGAACCCAGATGCCAATCAATGGACTTACACTAGACTCATAAAACAAAGATGGATACCGGATGCCAATCAATGGACTTATACCAATCTCACAAAACAAAGAGAACATGGATACCGGATGCCAATCTTTGGACTTATACTAGTCTCACAAAACAAAGAAAACAAATGCAATAAGCAAGAGGAAACAAGTTGCCAATAAATGGTCTTACACTCGACTCCAAGTAAATGGAATGCCACTCAATGGTCTTAGTTCCAACTCCTACCAGATCACAGGAAACAACTGCCAATAACTGGACTTACAATTGACTCCTCAATGGACAAAACAAAATGTCACAAAGTATGAAATATGATCATGAAATAATGCACAATTAATGCCCAAAGATGAAAGCAATGCACAGAGGCACAGACAATTATGTACCAATAGGCAAATAAGCAAACAAGCAGTCAATTATCACACATTATACACAATCAATAGGCTCAAGCAAGGTTGGGCTTTAGTCAAGGGGTCATATCAACCTTGACAAACAAGCCAACTGGAAATGGGTGTTTTGAGCTCTTAACCCTAACATTGAGAGTTAGGGTGAAGCAGATGAAATGGAGATGAGGGTTATGCCTCATAGCTCTTATCCCTGGCCTGGGAGAGCTTTAATCAATAGAAAGTGTGGGAGTTCAGAATGAAGGAACTCTTCTCCACAAATGACTGACTCTATGGACCAGATTTTGGGTTTTTTATTCAAAGTGCATCAACACATGGTGTGAGCAAAATGAATGACACAACAGAATAGCAGGGGATGGATCATACATCCCTTTTATCTTCCAATTGCCTCTTAAGAGGACTTAACCTGCTTGGCACAAAATTAAACAAGCAAAAACATGGCCTCTTAAGGAGGGCTTCAGACAGGTGCCTGCCAAAATAACATGACAGGTCTTCCAGACTACATGAAGAATAGGGATTATACCTAAGTGGTATGCCAACCACAAGCAAAGCAAAGCAAAGTTCTAATGAACTTAAATCAACTTAAGTACCTGTGGAAACAACTAAACAAATCAGTACAATACTCAGACAAACAGACAACAGTCAATAACAAACAGACAATCCCAATGTACAACACATAAGCCATAGGGCAAACTCAAGTGACTTATCATCAACCTAAAAAACAGAAAATGTTAGCAATAAAGAGCAAATATCAACATTCAAATTATGAAGCAACATTAACCATGGAATTTGGATGCTTGAACCTGAAATTCAAAGCTCACATGTAAGTACAAACCACTAGCTCAAAGCCTAGGGTCAAAGGTGAAGAAAAAATTCAAAACAGGAGCTGAAATTCAACACAATGCAACTTCAAACACATATTAACATGTCCTAAAAAGGATCACATCAAAACCATCAAGCAAAAGCATTTCATGTGCAAGGGAAGTCAAAGACAATTTCAAAGCTCATATTTGGACATTGAGAATGAAAATTCCAAATCAAAACAGAAACGATTCAAATAATTCTAGAAATATTCATGACCATTCAACACATTCAACATGATCATCATACAAAAAATCAGGAGCATTAGAGATCATTTGATATGGAAATTAATTTGCACAAGTTGATCAACCACATGTGTGACACAAATTGTCACACCATGCAAACATGTGTATAAAACAGAAATGGTAAATGGGAAAAATGTCAAACCAAGCCTAAAACATCCATCAACATGTCAAGAATCATCATGTAAAATTTCATGTCCATTGGATTAAAATCAAGCATTTCATGATAGAAAGAGCAAGGCAAGGTCACATAAGCACATATGATCAAAGAGTCTAACACCATTCAAAATCCAACCATGCACAACTTCAGCAATTATCATCATAAAAAACTAGACAAACAGAGGATCATGCTACAAAAAATTTGGAATTATTTGAGTCACTTTTCAATTTGTTATGATTTTTAAAGTTGATGAAAAAAAAACAAAATGATCACATAGCATGTAATTTGGAGGGAAATGTAATAAAGATGAATGAATTTGAATAATTGCTCTCGCCAGGAATCGATCCATGTTAACATTCAAAATGGAGCGCGCCACAACAAAACGATGTCGTTTCACCTGTAAACCCTAGCCAAACCAGAATGGACGCTAAACCGTCACAAAACGGACGCTAACCTGGAAAACTTCATCTTCTTCACGAAGATGAAGATGAACAGTACACCTCCAACAAAATTTTTTCCAGAAACTCAAAATTCTTATATCAACATGAAGCTCTTGCAATGGAGATTATAGATCAACTAACAACTAAGCCTAATTCAACATGATCAAAGAGAATCGATGAAAATAAGATTGGTGCACAAAACTTTATTCACACATAACTCACTCAATAATGCATCATTTTTCATGAAATTTTCACCAGAATCATCAGCAAGAATAGATCTACAAGAATATGTGCATGAATTGCAAAATTATAAGATTCGAAACTTGACCTCTTGAATAGCAGATTCTTGAAACTGCACGATCCAAAGCCTTGAATGATCCAAATCCACTCTATAACACTTGTAATGATGTTTGATGAAGAAATTGAAGCTTGGCAGGTGCTGGATCTAGCTTAAATCAGAATTTCCATCTTCACCTTCATGAACTTGCTACACTTGATTCTTGCTCGAATTCCACAATCTAAAACTTGATCTGCACTAAATCAAAGCCAGAGAACAAGAATATGGAAAGAAATAGAAATGTTATTTGGAAAAAATTTGAATTATGCTTGAGAGAAAATTTTGAAGGGAGAGAGAATTTGGATCTTGAAATGGTGAAAAATGATTAACCTCCTTCAAATTCTGTTAGATTTAGGTATTTATATGCCTCCTTAATCACCTTGCTAATCCATACTTAACTTGATTAATTAAAATAAGGTGTTTTGCCAAATTTCAAAAATGCATGGTGCATGGACTAATCCCATATGAACAGTACCATTTCCTTGATCAATTACACTCAAAATCATTTTTTAAACATAATGGCAATGGTAGAAAGTTCCCATGATGCACCATTTTTGAATTTTGCAATTTCCCTCCAAAAAAGGCATGGAATAGAAAATGATCATGTGATAACATTTTATGCAATTTGATGATTGATTTGGATACTTCATGTCATGACAAGAAAAATGCAAGAAGAGCCACTCAATTTGGAGTTATGAATCAAAAGATATGGCCATTTGAAGTTCCATGCACCCTTGGCAATGATTTGGTCATATCTCCTCAACCATACAACAGATGCTCATGATCTTGGACTTTTTGGAAATGGGAGAGAGAGATCTACAACTTTCATGTTCAGAAAAATTTTATTTGAAGCTTCCTTGATGATGTAAGATTGAGTTGAAGTTGGTCCAAAACCTTTCCACTTTTGGAAACTTGAAATTATAGGTCACTTTCTATTTTTGGAAATTTTTGACTGGACCTCAAATTTTTCAATGTGAGTGTTTGAAATGTCAAATGAGACCTGTTTGAACATGAAAGAAGTGTATCCATCGACTCCCCAACCTCAAAGTCCACAGTTGACTTTACAGTTGACTACATTGGCCCTTAGATGACCTGAACATGTTCTGATGAACTTGAGCCTCAACCACTTGCGGAATTTGCTCCAAAATGAACCTATAGCTCATATAAGCTCCATATGATGATCACACGATCCATATCTCAAGAAAATACCACCATCTATTGCTCAGTGAATGCCTTTGATGTGCTTGACCTGCAATTGCTTCAGCTGCAAGTAACAAAGGTTAATGACATATTTTTGTACTTTTGGTTAGTGATTAAAAGAAAAGAAATGATATACAAAATGCAAGCAATGCTTGGTGATCAAGAATCACTCTCAAAAATACATCCCCCCCACAGGTAAGGAAGCAAGGTGTCCAATGATCCTTGAGGCTATGCAATGTTATGATATGATGCCATGAGGGATCTTAGGGACAAAATTGGGGTCTTACAGATGCCCCTATTTAAGGTCATTCTAGCCGGAGAAGTGAAGGTTAAAATCTTCATCTCGACGTGGTAGAATGGGCTTAAATAACAACAATGAGACAAATTTTGGTCCCTAAGAGACCTCATGATGCAAATGTATGTATGCAAAAGAAACAAATCTCTGTGGGGAATATGGGTCCGCAAAGAAGAAAAGACGATCCATCGGAGTCATACACTCACCAGGAACGGAGACTCTAACAGGACTCTTATGGGGATAAGAAAAAGAAATGCATGAGCAGGACACGACTCTGAATTAGGGAAAAACTAGACACTGCGTGAGCTGGAGACCTCACTAGGGAGTAAAGGACTCAAACTGGGGAAAGAAATTTCCAAAGGGAACAAATCTATTAGAAAGACTTAAGCTGACTCAAAAATGCGTGTACTGGGGAAAACGCCAACACAGCACAACTATCCACAAAGGATACTTCGGATAAAAATCCGGACTCGGACTGGGGAAAGATTCACACAGAACCTCCCTGCCGGGGAAAACTGCATATATTGAGGAAAACACCAATACAGCAAAAGGGTAAAATCACAACAGAAACTCCATTGGGGAATGTCTAACAAAGAGACTCTCCTGGGGAAAATCTGTAAGATGAGGTGTTACCGGTTACTGGGTAACAAGCTCAAAGAGGCATGTGATCTGAACACCGGTTACTGGGTGAAAGAATCAACAAGCTCAGGAAGAAAGAATATCTAAGACCGGTATAAGGGTGAGAGATATCAAACAACCAAAACATATGAGGAAGACCCGAAAAGGATATATCACTCAGGAAAATCTGACTCCACAGGGGACCAAGGTCATAATAGGGAGCAGAAAGGAAGGAACACCAAGGATACCGGTTACTGGGTATATAATAGGTGACCGACCGAAAACGTGAATTGGTTTTTACTGCCAAAACACTCATCATCCAAAATACAAACTTGATTTGATTTTTATTTTTATTTTTTTTTTAGGATGGAATATTCGACTCCACAAAGGGAAATACGAATCTTACTCGATTGGAGAAGGACAGAAGGCTTCAACCAAAGAGCGCATGAGACATATTATCTATTACCGTCAGAACATAGATAATACACTCGAAAGGAAGAATCACCAGGGATACCGGTTACTGGGCATATAATAGGTGATCAACCGAGACGTGAATTGGTTTTTACTGCCAAAACACTCATCATCCTGGAAGAGTGCAAAATGCAAACTTGTTTATAGGATGGACATTCGATTCACGAAAGTGAAATACGAATCTTACTCTGCTGGAGAAAAAATCAAAAGATTTGACCCAAAGAGTGCATGAGATATATTATCTATTACCGTCAGAACGTAGATAATATACTCGCATGGAAGGAACACCAGGGATACCGGTTACTGGGTATATAATAGGTGACCCACCGAAAAGAGAAACAATCGTTACCAACAACAACAGGGTAGACGAGAGATAACTCGTTGGGGATAAATTGCAAACATACGGCAATTATCCAGGAGACATATCACCGGTTACTGGGAGATACGCTCAAAAGAGGGATAGAAATGAATACTCGATTCCGCAAAGGAACACGAATCTTACTCAACTGGGGAAACACAACAGGCTTCGACTGAAGAGTGCATGAGATATATTATCCATTACCGTCAGAACATGGATAATATACTCGCATGGAAGATTATCCATAACCGGTTACTGGGTTAATAAAGGATAAATCATCCGAACAAGAAAGGCATCGGGATACCAAAACTAGGTATATAAAGATGACCGATCAAAGGGAGCAACAATCATCACCGATAAAAGGGTAGATGAAGGATGACTCACTGGGGATGCATTGATAAAAAATCAATGATCCGGGGAACAAATCACTGGCATACGGTGAAAGGACCCGCTGAGGATAGAATTGCTAGCATACGGCAATTATCCACAAAAACATGTTGGGGATACAATTGCTTACTCAGAGCAATTACCCAGACAAGGGAATATCAACATCGAATACTGGATGAGGACAACCATGAAGAGGGGATTACATCTACCGAATACTGGGTAGAAAACCACGGACGAGTAACCATCATCGATTTAGGATGAACAACAAGGTTAACTCGGCAAAGGGGAGAACAAAGGATTTTACAACTACCGAATACTGGGTAGAAGACCAAAGACTCTGGCTAAGGAAACAAGAGGTTTACCACTACCAACTACTGGGTAGAAAACCAAAGACTCAGCTGAGGATAAAATTGCTAGCATATGGAAATTATCCACAAGAAAGCACAAACTCCATTAGGGAGACAACAACAACATAGGATTTACAACTACCGAATACTGGGTAGAAGACCGCAAAATCCGCCATCAACCAGAATGAACCACAAAGGTTACCTCTGCTAGGGGAATAGAGATAGGACTTACGACTATCGGTTACTGGGTAGAGGGCCAAAACTCTGATGAGGATACAAAAAGTAGGGTTTACAACTACCGAATACGGGGTAGAAAACCAAAGCCTCTGTGTGGGGAGTGAAAGGATCACAACTCCGCACGGGAAAACACAAATAGGGTTTATAACTACCAGTTACTGGGTAGAAAACCACAAACTGCTGGAGAGCAAGAAAAAATAGGATTTTACAACTACCGAATACTGGGTAGAAAACCACCGACTCTTGCTGAGGAACAAAATGTTCACAACCACAGATTCCACAAAAGGGAAAAAGGTATATAGGATTTACAACTACCGGTTACTGGGTAGAAAACCGAAAAGATAGGACTTACAACTACCGAATACTGGGTAGAGGCCACAAAGATAGGACTTACAACTACCGGTTACTGGGTAGAAGGCCCAAAGGATAGGACTTATAACTACCGGTTACTGGGTAGAAGGCCCAACTCCGCTGAGGATAAAATGAACTGTTGTCGGTTACTGGGCAATTTATTCACTTATTCCACAGGGAAGCACAAGAGACAGTTGAAAAAAGGCCAATTCAGGATCAAACCAAAAAGGCAAACTGAATCAAGACTCGTCCTAATGAGGATATAACTCAATAGGGAAAACCCATCCCAATATATGTGTTGGGAGGTCACGGAAACAACCGCCATCCACGAGGATATATCTCAGTGGGGAACTGTAGAAGGAATGACAGACACTTTCTGCTTATGGGGCTGACTCTATATTGAGAGATTAAACACCCGACATCTGCTTGGGAAGATCTACTGGAGAGATCTATATCACCAATAGCAGGAGACAGCAAACAAAAGATATATGGCAAAAAATGCAACATGAATATCTGAATGTTGAAAGTATGCATGAATATGCGTGATTTATGTTTGATGAATGCTGACAAAACAGACATTTCTAACACAAACAGGTCCAGGAATCAAACGCCCGGTACTACACTTCCAGAGGAAAAGCCAAGAAATCCAACTGGAAAGCCAATCTGCTGGAGATCTGAATGCTAAAAAAGCAGAGATCTGCTGGGAAAAATCCAGAGATATCTGTAGCACCTCAAATTTGCACCTATCATTGTACATACATTTTCATATTTGGTCATAACATAACATGGTCCACTGCATAACATTGCATTGTCCCCTTTGCCTCAAATGCAAGCCAGTTAGAAGAATTAGGTCAAACTGGTCAGGAGATCAGTCAGTCAAGCAAGCAAGTACAAATTCCATTGAGCCAAGGCCCTAGGGTTTGTCCAACATGTTCACATGACCTAGGGGTCCTTTTGAAGTATTTTGGTCAAGGATTGGATGTTCAGAAGTCATCAGTCAATGCACAGTCAGTCAGAAACCCTAAAAAGTCAAACTTGGTCAACTGTGTCTGATTTTATGGTTTTGATGGTTGGATTTGGTTTGAGAGAGCTCATTCATGTCCAAATAGGCCTCATGTATCATGTCAAAGACCATTATTGAAGAATTGGAAGCCAGACAAGAAATTTCCAAAAATAGAAACTGGACCTGTAATTGAAACTTGCCAAAAATGGAAAGTCTTGATCCTCAAACTTACATCATGATACAAGCTTCAAATGAATTTTTGCCCAACATGAAAGTTGAAGATCTTGTTCTCCCATTTCCAAAAAGTCCAAGAACTCTCAATTCCCATGTATGGTTGGCAAGTTATGATCGAATCATTTTCAGAAATTTTTGAACTTCAAAAGGCCATATCTCTCAAACCATTTGGCCAAATTGGGTGGGGTTTTTTGCAACAAGTCACATTTGATCCCCTCTTTCCAAATATGCAACCATCATGCATCAAAACATTACCAATCAAAATGGCATTTTTGGACTTGCATGAATTAATTTCAAGTGAGGTTGAAAAATGAGTTTCAAAATTAACCACTTCCAACCAATTCTACCAATCAAATATGTTCAGAAATCATATTTTGGACATGTTCAAGGCCCATTTTCGTGCAGTACACACACCCATCACCAACTTGCTTGAAAATTGGCAAAAGGACACTTTTCACCAACTCCATTCCACTTTTTCATGAACCTTGATTAAGTACCATTAAACAGAGTATATATTCATCATTTTCTCTCTGAAACAAACCCTAGCAGCCATAACATTACACACAGAAAACCATTTCTCTCTAAAACATTCATTTTGCACTTTGGAAATTTTCTGCTCAAACTTTCAAAGAAGCACGACCTGCCTTGCTTGCTACCTCATACACCCTCATTTTCAAACTCATTTCAAGTCTCAAATCCCAACTGGAAGCTCATTTCGAGTTCTGTTTTCTCCAAGCTCCATCAATGGTGATTTTCGATTTGAGCATTTTCAAAGGCTGTTGAGCTACAAGTCACTCTCCATTCAACTTTGGGAAGCTTGCTGGACATTTGTTTCACTACAACACATCCAAACAACACTGTTTCACTATTTGCTTCAAAATCAAGTAAGGTTTCGAATCCATCCTTTTCCAAAATCATGAACTACATCTTGAAGATCTCTTTGCCATGAGCTTACTGAGCTTTGAATCGAAGGAAACGGTTAGGAATTGAGAGAGAAATTTGAAATCCAAACTTGATGTTCATTTACTTTTTTACATGATTTGTCCATTTTAGCATGAGTTGAGATTAATGGAAGTTAATTTATGCTTGAGCATGTTTAGATGAACATTTTGGTATTTTGGATTTTCGGTTTTTGGTAAAAAATTGTGTTGCTGGAATTTGCTGTGATGAACATATGGATACTGGACGTTTTTTTCTGCAAACATGATGCTGGAATTTCCTGTAGCCGTGCCATTAAGTCCTTAGGGTTTTTTGCATTCACGCTGTGCATGTTGGCCTTTTTTAAAGGAATATTTTAATTGGTTGGGGTTTTGTCCGCTGTTGCTGTTGGTCCGAATTACTGTGCCACGCAAACAAAACCATTGGCTAGGAAGGGCGCAACTTGGTCCCACCGCCACCTAGGATTAATGATGGGTTGATTACTCTTTTAATTCCAAGCCTTTATCTTATTTCCAATTGCTACAGTGGCCAAGCTTCAGCTTTTGTAATTCAGTGCTAGCTACAACGTACCGTACCGCATGTACCATGATTTTGATATGTCTGCTTTACTGCCATTGCAATTGCCGTGTTTTTCTTTTTATTGGTCCGTGCACTGTTTAGGCTGGCGTTAAAAAACTTCCTTTAATGAAGCGCTGAAGCTTCATGCTCAGCAAGTGTGTTGCTTTCTTTTCTTCTTTTTTAATAATAATTATTAAATAATTAATCAATAAACATTTCCTTACATTTTCGTTTTTTTATTTCATTTTCTTTACAAACTTCAAAAATTCATAAATAATTAAAGGATGATCCAAATTGGATGGGATTTTTTGTGAAATGTTCATCTTGACCTCTAGTTTTTTATGATATTTTTTTTCCAGAATTTTTGCATGGATAGATTTTAATTGGTGCTAGGGTTTATGACATGTACTCATATTTTGTACACTTTGCCAAATCATTTGTGAAATAGTGATGCATTATCCTTTGGCCCTGAAATTTTTTGTGCTTAAACTAGACACATTCATGGTGATTTTGGTTTAGAGTTTGTGAATTTATCTTATCTGGTTGTTGAGTTATGAATTTTTGAATTAGGGTGTGACAATTTGTGTCACACCATTGATGTGCAACTTCATGATTTTTGATACCATGCCTCTTGACCTCAAATTGGTTTGAATTTTTGCATGAATGTAATCTTGGATGTCTAGTTTACATGTGAATTTTCTTGGAATTATTTGTGGCATTTCCTAATTGTTTGGGATTTTCTCCCCTGTCTGGTCTTATGTTGACTTTTTGTGACACATGTTCCCATTTCATTTGTGAAATTCTCATACCTTATTGGATGGACATGAAATTTGATATGTGATTACTAGACATCTTGATATTTGCCATGGTTTTAGTCCCATTCATTTATCATATGCCATCCTTGATTTATGATTTTTTCAAGTTGATGCATGTTTGGTTGACTTCTTTGAGCATGTTCAAAATTACCTTGCCTTTCTGATTTTCATTGACTATCTTCTACTTGTCCAAATGAGATGAAATTTGACATGCATACCATGCTATGGGTTGTGATTGACCATGATTTATTTGGTGATTTTTGGAAATGTTTAAGATTGCTTTTGAGCTAAGTCTTGCTGTTGACTTCTATGAGCTTCTCTTTGCAATACCTTGACCTAGTTTGTTCATGAAATGATGATGATAATTAATATGAATGTGAAACCAATTGGTATTGAGTCTTGATTGTTTGAAAATGATTTTGGATGCTTGCCTTTTGCTGTTTTGACTTTTTCATTCCTTTTTGACCCTAGGCTTGCCCTTGTGGTCATGTTACTCACCTTTGAGCTCATGTTTTCAGGTTAACCAGCAATTGTCCATTGAGACCAATACAAATTGGTTGTGTGTGTTTGTTTATCATGACTAACATGTTTTGTTTTATAGGTTGCTTGGCTCACATGCCTTGAGCCTTGTGCCTTGCACATCCATTTGCCTATGATTAACTGTTGATGACTGTTTCCTTTTGCTTTGTTTTGAAGTTGTATACTAATGTCTGTTTGACTATTTCAGGTGCTTTTAGTTGCTCAGTTCCTTGTGAACTTTTTGCTTTGCTTTGCTTGTATAAGCAATTTGCATTGAGGTATATTTCTAATCTTCATGTAGTCTGGAAGACCTGGCCTGTTACTTGGCCAGGCAACTGTCTGAAGTCCTCCTTAAGAGGCAATGTTTGTGACTGTTTACATTTGTCCTTGTATAGAGTCAAAGACCTCCTAAGTGAAGAGGCATTGGCAGACACAAGGGATGTGCAATCCATCCCCTGCTATTCTGTGTGTCATCTGCTTTGCTCACATCACTGTGTTGTTGCATTGCAGATACAAACCCAAGATCTTGTACCATTGTACAGTTGAGTCAGTTTCAAATGTGCAGAAGGGTTCCCCCTTTCTGAACCCACACATTCTTGTCTTAAGCTCTCCCAGGCCAGGGATAAGAGCTGTGAAGTCTTATCTTCACTCACCTTTCATCTGCTTCACCTTAGCCCCTCAATGGCAAGGTTAAGAGCTAACACTACCCAGTTCCAGTGGTTTGTTTGTTGAGGTTGATATGACCCCTCGACTAAAACCTGACCTTGTTTAAGCCCATTGCTTGCATATAGTGTGTGCTACTTGTGCTTGTGTGTTTGCTTTAGCTTGCTTCCTGTGCAAGTTAGGTTTGCTTTAGCTTGCTTCCTGTGCAAGTTAGAGGTGGCTTGCTTCCTGTGCAAGTCATGTCTAGGATAGGTTGGCCCTTGTGCCGGTTAGCTAGAAACCTTAACTTAGGGACAATCTTGCATGACAACATCTAGGCTCGAGTCGTAGTCTCCCTAGTGTTGTGTCTCCCTCTGTTATCTGGTTAGGCTAGTCCTGTATCCCTCTGTAGGGGAACTACGTCGCCCTGATCCTCATACCAGATGAGGTACGTAGGCAGGAGATGAGCTGATCTCTCCGGGCGCCTGTGTCTTTGTTTTGTCTTGTTGTGTGCTTGGAAGCTGATGTAAGTCCATCGAGTGGCATTTGGGTTCCAGTGTGGGTTTGTTGGTTCGGATGCTGATGTAAGTCCAGTGATTGGCGTTCAGGCTCCACGTTTGCCTCTTTGTGTGTGTTTTGGTTCGGATGCTGATGTAAGTCCAGTGATTGGCATTCAGGCTCCACGTTTGCCTTTGCCTGTGTTTGTTTGTGTGCGTGTCAGCCGAGCTACGAATGCTCTGATTCTTCTCTCGTCCGAGAAGATACGTATGCATAGGATGCGATATCCTAGCGAGCATGTGTCATTTCCCCAGTCTGAACTACTTCGACTCTGATGTCTATGCCTGATAGACTAAGTAGGCCCAGGATGCGATATTCTGCCGAGTCAGTCTCTTTTGTTTTCTTGTGTCTCTTTCAGCCAGTTGTGTGTGTGTGAGCAGTATTTTTAGCAACCATTTTCCTTTCTATTGTGCGTGGATCCCGTCGAGTACGACGGATGCGTAGGGGTGCTAATACCTTCCCTTCGCATAACCGACTCCCGATCCCATTCTCTTTGGTCGCGAGGCCATGCTTTTTTCCAGGTTTACTCTGAGCGTTTCCTTTCCCTCTTTTGGGATAAATAACGCACGGTGGCGGCTCTGTTGTTCTTGTTTTCCCGCCGGTTTTTCGCGTGATGCGACAGCTGGGGACTATAGAGAAGTTGACCTATGCTGGTCCATCTCCCCTAAGCGAGTCTCTCCTAGCGCTCTCTAGGATAGGGTTTGGTTGCTTTTGCTGTTATTTATTGCATTCATTTATTTATTGTTTGCATTCATGTTTGCACTTATGTTTGCATTCATTCACATTCATTATTCATCTGGCTGGATGTCTGTTTCTCTCTGTTGGGGTGGGAGTTACATGAGGTAAAAGGCCCAATACCCAGACCATGAGTGAAATCTAGGATACTTAGGAATAGAGTGATTCATGGGAAGCGGGTGGTATTGCGCCACTTAGCGGAACATTGATATCACGAGCAGTTCAGACCCTGGTGGGATATTATCGTTACATACTTCGGGTGTGTATATGATGATATTCTGCGAAAGGTTATTTATGCTGCGTTTCTCTCGACCTTACCCTGGCCTAGATGACACCCGTGAGTGGGGAGGGAATGATCATTATTACAGGTACAGTTGGTGACTTGTTGGTGACTTGTTGGTGACTTGTGATCCTGTTGGTGACTATTGGTCCAGAAATTTGGGGTCTCAGATGACTTTGGGTTTCAGATGAATTTGTGGTTCCGAGTTCAAGCCGAAGCTTTGATCCTGTGTTCTGAGAGACGCAGCCAACCAGTCGTGTCTGCATCATTTGCATCATAGCATGTTTATTTTCAAAAAATACGCAAAAAAAAAAAGGAAAAAAAAAAGAAAAAAAAACTAATCCCTGCATGCATATCATTTCTCAGGTACATTCCAGAGCTTGTTCACTGATAGAGATGGCAACAGTCCCAGAGTTGAAGCGGAAGACTTGTTCCTACAGCTTTCACCGTGAACCTTTGACGTCTCTGATTGAGTTGAGTAACCTTATGACCAGTGGTAACCAGAAGGGGTTTGTTGACCAGTATGGAGATATTCTGACACTATTGAAGATGGTAGTCGATCCGGTGCCGTTGCAGACTCTTCTACAGTTCTACGACCCAGAGCTTCATTGTTTCACCTTTCAGGATTATCAGTTGACGCCTACTCTTGAGGAGTACTCCATTCTGCTGAGTGTCCCGGTCCGGTATCAGGTTCCTTTCTTGGATGTGCCCAAGGAGGTTGATTTCAGAGTTGTTGCCAGAGCTCTCCATTTGGGTATCAAGGAAGTCAGTGATAGTTGGAAGTCCAGTGGGGATGTTGTAGGATTGCCTTTGAAGTTTCTGTTGAGGGTAGCTAGAGAAGAAGCAGAGAAGGGAAGTTGGGAAGCCTTTCATGCTCAGTTGGCCGTCATGATCTATGGGATCGTCCTGTTTCCGAGTATGCCCAATTTTGTTGACTATGCTGCAGTCAGTATTTTCATTGGAGGAAATCCAGTTCCTACTCTGTTGGCTGACACTTACTACGCTATTCACAGTAGGCATGGTAAGGGTGGGGCTATCAGGTGTTGTCTCCCGCTTTTGCTCAGATGGTTCTTGTCTCTTCTGCCAGTCAGTGGACCTTTTGTGGATGCTCAGAGCACGCATAAGTGGACTCAGAGGGTTATGTCTCTTACCTCCTATGATATCAGATGGCAATCTTACCGGATAGATGTGTGTAACGTCATTATGAGCTGTGGAGGATTCCGCAATGTGCCACTCGTAGGGACTAGGGGTTGCATCAATTACAACCCGGTTCTTTCTCCCCGCCAGTTGGGGTTTGTGATGAAGGGAAGACCACTTGAGGCTGAGGTAGCAGAAAGTGTGTATTTTGAGAAGCAGAGTGACCCGGATAGATTGGAGCAGATAGGAAGAGCTTGGAAGTCTATTGGTATGAAGGATGGATCTGTCTTAGGGAAGAAGTTTACCGTTGCTATGCCCGATTACACTGATTGGGTCAAGGAGAGAGTAGAAACTTTGTTGTTACCCTACGATAGGATGGAGCCGTTGCAGGAGCAACCACCTTTGATCCTTGCTGAGAGTGTGCCTGCGGAGCACTACAAGCAAGCCCTGATGGAGAATCGCCGTTTGAGAGAGAAGGAGCAAGATACCCAGATGGAGCTGTACAAAGCCAAAGCTGATAGGTTGAACTTGGCTCATCAACTCAGAGGAGTGCGAGAAGGAGATGCTAGCAGACTGAGAAGCAAGAAGAGATCCTACGAGGAGATGGAGAGCATGTTAGATGCAGAACACCGGGAGTGCTTGAGGCTGCAGAGGGTTGAGGCCAGCTATCAGAAGAAGATCAGAGACTTGGAGAAGCAACTTAGAGATAAAGACATCCAGTTGAAGAAGGAAGTAGACTTGAGACAGGCATCAGAGAACCACCTTGGAGGAGAAGTGGTAGAGCTTAGACGACAACTGAAGGAGAAGATCACTCTTTTGCCAGAATGTTCAGAATGTGACCTGTTGATAGACCAGTGTCAGTACTTGAAGACTCTCATTCCGGGAGGCCGTTTGTCTTAGCTTGTATCTTTGATATGTATGTTGAGAATCACCTCCAGGCTTGTTGGATGGGATTCATTGTTGTACTCCGATTGTTTGGATTTTCTTTGTCGACTTTGTTGTATGATCCTGTTACTCATATAGATGAGGTTGTTGGTTTCACCTTGTACTCATCACTCTTGTGTATGTTGTTTCTGTGCTTCTATGTTGTTCTTGCTGCAGGTTGCCATCTTTTGAGGATGACTCAGGCTCTTTGAATGCCTGAGGAATGAACATATCATGTGCATCATACGCATCATTAGCACCATACTCATATCATTTTGCATAACAGGTGTTCTTGGTCGTGACTTCTCACTCTTGGTTCCTGTTCAGGCAGGATAGCTGATCAACGTCCGCACCGCTACTCAACAAGACTGAATCAACAGAGAGGTATGGATCAAGTTCAAGCTGAGTTGGCTGAGATGAAGGCTAACATGGCCCAGTTTATGAATATGATGCAAGGGGTTGCACAAGGTCAAGAAGAGCTTCGAGCCATGGTTCAGAGACAAGAGGCTGCAATTCCACCGGTCAACCATGCTCCGCCAGAGGGAGGCCCGGTCAATGATAATAATGTTGCTGCTGCTGTACCCATCAACAACTATGCTGTAGGTGATGAGTTGGGGGGTATTCGAATCAACGGTCAACCTATTGCTCCAGATGCCGCTAATGCCAGAGCAGTCCGTGCCCCGGCCCGTAATCCTGCTCCGATTGTTGACAGACAAGAGGATATGTTCACTCTGCTCAGTGAAGACGAAGACGTTCTGGGAAGGGTTGATGAGAGGGATCGTAAAGTTGATGCCCTTGCTGAGAAAATTAGAGCTATGGAATGTCAGAATTCTCTCGGTTTTGATGTTACCAATATGGGGTTGGTGGAAGGTTTGAGAATCCCTTACAAGTTCAAAGCACCGTCCTTCGATAAATACAACGGTACTTCTTGCCCTCGCACCCATGTGCAGGCTTATTATCGAAAAATCTCTGCGTATACCGATGATGAAAAGATGTGGATGTATTTTTTCCAAGATAGTCTATCTGGGGCTTCTTTGGACTGGTACATGGAATTAAAGAGAGATTCGATCCGATGCTGGAGGGATCTGGGTGAGGCCTTCTTGAGGCAATATAAACATAACATGGACATGGCGCCTAGCCGGACTCAGCTGCAGAGTCTATGTCAGAAATCCGGAGAGAGCTTCAAGGAGTACGCCCAGAGGTGGCGTGAACTGGCTGCTAGAGTTCAACCCCCTATGCTGGAGAGGGAGTTGACAGATATGTTTATCGGTACTCTTCAGGGTGTGTTTATGGACCGGATGGGGAGCTGCCCATTCGGTAGTTTTTCTGATGTTGTCATTTGTGGAGAGAGGACTGAGAGCTTGATTAAAACTGGGAAGATCCAAGATGCTGGTTCCTCTTCTTCTAAGAAGCCGTTTGCTGGGGCACCTCGTCGAAGAGAGGGTGAAACTAATGCTGTTCAATACCGCAGAGATCAGAACAGAAGTCAACGCTGTCAGGTTGCTGCAGTGACCATTCCGGCACCTCAACCTCGTCAACAACAACAACAAAGAGTTCAACAACCGCAACAACAACAACAACAGCAACGTCCGTATCAGCCCAGACAAAGGATGCCTGATCGACGTTTTGATTCGCTACCCATGTCGTACGCCGAACTGCTGCCCGAACTACTCAGGTTGGGGTTGGTTGAGTTGCGTACAATGGCTCCGCCTACAGTATTGCCTCCTGGGTACGACGCCAACGTCCGTTGTGACTTTCACTCTGGGGCACCAGGGCATCATACTGAGAAGTGTCGGGCTCTCCAGCACAAGGTCCAAGATTTGATCGATGCCAAGGCGATCAACTTCGCTCCAGTGCCTAACGTCGTAAACAACCCTATGCCTCAGCATGGTGGGCATAGAGTGAACAATATTGAGGGGAAAGAAGCTGAAGATCTGGTTGTTAATGTTGATGATGTTCAGACTTCTCTGCTAGTTGTGAAGGGCCGTCTGCTGAATGGGGGTGTCTACTCGGGCTGTGATGAGGATTGTTTGGGCTGTGCAGAATCTGAGAATGGTTGCGACCAGTTAAGGGCCGGTATCCAGGGTATGATGGATGAGGGTTGTTTGCAATTCAGTAGGGCTGTAAAAGATCGTGGGACAGTGTCAACTATCACCATTTACTTTAAACCGTCTGAAGGACGTGGACAAAGGGTCGTTAGTGCACCTGCAACAAATGGTACCCCAGTTACCATTTCCGTGCCTGTAACCATCAGTGCTCCAACTACTATCGTTGCGTCTGGAAGAACGGCTGTTGAGAATAGTAGAGTCGTGCCGTGGAAGTATGATAATGCTTACCGCAGTAGCAGAAGGGCTGAAAGTCAGACGAGACCAGTGAATCAAGCTCTAGTGACAATTGGTTTACCGAATAGAGTTCCTGCAACTGTTGGTCCGGCTGTGGATAATGTAGGGGGTCCAGGAGGTTTTACCAGAAGCGGTCGTCTGTTCGCACCGCAGCCTTTGAGGGACAATAATGCTGAGGCTCTCGCCAAAGCAAAGGGTAAGCAAGCTGTGGTTGAGGAAGAGCCTGTCCAGAAGGAAGCGCCCGAGGGCACATTCGAGAAGGACGTGGAGGAGTTTATGAAGATAATCAAGAAGAGTGACTACAAGATTGTAGATCAGTTGAATCAAACTCCGTCCAAGATTTCTATACTTTCACTGTTGTTGTGCTCTGAGGCACACCGTAATGCCTTGCTGAAGATGTTGAATCTGGCTTACGTGCCTCGGGAGATTTCTGTCAATCAACTGGAGGGTGTGATGGCCAATGTGAGCACCAGGCATGGTGTAGGATTCACCAACCTGGACTTACCGCCTGAAGGGCGGAACCATAACAAAGCCTTGCACATCACCATGGAGTGCAAGGGGGCAGTGTTGTCTCACGTATTGGTAGACACCGGGTCGTCGCTGAATGTGTTGCCTAAGCAGATTCTGAAGAAGATTGATGTGGAAGGGTTTGTGCTTACTCCCAGTGACCTGATCGTTCGTGCTTTCGACGGCTCCAAACGTTCTGTGTGTGGGGAAGTTACCTTGCCTGTGAAGATAGGTCCTGAGGTATTCGATATCATCTTCTATGTTATGGACATCCAGCCCGCCTATAGTTGTTTATTGGGGCGTCCATGGATTCATGCAGCAGGGGCAGTCTCGTCGACTCTCCATCAAAAACTCAAGTATGTCTGGAACGGTCAGATTGTGACCGTGTGCGGTGAAGAAGAGATTCTGGTGAGTCATCTATCCTCGTTCAAATATGTTGAGGTGGATGGCGAGATCCACGAAACCTTATGCCAGGCGTTTGAGACTGTGGCTCTTGAGAAAGTGGCGTACGCTGAGCAGAGGAAGCCAGGTGCTTCAATTACTTCTTACAAGCAGGCTAAGGAGGTTGTTGATTCTGGCAAAGCTGAAGGCTGGGGCAAGATGGTGGATTTGCCTGTCAAAGAAGACAAATTTGGCGTTGGTTACGAGCCTCTCCAAGCAGAGCAGAATGGTCAAGCGGGTCCGAGTACCTTTACCAGCGCTGGGCTGATGAATCATGGCGACGTCTCTGCAACCGGTAGTGAAGACTGTGACAGTGATTGTGATTTGGACAACTGGGTTCGCCCGTGTGCACCAGGGAGGTCTATCAACAACTGGACGGCTGAAGAAGTGGTTCAAGTTACTCTTCTGACAGAGTAATTTTCTGTTGTTTTTTCATTTTGCATGAAAATCCTACGATCTGCCCAAGGCGTAGTGATTCATTGTAGGGCCTCATCATGTTTTAATGATTATCATTAATGAAGGACATTTTTTGCAATCAAACTTTGTGATCCCTGTCTTTCTATTTTTTGTTTTCATCTTTTTTCAAAAACAATAAAAATGGCAATGTTTTTGTTTTTTGTGACTTTATTGAACTCTTTTTCTAAAACAAAGCATTAAACATGCAGAAGCGATCTTATGGCATTCACTATGAACAGTTCTGTTATGGCTCAGTATGATTTCGACAATCCCATCTACCAAGCTGAAGAGGAGAGTGAGGAAGACTGTGAACTTCCTGCAGAATTGGTCAGATTGCTGAAGCAGGAGGAAAGGGTCATCCAACCTCATCAGGAGGAGTTGGAGGTTGTTAATTTGGGTACTGAGGACGCCAAAAGAGAAATCAAGATTGGGGCTGCTTTAGAGGACTCTGTCAAGAGGAGGCTGATTGAGATGCTGAGAGAATATGTGGAGATATTCGCCTGGTCATATCAAGATATGCCTGGGTTGGATACAGACATTGTGGTGCATCGATTACCTCTTAGAGAAGGATGTCCTTCGGTCAAGCAGAAGCTTCGTAGAACGAGTCCTGATATGGCAACTAAGATCAAGGAAGAGGTTCAGAAGCAGTGGGATGCAGGTTTTTTGGCTGTTACAAGTTATCCCCCATGGGTGGCCAACATCGTTCCTGTGCCGAAGAAGGATGGCAAAGTCAGAATGTGTGTCGATTACCGGGATTTGAATAGAGCGAGTCCGAAAGATGATTTCCCATTACCTCACATTGATGTATTGGTTGATAATACGGCTCAATCCTCGGTATTCTCTTTCATGGATGGTTTCTCTGGATATAATCAGATCAAGATGGCGCCAGAGGACATGGAAAAGACGACATTCATTACACCTTGGGGCACGTTCTGCTATAAGGTGATGCCATTTGGGCTAAAGAATGCTGGTGCTACCTATCAGAGGGCAATGACGACTCTTTTTCATGACATGATGCACAAAGAAATTGAAGTGTACGTAGATGATATGATTGCGAAGTCGCAGACAGAAGAGGAGCACCTGGCTAATTTGCAGAAGCTGTTTGACCGGTTGAGAAAGTTCAAGCTGAGGTTGAATCCGAACAAGTGTACGTTTGGGGTGAGATCGGGGAAGCTTTTAGGCTTCATTGTCAGTGAGAAAGGGATTGAGGTTGATCCAGCGAAAGTCAAAGCTATTCAAGAGATGCCTGAACCAAAAACGGAAAAGCAGGTCCGTGGGTTTTTAGGGAGGTTGAACTACATTGCAAGGTTCATATCTCACCTAACTGCCACGTGTGAACCAATTTTCAAATTGCTAAGAAAGAATCAGGCGATCAAGTGGAATGATGATTGTCAGAAGGCTTTTGACAAGATTAAAGAGTATTTACAGAAACCTCCAATCCTTATACCTCCAGTTCCAGGGAGACCTCTGATAATGTACCTGTCAGTGACTGAGAACTCGATGGGGTGTGTATTGGGACAGCATGACGAGTCTGGTCGAAAAGAGCATGCCATATACTACCTTAGCAAAAAGTTTACCGACTGTGAAACAAGATATTCACTGCTCGAGAAAACTTGCTGTGCTTTGGCCTGGGCTGCTCGCCGACTGAGGCAGTATATGTTGAACCATACTACCTTGTTGATTTCTAAGATGGATCCAGTGAAGTACATCTTTGAGAAACCGGCTCTCACCGGACGCGTTGCTCGTTGGCAGATGATTCTAACAGAATATGATATTCAGTACACGTCACAAAAGGCCATCAAAGGTAGTATTCTGTCAGACTACCTCGCCGAGCAACCGATTGAAGATTATCAGCCTATGATGTTTGAATTCCCTGATGAAGACATCATGTATCTTAAGATGAAAGATTGCGAAGAGCCTCTTGTCGAGGAAGGACCGGATCCGGATGACAAATGGACACTGATGTTTGATGGGGCTGTGAATATGAATGGTAACGGTGTGGGGCAGTATGATCAATCCCAAAGGTGCTCATATACCTTTTTCTGCCAGATTGACGTTTGACGTCACCAACAACGAAGCTGAGTATGAGGCTTGTATCATGGGGATAGAAGAAGCCATTGATCTGAGGATCAAAACTCTTGATATATTTGGAGATTCCGCTCTAGTGGTCAATCAAGTCAATGGAGATTGGAATACGAACCAGCCGCATTTGATTCCGTATAGAGATTACACCAGAAGAATACTGACGTTCTTCAAGAAGGTGAAGTTGTATCATGTCCCCCGGGATGAGAATCAAATGGCTGATGCTTTGGCAACTTTGTCGTCTATGATCAAAGTTCATTGGTGGAATCATGTGCCACATGTTGCGGTGAATCGACTCGAGAGGCCTGCGTATGTGTTTGCAGCCGAGTCTGTTGTGATTGATGAGAAGCCGTGGTATTATGACATCAAGAACTTCCTCAAGACTCAGGAGTATCCTGAAGGTGCGTCGAAGAATGACAAGAAAACCCTGAGAAGGCTAGCTGGAAGCTTCTATTTGAATCAGGATGATGTGTTGTATAAGAGAAACTTTGACATGGTCTTGCTCAGATGCGTGGACAGACCCGAGGCAGACATGTTAATGCAGGAAGTTCATGAAGGTTCCTTCGGTACTCATGCCGGCGGACATGCAATGGCTAAGAAATTGTTGAGAGCGGGTTATTACTGGATGACTATGGAATCCGATTGTTTCAAGTATGCTCGGAAGTGCCATAAGTGTCAAATTTATGCTGATAAGGTGCATGTACCACCAAGCCCTCTGAATGTCATGAATTCGCCTTGGCCGTTTGCCATGTGGGGCATTGATATGATTGGGAAGATTGAGCCTACTGCTTCGAATGGACATCGCTTCATCTTGGTTGCGATTGACTATTTCACCAAATGGGTGGAAGCAGCTTCCTATGCTAACGTTACCAAACAAGTGGTTACCCGGTTCATCAAGAAAGAAATCATATGTCGTTATGGAGTTCCTGAGAGAATCATCACTGACAATGGTTCGAATCTCAATAACAAGATGATGAAAGAGCTTTGTAAAGATTTCAAGATTGAACATCACAATTCTTCTCCTTACAGACCGAAGATGAATGGTGCTGTAGAAGCGGCGAACAAGAATATCAAGAAGATTGTGCAGAAGATGGTCGTTACGTACAAGGATTGGCATGAGATGCTGCCTTTCGCTTTGCATGGGTACCGTACCTCAGTACGTACGTCGACCGGGGCAACCCCTTACTCCCTTGTGTATGGTATGGAAGTTGTCCTACCTGTTGAAGTGGAGATTCCTTCTCTGAGAGTTTTATTGGATGTCAAGCTGGACGAAGCCGAGTGGATTCGAACAAGGTTTAACGAGTTGAGCCTTATCGAAGAGAGACGGCTAGCAGCTGTATGCCATGGACAGTTGTATCAGCGAAGGATGAAGCGAGCCTTTGATCAGAAAGTGCGTCCTCGAAGCTATCAGATCGGTGATCTAGTTTTGAAGAGGATCCTCCCTCCCGGTGCAGATAACAGGGGCAAGTGGACTCCTAATTATGAAGGTCCATATGTTGTGAAAAAGGTATTCTCCGGTGGAGCCTTGATGCTTACAACTATGGATGGTGAAGATTTTCCGTCTCCTGTTAACTCAGATGTAGTCAAAAAATACTTCGCATAAATTGACCCGCTGGACAAAAAGAAAAAAGAGTCCAGGCAAAAAATGGGCATCCCGGCGAACCAAAAACAGAAAGAAAAGGTTCGGGCAAAAATTAGGGATAAAATGAAAAGAATTTGTACACCCGGTAAGTCGAAAACCCGCAAGGGCGGCTTAGGCAAAAATGGGTATCCCGGTGGATTGAAAACCCGAAAGGGCGATCCAGCCAAAAGAGGGATTAAAGCGAAGACTACAGTCTGAGTTGTCTGTACTTCATCAAGCTTTGTCGTCTGCCATCTCGAGAGATATGATCTGTCCAGTCATTCTTCTCAGAAAGCAAGGAGTTGGGAGGAAAACTGATGATCTGTGAGTTATAACAGAATTGGGAAATAGTGGATTTCGTGTTCACATTGCCATTAGGATAGATCTTTCCTTTTGTGCGCAATTACCTCTTTCTAGGAATTGCTTCCCCATGTATTTGCCTTTTCAGGCGCATTTTCAATCAATAAAGTCGTTATTCAGATAAATGGCTCTTTTGTTTTTATTTTTACTGTTTTGTTTGCAAAAATGTCCGAATTTTTGATAAGCATTGCATATAAAAACATGAAGGCTAAACAATAGCTTGCAGGATGACGAAACATTTGAAAATCATTTTGAATGTTGAGGACACTTGAGCGTATCTTGTCCATGTATCCTCTGGGGGCATTTTGTTGTGCTGTTTTTCGGGTTGGCGTCTGTGAGGACGTTTCCTCAGCAGATATTTTCCCCAAGCAAGTTTGGAAGCTATCAGAGCTATGTTCCCCTGCGGAGACGTCTGTGGATAGTGCCTTCTATTCCCCAACAGATCTAAGGATTGCCTATCCCCAGCAGGCCTGTATTTGCCGATTTCCTCCCCGAGTGAGGCAGGTTCATTGAAATTTATCTCCAGCATTTATCCTATCTGTGGACTGAAGGATATCCCCAGCGGAGTTTACCTTTCCCCAGCAGCAGTGCTATTCTCCAACATGAGTGAGAAGTCGTTGCTCTCCTTGCAGAGTCTCCCCGCAGAGTTGGAGTACCCGATCAGTTTTGGCTCCCCAGCCGGAGTTTTTCATCATTTTTGCATTTTTGCATTTTAGTGATCATTGCATCCTCAAACTGCGTAGCATTCCCATTCAATATGGAGCATCACGCCATAGAAAAATTCAAACATATGCATTCATGTGTTAACCTCACCAGACCGTATCCCCGGCAGAGGCGGATCATTTGTTCAACATCGGTGCAACACCCTGCTACAGTGGCTCCTGACAGCACTCAGGATTGATATCCCCAGAGAGGTTTATTACCTCACCCGTTGGCGACAGAAAGTTTGTTTCTCCCTAGTGAGACCCCCAGCAAGTGGTCAACCTTGCCTTGACATATCTAAGATGTCGTTCTTGTGATACCGGTAAGTGTCATGCCAGCACCCGCGTGTGTTTCTTTGTTTGGTGTCGGTAAACACCATTGTTTCGGTGTCTGTAAACATCGGGTATTCTCCCCAGCCATCGGTAAATGTCTGGTCATCATTTTTTGGTGTCGGTAAACACCATTGTTTCGGTGTCGGTAAACATCGAGTCTTTTCCTCAGTCATCGGTAAATGTCTGATAATCCCCAGCTAGGGATCCCCAGTAGAGTCATCGGTAAATGTCATATCTGGTTTCTAGTTGCAAATATTTGTTTTTTCCCTTAGTGAAGTGTTCCCCGGTCATCGGTAAATGTCTGGTCGTTTCTTTTGATGTCGGTAAACATCATCTTTCGATGTCGGTAAACATCGAGTCTCATCCCAGTCATCAGTAAATGTCTGGTCATGCTTTGTTTCCTTGTTGATAAAATCAAGATCCCCAGAAGTCGTCGGTAAACGTCTTGTCTGATTACACCACAAAGATTTTGTTCCTCCTCAAGTGGAGACGCCATCGGTAAATGGCCCCGTATGCTTCGACATCGGTAAATATGGAATGCCCAGTTTTATCTGCCATCGGTAAATGGCCCCATTTTCTTCGATATCGGTAAATATCGGATCCCCAGTTTGCAGTAGCCATCGGTAAATGGTCGAGTTGAAGTTGATATCGGTAAATGTCAAGTTTCTTTGAAGCCGCCATCGGTAAATGGTCTTGCTTCCTTTTACATCAGAGTTGTTTCCCAGCAGCCATCGGTAAATGGTCTTGCTGAAGTTGATATCGGTAAATATCAAGTTTCCAGTTTCTAACCATCAGTAAATGATTTCTCCCTTCTGAAGTTGTCAATTGCAGGCGTCATCGGTAAATGACGTGGTTCTTCTTGTATCATATCCGGCAGAGTGCAAACTTCTACGGTTCTTGGTATTCAATCCCTGTTTACCCTGAAAGTCTGACAGTCGTTGCTATCATCCGTTCGGGTTCCCAGCCGATTGAATAGGGGCAGCTGTAGCACCTCAAATTTGCACCTATCATTGTACATACATTTTCATATTTGGTCATAACATAACATGGTCCACTGCATAACATTGCATTGTCCCCTTTGCCTCAAATGCAAGCCAGTCAGAAGAATTAGGTCAAACTGGTCAGGAGATCAGTCAGTCAAGCAAGCAAGTACAAATTCCATTGAGCCAAGGCCCTAGGGTTTGTCCAACATGTTCACATGACCTAGGGGTCCTTTTGAAGTATTTTGGTCAAGGATTGGATGTTCAGAAGTCATCAGTCAATGCACAGTCAGTCAGAAACCCTAAAAAGTCAAACTTGGTCAACTGTGTCTGATTTTATGGTTTTGATGGTTGGATTTGGTTTGAGAGAGCTCATTCATGTCCAAATAGGCCTCATGTATCATGTCAAAGACCATTATTGAAGAATTGGAAGCCAGACAAGAAATTTCCAAAAATAGAAACTGGACCTGTAACTGAAACTTGCCAAAAATGGAAAGTCTTGATCCTCAAACTTACATCATGATACAAGCTTCAAATGAATTTTTGCCCAACATGAAAGTTGAAGATCTTGTTCTCCCATTTCCAAAAAGTCCAAGAACTCTCAATTCCCATGTATGGTTGGCAAGTTATGATCGAATCATTTTCAGAAATTTTTGAACTTCAAAAGGCCATATCTCTCAAACCATTTGGCCAAATTGGGTGGGGTTTTTTGCAACAAGTCACATTTGATCCCCTCTTTCCAAATATGCAACCATCATGCATCAAAACATTACCAATCAAAATGGCATTTTTGGACTTGCATGAATTAATTTCAAGTGAGGTTGAAAAATGAGTTTCAAAATTAACCACTTCCAACCAATTCTACCAATCAAATATGTTCAGAAATCATATTTTGGACATGTTCAAGGCCCATTTTCGTGCAGTACACACACCCATCACCAACTTGCTTGAAAATTGGCAAAAGGACACTTTTCACCAACTCCATTCCACTTTTTCATGAACCTTGATTAAGTACCATTAAACAGAGTATATATTCATCATTTTCTCTCTGAAACAAACCCTAGCAGCCATAACATTACACACAGAAAACCATTTCTCTCTAAAACATTCATTTTGCACTTTGGAAATTTTCTGCTCAAAATTTCAAAGAAGCACGACCTGCCTTGCTTGCTACCTCATACACCCTCATTTTCAAACTCATTTCAAGTCTCAAATCCCAACTGAAAGCTCATTTCGAGTTCTGTTTTCTCCAAGCTCCATCAATGGTGATTTTCGATTTGAGCATTTTCAAAGGCTGTTGAGCTACAAGTCACTCTCCATTCAACTTTGGGAAGCTTGCTGGACATCTGTTTCACTACAACACATCCAAACAACACTGTTTCACTATTTGCTTCAAAATCAAGTAAGGTTTCGAATCCATCCTTTTCCAAAATCATGAACTACATCTTGAAGATCTCTTTGCCATGAGCTTACTGAGCTTTGAATCGAAGGAAACGGTTAGGAATTGAGAGAGAAATTTGAAATCCAAACTTGATGTTCATTTACTTTTTTACATGATTTGTCCATTTTAGCATGAGTTGAGATTAATGGAAGTTGATTTATGCTTGAGCATGTTTAGATGAACATTTTGGTATTTTGGATTTTCGGTTTTTGGTAAAAAATTGTGTTGCTGGAATTTGCTGTGATGAACATATGGATACTGGACGTTTTTTTCTGCAAACATGATGCTGGAATTTCCTGTAGCCGTGCCATTAAGTCCTTAGGGTTTTTTGCATTCACGCTGTGCATGTTGGCCTTTTTAAAGGAATATTTTAATTGGTTGGGGTTTTGTCCGCTGTTGCTGTTGGTCCGAATTACTGTGCCACGCAAACAAAACCATTGGCTAGGAAGGGCGCAACTTGGTCCCACCGCCACCTAGGATTAATGATGGGTTGATTACTCTTTTAATTCCAAGCCTTTATCTTATTTCCAATTGCTACAGTGGCCAAGCTTCAGCTTTTGTAATTCAGTGCTAGCTACAACGTACCGTACCGCATGTACCATGATTTTGATATGTCTGCTTTACTGCCATTGCAATTGCCGTGTTTTCTTTTTATTGGTCCGTGCACTGTTTAGGCTGGCGTTAAAAAACTTCCTTTAATGAAGCGCTGAAGCTTCATGCTCAGCAAGTGTGTTGCTTTCTTTTCTTCTTTTTTAATAATAATTATTAAATAATTAATCAATAAACATTTCCTTACATTTTCGTTTTTTTATTTCATTTTCTTTACAAACTTCAAAAAATCATAAATAATTAAAGGATGATCCAAATTGGATGGGATTTTTTGTGAAATGTTCATCTTGACCTCTAGTTTTTTATGATATTTTTTTCCAGAATTTTTGCATGGATAGATTTTAATTGGTGCTAGGGTTTATGACATGTGCTCATATTTTGTACACTTTGCCAAATCATTTGTGAAATAGTGATGCATTATCCTTTGGCCCTGAAATTTTTTGTGCTTAAACTAGACACATTCATGGTGATTTTGGTTTAGAGTTTGTGAATTTATCTTATCTGGTTGTTGAGTTATGAATTTTTGAATTAGGGTGTGACAATTTGTGTCACACCATTGATGTGCAACTTCATGATTTTTGATACCATGCCTCTTGACCTCAAATTGGTTTGAATTTTTTCATGAATGTACTCTTGGATGTCTAGTTTACATGTGAATTTTCTTGGAATTATTTGTGGCATTTCCTAATTGTTTGGGATTTTCTCCCCTGTCTGGTCTTATGTTGACTTTTTGTGACACATGTTCCCATTTCATTTGTGAAATTCTCATACCTTATTGGATGGACATGAAATTTGATATGTGATTACTAGACATCATAATCTTTGCCATGGTTTTAGTCCCATTCATTTATCATATGCCATCCTTGATTTATGATTTTTTCAAGTTGATGCATGTTTGGTTGACTTCTTTGAGCATGTTCAAAATTACCTTGCCTTTCTGATTTTCATTGACTATCTTCTACTTGTCCAAATGAGATGAAATTTGACATGCATACCATGCTATGGGTTATGATTGACCATGATTTATTTGGTGATTTTTGGAAATGTTTAAGATTGCTTTTGAGCTAAGTCTTGCTGTTGACTTCTATGAGCTTCTGTTTGCAATACCTTGACCTAGTTTGTTCATGAAATGATGATGATAATTAATATGAATGTGAAACCAATTGGTATTGATTCTTGATTGTTTGAACATGATTTTGGATGCTTGCCTTTTGCTGTTTTGACTTTTTCATTCCTTTTTGACCCTAGGCTTGCCCTAGTGGTCATGTTACTCACCTTTGAGCTCATGTTTTCAGGTTAACCAGCAATTGTCCATTGAGACCAATACAAATTGGTTGTGTGTGTTTGTTTATCATGACTAACATGTTTTGTTTTATAGGTTGCTTGGCTCACATGCCTTGAGCCTTGTGCCTTGCACATCCATTTGCCTATGATTAACTGTTGATGACTGTTTCCTTTTGCTCTGTTTTGAAGTTGTATACTAATGTCTGTTTGACTATTTCAGGTGCTTTTAGTTGCTCAGTTCCTTGTGAACTTTTTGCTTTGCTTTGCTTGTATAAGCAATTTGCATTGAGGTATATTTCTAATCTTCATGTAGTCTGGAAGACCTGGCCTGTTACTTGGCCAGGCAACTGTCTGAAGTCCTCCTTAAGAGGCAATGTTTGTGACTGTTTACATTTGTCCTTGTATAGAGTCAAAGACCTCCTAAGTGAAGAGGCATTGGCAGACACAAGGGATGTGCAATCCATCCCCTGCTATTCTGTGTGTCATCTGCTTTGCTCACATCACTGTGTTGATGCATTGCAGATACAAACCCAAGATCTTGTACCATTGTACAGTTGAGTCAGTTTCAAATGTGCAGAAGGGTTCCCCTTTCTGAACCCACACATTCTTGTCTTAAGCTCTCCCAGGCCAGGGATAAGAGCTGTGAAGTCTTATCTTCACTCACCTTTCATCTGCTTCACCTTAGCCCCTCAATGGCAAGGTTAAGAGCTAACACTACCCAGTTCCAGTGGTTTGTTTGTTGAGGTTGATATGACCCCTCGACTAAAACCTGACCTTGTTTAAGCCCATTGCTTGCATATAGTGTGTGCTACTTGTGCTTGTGTGTTTGCTTTAGCTTGCTTCCTGTGCAAGTTAGGTTTGCTTTAGCTTGCTTCCTGTGCAAGTTAGAGGTGGCTTGCTTCCTGTGCAAGTCATGTCTAGGATAGGTTGGCCCTTGTGCCGGTTAGCTAGAAACCTTAACTTAGGGACAATCTTGCATGACAACATCTAGGCTCGAGTCGTAGTCTCCCTAGTGTTGTGTCTCCCTCTGTTATCTGGTTAGGCTAGTCCTGTATCCCTCTGTAGGGGAACTACGTCGCCCTGATCCTCATACCAGATGAGGTACGTAGGCAGGAGATGAGCTGATCTCTCCGGGCGCCTGTGTCTTTGTTTTGTCTTGTTGTGTGCTTGGAAGCTGATGTAAGTCCATCGAGTGGCATTTGGGTTCCAGTGTGGGTTTGTTGGTTCGGATGCTGATGTAAGTCCAGTGATTGGCGTTCAGGCTCCACGTTTGCCTCTTTGTGTGTGTTTTGGTTCGGATGCTGATGTAAGTCCAGTGATTGGCATTCAGGCTCCACGTTTGCCTTTGCCTGTGTTTGTTTGTGTGCGTGTCAGCCGAGCTACGAATGCTCTGATTCTTCTCTCGTCCGAGAAGATATGTATGCATAGGATACGATATCCTAGCGAGCATGTGTCGTTTCCCCAGTCTGAACTACTTCGACTCTGATGTCTATGCCTGATAGACTAAGTAGGCCCAGGATGCGATATTCTGCCGAGTCAGTCTCTTTTGTTTTCTTGTGTCTCTTTCAGCCAGTTGTGTGTGTGTGAGCAGTGTTTTTAGCAACCATTTTCCTTTCTATTATGCGTGGATCCCGTCGAGTACGACAGATGCGTAGGGGTGCTAATACCTTCCCTTCGCATAACCGACTCCCGATCCCATTCTCTTTGGTCGTGAGGCCATGCTTTTTTCCAGGTTTACTCTGAGCGTTTCCTTTCCCTCTTTTGGGATAAATAACGCACGGTGGCGGCTCTGTTGTTCTTGTTTTCCCGCCGGTTTTTCGCGTGATGCGACAATATCAAAGAAATCACAAAATCTCTGAGCGATGGATCATCAATCAACCCAACTGGGGATCAGAAGTTCACAATAGGCAGAAACTGCCACGAAAGCAACTCTGTTGGGGAAGTGGAGAAATCACGAGATTTCTGCAGGGGGATCATCAGTCTCGACTGAGAAAAGGAGCTTACTGCATAAGCAGAAACTGCTGAAGAGAACCGAACACACAAGTAGAATCTGGCCGCACAAGAAACTCTACCGGGGATACTGTCAGCAACTCCATTGGGGATAAATCCACTGAGGGAGAAAAGATCACGCAAGTAGATTCTGCCACACAAGCAACTCTACTGGGGATCAAAAGCATCAGGAAATCACCAAATCTCTACAGGGGAGAAAACCATCACAGATACAATCCATCACCACAAATCTACTGGGGATTTATCTGAGGCAGAGAAGGAGAACTGGGGATCAACCACCAAATACCAAACCTTCCAAAAGGAAACCACAACTGCTGAGGAGGAAATAATCACTGCTCTGCTGAAGGGAGAAAAGGTGAAAACCTCAACAAGCACCCTGATGGGGGGAGATAGCGTAGATGAAGTACATCATACCAACAACTCCGATGGCGACTTCACTGAGGAAAAAGACGAAGTACTGGGATGTCAATCCACCAACTACCGTTCCAAGAGGAAAGCACCCATGTCGGGGAGAGAATAAAGCTGGAGAGGCAAGTTGAAGTCTTCAACAAACACTCTGCTCGGGACTGGCCCACAAAAACGTTCAAACAGCACTCTACTGGGGATAAAAACCACAATAGGGCTAGAACAGCACTCCACTGGGGATGAAAACCACCATGGGGCTAGTAGAGGCTAGGAGGCAGAATGATGTACTGCCGGGGAAATGAAGCTGAACAACTTCAACCAACACTGCACTGAGCAACCTCGCTGAGGAGAAATCATGAAAGGTTCTACAGGAAAAAGATACAGTTATGCTGGAGATATGAACAAATGTCTTACCATATTGGAAATCATACCACCCTTGGGAGAGCACTGAGAATCTCTTGAGTATCCTTTGATCATTATGAATGTTCACTTTGTTTAAAAGTTGTTTTTGTGAAGAAAAAAAATTATTTTGAAAACAATGATATTTTATCAATTAAAACATGCAAAACATTTGTTGAATTGAAACAAATAAGAGTGCAAATAATTGGCTAAAAGCTCAAATTGATTTGATGGAATGGTAGTCTGCAAATGGCAAGACTCCATAGATCTGTACAAATTTGAAATCGGTGATATATATTGGAAGAGGGCTACATTGAACATAATGATCATTTCTCTACCAATTTGAATCCAATGTATTTGACGCTTCAGTTGACGATGACTGAGCGAGAATCTCTGACGAAAAGACGGCTGTGAAACAGAAAGTCTTGTCAGGATGCAGTTACTTGCCAAATCCCTAATTTTTGCCCAGATTGCCCCAGAGTGAGGTACTCAATCTAGCGGGATGCAAATTCTCTTTTTTTTATGTCTCTAATTTTTGCCTGGATCGCCCTTTCGGGTTTTCCACCGAGACGCTCATTTTTGCCTAAGTCGCCCTTTCAGGTTTTCAACTTAGCGAGCTATTCTGTTTTTATTTTTAGGCAAAATATTTCTTGGCTGCATCTGAATTCACAGGACGAGTGAAATCCTCCCCATCCATTGTTGTAAGTATCAAAGCACCGCCTGAAAAGGCTCTCTTGACAACATATGGACCTTCATAGTTTGGAGTCCACTTGCCCCTGGAATCGGGCGCGAAAGGCAAAACTTTCTTGAGCACAAGGTCACCTTCTCGGAACACACGAGGCTTTACCTTCTTATCGAATGCTTTCTTCATTCTCTGCTGATATAATTGACCATGGCACATGGCAGTCAATCGCTTCTCTTCGATGAGATTCAACTGGTCGTAACGACTCTGAATCCATTCAGCATCAGTCAACTTGGGGTTTGAGGGTATACTTTTCTTTTATTTGTTTCTTTTTTTTTAAAAAAAATTGATTTTTGATTTTTTTTTTACCCTCTCTTTTTTTTTATTACATTTGTAATGCCCCAGTTTGACTGTTTTGCTGATTCTCAAGATACAGCTGAATGACCTTCTTTTCGTGCTCAAGAAGACGAGTGATCTCATCAGGAATCTCTTCAACATCATCTTCCTCTGCCTCAAATACAGGGAATTCAAAATTGGGAGATGGCATTGGATCATTATGTTCAATGGGTTTAGAAATCCCTGCATAACGATTTTGGATAATGAAAAACTTTAGAATTTAAACAAGCAAATCATTATGCAGATGAAAAGATTGCTTTTATTTGTTTTTCAGGGTTTTTTGTGATCACCGTTTTCATGCAAAAAGCAAAAAGTGAAAACAATTGGAAAAACAAATGTTTAACATGCATCAATTGAATGAAATATCATTGTATATGATGCCAACAATGTCATCACTTCTCCTTTTGGCATGGGAGAAGGGTTTTTAAACAAAGTGAACATATTACGCTGACTTATGAATGACTGTAGGAACATCTACAGCGACCCAATTGTGGCAGATCCCGCCAGGGATGACAAAATTGTCAGAGTCCTCTGCATCCTCTTCCAAGATAGCAGCAGCTTCCTCACTCTGATTGGCGTGGATGAAACCTCCACTCTTGAACAGCCCTCTGTCGTTGAAGACCCCAGAAGAATAGCCAATGCCAGCCCGGGACTTGTTATCTTCAAGCTCAATCATTTTTCCTAGACCAGCAACTGCACCACATTCAATGGCCAGTTTCGCATCTCGATAGGAAGTAAATGAAGGAGACCTCTTCTCAATCGGCTCGGCTATAGATAAAGCTTGGAAAGGCATTCCAACTTCATCCTCAGCATCAATGTATGAGAAAGAAGACAAGTGGATAACCAGGAGAGCCTTTTCTCCCCCTACCACAACCAGTTTCTTGTTCTTAACGAATTTCAGCTTCTGGTGTAGGGTGGATGTCACAGCGCCAGCCTTGTGAATCCATGGTCTACCAAGGAGACAGCTATAAGATGTGTGGATATCCATAACTTGAAAGGTAACTTGGAAATCACTTGGTCCAATCTTGATTGGGAGATCAACTTCCCCAATTACGGTCTTACGCGACCCATCAAAAGCTTTCACAACAACACCACTCTGCCTCATGGGAGGCCCTTGATATGACAATCTAGAGAGAGTGGTCTTCGGTAATACATTCAGAGATGACCCAGTGTCCACCAGCACGTTGGACATGGCGTCGTTCTTGCAATTCATGGAAATATGTAAAGCCATGTTGTGGTCTCTTCCCTCCTCAGGGAGATCAGCGTCATAGAAACTCAAAGTGTTGCAAGCAGTGATGTTTGCAAAAATGCTGTCAAACTGTTCAATTGTGACATCATGATCAACATAAGCTAAGTCCAAGACTTTCTGCAGAGCCTCCCTATGGGGTTCTGAATTCAGAAGCAAAGATAACACGGAGATCTTGGACGGTGTTTGTAGAAGCTGGTCTACAACGTTGTACTCACTCTTCTTGATGAGCCTCAGCATCTCATCACAGTCTTCATTCACAGTGCCACTAGGGCCAACAGAAGAAGTAGGAGTCTTTTGTACAGAGGAGGTTTTGGCAACAGGTGTCGGGTTTGGAGGATTAACCGCATTCCCAACTGGACGCACATCACAATCAGCTCTAGCCTGAGGCTTCGGAGGGGAAAACACACGACCACTACGGGTCAACCCGCTCACATCAGCTATATTCACAATAGAAGACGAAGGCAAGGGCACTTCCTTCCCATCTTCAACAGCAACTGGATTATAGCGGAAGGGAACTGCTTTATCAGACGAATAAGGCACAGGACCTGCAGGCTTGATAATCAGCGAAGGAGAAACCTTCTGCTTGCTACCATCATAACGAATGACAACAGGCTCAGGTATCTTGAACACAGGAGAAATCACATTCACCTCTGGCTCATCTTCATCAACGTTTCTGTTTTGAAGAATCTCAATAGTCCCATCATCTAACAACTCTTGCAGCTCTCTGCGCACTTGGCGGCAACCCAGATGATTGACAGAGCAGATACGGCATTTGTCATGGTCGTGCTCCATATGACTGTAATCACACAGTAGACGATGCAACTCAACCAATGACTGTCGAATATGGCTTACATATTTGACCTTGTACTTGCCAAGGCAACCCTGGACCATGTTAACCGACTTCCCATGCTCGGGCAATGGGTTCTTCGTAACATTAGGGCCTGAGTCCTCAAAGCTCAGAATGCCGCATCTCATAAGGTCTTGAACCTTAGTCTTCAAAGGAAAGCAGTTTTCCACATTATGGCCCGGAGCACCAGAGTGGTAAACGCAATGTTGATCAGGCTTATACCACCACTGCGGGTTAGCAGGTATAGCCGGAGGATCCCTAGGAGTAATCAATTTCCGCTCTATCAAAGAGGGATACAGCTCTGCATATGATACAGGAATCGGATCGAAGGTGATCTTTTTCCTTTCATAACTCGGACCAGCTTGATTACTGTTGCGAGGCTGGTAGGCATGCTGCTGAGGGCGATGTTGTTGATACTGTTGAGATTGTTGTCGATTGTTGTGTTGTTGATGCTGATATTGCTGATTATCACGGAAGACAGGTGCTATATGAGCCACCTGATGCTGACTGCTGGCATGACGCACAGGCTTCCTCTTTGCAGAGGGTCTTCTGGACTTGACATGGGATTGTACAGCATGTGCCTCCCCATCTTTCTTCTTAGCAAATGCCCCATATCGCTTGCTAGAAGAGCCTTCCTCTTTGGATAGCCATCCTTCACGGACTCCTTCCTCCAATCGCATCCCCATGTTCACCATTTCGGTGAAGTCAGAGGGAGCACTAGCGATCATCCGCTCATAATAAAATGAACTCAAAGTCTTCAAAAAGATTTTAGTCATTTCCTTCTCTTCCAGCGGAGGAGTAATCTGAGCTGCCAGCTCTCGCCACCTCTAGGCATACTCTTTAAATGTCTCTTTGTCCTTCTGGGACATGGCTCTGAGCTGATCACGATCGGGAGCCATATCCACACTATATTTGTACTGCTTGACGAAGGCTTCGCCAAGATCATTGAAGGAACAGATGTTTACACTATCCAGACTCATGTACCATCTTAGTGCAGCACCGGATAAACTATCCTGGAAATAATGAATCAGCAGCTGATCATTATCCGTTTGAGTAGACATTTTTCTAGCATACATAACCAGGTGGCTGAGAGGGCAGGTGTTCCCTTTGTACTTCTCAAAGTCAGGGACTTTGAATTTTACAGGTATCTTAACACCGGGAACTAAACAGAGTTCAGCTGCAGATTTGCCGAACAAATCCTTCCCTCGAAGGGTCTTCAATTCCTTACGGAGTTCAAGGAATTGGTCATTCATTGCATCCATCTTCTCATTCACATCTGGGCCCTCAGACGGCTCAGAATGATAGATGGTGTCGTCTACCCTAGGAATGGTATGCACGACAGGAGGAGGCATTGCAAGGACCGGGCTAGATGCCGGCATAGAAGCAAATGTCGGAGCTGGAATATCAGGCATATAACCAGGAGGCATCCCCCACGGAAACCCGGGTGGCATGGCTGTTGGCACAAAATGAGCACTGGCAGCTAGCACTGTCGAGGAGACTATCTCTGAAATAACCGTCCTCTGGGGAGGAGTTGCAGGTGGTGGAGACGGTTGATTCTGAGTAGCTAAGAATTGCTCCATCAAAGCAGTCAGTCTGGCAACTTCATCCTTCAGCTCACGATTCTCTTGCTCTAGATGATCCATTAATCTTGCAGAGTTGGCTCTGGTGTAGTACCGATGAGTCAGCTTGTCTTCAAAATAAATGAAGAGCACAGAGTTAGGCCACAGACAAGAAGACCGGAACAACACCTGCTTATGCAAATGATGCATGCAATGTTCGTGCATATGCTTTGTTTTTATTTCAAAGGAACTCGAGGGTTTTATTTGCAAACTTTGAAATATTAAGCATTTAAATCGCATATGGAAAATATCTCATCAAATATATTTGGACAAAGAAGTACAGCATTATCAATTATTACAAGAGAAAAGGAAAATAAACATCCTATGGATCCCTAGAAGCTCGGGATGCCGGAAGATAAGCTGCACGAAGCCTCTTAATCTCTCTCTCTCTCATATGCTGCTTCCATATCCGCCTTATCTTTGGCGAGTCTGTCATACCTCCTTTTCCAGAACTTGGAAGACTGAGGAAGTAAAGAAGTCCAAACATCGTCAGGATCATCAATAACCTGATGCTCGAGAAACTCAATCATAGCATCCTTCTCCTTCAGCTATTGAAGCAACTCTTCTCTTTCACGGATCCAGGCACGTGAAAGGTCTTCGTCTCTCAACTCCTCTACGCCTTGGTTAGGGAGGGTTGAAGGTCCAGCCACAACCAACGGTGTAGGTCTCGGATAATCATAAGGCATGAGATACTCGGATGCTCTCTTCCTCACCCAAGTAGTATATGGCTCCAAAGCAATGCAGTTCTTCGGACCCAACTCACTTCTACCCTTCTTGTGAATCTTGCGCCAAGCGCGGACCATCCTGGCTTTCAGGCCTTGGGGATCTTTACCCTCCTGAAAGAACACACCTTCTAACAGAATGTTATTAGGTTTATCCTTTAGGGGGAACCCAAGCTGACGACGTGCTAACACAGGGTTGTAGCTAATCCCACCACATGTACCAAGAAGAGGCACATTGGAGAATTCACCACAAGAGTCGACGATCTGGACACCATCATATGCACGATCATACCAAGAGATATCATCATTAGTGAGAGACATAAGTCTCGTAGACCACCGTAGACATCCCTTGTTCTCCTTGAAAGCGACCGTCTGAGGTAAGTGAGAAATAAACCACTTATACAACAGAGGCAAACAGCACACAATAGCGCCACCACCCTTTGCATTCCTCAGGTGCAAAGAGACATAGGCATCACCCAACAGAGTCGGAACGGGATTAAGAGCAGAAAAGATCCTAATAGCATTCACATCCACAAATTTGTCGATGTTGGGGAACAATACCAATCCATAGATGAGAAGCACAAATATGGCTTCAAAGGCATCCTCACTCATGGCTTTCCGATAAACAGTAGCTTGAGCGATGAGGAACTCAGAAGGAAGACCTTGAATTCCACCTTTGGTAGTCATATGAGCACCAATCAGGGATTCATCTATGTGCAACATGTCTGCAATCTCTCGAGAAGTAGGAATACTCTCCAAGCCACTGAACGGCACCTGATCCAGAATCGGAATACCCACAAGATGAGCATACTCCTCGAGGGTAGGCAATAGCTGAAAGTCTGGAAAAGAGAAGCAGTGATACAGAGGATCATAGAACTGCGCCAAAGTATTCATCAACCCTTCGTCGACCTGAGTAGTCAGCAGAGGCAAAAGCTTCCCATAACGAGCTTTGAAACCCAAGGGATCTAATACATAAGATATCAGATTCCTTAACTCTTTCAGATCGGGCTGTCTAAAGTTGTACTTCTTTGTATGCCTTTTTGGTCTTTCCATATCTGAAAATTTTGCAAATAAACCCCTTAAGTTCCTTGAAAATTTTCTTTTTATCTAATGATATGGATGCAAATGAATGCATGAATTCAATAATCACACTCAAGGATCAAGCAAAGCACACCAGACAAAGGTCATGGGAAAGCTCATAGCATCCCTAATATCAATCATCCATTTTGGTGGATTATGGTTTTCACCTTATCGATACCCAAGTTCCATTGATATTAACGATACATGAACCGGTTCAATCATCTTTAATATCAATCATCCATTTTGGTGGATTATGGTTTTCACCTTATCAACACCCAAGTTCCATTGATATTAAGGATGTCTGAACGACTCAACCATGAATCACGGGTTTGTTGTGAGTCACGAGCATGGAGTCTCGGTTAAGAACCACCCAAAGGGAGTGTACTATGGTTTAAACCTGCCGAACATGTTCTACCAGAGGTTCCCATAGTCATCATCCCATCTTTTGAATATTATCGGAGGAACGAATACTCGTATTCCAAAAATATTCTCAAGAGAGACTCTTATGAGTGTAGTATCGCGTAACAATCGCATCAGATCTTACATCTGAACGACCTCCGCACTACGTCCTAAAAATAGGCCAAGATGGGCTTGGTAAACTAAGGTCCTTGGCTTCTATGGCACATATTGAAAGAACAATGCCTAACCACAAATAAATTGTGTGACATCATTAATCCAACATGACCTCCACCAAGTGAATGGACTCGCAAGTCAACTTGCTAAGGAATAACTCCACACAAGTCGACGAGACTATGCCATTCTCCTATCATAGGGTGCACTCGAGTTCGGGTATAGAACTCATCTCACAGAGATCACCTAAGCAAGCAATTGATATATCAAGCAAATCAATCATTACAAGCAATACAGTAATCCCAAATTGTACAAAAATATGTCATAAACAATATATCACAACAATTGTGAAAAGTTGGCAAACCCACTAGGAAGAGATTTCTCCCCAGCAGAGTCGCCACTTTTCTGTAGCGGTGTATTCGTCACTTTATGATTTATTGACTAAATCAAAAGCAAAGCATACAAAGATAGAGTCGCCACCGCACTTCTATTTATCCAAAGGAATGGCTAGAAAGCGAACAAAAGCCTAAGAAGTTTTACACGAAGAAAACTAATAAAAGGTCAGAGATCTGGGTAAGGGGGTAATTATGCAAAGGGAAGGTGTTAGGCACCTAACGCATCCTAGGTACTCCTAGGGAACCTCTTTTCACAACTTGTTGTATCATTATTTGTTTATGAAATATTTTTGTGCAAACATTGATTGTAGAGATGAGAGAAGAATATACAATTTTTATTATTTTTGTGTTTGGATGGAAAGATCCATTGCCTACGTACCTTTTCATGAAAGATAAGGATCAAAACCTCGTAGTTCGGCTAAAAGATTTCCAAAATATGAGTGGATTGATTTTAAACAAAATCCCTAAGGTCTTTCATTATCCACGGGAGAAAACTCAACCTATACAACCACAAGTCCACCATGTGAGAAAAGCTTCAACTTGCTAGTGAGGGACCATGCCCTATAATAAGCAAGGAAGTCTTACAATTCAATCACTAAGGACAAAAGGTGAGATTTACATCAACCACTAAGATAATTGAGATCTATGGCTAATGAATGAAAACTTATCAAGAACGGGCAAAGCCACAAAACAATTGCATGAGTGAAATTAACCAATTAGGATATTCACAAAAATGGTCAAAGTTGACATTAGATTCAATTCAGAAGAAGTATTGTGAAAATGAAGTTTGAAAATCAAAGGCTTAAGGCCTAGGTTTCTAGTTTTGAAAACAAGTGAAAATGTTTGCACAAAGTTTTCTGGTTTGGGTTAACATGCAAATGGAGGTTTAAAGAAAACAAAAGGTGGGGATGAGGAGTACAACTTCTTAGGAGTTCACCTCTTGAGATCATATGTAGATGATCCAAGTGATTCCTTTGGAAAAGGCAACAAGCAGGTAACAGATAAGCAATGTATTAGAAACAAGTCAACATAAATGGAACCCAGATGCCAATCAATGGACTTACACTAGACTCACAAAACAAAGATGGATACCGGATGCCAATCAATGGACTTATACCAATCTCACAAAACAAAGAGAACATGGATACCGGATGCCAATCTATGGACTTATACTAGTCTCACAAAACAAAGAAAACAAATGCAATAAGCAAGAGGAAATAAGTTGCCAATAAATGGTCTTACACTCGACTCCAAGGAAATGGAATGCCACGCAATGGTCTTAGTTCCAACTCCTACCAGATCACAGGAAACAACTGCCAATAACTGGACTTACAATTGACTCCTCAATGGACAAAACAAAATGTCACAAAGTATGAACAATGATCATGAAATAATGCACAATTAATGCCCAAAGATGAAAGCAATGCACAGAGGCACAGACAATTATGCACCAATAGGCAAATAAGCAAACAAGCAGTCAATTATCACACACTATACACAATCAATAGGCTCAAGCAAGGTTGGGCTTTAGTCAAGGGGTCATATCAACCTTGACAAACAAGCCAACTGGAAATGGGTGTTTTGAGCTCTTAACCCTAACATTGAGAGTTAGGGTGAAGCAGATGAAATGGAGATGAGGGTTATGCCTCATAGCTCTTATCCCTGGCCTGGGAGAGCTTTAATCAATAGAAAGTGTGGGAGTTCAAAATGAAGGAACTCTTCTCTACAAATGACTGACTCTATGGACAAGATTTTGGGTTTTTTTATTCAAAGTGCATCAACACATGGTGTGAGCAAAATGAATGACACAACAGAATAATAGGGGATGGATTACACATCCCTTTTATCTGCCAATTGCCTCTTAAGAGGACTTAACCTACTTGGCACAAAATTAAACAAGCAAAAACATGGCATCTTAAGGAGGGCTTCAGACAAGTGCCTGCCAAAATAACATGACAGGTCTTCCAGACTACATGAAGAATAGGGATTATACCTAAGTGGTATGCTAACCACAAGCAAAGCAAAGCAAAGTTCTAATGAACTTAAATCAACTTAAGTACCTGTGGAAACAACTAAACAAATCAGTACAATACTCAGACAAATAGACAACAGTCAATAACAAACAGACAATCCCAATGTACAACACATAAGCCATAGGGCAAACTCAAGTGACTTATCATCAACCTACAAAATAGCAAATGTTAGCAATCAAAAGCAAATATCAACATTCAAATGATGAAGCAACATTAACCATGGAATTTGGATGCTTGAACCTGAAATTCAAAGCTCACATGTAAGTACAAACCACTAGGTCAAAGCCTAGGGTCAAAGGTGAAGAAAAAATTCAAAACAGGAGCTGAAATTCAACACAGTGCAACTTCAAACACATATTAACATGTTCTAAAAAGGATCACATCAAAACCATCAAGCAAAAGCATTTCATGTGCAAGGGAAGTCAAAGACAATTTCAAAGCTCATATTTGGACATTGAGAATGAAAATTCCAAATCAAAACAGAAATGATTCAAATAATTCTGGAAACATTCATGACCATTCAACACATCCAACATGATCATCATACAAAAAATCAGGAGCATTAGAGATCATTTGATATGGAAATTAATTTGCACAAGTTGATCAACCACATGTGTGACACAAATTGTCACACCATGCAAACATGTGTATAAAACAGAAATGGTAAATGGGAAAAATGTCAAACCAAGCCTAAAACATCCATCAACATGTCAAGAATCATCATGTAAAATTTCATGTCCATTGGATTAAAATCAAGCATTTCATGATAGAAAGAGCAAGGCAAGGTCACACAAGCACATATGATCAAAGAGTCTAACACCATTCAAAATCCAGCCATGCACAACTTCAACAATTATCATCATAAAAAACTAGACAAACAGAGGATCATGCTACAAAAAGTTTGGAATTGTTTGAGTCATTTTTCAATTTGTTATGATTTTTAAAGTTGATGAAAAAAAATAAAAATCAAAATGATCACATAGCATGTAATTTGGAGGGAAATGTAATAAAGATGAAAGAATTTGAATAATTGCTCTCGCCAGGAATCGATCCATGTTAACATTCAAAATGGAGCGCGCCACAACAAAACGACGCCGTTTCACCTGTAAACCCTAGCCAAACCAGAATGGACGCTAACCCGTCACAAAACGGACGCTAACCTGGAAAACTTCATCTTCTTCACGAAGATGAAGATGAACAGTACACCTCCAACAATTTTTTTTTCAGAAACTCAAAATTCTTATATCAACATGAAGCTCTTGCAATGGAGATTATAGATCAACTAACAACTAAGCCTAATTCAACATGATCAAAGAGAATTGATGAAAATAAGATTGGTGCACAAAACTTTATTCACACATAACTCACTCAATAATGCATCATTTTTCATGAAATTTTCACCAGAATCATCAGCAAGAATAGATCTACAAGAATATGTGCATGAATTGAAAAATTATAAGATTCGAAACTTGACCTCTTGAAGAGCAGATTCTTGAAACTGCACGATCCAAAGCCTTGAATGATCCAAATCCAGTCTATAACACTTGTAATGATGTTTGATGAAGAAATTGAAGCTTGGCAGGTGTTGGATCTAGCTCAAATCAGAATTTCCATCTTCACCTTCATGAACTTGCTACACTTGATTCTTGCTCGAATTCCACAATCTAAAACTTGATCTGCACTAAATCAAAGCCAGAGAACAAGAATATGGAAAGAAATAGCAATGTTATTTGGAAAAAATTTGAATTATGCTTGAGAGAAAATTTTGGAGGGAGAGAGAATTTGGATCTTGAAATGGTGAAAAATTATTAACCTCCTTCAAATTCTGTTAGATTTAGGTATTTATATGCCTCCTTAATCACCTTGTTAATCCATACTTAACTTGATTAATTAAAATAAGGTGTTTTGCCAAATTTCAAAAATGCATGGTGCATGGACTAATCCCACGTGAACAGTACCATTTCCTTGATCAATTACACTCAAAATCATTTTTTAAACACAATGGCAATGGTGGAAAGTTCCCATGATGCACCATTTTTGAATTTTGCAATTTCCCTCCAAAAAAGGCATGGAATAGCAAATGCTCATGTGATAACGTTTTATGCAATGTGATGATTGATTTGGATACTTCATGTCATGACAAGAAAAATGCAAGAAGAGCCACTCAATTTGGAGTTATGAATCAAAAGATATGGCCATTTGAAGTTCCATGCACCCTTGGCAATGATTTGGTCATATCTCCTCAACCATACATCAGATGCTCATGATCTTGGACTTTTTGGAAATGGGAGAGAGAGATTTACATCTTTCATGTTCAACAAAATTTCATTTGAAGCCTCCTTGATGATGTAAGATTGAGTTGAAGTTGGTCCAAAACCTTTCCACTTTTGGAAACTTGAAATTATAGGTCACTTTCTATTTTTGGAAATTTTTGACTGGACCTCAAATTTTTCAATGTGAGTGTTTGAAATGTCAAATGAGACCTGTTTGAACATGAAAGAAGTGTATCCATCGACTCCCCAACCTCAAAGTCCACAGTTGACTTTACAGTTGACTACATTGGCCTTTAGATGACCTGAACATGTTCTGATGAACTTGAGCCTCAACCACTTGGGGAATTTGCTCCAAAATGAACCTATAGCTCATATAAGCTCCATATGATGATCACACGATCCATATCTCAAGAAAATACCACCATCTATTGCTCAGTGAATGCCTTTGATGTGCTTGACCTGCAATTGCTTCAGCTGCAAGTAACAAAGGTTAATGACATATTTTTGTACTTTTGGTTAGTGATTAAAAGAAAAGCAATGATATACAAAATGCAAGCAATGCTTGGTGATCAAGAATCACTCTCAAAAAGACATTCCCCCCACAGGGAAGGAAGCAAGGTGTCCAATTATCCTTGAGGCTATGCAATGTTATGATATGATGCCATGAGGGATCTTAAGGACAAAATTGGGGTCTTACAGATGCCCCTATTTAAGTTCATTCTAGCCGGAGAAGTGAAGGTTAAAATCTTCATCTCGACGTGGTAGAATGGGCTTAAATAACAACAATGAGACAAATTTTGGTCCCTAAGAGACCTCATGATGCAAATGTATGTATGCAAAAGAAACAAATCTCTGTGGGGAATATGGGTCCGCAAAGAAGAAAAGACGATCCATCGGAGTCATACACTCACCAGGAACGGAGACTCTAACAGGACTCTTATGGGGATAAGAAAAAGAAATGCGTGAGCAGGACACGACTCTGAATTAGGGAAAAACTAGACATTACGTGAGCTGGAGACCTCACTAGGGAGTAAAGGACTCAAACTGGGGAAAGAAATTTCCAAAGGGAACAAATCCATTAGAAAGACTTAAGCTGACTCAAAAATGCGTGTACTGGGGAAAACGCCAACGCAGCACAACTATCCACAAAGGATACTTTGGATAAAAATCCGGACTCGGACTGGGGAAAGATTCACACAGAACCTCCCTGCCGGGGAAAACTGCATATATTGGGGAAAACGCCAATACAGCAAAAGGGTAAAATCACAACAGAAACTCCACTGGGGAATGTCTAACAAAGAGACTCTCCTGGGGAAAATCTGCAAGATGAGGTGTTACCGGTTACTGGGTAACAAGCTCAAAGAGGCATGTGATCTGAACACCGGTTACTGGGTGAAAGAATCAACAAGCTCAGGAAGAAAGAATATCTAAGACCGGTATAAGGGTGAGAGATATCAAACAACCAAAACATCTGAGGAAGACCCGAAAAGGATATATCACTCAGGAAAATCTGACTCCACAGGGGACCAAGGTCATAATAGGGAGCAGAAAGGAAGGAACACCAAGGATACCGGTTACTGGGTATATAATAGGTGACCGACCGAAAACGTGAATTGGTTTTTACTGCCAAAACACTCATCATCCAAAATACAAACTTGATTTGATTTTTATTTTTATTTTTTTTTTAGGATGGAATATTCGACTCCACAAAGGGAAATGCGAATCTTACTCGATTGGAGAAGGACAGAAGGCTTCAACCAAAGAGCGCATGAGACATATTATCTATTACTGTCAGAACGTAGATAATACACTCGAAAGGAAGAATCACCAGGGATACCGGTTACTGGGCATATAATAGGTGATCAACCGAGACGTGAATTGGTTTTTACTGCCAAAACACTCATCATCCTGGAAGAGAGCAAAATGCAAACTTGTTTATAGGATGGACATTCGATTCACGAAAGTGAAATACGAATCTTACTCTGCTGGAGAAAAAATAAAAAGATTTGACCCAAAGAGTGCATGAGATATATTATCTATTACCGCCAGAACGTAGATAATATACTCGCATGGAAGGAACACCAGGGATACCGGTTACTGGGTATATAATAGGTGACCCACCGAAAAGAGAAACAATTGTTACCAACAACAACAGGGTAGACGAGAGATAACTCGTTGGGGATAAATTGCAAACATACGGCAATTATCCAGGAGACATATCACCGGTTACTGGGAGATACGCTCAAAAGAGGGATAGAAATGAATATTCGATTCCGCAAAGGAACGCGAATCTTACTCAACTGGGGAAACACAACAGGCTTCGACTGAAGAGTGCATGAGATATATTATCCATTACCGTCAGAACGTGGATAATATACTCGCATGGAAGATTATCCACAACCGGTTACTGGGTTAATAAAGGATAAATCATCCGAACAAGAAAGGCATCGGGATACCAAAACTAGGTATATAAAGATGACCGATCAAAGGGAGCAACAATCATCACCGATAAAAGGGTAGATGAAGGATGACTCACTGGGGATGCATTGATAAAAAATCAATGATCCGGGGAACAAATCACTGGCATATTTTTGTACTTTTGGTTAGTGATTAAAAGAAAAGCAATGATATACAAAATGCAAGCAATGCTTGGTGATCAATAATCACTCTCAAAAAGACATCCCCCCTACAGGGAAGGAAGCAAGGTGTCCAATGATCCTTGAGGCTATGCAATGTTATGATATGATGCCATGAGGGATCTTAGGGACAAAATTGGGGTCTTACACCACCGTAGACATCCCTTGTTCTCCTTGAAGGCGACCGTCTGTGGTAAGTGAGAAATAAACCACTTATACAACAGAGGCAAACAGCACACTATGGCACCACCACCCTTTGCATTCCTCATATGCAAATAAAAATAAGTGTCACCCAACAGAGTCGGAACGGGATTAAGAGTAGAGAAAATCCTAATAGCATTCACATCCACAAACTTGTCGATGTTGGGGAACAACACTAACCCATAGATGAGAAGTACAAATATGGCCTCAAAGGTGTCCTCACTCATGGCCTTCCCATACATAATAGCTTGAGCAATGAGGAACTCGGAAGGGAGACCTTGAATTCCACCTTTGGTAGTCATATAAGCACCAACCAGAGATTCATCTATATGCAACATGTCAGCTATCTCTTGAGAAGTGGGAATACTTTCCAAGCCACTGAACGGTAACTGGTCTAGAATTGGTATACCCACAAGATAAGCATACTCCTCAAGCGTAGGCAAAAGCTGAAAGTCTGGAAATGTGAAGCAACGGTACAAATGATCATAAAACTGCACCAATACGCTCATCAACCCTTCATCCACCTGAGTAGTCAGAAGAGGAAGAAGCTTCCCAAAACGAGCCTTGAAACCCAAGGGATCTAGTACATAGGATGTCAAATTCCTTAGCTCTTTCAAATCTGGTTGTCTGAAGCTGTACTTCTTTGTATTCCTTCTTTGTCTCTCCATGTCTGAAAATTTGCAAATAGACCTCTTAAGTTCCTTGAAAATTTTCTTCATTATTGATGGTATGGATGCAAATGGGTGCATGAATGCATGAATGCAACAATCACACTCAAGGATCAAACAAAGCACACCAAACAAAGGTCATGGGATGGATCATGTTACCCTTAATATCAATCATCCATTTTGGTGGATTATGGTTTACACCCTATCAACACCCAAGTTCCATTGATATTAAGGACACATGAACGGATTAACCACGAATCAAGGGTTTGTTGCGAGTCACGAGCATGGAGTCTCGGTTAAAAACCACCCAAAGGGAGTGTACTAGGGTTTAAACCTGCCAAACATGTTCTAGAAGAGGTTCCCATAGTCATCATCCCATCTTTCGGATATTATCGGATAAACGACTACTCGTATTCCAAAAATATTCTCAAGAGAGACTCTTATGAGTGTAGTATCGCGTAACAATCGTATCGAGTCTTACACTTGAACGATTTTCGCACTACATCCTAAGAAATAGGCCAAGATGGGCTTGGTAAACTAAGGTCCTTGGCTTCTAAGGTCTATATTGGAAAAAGTAATATCTAACCACAACTACTTGTGTGACATTATTGATCCCAACATGACCTCCACCAAGTGAATGGACTTGCAAGTCAACTTGCTAAGGAATAACTCCACACAAGTCAACAAGACTACGCCATTCTCCTATCCTAAGTGCACTTGAGTTCGGGTATAGAACTCATCTCACAAAGATCACCAAGCATACAAGGAATTAATATTCAAGCGATTCAATCATTACATACAATACAGTAATCCCAAATTGCACAAAAATATGTCACAAAATAATATAATACAACACAACAAAATATGAAAAGTAGGCAAAACCCACTAGGAAAAAAGTCATATCCCCAGTAGAGTCGCCACTTTTCTGTAGCGGGATATTCGTTACCATTAGAGATATTGACTAAATCCAAGGTAAACCATACAAGTCGAGTCGCCACCGCACTTCTATTTATCCAAAGGAATGGTTAGAAAGCGAACAAAAACCTAAAAGTTTTATCAAATCAAAAACTAGTAAAAGAGAAATCAGAGATCTGGGTAAGGGGGTTGGTTATGCAATGGGAAGGTGTTAGGCACCCAAAACATCCTAGGTACTCCTAGGGAGCCCTTTTCACATTTGTTGTAAAGGTTGTTGTCTTGTGAAAAATTTGTTTGTGCAAACATGATTGAAGAGATGAGAAGAGAATATACAAGTTATTTACATTTTGTGTTTGGATGGATAAACCCATTGCCTACGTACCATCTTGAAAAAGATTAGGATCAAAACCTCGTAGTTCGGGGTAAAAATCTCAAAAAAACAAGTTGGTGAATTGATTGGTCCAAAAGCCTTAAGATCTTTTGTTATCCAAGGGAGAAAACTCAACCCAAAACCACAAATCCACCATGTGAGGATAACTTCAACATGCTAGTGAGGGGTTAACCCTATAATAAGCATGGAAGACTCAGTGTCCATCACTAAGGATATAGGTGAGTATTACATCTACCACAAAGATAACTCAAACCTAATAGCTAAAGTTATGAAAAAGTTTGATTAATAAAGTGGCCATTGAAACCACAAAAGACATTTGAATGGGTTATATTTACCAATGAAAAGTATTTATAAAAATGGTCAAAGTTGACTTAAATATTCAATTCAAAATAAGTGTTATGAAAAAAAGAGTTTGAAAATCAAAAGCATAAGGCTTAGGTTTCTAATGTTGAAAACAAGTGTTAGATGTTTGCACAAAATTTTTGGCTTGGGTTAGAGTGGAGAGAAGAAGAAGAAAGGCTAAAGTCCTAAGCATACAAAGAGGTGAGGGATAAAGAATAAGACCACAATGGAGTTCCTCTCTTGAGATCATATGGATGATCCAAGTAGCTCCCATCCTTTGGAATAAGCAATCACATAAGCATAAACTTAAGCAATCATCAATCAAATGAATTCTTGGAAGGCTCTTCAAGGCATCTTGTAACTCTTTCTCTTAGAAGCTCATGGCAATGGTTCCTCAAATTTGAATCAAGGTGGAATCCCTAGCACAAGAACGCACACATCAAAGAGTTTTATGAAGCAAATCAAGAATGGACAAGAGTGAGTTTAGAGGTTTGGTCCTTCATGATCATCTTCAACATTAAGGTCCTTTTACTCCAATTTTGCATAGGGAATGTCCTAGAAACTAAGTCCATTTGTCCATTTCTTTGCATTTGGTCCACAACAATCAAATCAAAACACAAGCACAATAATATATACACAATTATGTGCTCAAGTGAGCAAAAGGCAAATTGCATTAACATAAACATGTGCTCAAGTGAGCAAAGGAAAAAACAAATGGATAATATGTGCAAGAATAGTAAATTGCATAAAAGTAAAGAGCAAAAGTAAATGTTAATGGTTAATAGTTAGTGTTAGTAGTTAGTGTGCCATAAGGCAAATTTAGCGCTATGTTAAGCAATCGTAATTGGACTTATGTAGAAGTCACAACTATCTGAGGCCGGTCAATAATAATGTAGGCAACAAACACAAGTTAGAAGTCTTGATTAGTGAACCAAGTTCGAACAACTTGCCATGCACAAACAAAAAGAGAATTGATCTTGTATTGGTTTAAGTCTTTTGCATGATTTAGGAAACAACCTATCCTTAATGCAAAGCCATTCACTTGATCAATTGATCAAGATGAATTAGATTTGGATCAAGGAAGATTAAGTCTCCCTAATCAATGCTAACTTATCAACCTTCAACTCATTGATCAAAAAAGAAAAAGAAGAAGAAAGAGATGAATAATGGAAAAGGAAATGGAAAGAGTAAAATGCATAAGGTGAATAAAATGTACCAATCCATGTGTATTGACCAAATGACATTGAAAGTCAAAGTCAAACAATGAGAAAACAGAAGTGAGATGAAGATTGGAGGTCAAATAACAAGCAAAATATTTTTGGCATTTTTAATGTTAAAATAAACTTGAATTAAAAATAAAAGAAAGGTCAAACTTCAAAATCACTTCAAATCAACCTTGAAAGGTCCAAGTGATTTATCCCAAGTTCAACAAGGTCAAACAAAGTTTGACAAAAAAATTTAGCATTTTTAAAAGTCAGAAACTATTTTTAATCAATTAAAAATGAATAAAAATAACCTAATTGAACTAAAATCTCAAATAAATCTCAAATCAATTAAAAAATCGATGAGAATATTTTTCATAGATCCATCATCATTCAAATAGGTTAGGAAAATATTTTTGTATTTTTTGAATATCAAAAACTATTTAAAATGAATTAAAAATAACCAGAAAAGAGAAAATTCACAAAAAATATCAAATGACAAAATAAAAAAAATCAAAATCAAAATTAGAAACTAGAAATTATTTGGAGAAGAATGCAATTGGTCCCATATTTTTTGGAATTAAAATGAAGAAGATATGAATTTTTAAAAATAATGGGAATAAAAGAAATTAAAACAGAAATTAGAAAATTCAAAAAAAATAAGGAGCGTCTGATCAAGCCTCATTAATTGACGTGGCTGATCAGACGCTCCACATGCGCGCTTCCATGGTGTACCAAAGTCATCAGCGAAACACATGGCATTATTAAAAGTCAAAAGATCCAAGGGCTGGGATACAAATTGGAGATCAGATCCAATGGTCCACAACGCATCTAGTAAAGGGACGGTCATCGGAGCCACCGTCTTCTCCGGTGAGCATGAAGATTCCGGTCAGAATTGCAGGTTTCAAAAGCTTAACCAAAATACACGATCCATACATCATTGGAAAGCTGGGATGATGTACATCATCCCTGTACCACTCAATTCCACTCTAGATCTCTATATTGAGAGAAATCAGAGATGGAAATTCTGTGGTGTTCATGTGAACTTCATGGATTTCAACAATTAAGCACTCAAAACAATTGCCTCTATGAAGACGACTTCAGCCAACACAATATCCAAGCAAATATATCAGTAAATGGTGAGTTTCGAAGAAAAAACCAGTTGAAGAACAACCTTGGATTGTGGAGATCTGAGCTCTTTTACTTGCTTCCTTTGGCCAAACAGAAGATCAATGGAGTATGAGAGGGAGGTCTAGGAACTTTAGATCTAGAAATTCAACCTGATTTAGTTGAATTTCAGATCTAAGAAATTGAAGAAAATTGAAATAGTTCCTTTAGGTGTGGCTCGATTTTGATTTCAGCAGCACTTCAGGTTGATTCATGGATGATATTTGAATGGAGTGAGGCTTCTATTTATAGATGGAGAGGCAAGGCAAGTGTGATCAATCCGTGTGCATGGCAAATGGATACTCCTTGCATGGGCTTGCATGATCATTCAAAAGGCCCAAATTCAATGCCAAATGCAATCTGAAGCATAATTAAGCTGAAATGGTCGTGTAATTGGCAATGCACAAGCTTGCATAATGAGTTCCAACATGTTATGCACAATTATGCCTAAAACTTCTCTTCTTCGAAAATGCCATTTGCCAAATCCAAACATGAGCATGTGAGTAATGGTTGGAAAGGTCTTGATGTAAGGAACAAATGTTATGTTGGTAAAAAATCCATTTGAAGTGTGGAAATTAGTGAATTTTGAATTTAAAGTGTAAGGTGCAAAACATGCAAAGGCAAGGTTTCCAAATTTGGCCAATGTTCAAGCCCCTCTATTTTGATGATGCAAGTCTCAAATGAAATAACCTCCAACATCAAAGTTGTAGATCTCTTCAAGACAATCAAAACGGACTTACATTTTGCATCATTTGGATTTTTTATGAAAGAGTTATGGGCATTTGAAGTTGGACTTTTTTGACTTTCAATGCATTTGGTCCAAAGTGACCTATAATGTTTTGCATTATCACATGTATTTCCTTTGATATTTTTAAATTTTGTTCAACATAACATTTGAAGTAGACATCTTAAGATTTCCAATGCATTTTATCCCACCTCAAAATCATAAAAAATGAATGAGTTATGTTCTTGGGAAGTTGACCCAAAATTAGGGTTTCAGTCAAAATGACCTATAATGTCTTGGAATGGGAGATGACCTTCCAAGCTTCAAACCAATTTTTTATGAACATGAAAGTTGTTAATATTGTCCTTAAGAAAAATTTTTATTTTGGGATCATCTCCATTTGACCAACATATAAAACGTTAGGTTTCAGTGCATTTCAAAATAGTCAGATGGATTGACTGATCAACTTCTCAAGTCCATGACTCATATATTGATGAATTGATGATTGAGGACACTCAAATAAGTTCAAATATTCATAAAATGATGAATTAAAGAACTTCCCTTGATTGTATTTGATCATGGGCTGAGGTAGCTTCAAGAGCAAGGCATTGTGGATGATCAGATGAACTAGGGTTTCCTTGGGGGACAAACCTCAAACCCTTTGACTTGTTTTGATCAAAATGATGAATTGAGATGCTAGGGGGGAATATTTGATGGATGAGAGCTTTGTGAACCATTACCATGATTGCTTTCCTCTTCTCTTGGCCATATCTTTGCACCAATGATCTCCTTGAAACTTTTGACCTTGTGATTGCTCAAGCTATAAACAAAAGATGTTAGTGACATATTTTTGTGCTTTTGGTTAGTAGACAAAAATGAGAAAAACAATGATATACAATTCAAGCATGCTTGGTGATCTCAAACCACTCACAAGAAGATATCCCACCCAAAGGTAAGGAGCCAAGATGCTTATGATCCTTGAGACAATGCAAATGCAATGTTATAATGCCATGAGGGATCTTAGGGTCAAAATTGGAGTCTTACAAGCATAAGAAAAGTTTTTATTAGCATACTGAATACCTTTAGGAGCATATTGCGGACCAAGATTAGCAAATATTACACAAGGATTGGAAAACGGTACCCCAAGATTAGAAAACTGAGCATATTGTGCCCCAGGATTAGAAAATTGAGCGTATTGTGCCCCAGGATTAGCAAATTGAGCATATTGTGCCCCAGGATTAGCGAATTGAGCACTAGAATTGGCATATTATTCCCCAAGATTAGCATACTAAGCACTAGCATTAGCACACTGTGCCTTAGGGTAGGCATGTCGTGGACCTGTATGGGCATATGGTATCCCAAGATGAGTAGGTTGAACGCCTATGTGGGGATATTGTGTAATGGGTTGTATGTGCTATGGAGGAATCTAGAAGTTGATAAGAGGACCCTTGTATTCAATTTTTGTCCCAACCGGTGCTTCACCGGCCCTAGGTACAGAATTCTATGGAGGTTGATCTTGATGAGCTTCATTATTTTCGAGATCAATCACCGATGGAGAAAAATTAAGAATCACTCCCCAAGGATGAGTGATAGTATTCCCATTAACCTGAGGTTTGGGCCCTAGCTGATTAAGAAGGAAGGATCCATCATTGCCAATTTCTAGAGTAAAGTTATATGCATCCCCTAGGGATGGACAATGGCACTTCTACTAGGCCCAGACAGAGATCCTGGCTGTTTAGGTACAGACTAAGAGACTGCTTCAATTTCATTCGGATTTCAGTAGCAGTTGAAGTTTTATCCTTATGAGTGCGAAGGAGTTCAAGAATCATATCCATCTTTCCATGGACTTGGCCCAAGTTCTTATAGTAAGTATTATTCTCTTGTTCAATTTCCACCATTATCTTTCGATGATTAGCTCAAGTAATTTCAGTCGGAGAATCATTGTTTTTTCTGGATGATGCGAAAGAGATGGTATAAGAATCTTGGTTTTATATTGAGATGCGTGAATGTATGAATGTATGGATGCACACAAAAAGGTTATTTTTAGTTTCCAAGGAATCCTGAGATTTTGTCTATTGTTATGAGATTTTGTCTTATCTTCTGTCTTTATTTTCATGGGCATTATCCAACTCATACTGATGTCTAGCAAGTAGGCTTTTGAATTGGTCATATATGCATTGTTATCTCTTTAGGTAGTCTTGGTTGTCCTCGAGTTTAGCTTGGAAACTCTTTACTTCATCTTCAAATTCTTCCATCATTTCCTTTTTTATACTTTCTGGCCAGTTTCCACCACTTCTCCATCTTATGAACTTGATGATAGGCCTTGGCCAACTCTTGATTTTTTGTGATGAGACTACTTCCAGTGTCTCTTAATTCATCTCCTATTTGTTTTCTTTTCTTATTCTCATCATGGATCATCTCTATTTTCTTGAGGAGTTGTTATGTCTTTTGGTCGAGGTCGAGCTCCATGTCACCATTTTATGGGTGACTTGGTTGAGACTTGGTTGAGACTTAGCCGTAACTCTTCATTTTATTTTTTAAATCCTTGGATGATAACTTTGAGTGCGTTGAACTTTTCAATAATAACATGAGTTGGTTCAGTAGGTTGTGGATTTATGGAAGGCTCCAAAAGAAAAGGCAACATGACCTCTTTGACTTTCTCCTTGACCCACTATGTGTAGGGATCTTTAGTTATGCAATTCTTTTTACCCAATTCAGCCTTCCCATGACAGGGAATCTCGCCCCAAGCTTTTCTTATCTTCTTCAGTAATTTTGGATTATCAACCCCTTCAGTTAGGATAAATTCTTCCAATGCTTGATATCAGGTTTGTCGAGCATCGGGTAACCCAATTGATGCAAAGCCAGACTTAGATTGCAGTTGATTCCCTCTTTAGTTTCTATGAGAGCTACGTTAGGGAAATTTTCACAATTGAGGATGATCTTGATATCACCATAGTCTCGAGAATACCAAGATATGTCATTAGTTGTTAGAGACATAATCCTTTGGGACCATTTGAGATTGCCCTTATTTTCAACGAAAGGGGTTTTGTTGGGTAAATGGACCATGAACCATCTGTATAACAAGGGTGTGCATCATATAATAGTTCCTTTCCTTTTCTTATTCCTAGAATGAATTGACTAGTAAATATCAGCAAGAAAGGTAGGAACATGATTCTTAGTCATGAAGATGCATATTGAAGCCAAGTCCATAAAATCCTCAATATTGGGGAATAAGATTATCCCATATATGAGGAGAGCAAGTATGGCGTTGAAAGCATCCCAACTTCCCGTGTCAACAAAGGTCGTAACTTTTCCCATCAAGAACTTCATGGTGAAATCATAAGTATTGTCCTTAGGCTTGAGGTTGATTTCTATATCCTTCTTTCCCAAGTAGGATATTTCACCTATCTGGTAAAACTTTGGAAGTTCCTTCGAGATATTGAATGGAATTTGATCATTGATCTTAACCCCCAAGATATGTAAATACTCTTCTAGTGTGGGAGCCAAATTATAATCTTGAAAGGTAAAGCATTCTGAAAAGGTTTCCATAGCTCTTCTTGAAATGATTTTTGTTATCAAGAATCAGACGGGATCCCAATCCTCTCGGAGCCTTTAACTGAGGTTCTACGAACTTGTAATTGTGGGTACTCTTTTTGGCAGTACTTAACTTATTTTGAATGCTCAACGAAGACTAATACTTTTTGATTTCCTGGAAATGGCATACATATGCTAAATTAATTTTTTATGATTATATAATGATATGCAACATCATAGGTTCAAAGGTTCGACATATTCTGGATAAACTGCATATGATTCTCAAGGTATAGGTTCAAAGGTTCGACGTATTCATAATTCTCAAGGTAGGTAGAGCTTTATGTTTCCTACAAAAAAATCACATCCCTCTCACAAGTAGGTTCTAGTCTTGAAAAAGGTGGTTCCTAAAAAGGCCTCCTATAGTCACTGATTCAAATGAAAATACCTTGATGTAGCAAATGCTTGCAGGAAAATGGTACTTCCAAGTGAATCTAGTCTGGTTGTAGGTCTCATGTCAACCCAACGCGCGAAATGCAGGTCAACACGACTATCCACGATTTTATCCTATGTATACTCAAGCTCGGGTAGGGAGATTTTCTCTCAATTAGCATCATAAAACCCAATCCTCAATAGAGAATATAGAAGATATCTAAAATATGATGAATATTAAAAAGCAATAAATATGCAATAAAGATAAACACCCAAACATGCAAAGAAAATAAACAAAACTAGGTTTGACTTGCTTAGGTACTCCCCAATAGAGTCTCCAGTTATCATGCTGCAAATAGTACCCAACTGCGTCGCACGCTCAAAATACAACAGAGTCGTCACAAAATTTTATTTTTTCTAAGAGAAAGGGAAAATATCAATAAAACCTAAATGGAAGAGAAAAGGGTAAGGGAGTTGGTTATGCAAGGGGAATGTATGAGCACCCGTCACATTCGTTGTACTCAACGAGAACCAATTTTATTGTTCTTTATACATATGGATGTTATTCTCTAAAGGTTACTTTTAATTAAGAGAAAAAAATAAGTTTTTAATTAATGTGTTCGTCAAGATTTTGAAATCCTATGCCTACGTATTTCCATAGTGCAATGAGAAAATCAGAGATTCGTAGTTCGTGGGGTAGAAAATATGTGTTTGTTGGTTGACTTTAGGGAATAATGTTATAATCGTATCCTAGAAGTGTTTTGACATTAGTTGTTTGATCCTGGTTTGGATGCTCTAAGTTGTTAGTTTGACTGCTAAGAAATGGATTATAACAGTTCTTGTATGAAAAGAAATTCTTGTTTGGCCTGAACCAAGGACAAAGAATTGTAAAGGTGGTGTATGAACCAAGGACAAATAATTATAAAAGGTGGTGTCTGAATCAAGGACAAATAATTGTAAAAGTTTGCCTAAACCAGAGATTAACAAGGCAGACAGGAGGAAGAATAAGAGCTTGCCTAACCCTAGGGGATTAATAAGGTAAATTGGAAAAGGAATAAAAGTTTGCCTAAACCAGGGGATTAACAAGGCAAACGGGATAACGAAAGAGTGTTTTCCTAAACTAGGGGATTAACAAGAGAAACGGGAAAAAGGAAGAGTATGGGTGTCAAAATCAAGAGTTGTATTAGAACCAAAAAAGAATGACTATGGAATGTTTTTGATGTTGGTTGTGATTGGTTTTAGTCTAAATACGAATATTCAGACATGGAGCTCTACAGTAGTATCTGAATGTTCGGGGAGAGAGAGTATATACCCCTCTCCTTTTTCTTTCTTTTATTATGAAAGTTTTCCTTGATTTGAATTGCAATAGATTCTAAGAATGAAGGTGAATACTTTGAGCAACTGGGTCATGCGTCCCGTATCCAAAGATATTTTGAATGAGGATATGAATACACCTTCTCATTCTTCTCCATTTCTTAAGGCTCATGGCGCACAATTCACATCGTATTTTTAAGTATTTTTTTGTTTATTTTCAAAAAGAGCTTTTGGTCTTAAATTGGATAAGTGAACCAAAGGTAAGTGGGATAACAATTTAATACATTAATGTACCAAAAGGGTGTTAATCCTAATGTTATCATGCAAGTGTTCCAATGTTCTCACCCTAGGGTTTTTTATCATGTAAAAGGATTAATCAATTAACATGGCTAAAGAAATATCTCAATTTAATTAATTGACTATAATGACTATCGCACCTCAAATTTTGTGCATCCTTCGTATATTTTCTAATTCCATTTTATTTGAATAAGTGAAATGGCATAGTTGGTAAGAGATCATAGGTAAGACTTGCTAACCAAAGGTCTTGGGGTTTGAACCCCACATTTTCTTTTTTAGTCCATTCTCCCTTTTTTTCATTTGTTTTTACCTTTTTACTAAAGAATCAAATATTGTATTTTTTAAATCATGTTTTATTAATTTTCGTATTTCTTATTTAGACATTTAAAAAAATCATTTTTTTCCCATCGTATTCATAAAAATATTCAAAAATCATAAAATAAAAAATTTGAAAAGATTTCGTCTACATTTTAAATATTGCATTTTTGGATAGTGATTTTATGATTTTAGAAAATAATTAATTTGATCGATTAAAAAAATGTCATAAATCAAAATCTAATGAGTTTGTTTTTGGGCTTTTAATTATTTGAATCAAAGAAATTATTTCTTTTTTTATCACTTTAACTTAATTTCTATCTAGAATAAATAAGGACCGACTAAAGAGAAAATAACTCGGGTCTCCCACACACAAAGTTTTTTTAATAGAGTTTTACAAAGTCCCAAATGGATCTCAAACATTTTTCAAGGGTCTTTAATTTTTTTTAATAATTTTTTATTGTCTTTTATTTTGATTTAGTTTTATTAATCCACATGATGATGATGATACTTTGATGGCCCTCTCTCTTTATTTTTTATGCATTCTTGTTACTATTTTTAAAAAATATTCCACTAATCCTTCTAACACTCATATACTACATAGTTTATTAATTTAAGATTGTAAAATTATGTAAATGCAAACCATGACACACATCAGTTCATTATATTCATGAGTTTCCCCATTAACACAAATTCACACATACATTCACAAATTCCTAATCATAACACTCTATCTCGCTAGTCCCTCACATGTACATACACAAAAAAATATCTATATTTCTAATACACAATAGCCAAAAACAAAAAGTCCACAAAGAAAAGTTCCCAAAGAAAAAAAAACACTCAAAATAATACTCCTTCTCTCACGTGTTGATTGAGTGCGGAAGAAAAATCAAAACATCAGCAACCTACAAAATCACTTCTTTAACCATAATCACCATCACTTTAATTCAACAGTTTTCCTCCAACATTCAACCTCTACAAACAATTCAATTCCATCTTCTCAAAACCATCATCAACAATCAAAATCATAAAACCATATCATCATCATCGAAATTCATCATCATTATAATCAAAAACAATTATCCACAACAACACCAAATCACCACAACTATTCTAATTCTCTACTCCATACAAATAACAATATAAACCGTAATCCCAAATATAACCAAGAGCAAAATGGAAGAATAAGAAACAAATCAAGAATGAACTTTCCGGCGAAAGCATCACATCCGTTGTGAATCACTAAATCTTGTTCCTTTCATGGGTTGTTGTAGATGACTATTATTGGTAATTAGAAAAGTTGATCCACCTTTAATATTGTGTTTTAATTGTATGGAGTAGAGAATTAGGGTTAACAATTGGGCCCTGTTTGCACTCCCTTAGATGATTTTTACACGTCCGATTTTTCTTCTTAAATTTAAATAAAATTCCTTCTAATTTTATTTTTTATGAGCTTTTTAATTAGCTCTAACTAATTTTGGTTATTGGTAGGCATGGCAATGGGGCGGGTCGGGGACGGGTTTTACCTCTCCCAAACCCAAACCCGAATCCCCAAACAATCCCCGTTCCCCGCCCCAAACCCAAACGGGGATGGGGAATCAAAACCCAAACCCGTCCCAAACGGGTTCGGGTTGGGTTCGGGTATCCCCGCCCCGCCACCATTCATTTAGTAAAATCAATTTTTAATAGAAATATTTATTTTTCCAAAATAAAATTACATTACAAATAATAAAATAAAACAATCTAAACAAATTCCATACATACATTTCAAATATTTTAAATAATAACTTCATATTAAAATATCAAAACATTGACCACATATTTAATATTTTAAATTATCAAAAATAAATAATAATGTACATAGTAAAATAAACGGGGCGGGTTCGGGGACGGGTTTGGGGTGGGTACTAGTGTCCCCATTACCCGACCCGTCCCCATATTTTAAAATCGGGGAAAACCCAAACCCAGTTAAAACGGGTTTTCCCCGTCAACATCGGGGCGGGTTCGGGTTGGTACCCGCGGGTACGGATTATATTGCCATGCCTAGTTATTGGTTTTTGTTATTTATTTGTCTCATTAGACTACTACAGAGTATTTATCTCGTTTATTAAAAAATACAAAATATTAAAAATCATTTAATTTTATTAAATTAATTTAGGTTAGTTAATAGTTATTACTAATATTTAATTAATTGAAAATACAATAAGATTGTTTTATCTCACTTAAGCTAAAAATAGTCCTTTTATTCCCGTTAAAATAAAAAATAAACAAATACAAGATTCTCTCTCATCATGTGTAAATAAGTTTGTTAAGTTTTGTACATATTCAAATATTTTTTCAATCAAATCGAACTAATAATTTTCACAATTCAAAACTTAAAATCAACAAAACACATCTAGCATTATTTTCTCCGCCCTTGTGCGTTGAGATCTTTTTCAAATAAACGATTTCTCCGTCTCAGGCGTTGAGACCTTTTCATAAACAAAATCAACAAACACACATCATTTTTCAAGATGAATTACAGTACTCTGATCCTTCAATAAACTTGAAGGTACGTATGCATAGAGTTGTAATACTCTAGTGAGTGCAATAACCAAAAATATTTTCTTTGTCCTCCCCCTTTTGATTAATATTTTCTCTTAACAATGAAAGGTTCCCTATAAATAAGTATATTAAGCAGGAGTAAATAACATAAGCAAACATCCTTAGGAAAACCTAGTAGCCCTAGAATTAGAGAAGAATCTCATTGAGTACAATGGAGGTAAGGTGTGCCTAACACCTTCCTCGTACTTAACCAACACCCAAACCCTAGATTTCATCCTTAACATTAGGTTTTATCATTATTTCCATGTTTCTTAGAAACGAATAAAGGATGATGGTGAATCTATAATTTTCCAGCCGCGACAATGACTTTTAGTCAACTAATTAACTAAGACAAAGGAGAGCATGCAATATTATAAGTCAAGAACAATCCATACACACCAAGCCATGCAAGAAATGGTCATTATTAAACATATGAAATTTTAAGGATAAAAAAGTCAAATTTAAAGCCATGGAACCCAAATTTTCTTTTACCTAATTCCAATCTAATCCTAATTAGGAAAATTATGTCCTAATTTAGGAATCAAATCCTAATTAACTAAGACTAACCTAATTATGACTAGAAATGATTTTGATGTATTTAAAAAGATTAAAAGAGATTAAGAAAATAAAGAAGTCCTAAGAAATAAAATAAATAAAAATGAATTCTAAAGAAATGAATAAATAAAATAACTCTACCAGGGGTGCAGGGTTAAAGAAGTGTGTGAAGAGCTATGGGGTGCTAGGCCATAGATGTATGACCCAAGTCATTGTTTTTCTTTATTTTCATATAGGGGGTGTGACTGGTAATGGAAGGGTGTGTGGAGGCAAAGGCCAGTGGGCCTTGGATCCATGGCCCATGAGAGGGTCAGAAAGAAGGAAAGGGAAAAACAATACCCTCATTTGACACTCTCACTCTTAAGACTCGTCTCTCCCCTCTTCTCACTCTCCCTTTCACCTAAAATCACCATCGTCGCATCGGAAGTTGTTTTTGGCGGGAGCGTGGCACGGCCCAGAATAACCCCAAACCACCATCATTTTGATCGTATCATCAACCTCTCTATGAATCTCACCTTCGTATCTTTTATCGCCTCATGGATCTCTTATAATCCCCAAAACCCTAACCAAACCATAACTATAAAAAAAAACTTAAATTAAACCTTAAATCTCTGTGCAATTAAGAAATTTGAGGCAGGATGAGACTCAATAAGCTCAATATCATAGCATGGTATCAAGACTCAAAAGGAAAGGAGAAGAATTGAAGGCTCGTGTTTACCTACGGAACAGAGGAACGTTCTGGTAGTTTTTGATGCCAAGCTTAAAGATGATGATGAAGCAGATAGAAATACATAGGGGATATACTAGCTACAAGGTATGAGTCATGATCATTGCCTCTTCTTTTACCTCTTCTTTTTTGAATTCTCTTGGAATTGAATTGATGAGATTGTTGTTGTTGTGTTGGTAGAATGGTAGATAGAGATAGGAGTTAGGATTGATGTTGACAGTTTGCAAAGAGATAGAGGAATGGAGAGGCCAAGCTCTATTGCACATAGCCTGAGAGGTTAAAGCTCTGTCAATGGAGGAGAGAGAGCTATGAGTGAGGGTTTGTGAGATTAAGGAATGAATTATGCAGAGTAACATTAGGGTGGTTGAAAACTTGATGAAGATGATGAAGACTAGGGTTCTTATATAGATGAGAGTATGAGGTTTTAGGAGGGGAAACACTGTTAATTCAGTTAGGCATGATTGAATTCTAGTCTTTGGATAGTGATCCTAGGCTAGAATTAATCAATGGTTGAGAGTCAAAAAAACAGTTAGGTTATGATTTTGTTGAGTGAAGAAACTTGAGTGGATTTGTGTTAGTTTGGTGGTTAGAAATTAGTTAGGGTTTGAAATTGAATTTGGGGGAATTTTGAAATCAGGGGCAATATATTAATTTGGCATAGGGCACGTGGCACTGGTTATTAAGGCAGTTATGGACTTGATTATAGTTTGTTGAGGTTGGTTAGAGGGTATCAATTAGAATTTTGTTAACTTGAGGTGTAAGTTAGTTTTAAGGTAGTTAGCATTGTGACTAACTTGGGAAGTTAGTTAAGGAAATGGGTGAAAGGTTAGTTAAATGGTTAATTGACAGTTGTTTATGAGGGTTAAATGATTGTGTGTGTATGTATGGTTGTTATGACATTTGAATTTGATTGATGTATGTCGGGATGAGATGATGGCATGGTTTGGAATATGTATATATTTGAGTTATGTCTATGGTGACTTAATTATGTTGTAATGATGTATGTGGATAACCATGGCATTGAACTTGTATTAGGATATAGTTTGTGTATGTTGAACTTTGATTTGGAGCTTGACTTCGGTTGGTTTAAAGGGTTGTTTTGGATTATGTATGCGTGCACTTCATTGGTTTTCTTGAGTTGGATTATATTGATGATAAATTATATGTTTGTCATTTTGATGTGAATTGGTTCTTTAGCATGATTTTTATAGTTGGATCTTTTTCTGTACTTCTGCAATGCTTGGTTTGAATATGAGTTTTACTCCATGACTACTATGTATGTGTTGCAACCGGGCTACATGGTTTGTGTTGCACTGAGTGTGTGGTGATATATGGTAGAAATGTGTATGACTATGTGATGTTGATGTTTATGTTTGTATGGTTTGGTGCAGTTTTGGATTGCATTAAACATGAACATGGCTTTTTTTGAAGGCAGCAAACCATAATGAGATTTTGATCACATGAAGGCCAAGATAATGATGCAGTTGCTTGATGACGTGAATATATTTAAAGATAACTTGGAAATAAGTCTAGGATCAATTTAAGGTTAGGTCAAACTCTAGTTAAGACTTGGTCAACTATTTGACCCAAAAGTCAATAGTTGACCAAAAGTCAACTGTATCAAAAAAATGTAATTTCTTTGTAATTTTGCAATGGCCTTGTAACTTGTATTTGAATTTTGGTATTTTGACTTGTAAATGGATTCTAACTTGTCTTTAAGTATTAAAATATTTTTCCCTTCAATTTTCCAATTAGAATTTGAGTTCAATTTGAATGCTTTGAATGAAAAAATTAATATCCAATTGAAACCATAATGTATTCCAATGATAGCAGTAATGAGCAAATCAACATGACTTGGTCAACAATAAGTCAAACTTTTATGGTTGACTTAGTTGACTAAAAGTCAGTTAATGCATCCAGAATGGATCCAAAATATAGCCATGATCCCTCCTAAATAAGAAATTCCCAATAAATAGGTCAACAAAAGTCATTCTCTCATAGTTGACTTTGACCAAAATCAACTGAAGCACATTATTTCTTCTTTTCCAAGTAATAGTCCAAAATGACTTGATCCATAAGTAAGCACAACAAAACCCTACAATAATATCCACTTGAAATTCACAACATTTTATTCCACAAGTAACAAAAACAACATCAATCATAGTCATCTGATTAAATCCTCAATATCCCAAATGTTGAGACAATCCAATTGAAATCATGAATCTTTTGAACCAATATGTTACCTTATGCAAATGAATGGTTGGGGTGGATGCATGTAGATGAATTTGAAAGCATGAGCTTGATGAAGTTGAATTAAAGGGTAGAGAAAATTTTGGGGTATTATATATAGAAAACCTCCTTGAGGTCAAGAGTATGAAAGCACCATAAGTCGTTATTGTCTTCTCAAAAGAAGATGTGTTCGGCATCCACCCTCACAATGATGATCCCATGGTCATCGTCGTCAAATACGAAGAATGAAATATCAAAAGAGTTATAGTAGACCAGGGAAGCTCGACCGACATATTATATTGGGAAGCCTTCTAGAGACTATGTCTTGATCCTAGAGACTTGAAACCCTTCAAGGGATTGTTGGTCGTATTTTTCAGTGGAGCAAGTATTGAATATCTTTGTGTTAGGGTTTCTATTTTGAGTCTTTTATTTTTATTGTTATTTATGCCCCACTCTAGCGCCTGCATTCATATCCAAAGGCATATAGTTTGGTTTGATAGTTGAGTTGTAATTCAAACAATCAATATTTTGTTTATTATATTGATCACTAGGGTTAGTGATTGAGAGAAATTGAGAGGAGTCTCATATTTAGGGGGAGTCCTAAATAAAAGTACACTGGTAGAATTACGAAGAGGGGCATTGAACAAGGGTTGTTCATCTAATACACTTTGTATTAATTCTATTGAGAGTGAATTTCCTTTCTTGGGTTGGAAGCCCCTAGATGTAGGTGGTGTTGCACTGAACTGGGTTATCAATTCTCTTGTGTTCTTTATTTGCTTTATGATTTATTATTTGTTTTCTATTATCTGTCAAACCAAATGTGAGATGTTGAACACATTGGCTTAAACATCTAATTCAACATTTGTCCCCTTAAGAACAAAATGTCAATTGGTATTAGAGCAGACACCTTGTTCTGTTTAGGTTAGGTCCATGGAAGATTATTTATGTCCAAATGGACAATATTAAGGATGGAGGATCGGACAATAGACAACTTGTCTTTGATGACACCAGCTATGATTATTGGAAAGCCAATATGGTTGCTTTTCTCAAATCCATTTACAACAAAACATGGATGGTTGTTATAAAAGGTTGGAAACATCATGTGATTACCTCTCAAGATAGGACATCTACCTTAAAGTCTGAAGTTGATTTGACTAATGTTGAAGATGATGAAGCTCTTGGAAACTCCAAGGCCTTGAATGTGATTTTCAATGGCATGGACAATAACATGTTTAGATTGATTAATATGTGTACTAAATCCAAAGAAGCATGGGACATTCTCAAAACTGCATATGAAGGCACATCCAAGATTCGTATATGAAGGTCAAAAATAATCACTAAAAAGTTTGGGAAACTGAGAATGAATGAAGATGAATCCACTATTGACTTCAACATCAGACTACGTGACATTACCAACACTTCTTTTCCCTTAAGAGAGAATATGTCTGAAGAAAAGTTGGCCAGAAAAATACTCGGATTTCTACCGAAGAAGTTTGATATGAAGGTCATATCTATTGAAGAAGCCCAAGACTTAAGTAGTATCAAATTTGATGAAATAATTATTTCTTTACAAACCTTTGAGATGGCTATAAATGACAGGTCTGAAAAGAAGAAGAAAAGTATAGCTTTTGCTTCCAACACTGAAGAGGATGAAGATCAAGGTGAGGAAAATCTATCAGATGTTATAGCTCTTGTTGGGAGAAAGTTTTATGAAGATTTAAAAAGGTTGGACAGTAAATGAAGGAAAAATATCCAAAACAAAGTGTCACGCATCAGTCCTCAGAGCAAGAGCAAAGATGAAGACAAACCCAACAAAGGCAAAGAAGCACACTATTGATAACGCGAAAACGTATCGTATTTTTGGCTCCATATGCATTGCTTTTTACTCAATTAACACTTATTCTTACGCAGTATTTTATGTTTATTACAGGTACTTATTGATTAAAAGGTTTACCGCAAGCAAAATGGAAAATAGCAAAAAGGAAAGAAAAAGGGAAGAAAAGGAGAAGAAAATGAAGTTTTCAAGGAGATAATGGGCCACCAAAGAAAATTGGCTTATAGCGCCCATTATCCAAGGAGTGTGGCGCCCGCCACATTGGCCCAAAGGGTAGGTGGCGCCCGCCACCAACCCTTGAAAAGTGGTTTTCTGTTGCTACAAAGGTGGCGCTCGCCACTCATTAAAAAGCTAGGGTTGTGGCAACCGCCACAACCTAGTCTTCCACCCTTTTCTCCACCTTTTTAGCCACGAAGCCACCCACCTTTGCTACAAATGAGGAACATGTAAAATATATATAAAGGACCTCTCAGACTCGCACACAATCTCTCTCTTCTTCCAGTTTTCAAGTTTAGGATTATTTTTTCATTCAGCATTTATTTTCTTTTAGTTTTCTAGGCAGTTTCTTACCTTGTAAAAGTGATAGTTTCTCCACATCGGGGACTATTACAGTTTATTATTTTACACATTTGAGATTCAATTGTAAGGGTTATTCATTGCCAAAGCCTGCCGGAATTATTTTAATCAAAGATTCAAGATTCAGCTCCAGTTCTTAATTCGCAATCCAGGTTTTATTTTGATTACTATTTTATTTATTTATGCCTTATTGCGTGTTTAATTTCCCAAATACCATGTCTGTTACCGGATCCATGTCCGACTAAACCCTTAGGTATCGGTATGTAAAGACCGTCGAAACAACGAGATTCAATAAATAATTGGTGTTAGTTTTTATAAAACTTATTTTTCCGGTTTTTAGTTTCTTATTTTAATCAAACTGTTTTTCGTAGGAGAGTACAAAACAAACTAAGGTTACGGTCAATAAAAACGAGAGTTTGAGATTTTAACCAGATAGCTGAAACTAGGCATTAATCCTAAACATAGCGAGAGCGCTTTAGAATTAATTAGACTTTATTTATATTCAAAAATTACTTTTAAATTCAAAATGAGACCGCGAGAGCCAAGCATTTTGGTTTAGGAGTATGGTCAGAGTCAATAAAAACGAGAGTGTGAGACTAAGTCCTTTCTATAAATAATTTATACTGAAGAATATTTTAACCAATAAGATTACAGCAACTATCTATCGAATCCCTGAAGTTTGAGGTATTACATACCGATATCCCCTATATCTCATATCTTTATTCTATTTACGTTATAGTTATTTCTCTTCATCCCTCCAATCTTAGAACAATCATCAGCCTTAGATTTACATAGCAACAATAGACCATGATACATTCGATTATTAGTCCTTGTGGGTTCGATCATCTTTAAAACTACGCGATAGGACTGTGCACTTGTAGTCACGATTCACATAGACTTACTAAGTCGCGATCAAGTTTTTGGCGCCGTTGTCGGGGACTATTTTAGTCGATATTGTAACTCTAGCGTTACCCAGTATAGACTAAGGCAAACAATTATTTTTCCCTTTCTATATATGTCGAGTGTATGCCAAGTACTCGCTCTCAAGGCGAGAAATTAAAGCTACAATTCGGCAAACCCGAGCGTTATCTTAGATTAGAATGCCGGATACGAGACTTGATACGGGAACATCGTATCAAGCTAAATCTTCCTGACCTTAACATTCCTACTTCTGAATCAGTTGTTCAACCAGAGATGGCCGAAGGAGTGCAAAACTATCCTCTTAAGTACTATGCAATCCCTTTGCAGGATGAACCTCATAACAGCATTGATGCCCCTGCGATCGAAGCCAACAATTTTGAGCTAAAGCCTTCATTGTTGTCAGTTGTACAGTAAAACCAGTTTTCAGGTAGTCCCACGGAGGACCCGAACCTACACTTGTCAGTATTTTTGCAATACGCAGACACGGTGAAAGCGAATGGTGTCAGCCCAGAAGCTATAAGACTCTATCTTTTCCCATTTTCATTAAGAGATAGAGCTAGAGCTTGGCTCCAGTCTCTACCATCCAACTCTGTCACTACGTGGAACAAGTTAAAGAAAGTCTTCTTAGCCTGATATTTCCCACCTAGTAAGACGGCTATGCTAAGAGCCCAAATAAACGGGTTTAAACAAAAGGATAATGAATCATTTTTTGAAGCTTGGGAGAGATACAAAGACATGATGAGTCTATGCCCATATCACGGTCTAGAAGAATGGATGATCATTCACACCTTTTATAACGGTCTCTTGTACAATACAAGATTGACAATAGATGTCGCCGCAGGTGGTGCACTGATGGATAAACCATATACCAAGGCTATCAACTCATCGAAAGTATGGCCCAGAATCATTACCAATGGGGAAGCGAAAGAACCTCTGTAGAGAAACCTCAACCGAAGGACGACATGTACGAATTAAGCAGTCTTGATCATGTCAACGCCAAGGTAGATGCCCTGACTCAAAAGATAGACAGCTTGACCATAACACCAGCAGCCACCGTGGCTACCGTAGCACCAAACTGCGAGATATGTGGAGTTCAAGGGCATACTGCCCCAGAATGTCAACTCTTGACAGGAACCTCCACAGACCAGGTGAACTATGCTCAAGGAAACCCTTACTCAAATACCTATAACTCAGGTTGGAAGAACCATCCTAACTTCTCGTACAAAAATAATAACGCATTGTATGCACCTAACCAAGCACCTGCTGTACCACCAGGATATCAAAAAGCTGCCACAAACACTCAAAATGCTCCTAGGAAATCAAACTTAGAAATAATGATGGAAAACTTTATAGCTACCCAAGCCCAAACAAATAAAGATTTTTTAAATCAAAACATACACACTAGTGAGCAAATCAAGCAGTTAGCAAACAAGGTAGACGAATTAGCCACCCATAACAAAATGTTGGAAACACAAATCTCATAAGTGGCTCAACAACAAGCACCAACCGCTACTCCTGCAGGCACATTTCCTGGACAAACGCAACCAAACCCGAAAGGTCATGCAAATGCTATTATACTATGAAGTGGGACAGAACTAGACGGACCGACCGACCCTAGAACTCAAAACCCATCCATGCATCAAGACCTAGGTAAGGTAACTGAGAAGGAAGACGAACAAGAGGAAGATAAAAACGAAGAGGCCGTAGAGAAAGAAGAACCTTATGTGCCTCCACCATCGTATAAACCACATATCCCTTATCCTCAAAGACTTGTTAAATCTAAAAGTGTAGGGCAATTTAAAAAATTCGTAGAGCTTCTAAAACAATTGAATATCACAATACCCTTTACAGAAGCCATAACTCAAATGCCCTCATATGCTAAGTTTCTCAAAGAAATCTTATCTAACAAGAAGAAGATAAAGGATAACGAAACTGTTACACTTACTGTTGAGTGTAGCGCCATAATACAAAACAATATGCCTCATAAGCTGAAAGACCCAGGTAGTTTCTCCATACCCTGTGTAATCGGAAAGTTTGTCATCGACAAAGCACTATGCGACTTAGGAGTCAGTATTAGTTTAATGCCCTTGTCCATATGCAAAAGGCTAAAAATGGGAGAGCTAAGACCTATGAGGATGTCCGTACAACTAGCAGATCATTCTGTTAACCCGTAGGTATGCTAGAAAACATTCTAGTGCGCATAGGACAACTCTATATTCCAACTGATTTTATAATCATGGATATAAAAGAGGATTCCAACATCCCTATCATATTAGGAAGACCATTCCTAGATACATCCGGAGCTATCATAGATGTTAAGAAAGGCAAGCTAACCTTCGAAGTTGGTGAGGAAATAGTCGAATTCATTTTGACGCAATTCCTAAAGGCACCAGCTTAAGACGACACTTGTTGTTTACTAGATGTCATCGACGAATGCATAAGAGAAATGGAGAATGAACAAACATCATACTCCGAAATACTGAAAATTCCAAGGCCTCCTACTTTTGAAGATAAAAATTTAAGTAAGGAATACCAAGATGACAACCTAAGCGAATGCCAAACACTAACGCCCGATCATATGCCTTGCACGAAGAAACTAGCCCTAGAACTTAAGACGTTACCCAAAAATCTAAGGTACGAATTCCTAGACACTTAACTTGAGCGACCTGTAATCATAAATGCAGACTTAGGGCAGATAGAGACCGAAAAGCTTCAACACGTTTTAAGAAAATACCCAACTACTTTAGGCTACAATATCTCAGATCTAAAAGGAATAAGCCCTTCCATATGCATGCATCGCATAATGCTAGAGGAAGATAGTAAGACCTCTAGAGAACACCAAAGAAGGATAAATCTCATTCTGAGTGATGTAGTAAAGAAAGAAGTGCAAAAGTTGTTAGAAGCATGTATTATCTACCCAATATCCGATAGTCAATGGGTCAGCCAAGTACATGCCGTACCAAAGAAGGGAGGCATCACAGTTGTTAACAATGAAAAAGGAGAATCTATAGCACAAAGAGTGGTTACTGGAAGTAGAATTTGTATTGATTATAGAAAATTAAACAAAGCCACTCAGAAGGATCATTTTCCTTTACCGTTTATTGATCAAATGCTTGAAAGATTGGCTAAGCATTCTCACTTCTACTACCTAGACGATTATTCGGGAATTTTCCAAATTCCTATTCATCCCGACGACCAAGAAAAAATGACCTTCACATGCCCCTATGGTACATTCGCCTACCGACGAATGCCATTCGGACTGTGTAACGCTCCTGCAACATTCCAAAGATGCATGATGTCAATTTTCGCTGATTTCATAGATGACATCATGGAAGTCTTCATGGACGATTTCTCTGTATACGGACAAAGCTTCGAAGGCTGCTTATCGAATCTTAAAATGGTATTAAAAAGATGCGTAAAAGTGAACCTCGTGCTAAACTGGGAAAAATTCCATTTCATGGTCCGACAAGGAATCATGCTCGGACACATAGTATCCAACAAGGGGGTTGAAGTCGACAAGGCCAAAATAGAAGTTATAGAAAACCTCCAGCCTCCGAAAACCATAAGATAAATACGAAGCTTCTTAGGGTACGCCGGTTTCTATCGGCGATTCATTAAAGATTTATCAAAAATCACCAAACCGCTGACTGGCTTATTGATGAAAGACACCAAATTCATCTTTGACGACAAATGCCTAGCGGCGTTTGAACAACTAAAAACAGCTCTTATTACCGCACCTATCATGCAACCACCCGATTGGAGATTACCTTTTGAAATCATGTGTGACGCTAGTGACTATGTTGTAGGCGCAGTCTTAGGACAAAGAAGGGACAAGAAACTTCATGTAATATACTATGCAAGTAGAACCCTAGACCCTGCACAGATGAACTATGCCACCACAGAAAATGAACTTTTAGCCGTAGTGTTCGCTCTGGATAAACTCTGTTCCTACCTAGTAGGAGCAAAGATAATTATCTATACCCATCATGCTGCAATTAGATACCTATTAAACAAAAAAGACGCCAAACCAAGACTCCTAAGGTGGATCTTACTATTACAAGAGTTTGACCTAGAAATCAAGGATAAAAGGGGCACGGAAAACGTTGTGGTCGATCACTTGTCAAGAATGGAAGGTATAGAACCTAAACGAATGCCTATAAACGATGATTTTCCGTACAAAAGACTCAGAGCCCAATTAGAATGCAATACAGCTAAAGATGCGTTAACCCATAAGGATACCAAAACAAACGAAGTAGTGGAAGAAATTTACACCCAAACCACACTACCATGTGTTGGTGTAAGCCCTAGAGTCCCTAGGATAGCTAGTCCGTTTAATGTATCAAGCATGACTTAATCATGAGATCACATTAAACATAAGGACACTATTCTTAAAGTATCCGTAGTCGAGCTTTATTGTGAAGTGGGATAACATTAAAGCATAAAGACTATTATGTATATAGACCGATGATCACATCTCATGGATCATGGATAAAGAGTTATCAAGTCTTAAACATAGGTATGAATATTAAGAGTAATATTTATATTGGATTGACCCGCTATGAGAATACTATATAGAATGTTATGCAAAGTGTCATAAGTTATTATCATGGTGATAATGGTGTATACCACCCTTCGACCTGAAACCACTATGGACCCTAGATGTAGAGTCGAGTGCCTTGTTGCTGATCAAACATTATCCGTAACTAGATGACCATAAAGACAGTTTATGGGTACTCCACGAAGCATGTTAAGGGACATGAGTGACCTAAATGGAATTTTCCCATCCTGCATAACAGGATAAATGTCTATGGGACCAATATTGAACTGGACAAGGATGACACGGTCTATGCCTTGTGTTCAATATAGACATAAGGGCAAAAGGGTAATTATACACATAAGTAATATCACAGAAGGATTTGTCAGATCACATGACATTTTCGTGTCTTGGGTAGCAGTGATGTGTTGCTAGATACCGCTCACTATTTATTATGTTAAATGTGTGATTTAATATAATTGTCAATGTCGCGAAAACCTACAGGGTCACACACAAAAGGACGGATTGATGAGAGATAGAGTAGCTAAGGAACATCGTAAGGTACGGTGCACTTAAGTGAGTTGTAGAACATTGTAAGGTACAGTGTACTTAAGTAGAATACAAAATATGGTAAGGTACCACACGCTTAAGTGATTTTGGCATATTATAAGATATGGGCCACATACACTTAAGTGGGCTTTTTAGCTTGTAGCCCACACAAGTGGTTCTATAAATAGAACCCTTGCGCAGAAGCATTAGAGTAGTTGCAATTTTCATTTCTCTCTCTCTCTCACTCAAAGCCTTCATTCGTAGCAGCTAGCATTGAGATTGAAGAAATCCGTTCGTGTGGACTGAGTAGAGGCGTTGTCATCGCTCAACGTTCGTGATCGCTCCATAGATCTGTATCAAAGGTTTCAATTGTCACAAGAGGTAACGATTCTATCACTAATAATGCTCATTCGTAAGGATCAATAAAGGAGAAAATTTTAAATTTCGCTGCATTTTGGATCGCTATTCTCCTTCACCATGGTATGCTGACTTCATCAACTACTTAGCAGCTAGGGTGCTTCCGCTAGAACTGACCTACCAACAAAAGAAAAAATTCTTCCACGATCTTAAACACTACTATTGGGATGAGCCTCTACTTTTCAAGAGAGGCGCCGATGGCATTTTCCATCGATGCGTCCCAGAAGATGAGGTAGAAAACGTAATTTCCCATTGTCATTCTGCTCCTAATGGAGGACATGCAATCACCTCTAAGACTTGCGCTAATATCTTGCAAGCCGGCCTCTTTTGGCCTACTCTGTGGAAAGATGTCCACATCGCGATCACAAATTGCGACCGGTGTCAACACACTAGCAACATATCTAAACGCGACGAGATGCCGCTTAAAAGAATTTTAGAAGTAGAAGTCTTCGATGTTTGGGGAATCAATTTTATGGGACCTTTCCCATCTTCTTTTGGTAACAAGTATATCCTTGTTGCGGTCGATTACGTATCAAAATGGATTGAGGCCATAGCCTCTCCAACGAATGACACCCGAGTGGTAATTAGACTCTTTAAGCGAATGATCATCCCTAAATTCGGAGTGCCGAGACTTGTCATCAGTGATGGTGGCTTCCATTTTATTTCAAGGATTTTTGAAAAGCTATTACTGAAATATGGAATCCGACACCGCGTAGCAACACCCTATCACCCACAGACGAGTGGGCAAGGAAAAGTCTCAAACCGAGAAATTAAATAAATCTTAGAAAAGACAGTTGCCACCTCTAGGAAAGATTGGTCCTCAAAATTACCAGAATCCCTGTGTGAAGGAGATTGGCGATCCAAAACGCATCAGAAATTAAAATTTTCTCCTTTAGTGATCCTTACGAATGGGCATGATCAGTGATAGAATATTTACCTCTTGTGACAATTGAAACCTTTGATGCAGATCTACAGAGTGATCACGAACGTTGAACAACGACAATGCCTCTACTCAGTCCACACGAACGGATTCCTTCAATCTCAGTGCTAGCTGCTACGAATGAAGGCTTTGAGTGAGAGAAAGAGAGAGAGAAAGAGAAAACGAAAATATAACCGCAATGAATGCTTCTGCACATGGGTTCTATTTATAGAACCACTTGTGTGGGCTTCAAGCTAAAAAGCATACTTAAGTGTATGTGTCCCATATCTTATAATATGCCCAAAATCACTTAAGCGCGTGGTACCTTACCATATTTCGTATTCTACTTAAATACACCGTACCTTATGATGTTCTACAATTCACTTAAGTGCACCGTACCTTACGGTGTTCCTTAGTTACTCTATCTCTCATCAATCCGTCCTTTGTGTGTGACCCTGTAGGTTTTCGCGGCATTGGCAATTATATTAAATCACACATTTAACATAATAAATAGTGAGCGGTATCTAGCAACACATCACTGCTACCCAAGACACGAAAATGTCATGTGATCTGACAAATCCTTCTGTGATATTACTTATGTGTATAATTACCCTTTTGCCCTTATGTCTATATTGAACACAAGGCATAGACCGTGTCATCCTTGTCCATTTCAATATTGGGCCCATAGACACTTATCCTGTTATGCAGGATGGGCAAATTCCATCTAGGTCACTCATGTCCCTCAACATGCTTCGTGGAGTACCCATCAACTGTCTTTATGGTTATCTAGTTACGGACAACGCTTGATCAGCAATAAAGCACTCGACTCTACATCTAGGGTCGATAGTGGTTTCAGGTCGAAGGGTGGTATACACCATTATCACCATGAGAATAACTTATGACACTTTGCATAACATTCTATATAGTATTCTCATGGCGGGTAAATCCGGTATAAATATTACTCTTAATATTCATACCTATGTTTAAGACTTGATAACTCCTTATCCATGATCCATGAGATGTGATCATCAGTCTATATACATAATAGTCTTAATGCTTTAATGTTATCCCACTTCACAATAAAGCTCGACTACGAATACTTTAAGAATATTGTCCTTATGTTTAATGTGATCTCATGATTAAGTCATACTTGATACATTAAACGGACTAGCTATTCTAGGGACTTTATTAAACAAATATAATAAAGAAAAAGTCTTTTATTATTAATAAATAATTCGATACAAGTACAAAAGTATTGGCTTCTAGGGCTTACACCAACACTGTGGGCATATAGGACAACTTATAAGACCTCAATAGGAACCACACCTTTTAAGCTTGTTTATGGAAAACCATGTCATGTGCCGGTAGAATTAGAACATAAAGCATATTGGGCCATTAAGACCCTTAATCTCAATTATACTACCGCAGGAGAAAAAAGAATATTAGATATCCACGAACTAGAAGAACTTAGGCTAGATGCGTATGAGAATTCCTGAATCTATAAAGAAAGAACAAAAAAATGGCACGACAATTGCATATTAAGGAAAGAGTTTAACCAAGGCGACAAAGTACTCCTGTTTAACTCCCACCTCAGACTCTTTCCCGGAAAACTTTGTTCTAGGTGATCCGGTCCCTTTGAAATCACCAATATCTTTCTGAATGGAACAATAGAGATAAAAGGAAAAACGAGCGAACCATTCATAGTAAACGGTCAACGTTTGAAACAATACCACAACATTTATAACAATGATTTCATTGCAAATCTTAAGCTTGCAGAGCCTCGCGCTCATTCAAAAGAATAGCGCCTATCCTATTTCTGTCAAGCTTACGACAATAAACAAGGCGCTTGGTGGGAGACAACCCACACTCTGTCTTTAACTAATTAATTTCATCACAAATTTATAATTATTACTATTGCTTAATTTTCATTTCTTTGTTTTCTTCTTTATTTATTTCTCATAAAGTTAATCGGTACATTTCTGTATTATTGACCATTACTAACTTAATGCTATTATCTATTTGATTTTATCTAGCTACTGACTATCATAATGCAACAAGTAGATTACATGGATATAGTCTTCAGAGGCAGAGCTCAAAGGAGACGTTTTGAGGCTCTAGCTCAGAGAGAAATGACACTAACCTTGTACCCAGATGGACGCACCATGACCAAGTTAGGTATAAGAGACAGTGTTACGTTCCTAATTAACCAAATAGGTTGGGACACCTTTGCTATCAAGAGAAAATTTAGTTCCTACAGTAGGTTGACTTTAGAATTCCTAAGCTCCCTAGTGCACCTACCAAACCACGGTATTGGACTTAACAAAGGCCTAATCACCTTTAGGTTGTTTGATATTGATTACCGCTACACCCATAGAGAAATGGCTGAACCCCTAGGATGCCCTAATGGTCCTGATACCTTTACCATTACCCAGGAAGTCAGGCTAGTAGACCATCAATTAGATATCTTCTGGGGTAGCATCACAGAAAATGACCATCCCAAGCCAGACCTTATGCAATCAGAGAACATCCGTAACCCTGCCATTCGTTACTTTCATAAGATCCTAGCTCACACCCTTTTTGGAAAGGAAAAGAACAGAACCTTTGTGTCCAAAGACGAACTATTTATAATGTATTGTGCATCACAGGCCCGACCTGTTAACGCTGCTACATTCATGATAGCTAATCTGTACCGTATAGCACAGGAAGATTATGGACCAATCTTAGTGGGAGGCTTAATGACCATGATAACACATGCAATGGGACTGCATTACCCACTCGTCAGGGTCATACGACCTATGAACATCCGATTTTGTGTCAACACTGGTATCATTAGGAACCTAGGCCTAGATGTGTTTGAATTCCTCATTAATAGCGAAGTAGTACACCTATTTACCCTGCCAGACTATAGGACGAGTATACATGATAGGAACAACTGGCTCTATGATTTGGATGGACCACCACCCCAAATCTACGACCATTATGACAATTATCTCTCTGATGCCGAATCACAAGCCCTAAATATACCTGTTGCACCTCTCGCCGATCATGTTGTTGCCATCGAAGCTGTTCAGACAGACGTCGCCAATCTGAGAGGCGAGCTGAGCATCCTGCGCATGGAATTCCACGGCTTTATGAATGTAGTGAAAGAGAACTTGGATCATATTTACCAACACTTTTACTCATTCGCTCCTCCTACCAGCAGTCGCCGTAATGGCTAATTTATTATAGTACTACCGATTTACTAACTTTTATTTTATTTTATTTTCTAGTTTGGAATTTTATTATTATTTGTTGTTACACATATGGATTTATTTAATTACTTCATTTCTTTTTATTCCAGTAGACAAATTATTTCATCTTTTCCCGTCTACTCGATTCTTTTGTTCGTAAATTTTGCGATTAAATTCCATTTCACTATATCATGTTTATTATTCCCATACACTATATATTATTGGTAAACTAAATTCCATTTAAATTTCGTGGTCAAAGCAAATAAAGGCACACACATGGGAAACCACACTGCATGTGGCACCTGCCACACACAGTTGTGGCGCCCAGGTGAGGACTGTGGCGCCCGCCACAGGGTTCATAGTGGCGCCCGCCACCAACACCAAAAGTGGCGCAAGCCACTACACAAGCCTGCACGCAGGCTGTGTATTTTGACCATTCATATCACTTTTATGGTGTTGTCTCTTGCATGAAAGACAACGCCTTAATGCCATTCAACCACTTTCAACAACTCTTTGACCAAGACATAAAAAACCTAAATGCAATTTATTTACCAATTAATTTTCTAACCATCATCACCTCTATATAAACCACCAATATTACCTCAACAAACCACACATCTCATTTACATATTTCTCTCCTCTCCTGCTCTATTCTCACTATTACACAAGGAGTGTGAAATCCATAATGGCACATATGAGGGAATACGAAATAGTGTTCTGAAACGGCAAGCCGGACGAATTACAAGAGGAGACGTACACGTCTCTAAGTGCCAGAAAGATCGAATCAACAAGGTACACCGATGAACACTATTTATTTGCCTTAGGAATTCAAGATAGTGTTAACTATATGCTAGATATTTTAAACTTAAATTATTTTTTATCTCTCAAGGATCCTGTCTATGCTTAACTAACATTAGAATTCCTGAGCTCATTAATTTTTAGTCCAACACCCAACATAAACTGCTCCAGTGGGACTATCCAGTTTCGTTTATTTAACGTCGAATATGCCCTTACATTTTTTCCAACTAGCGAACCTGCTACATTTCCCTCATGGGGATGGCGTAGTAAGTGAGGTCCCAGATACTGAGGGTTGGCAACGCGCCTTCCAACCATTTTGGAGGGCAATAACCGGTACAATCTGTCGCATTACGCGAAAAACCGGCGGGAAAACAAAACAACAGAGCCGCCACCATGCGTTATTTATCCCAAAAGAGGGAAAGGAAACGCTCAAAGTAAACCTGGAAAAGACATGGTCTCGCGACCAAAGAGAGATGGGATCGGGAGTCGGTTATGCGAAGGGAAGGTATTAGCACCCCTACGTATCCGTCGTACTCTACGGGATCCACGCACAAAAGGAAGGATAAAGGTTGCTAAAAACTGCTCAAACATCAAACACTGGCTGAAAGGAGACACAGGAAAGACAAAAGAAACTAACTCGGCAGGATATCGCATCCTGGGCCTACGTAGTCTGTCAGGCACAGACATCAGAGTCGACGTAGTTCGGGACGGAGGAAACGTGCTCACTAGGATGTCGCATCCTATGCATACGTATCTTCTCGGACTAAAGAAGAATCAGAGCACTCGTAGCTCGGCTAATGCACGCCAAACAAAACCACACAGGAAACCGACTGCCAATCGCTGGACTTATGTCAGACTCCACACAAACAGGCAAACATGGAAACCGAAGGCCAATCGCTGGACTTACATCAGACTCCGAACCAACAAACACACACAGGAAACCGACTGCCAATCGTTGGACTTACGTCAGACTCCAACAAAGAAACTGGAAACCGAATGCCAATCGCTGGACTTACATCGGACTCCAACCAGAAAAGGAGAAACAACTCACACAAACAAAACAAAAGGGCGCCCGGAGAGATCTGCTCATCTCCTGCCTACGTACCTCATCTGGTATGAGGATCAGGGCGACGTAGTTCCCCTACGCAGGGAAAGAACTTCTAACCTAACCAGAGACTGGGAAATGACAAACTAGAAGGGAGACTGACTCGAGCCTAATAGTTATCATGTAAATTCACCATGGTCCTAGGTTGAAGTTTCTACCTAACTTGCACAGGGAGCAAGCTATCCTAAACAGCAACAAACAGTCATACAGAAGCACAAAGCAGGCACACACTATATACAAGCAAAGTGGGCTCACACAAGGTTAAGCTTTAGTCAAGGGGTCATGTCAACCTCGACAAACAAGCCACTGTAACAGGGTGGTGTTAGCTCTTAACCCTAACATTGAGAGTTAGGGTGAAGCAGATGAAATGGAAGTGAGGGTAAGACCTCACAACTCTTATCCCTGGCCTAGGAGAGCTTCAGACAAATGAAAGTGTGGGAGTTCAGAAAGCAGGAACTCTTCTATCCACATGTGACTGACTCAACAAAGATCTTGGGTTAATATCCACAATGCATCAACATGTAATGTGAGCAAAGTGGATGACACACTGACTAGCAGGAGATGGACTATACATCTCTTTTATCTGCCAATTGCCTTATCAAAGGACTTTTCCTGCTTGGCACAAAAGATAAACAAACACAAGCATTGCCTCTTAAGGAGGGCTTCAGGCAGGTGCCTGCCCAAGTAACAGGACAGGTCTTCCAGACTACATGAAGTCAGAAAGTTATACCTCAATGCTTAAGCAACCAAGCAACAGAAAAAGCAAGTTCAAAAGAACTTAAGCAACTAATGTACCTGAAAACAATCTAACTCCGTCAGTACACAACTCAAAAAGTCAAACAGACAGTTAAATGGTCAACAGTCAACAGACATTGTCAAACAAGCAAAGCAACCATGTGCAAGGCACAAGCTCAACTCAAATGAGCTAAAAGCCACCTACAAAACAAGTCAAGATTAGTCAACATCAACCAAACAATTCAACTCAAGCAAATGAATCAATCCCCTCATGGCCATGTGCTTCTTAACCTGAAAACAAAGCTCAAACATAAGCACAAACCACTAGGACAAGGCCTAGGGTCAAAGAGGGAGAAATAATTCAAAACAGAACATGAAAATTGACATGAATCAAACTCAACCAATTAAGAACACAATCTAAAAGGTCTCATGTCAATAGCATCAACCAAATTCATTTCACAAACCAATCATGACAAGGTATGCAAGTTGGAAGCTCATTGAAGCAACAGAATGAAAAAATCCACATTAATTCAAAGATGATTCAATTAATCCCAAGAAAACTCATGGCTAAACAACACACATAATATGATCAACACACCAAAAATCAAGGCATTTGGACAAGTTTAAGCATGGTAATCAAATTCCATAAGGCAAGGTAAGCACAAACAAGCTCAAATAGGACACAATTTGATACATCAACTTAGCACAAGCCTAAAACAGAATTGGTACATGATAAAGACCTCAAACCAAAGCCACAATAAACTTCAATATGTCTAGAAACAATTTGCAAAATTTCACATCCATATGATACACAACCAGCATTTCACAAATCATTGAAGTTCATGACTATCCAAAAGCTCACAAATGGCAATCCAGAAGGAAAAATCTCAAACAAATCATAAATGATCCCAAAAATTCCACAAATATTCATGAGAAATCCTAACATCCAGAAGAACCACCATGCAAAAACTCAAATCATTTGGCATTTATTTGGCATGGCAAAGAAAATCATCAAGTTGAGCAAGCAAAGGTGTGACACACATTGTCTCACCTATATTAACCAGATCATATCTCGACAACCATAAATGCTAAAAATGCAAACTCAACACCAAAATGACCATTAAGATGTCTAGTTTAATCATACCAAATTTCACAATCATTGGATTAAATCTCATCATTTCACAAAGCATATGGCAAGAAAGGTTCAAAAAGCACATGCATACACAAACCCTAGGCCAAAACATTTTTCAACCGTGCACAATTTTTGGAAAAATAGTCAAAAAATACTAGACATTATGAGGAACAAGATGCAAAAAACCACACATCATTTGGATCATTATTCATTTATTTATGAATTTTTGAAGTGAGTGAAAAATAAAAAAACATGTGAAATGGTATGTATGAACATGGATGAAGGAAATGAAATAAAAGGCAAGGCATATTTGGAAAAGTCACGAGCCAGGGATCGAACAGAGTTAACATTTGAAAGTGGCGCGTTTCCTAATGAAACGCACCGTTTCATTTAATCTGCGTGGCAGTGCAAATGAACATCATCCAATCAAAATGCCATGTAATCACCAGCGTGGACCAATGAATGGATACGAACAGGAAAACGCATGCAAACACACGCTTCAAGGATCAAACAGGTTCTGGAAAGTAAAAACCCTAGCATCTTCATACAGTTCATCACATTCATACGCTCAAGAACACAAATGTCCAGAAATTCAAAACAAATACACCATTGCATTCATCTTTCGACATACATCAACATGCCATGCTTAATTTGACCTAATTCCACATGTATCAAAAGATTCAAGCAAAAGAATTTTCACATGCCAAACTTAAAATCACCATAACTACTTCATTTCTACATGGATTTCATGGATCTAAAGCTCAGTGTAACCACCAATGAAAGATCTACCATAAGCACATAACCATTTCAAGAATCATGAGAATCGAGTTCTGACCTTAATGGAAATGCAGAAGTGAAACAGGTTGATTTAAGCCTCGCTAAGCACAAACAGTTCTTCCTCAGCTCTTGTATGATGATTTGGATGAAGGCTTAATGCTCAATCGTGCTTGATACGCTTAAATCTCCAACTGCCATGGATGAGTATGAACTTCAACAGCCTCAAATATGCACGAAACTTGATGGATCTTGCTTCAATCTACCTCTCTAATGCTTGTGGATGATGAATCAATCGAGAACAAGGCAATGTATGTGAAGAAAATTGAAGAAAAAGTGAGAGAACAAAGTGAAGAAACTTTTCAGATCTGAGAATTATGATGTGTTCATCATGAATTCTGTTATGCTTTAGCTTATATATGATGCCTTAATCCTGTTTGTTAATCACCATTAAGCAATGCAAGTGTAATTATTGAAAACCAAGTGTTTATGCAAATTGGCCAATGCACCCTTTATGCATGAGATGGATGGAACAGTACACGAAATTATGTGGAAATTCACTTAAAATGCTACGTAGAAGCCAAATGCAATGCTAGGAAGTGAAAACAATGCACAATTTTTGAATTTGAACTTTCCCTCCAAAATTCAAATGAAAAGTCAAATATTTTTGTGATGGAAATGCATGGCTTATGATGCATGTTTTGGATAGTGCATGTCAAGAGAGAAATGTTGCAAAAAGATCCACTTCATTTGGACATTTGGTGTGAAAGTTATGCATTCTTGAAGTTCAAATTCCTTTGACCATGATTGAACCATATCTTCTCAACCACACATGAGAAATTCATGTTCTTGGACTTTTTGGAAATGGGAGAGCAAGACCTACGAATTTCATGTTGGACAAAATTTCATTTGAAGCTTTATTGATGATGTAATCTTGAGGAGAAAACCTTTCCATTTTTGGCAATTCCAAATTACAGGTCACTTACTATTTTGGGCAAGTTTTGATCTGACCTCAAATCCTTCATTGTTGATGTTTGAAATGTCAAATGAGACTTGTATGGACATGAATGAGGCATCTCTAACCATCTCCCACCTTCAAATCCATGGTTGAACTGACAGTTGACTTTTGTTGACTTTCTAGGGTTTCAGATGAATTGATCATTGACTGATGAGCTTTGAACCTTCAATGCTTGACCAAATCACTTCAAAATGATCCTTTAATCATATGAACTCCTTGAACCAACCCTAGGGATTTGCTTCCATAGGATATGCACTTGCTTGCTTGCACAACTGGATCTCCTGACCAGTCTTGACTGATGACTTGTACTAGGCAATGGACAATGCAATGCTATGCAGTGGACAATGCAATGCTAATGACCTAAACATGAAAATGTATATACAAAATGGGAGGTGCAAATTTGAGGTGCTACACAATCATCCATAGTTTTGAGGGAAACAAAACCACTTTAATTCAAAACCCGGCTATTCGATATTTCCGCCAAATATTGGCGTGCACCATTTTTGGACGAGCAAATTCTAACAAGGTGAACAAAAAAGAACTCTTTTATTTGTTCGCCACATTTTTGCCACAACAGGTGAATATCGTACCGTTTATGCTATCTCACATGCAGGCCATTGTCAATACAAAGCGATGCCCGATTATTTTTGGGGGTTTAATAACCTCCATAGCCAGAGTCCTAGGACTCGAAGAAAAATTCTCCAGGCTAACCCCGCTCCCGCATCATGCCATTGACATTGACATGGCAAAGAGAATGAAATTAGTAAAACGAAAGAGTGATGGTAAATTTAATTTAATAATTGCTAATAATGTGTTACAAGATTTTATCCTCCCAAATCCAAATCGCACAGATGTGCGCAACCCGGATAATTATTGTTATACTAATGATCCAATGCCTAACCAAGTTCCCGCGCACATTCCTGAGAATGCAGCTTCTGGCGGGGACACCGATGAGGATCACATTCCGGAGCAAACTGCTCCCGCTACTGACCCGCACACCACACACACGTCATTTGAAAATGTTGCAGGTACATCTTCCAGTCAAAGACCAAGAAGAAATGTGGCACCAACCACTCTTGATGAGATCTATGTTGAACTGCTGCGACGTAGAGAATTAGACGCTTAGCGAGACCTACAGATCCAAACCATGGGAGCTCAGCAAACTGAAATGATGCAAATCCTTCGCCAAATGCAGCATGATCAACACGACTACGCTTTCAAAACCAAACATAACATGTCCGGCTTGATCGATGAAATGACAACATTGACAATACATGTGGAAGATCTCCAGAACTATACGCCACCTCACCAGCCAGGAAATGGTGGACGTCCACATACACGTGGTAGAAGGCGTTAGTAGCAGAATAACCAGGTTCTACCTTTCTTTCCTATCTTATGTTGTTGCATTGGGGACAATGCAAGATTTAAGTTTGGGGGAGGAAGCTTTACCGCTTTTTATTTATCGTTTTCTAGTTAGATTTAAATTATTGTTATTTCCTTTTGTTATTTTATATTCTTTTGGTTATTTTAATTTTTGTTGAAGTGTCAGTCGAGTTAAATATCAATGTGTTGTCGAGTCTTTATGCGAGGTTTCCGTTATTTACTAATTCTCCTATTTACTTAAGCCATACAAAAATTTTGCAAAAAACTAGACTTAGAGATACAATACATCTTTTGAAAATTCTAAACTATAAATAAAATTGAGGTTAAATTGTAGAGATTTGGAAAAACTTTATAATATCGGTATCGTTTTAACACCTTAAATCTCCCAAGTATAAGATCTATTTGAGTACTTGTCATGCCATAGCCTTAAATTTCATCCTTTGATATTTCCTTAAGTAGTTTATCTAGCAGTCAACACCATCCTAAGCACACATTACGCAAGAAGTCGATGCAAATAAATGTATGATTTCAGGCTTAAAAGAAGAAAAGATTATGAAATGTATGAAAAATATTGTTCCCTCTAAGTTAGGTGATCCTCACCCGGTCATTTAGCCCAACGGTATAACCATCTTCAATTGTTATTTGAGCCAAAGTGCGAAAAAGAAAGAAATAAATAATGATGAGATCATAGTCACTAACAAATTATCTTGCTATGAATGTGAAAGGATAACGGGCTTAATGTGATTGCGCCAGAATGAAAAAGGCATGACAACATGATTGCTAGTAAGGTAGGCTTAGGCATGACAACATGATTCATATTATTTTCTATATGAGGGAGACTTACGGTTGCAACATTGCGACTATATGTTCCAACGATACCCTTAGTGTGGAAGTGAGTATCTGTTAATACAATTTAGAACCAAAGTAAAGTTTATAGACTGGAATTAGTATCCGAATGCAATTGTGCTTTCTACGAGTCTTGATAATGTATGCTGCAAATATTTTACAAAACTTTTTATGTGTGCGGCATTTGCTTGAGGACAAGCAAAGGTTTAAGTATGGGGGAGTTTGATAACGCGAAAACGTATCGCATTTTTGGCTTCATATGCATTGCTTTTTACTCGATTAACACTTATTATTATGCAATATTTTATGTTTATTGCAGGTATTTATCAATTAAAAGGTTTACCGCAAGCAAAATGGAAAATAGCAAAAAGGAAAGAAAAAAGGAAGAAAAAGAGAAGAAAATGAAGCTTTCAAGGAGATAATGGGCCACCAAAGCAAATGGACTTGTGGCGCCTAGTATCCAAGGTGTGTGGTGCCCGCCACATTGGCCCAAGGGGTAGGTGGCTCCCGCCACCAACCCTTGAGAAGTGGTTTTCTGTTGCTACAAAGGTGGCGCTCGCCACTCATTAAAAAGCTAGGGTTGTGGCAACCGCCACAACCTAGTCTTCCACCCTTTTCTCCACCTTTTTAGCCACGAAGCCACCCACCTTTTCTACAAATGAGGAACATGGAAAATATATATAAAGGACCTCTCATACTCGCACACGATCTCTCTCTTCCTCCAGTTTTCAAATTTAGGATTATATTTTCATTCAGCATTTATTTTCTTTTAGTTTTCTAGGAAGTTTCTTACCTTGTAAAAGTGATAGTTTCTCCACATCGGGGACTATTACGGTTTATTATTTTACGCATTTGGGATTCAATTGTAAGGGTTATTCATTGCCAAAGCCTGCCGGAATTATTTTAATCAAAGATTCAAGATTCAGTTCCAGTTCTTAATTCGCAATCCAGGTTTTATTTTGATTACTGTTTTATCTATTTATACCTTATTGCGTGTTTAATTTCCCAAATACCATGTTTGTTACCGGATCCATGTCCGGCTAAACCCTTAGGTATCGGTATGTAAAGACCGTCGAAACAACGGGATTCAATAAATAATTGGTGTTAGTTTTTATAAAACTTATTTTTCCGGTTTTTAGTTTCTTATTTTAATCAAACTGTTTTTCGTACGAGAGTACAAAACAAACTAAGGTTACGGCCAATAAAAACGAGAGTTTGAGATTTTAACCAGATAGTTGAAACTAAGCATTAATCCTAAATACATCGAGAGCCCTTTAGGATTAATTAGACTTTATTTATATTCAAAAATTACTTTTAAATTCAAAATGAGACCGCGAGAGCCAAACATTCTGGTTTAGGAGTATGGTCAGAGTCAATAAAAACGAGAGTGTGAGACTAAGTCCTTTCTATAAATAATTTCTACTGAAGAATATTTTAACCAATAAGATTACACCAACTATCTATCGAATCCCCGAAGTTTGAGGTATTACATACCAATATCCCCTATATCTCATATCTTTATTCTATTTACGTTATAGTTATTTCTCTTCATCCCTCCACTCTTAGAACAATCATCAGCCTTAGATTTACATAGCAACATTAGACCATGATACGTTCGATTATTAGTCCTTGTGGGTTCGATAATCTTTAAAACTACGCGATAGGACTGTGCACTTGCAGTCACGATTCACATAGACTTACTAAGTCGCGATCAACTATTGTGAATGTGAAGAGTTTGGTCACATTAAAGCTGAATGTCCTACTTTTTAAAGAAACAAAAAAGGGATTTTAAATCACTTGATCTGATTATGATGATTAAAGTGGAGGATAAATAGCTAATAAGGTGGTGGATTTCACTAGAAAGTATGAATCTGGTAGTGAGTCCAGTGATGAAAATGTCTCAAAAGAAGAACTAGATGTAACTTGCAAAACTTTGTGTACCAAATGGGAGGAAGCTTGCATTGTTAGAGAGAAACAAAAGAAAGCTATAAGAACTCTCATTCAGGAAAAAGAGAAACATAGCTCAACCATTGCAGGTCGAGAAGAGGACATAACTTTTTTAAATTCCAAGCTTGAAAACATGACAAAATCTGTTCGTATGTTGAAACAATTGTTCTGATATGTCAAATGAAATATTAGAAGTTGGGAATAAGTCTAGGAATAATAAGCACATAGGGGTTGACTATAGTTCCATGAACAAAAAAATCAAAATTCCCACTAAGAAGTTTGTTTCATGTGAGAAGAAAGCGAAGTTTCTGATGAAGGACCACATGTCTCAGCATCTAACACAACATGTGTATCCTCATAATAGAGGAAACAATAACTTATCTTGGAGGTGTCACCACTATGGAACATATGGTCATATAGGACCCTTTTGCTATAGATTGTATGGATATCCTTGGTCCTATAGTCAGCCAAGGCTCAAAAGAAAGAAATGGAACAAAACTCTAGCAAGGAATGAGTAGAAACCTAAAGAAACAACCACAAGTCTTATAACTTATACATCTCTTAGAGGTTCCTTAAGAGAAGATTGTTATTCTTATAGTGAATATTCAAGGCACATGATTGGATAAAAGGACCATCGTGAAGAGTTAAACTCTAAGTAATAGTTATGTTACTTTTGATTATGAAGCAAGAGGAAGAACCAAGGGCATATACAAACTTGTTAGTTCAGGTTTTCTTTGTCTTAATGATGTGTTGCTGGTAGAAGGTCCAACTGCTAACTTTATCAGGATCATTTAACCATGTGATCAAGGTCTGAATTTGAACTGCAACGAGCATGAATGTATTGTCTCTAGCAAAAAACAATAAGTGTTAATGAAGGGTTCAAGATCCAAAAACGGTTACATGTGTCTCTCTCATCCCTCATCTTATTTGATATCAAGGAAGATGAGATCAGAGTATGTCATCAAAAACTTGGCCATCTCAACCTTAAGAGCATGAGAAAGATCATTTCTAAAGATACTATCAGGGGTTTTCCAAAGCTAAAGATTGAAGAAGGCAAAATCTATGGTGGCTGCCAAATAGGCAAGCAGACCAAGATGTCCCACAAGAAGATCAAGCATTTTACCTCCTCTAAAGTTCTAGAGTTACTTCATATGAACCTCATGGAACACATACAAGTGAAAGGCCTGAGTGGAATAGATAAAAGTCTATTTGTGACGAATGATAAGAAAAAACTCATTTATGACCTTGGGTTTGGTAAAATATCAGACAAGATGTTGGAACATTATGTCCAACTAATGCAGTCTGAAGTTAAGATAAGTCTAGGTGGAGAATTCACCTACATTCTTGGGATCAAGTAAATATTAGAAGACGTCGCATTTTTTCTCAAAGCAAGTATGCAAAGAAAGTTAAGTTTGAAAGGCTAATGGGCACTCTTTGCATTTACATGTATGAGAAATTAAAGCAAAAGAGGCGTGAAAAAGGAAATTTTCTCTCTCATGTTATCATTACTGCACAAGAAATAAGGCACGTCTTTTTTATTTTAGTGCATTTTCAAAACTTCTTCGTTTCTACACGTTTGAAGGGTTATCTCTCTCACTATTGTTCTAACACAACTGTCCTAATTCCTCTCTCTCAAACTCTTCAAATTTGTCCGAAAATGATTCAAAAATTGAAAAACTAAGACCTCTGAACCTAAAACTATTACTGAGGTGTATGGATCAAGATGTTAGGAGTTAAAATGGGGGAGAAAGTTACTATGAAGAGAGTGTCATTATACATATGATGGTATAGTTTTTTTAATTTAATTGACATGCACTGATAATATAAAAATATTTTACACTAACCGTGCTTATTACATTTTTACTAATATTTGACTTTTATAAATTGTAATCATTTACTAACATCTATGAATGTATGTGATGCATCGATTGTATAATTTTTTTACATTGATAGCGCATTTCAAATGATTTTTAATGTCTTTCTGTATAAAAATAACTATTATATTAAATTTATTAATAATTAATAAGGTTGTCTATAAATTTATTTTTAAAAGAGTTAATTAATTAATGTTTTCATACAATATTTCTTATAAATTATAGAAAAAAAACAATATAAATAGAAGTATTGTTCATTAAGAAGTAACTAATACACTTAATAGTTTGAAAGAGGTTTTATAAAAAGGAAGAAAAAAATTGAGAGAATCTTATATTTAAAAGGAAAATTAGTAGCACACAGACAACTAATTCTTTTTCCTTCTTAGTAATAAATTATTCTTCGTTGGAGATGCTTTTCCACATATTAAAATAATCAATAAATTATTTATTTTTATTAATTATTGTTCTTTATATATATTTTTTCAAATAATTTAATGGTTTTATGGCTGAATTTTTTTTAAAGTGAATAAATAAAATGTTGCATATTCAAACTTCCATTCCTGTATTATTTTTGCGTTCATCTGAGATGGTTTAACAAAACACTATTGTTTATATATTAATTATATTTATCATCTATTTTTGTAGAATAAATTATTAAAGATAATATTGATAAAACATAAACTGATTTTATATTAAAATAATCAATAAATTTTTATTTTTTTATTAATTATTGTTCTTTATATATATTTTTTCAAATAATTTAATGGTTTTATGGCTAAATTTTTTTTAAAGTGAATAAATAAAATATTGCATATTCAAACTTGCATTCTGCGTTCAACTGAGATGGTTTAACAAAACAATATTGTTTATATATTAATTATATTTATCATCTATTTTTTTAGAATGAATTATTAAAGATAATATTGACAAAACATAAATTAATATTATATTAAATTAAAAAAAGATGATAAGTAAATATAATTTCTTTTGCAAATACTATAAAAAAAATAAGCGTAGTATTAAGTATAAAAAAAATTTATCTATTTTTTCTAGAATACATAATTAAAGATAATACTGAAAAAACAAAAATTAATTTTATATTGAATTCAAAAAAGTGATAAGTAAATAATAACATTTCTTTGCAAATACTATAAAAAATAAGCATAGGAGTAAGTATAGCATAGGAGTAAGTATAAAAAAAATATTTATCATCTATTTTTTCTAGAATACCTAATTGAAGATAATACTGACAACAAAAATTAATTTTATGTTGAATTCAAAAATGATAAGTAAACAATAACATTTTTTGCAAATACTATAAGAAAAATAAGCATAGGAGTAGGTATACAATTTATTTTTTTACTCAAAGGACTACAAAATATAGAAAACTATTTTTCTTTTTGCATTATACTTTATATTTTTAGTATAATACTTTGTATAGTATCTTAAAAATAAATAAATAAATAACTTTGACTCCTTTCAGTAATAGCTAAAATAAATAATATAAAAGAACCTTTGCACGGTGTAAGATCCATTTTAAGCTTGGCATGGTGAGTGCTACCAATATCCACAGGTATGTGTTTAAGTATTCATAGTTTATATTTTTCTAAATCATTGTATGTATCTCTTTAGCTTAGATAAACAAAAAGTAAATAGGAGCTTGAACAAAAAGTTTAGTTTTAATTTATAAAATCAAAGTCTCATTCATGAATTAGGAGTGAGTTTGAAGTTTATGCTGAATTGGGTTGAGAAGTCTTGCTTGAAGTGGGAGACACTTTGTTTAAAAAAAATAAGTGTTAGTTTCATTCACCTTCCAAACTTGTGTTTCAAGACTCAATTTTTTGAAAGCTACATGTTACAAAAAAGTGTTTGGTAGAAAAATCTTTAGTAGAGTATGATGCATCTAATTGGACCAAACCAAACCAAACTAATGATTTTAACATCTCATCTATCTATTTTGTGTGCTCTATACTTTAGACATTAAAAAATAACCATGACTTATGTTATGTTAATATTTTATGGTCTTGTTTTTTTTTTGCTTCAAATGGCCGTTAACTTGACCAAACCAACAAACATAAACTCTATGAATTGAACTTGTTCTACATCAAAAATAAAAAGGCCACACCAAAAATTTTATTGCATAACTTGAGTTGTGATCTTTTGGAGTTTTAGTTCTCATTTCTTCAAATTAAGGTACTTGTTGTTAATTTGTTATGCTATGATCAAACTATATTGAGTAGTTCTCTTTGCACATTATGTGTTGATTAATTATATATTTGTGTCTATAGAAGAATCTTCAAAAAAATATTGGTGGCAAAGATGGGAGAGATGTCAAAGATTCAATTGGGAGTTATTGGTGCACTATTTCTCTCTGTGGCTTCTTCTGTCTCAATTGTTATCTGCAACAAAGCCTTAATGAGCAATCTTGGATTTCCATTTGGTAATTATCATTTTTCTCACCTCTTAGATATTCTAGTCCACGAACCTGTCTCAACTGGCAAAAACCGATAATGTTAGGTTGGACATTATCACCAGAGTTCGAACCCTGATACTCACTGTTGTGTGTCAGTTTCAGTGCCGATTACCAATTCGTCTTCATTTAACTTTGTTTTTGTTTCATTAATTTGATGCAGCTACAACACTTACAAGTTGGCATTTGATGGTTACTTTCTGCACCCTCCATGTTGCTCAACGCTTCAATCTGTTTGAGGCCAAACCTGTTGACATGAAAACAGTTATGCTTTTTGGTATTCTAAATGGTGTGTCTATTGGATTTCTCAACTTGAGTCTTGGTTTCAATTCAATTGGATTCTATCAGGTTTACTCGCCGATCCGATTTTTAAAACATATGTATTTATAATGCATTTCGAGCTACTCGTTTGATGAAATGGTTTTAATGTTTCTTTTGTAGATGACGAAACTCGCAATCATACCGTTCACAGTTATGCTAGAAACAATTTTCTTAAAGAAGCAATTCAGGTAAACAAATTTATGAAGAGACTGAAGCTAAACATGATCATGATCTTGCATAACTGCTTAACTGATTATGAATTATTTTGCGACTACGCGCAGCCGGAAAATAAAACTGTCTCTATTCTTCTTACTCGTTGGAGTTGGCATTGCCTCTATCACAGATCTTCAACTCAATTTTGTTGGAACCATTCTTTCACTTCTAGCGATCATAACAACATGTGTTGGCCAAATCGTATCCTTTACTATTCTCTCTTTATACTCGCTTGAATTAGCATCTGTTTGAATTGACTTATTTGATTTTATCTGCTGTCGTTGATTCTTAACTTATTGAACAATTCAGCTTACCAACACAATCCAAAAGAAACTTAATGTCACTTCCACACAACTTCTGTACCAATCTGCTCCATTCCAAGCAGCAATTCTTTTTGTTTCAGGCCCTTTTGTGGATCAGATGCTAACCAAGCAAAATGTTTTTGCCTACAAATATTCTCCTATAGTCTTGGTAAGTAATATCAATTCTCAAATCACCAATCCTCTCGCCATGTCTTGCTTTTATAATTTGGTGTATATGTAATTGTTTATATTACTGTAAATCTTAACTCAAGTGGCAGAAACCGGTATTATTAGGCTGGACGCCATCATCAGAGTTGTGCGTATGAGTTTTTAGTGGTTATTATCATTTTGTCTACTGACAAAAAAAAATGATGATATAATTCATTGTGTTGCTTTTATTTTTTTCAGACATTCATCATCATGTCCTGTGTGATAGCTGTTTCTGTGAACTTTAGCACTTTTCTAGTAATAGGAAAAACATCTCCTGTAACATATCAAGTTTTGGGCCACCTCAAAACTTGTCTTGTCCTAGGATTTGGTTACACATTGCTCCATGACCCTTTCACTGAGAGGAACATTGTTGGAATACTAGTAGCAGTTTTTGGAATGGGATTGTATTCTTATTTCTGCACTCAAGAGAGCAAAAAGAAACTGTTAGTTGATCCTCCACTGTCATCTCAGGTAATTTTTTTCCAACATTTTTGTCTCATTGTTTCTTTGTTGTAGACATTTTCATAAGATTTTGTTATTTTGTCTTTGATTCTTTTCAGGTTAAAGATAAAGATAATTCACCAGTTTTGAATGGTAATCAGGAAAAGGAGGGTCATGAGTCTAAGAAATTAAGCAAGGATTCTCTTGTTTAAAAGAACATGATTTGTGTTTTTTTTTTAAGATCTTTTATATTTTGGGGGTTATTTCAATGTTCAGGGTATGTTGTGTAGTGTAAATCAAATTTTGTGTAGAGATTCATTTTGTTGCACTCTCTCAATGTAAAAGAAGTTTATACCCTTATTGAATTATATATTGTCATATCATTTAATGATTTTGACAAATTCATGTTTTATCAATTGCATCATGTGTCAAATTTTTTGTTTTAATCTATTTTTTTCACCACAAGCGGGATAATGGGGTATGTTCTTCTCTTTTAGATCCGCCAAAATAGGGGGTGGATTTTCAAAGTAGAGGATATAAATTAAAATTTTGATTCAATTGGCTAAAAATGGAGGTTATTCATCAACAAACATGACAAAATGATTGAAATAAAGGATAGAGGCTTAAAAAATGGCAAAGTTAAAAGGGAGTCCCATGGGGCTGATCTGATTTACCTCATGTAATTTTTAATATTTGTCAAAATGACAAATCAAAACAAATTAGATGCATTTTCTTCCTCTAACACATTTTTTATGAAATTGGTAGAAATTGGATATTTAAAGGCTTTTACAAATTAGATGCAATTTTCTTCCTCTAATACTCGTAGGAGGATTTCGTTGGATATGTTTTAGAATCTTTAGAGAATTTGAATTTATCTTGGTGTATTCTAAGAGACTTTAATGGTATTCTTTCATTTGAAGAGAAAAAAGGAAAGGTGAATATCGACAGAAATTTTAGACTTCACTTTATTTTGTGTTTTTAGCCGAGTTAGTTTAGTTGAAGATTGTTTGGTGTGCAAACAATATCAGCCTATAAATAGGAAAGAACCTTATCATTGTATGAATGTAGTTGCATACATAAAAGATTGAATCAACTTCAATTTGAAGGAAGAGAGAAACTTTACAAAAATATTCTTCTTCTTCCCTTTTTCTCTCAAACCCTAATTTCTCTTTTCTTCTCTAATTCCTCTTTTATTTTCTTCTTTAATAATCATTACGAAATAGAATCATCTTGCAACTAAGATGTGATTGATTCACTCGAGTGAAGAGTGAAGAACTAGAGGCGGATAAATCAGAAGAATTGATTCTTATTCGTCAAGATTGATTCAGAATTTTCCAAGTTTTGGGTATAATTCTAACATGTGGTATCTATAGCATTGGTTGTGTGATTCTTGGGAAGCATAGCACGATGAATCATCCGAACAAATATTTTCCGACAAGTCTTTCAATTCTGAATGGTAAGAATTATGATAATTGGCATAAGGAGATGAAGATTGTCTCCTATTATCAAGATATGTGGGATCTTGTGAAGGAATGAGTAACACCACTTGCAGAAAATGTGACGATGAAGAAAAGATTGTACACAAAGAATTGAAGAAGGAAGACTATGAAACCCTTTTTATAATTCATAAACGTGTTGATCCAGACAATTTTGAAAAGTTGAATGATGTTGAATAAGCAAAAGATGCATGGGAAATTTTGGAGAAATCGTTTGGAGGTGTTGAGAAGGTGAAAGAGGTGAGGTTACAAGCTCATAAAAGAACGTATAAATTGCTTTAAATGAAAGAAAGTGAAAGTATAATTAACTTCTTCACTAGGGTTACGAATTGGTAAATCAAATCAAGGTATGTGGAAAAGTGTTGACATCAAGATCAGTTGTTGCAAAGATCTTGAGGTCATTGGCTCCAAAATGCGATCATGTGGTAGTAGCCATAGAGGAATCGAAAGACTTGTAAACATTGACAAAGGAAGAGATTGAATGGACGCTTGAATCTCATGAACAAAGAATGGATGAAAGAGCTGTAAGAAAGTCGAAGAGTGATGTGGCTTTGCAGGCGCAATCAACAAGAGAAAAGAAAGTCAAAGAAAAATGGTTCGACAATAAAGATAGAGGAGGCTACAAAATTATGACTGGTAGAAGAAATCAACAAGAAGGAAATTTGTCGAATCAAAGAAGACCCTCATATCAAAGCAACCATATAGGTGGTGTTGCATGTAGAGGAATAGGTGGTGGATGAAAACCTGACAAAAGTCACATTCAGTGTTTTAATTGTCAGAAGCATGGTCACTACTCTAGTGATTGTCTTGAAAAACAAAAGAATCAAGAAAATGATGCAAAATTTGCAAAGCATGAAGAAGAAGATATGTTGTTGATGGTCATAAATAAAGATGAAGAAAGATTCAAGGATCAATGGTACTTGGACTCAAGATGATCATCACACATGACTGGTAGGAAAAATTGGTTTATCAACATAAAACCCTCGATGTAGAACATGGTGAAATTTGTAAATGACAATACTCTAGAAGATGAAGGTATTAGTGATGTTCTAATTATGAGGAAAGATGGAAAAAATGTCATTATTTTCTAATGTATTGTATATACCAGGCGTGAAAACTAATTTGCTCAACATAGGACAGTTGGTTGGAAAGAGTTACAAAGTGTTGATTGAAGATAAGATTATGAGAATTCTCGATTCAGGTGGATGGTAAACCTTGAAGGCTCTCATGTCTCAGAATAGAATCCTCAAGATTAAACTTAATGTGATGGAGCACAAGTGCCTTGCAAATGCAGCTAGCAGGGATGAATCGATATGGTAATATAGGCTAGGCCATCTAAACTTCAAAGACATCAAAGATCTAAAAAGAAGAAATATGGTTCCAAGATTACCAGAACTTGACATTCCAAATGAAGTGTGTGAGGAATGTGTGTAGATAAAGAATCACAAGAACAACTTCATCAAAGATGCAAGAAGCAAGTCGAAGGGAATTCTTGAAATCATATATGCTGATGTATATGGTCAATTCCAAAATGATTTGTTTGGATGTAATAGATACTTTGTCATATTCATAGACAATTTTAGTCGAAAACTATGGACTTACATGATTAAGAAGAAAAGTGTTACGTCCATGCTTTTATGATTGACAATATTTTTTTAAAATATGTATCACAGCAAGATGTTGAGAAAGATGTTGTGACATGTTGATCAGACATCTTTGCAGGTTTTTTTTTTACTTCTTGGAAGACTTATTTTATTGAGATATCTGAAGATTCTCTAAATATTCATCTATCATATCTGAGTGTCCACGAAGGTTTATTTAAGGAAACATTTGATTTGATTCTGTAAAAGATTGTGCAAACTGGATGATGAAACATTTAAGGAAACATTTGTTTTGATTCTGTAGAAAATTATGCAGGATGAATGTCAAAACATTTGATTTGATTCTGCAAAAGATTGTGCAGACTAGATGTCGAAACATTTAAGGAGACATCAAATTTAATTCTACAGAATGGATGTCAAAACATTTAAGGAGACATCAGATTTGATTATGTAAAATGGATGTCAAAACATTTAAGGAGACATCAGATTTAATTCTGCATAATGGGTGTCAAAACATTTAAGGAGACATCAAAATTGATTATGCAGAATGGATGTCAAAACATTTAACGAGACATCAGATTCGATTTGATTAAATATTATGTAGAACAAATGTCAAAACATTTAAGGAGACATCATATTTGAATTGATTTTATTTTATTTGATTTGGATCTGTTGTTTCTTAGCCTGAAACCCATGATGTTCTGGGGCTATTTAAAGGGTGATTCTAAACCTAAGAAAAGCAAGAAGTTGCGCTGGAAACTGTTATTGTTAGGGTTAGTTGTCGTTGTTATTTGTGAGTCATTCTAGTATCTCTTTGATGCTTGAATTGGACTGAGTTTATTGAGTTGTAATTGTGAATCACTCATGAGCTTTTAAGCAATAGTGTATTATGTTTCATTGGAAGTGTGTGTAAGACCCCAATTTTGGCCCTAAGATCCCTCATGGCCCATATCATATCATATCATGGCCTCAAGGATCACTGCATGCCCTAGCTTCCCTCCTTGTGGGTAGGTTGCCTTGTGAGTTTGATTCTTGATCACCAAGCATACTTTGCATTTGTATATCTTTGCCTTTCATATGTTTACTAACCAAAAAGTACAAAAATATTGTCAGTCTAACCTTGTTGATTGCAGATGAAGCATTTAGGTCAAAGACAGTCAACAGTCAGTCAAAGCAATGGAGGGTGGCCATTCTTGCAGAATTTGGGCACCATGATCAATAATCAAGAGTTTATGTGACTTGGGACATCATTTGAAGTCAAGTTCTCAAGGAATTAGGGTTTGGAATTCATCAGAAGTACTTCAGTCATCCAAAACCCTAGAAAAGTCAAACTTGGTCAACTGTGGATTTAATCAATGATTTGATGAATGGAATTGATTTGAAGGAGCTCATTCATGCTTGTACAAGCCTCATATGTCATGACAAACCTCATCATGGAAGAAAATCAAGTCAAATCAGAAATTTCCAGAAATAGAAAGTGGACCTGTAATTTCAACTGCCAAAAATGGAAACTTCTTGATCCTCAACTTACATCATGATACAAGCTTCAAATGAATTTTTGCCCAACATGAAAGTTGAAGATCTTGTTCTCCCATTTTCAAAAAGTCCAAGAACTCTCAAATCCCATGTGTGGTTGTCAAGATATGATCAAATCATTTTCCTAAATTTGTGAACTTCAGAAGGCCATATCTCTCAAACCATAAGGCCAAATTTGGTGGGGTTTTTTTCCTACAAACCACATTTTTCATCCTCTTTCCAAAAATATAAACTTCATTCATCAAAACCTTGCCATTCAAAATGGCATTTTTGGACCTATTTCACTTAAAAATCAAGTTTGACTCATAGTTGACTTTTTGATTCTTTGACTTTTTCTTAATTTGGCCAATTGGGAAATGTGTTAAATCATATTTGAAACTTGCTCAAAGCCCTAAATCATCATCATACCACCATTTTACTACCATTTTGGACCAAGGTACAAAGTTGGTATTTTTTGCAAATTGGAATCAAAAGAGTAAAACAAGTACAGCAATGCAAGAGCAGACCATAAACAGAAAATTGGCTGGTCATTTGCAGCTTGCACCAAGCCCAATTCGTGGCACATACACCTCCATTTTACACTTATGCAAGAATTGGCAAATTGTACAATTAGCTTCATTTGAGCAAGGCAATGTTAGTAAACCACAAGCAGATGCAAAACAGCAAAAAACCTGGTCTGTGTACAGCCTGTCCAAGCCCAAAACCGTGCAATGCTACACCCTCCATTTCCACATATGTGCAGCTTAGCAATTTTTGCAAATAGATTCATTAAGTTAAAACAAGTTTAGCATTTGATTAGTAGAGGTAAAACAGTCACATATAAGCATTTCTTCTGGCCATTTGAACCCTAGCCAGCTGCAGCCACAGACAAAAACCTTCATACTCTCTCATTCTCCATTTTTGCATTTGGCATTTTTCTGCATAAACCATCAAAAACCCTCGAATATCTTTGGTTCTCTCATCATCCAACCAACCTTTGGAAGCTTTTTGAGCCTTTGATTCACAGCTGGAACCCCATCCTCGAGCTCTGTTTTTCTTCAAACCCTTCCAATGGCAGATTGAGATTTGGACCTACTCAAGCTTTGCTGAGCTAAGAGGCTTCAAGCATCATCATTATAAACGTGGACTTGCATCTGTTCGAGCACAGCAACATTAAAAGGACCATTGCATCTCCATTTCTTCAAATAAAAGTAAAATTTCGACCAACTCTTTTCTTAAAATTATGCCATGCCATGTATAGTTCCTTCCTTGCTAAGCATTGTGCAACTTGAATCACATTATTTGGTTAACTATGCTGGTCTAAATCTGAGTTTTCATTTTTGTGTGCAAATACATTTTCTATCGATTTGTTTTGTCCAAGATGATTTAATGAAAATGGGAATCATATTTGTGTTGAGGGATGTTTGATGATGTTGTTGATATGCTTGCCATTAAATTCTGGGCATTTTGAAATTTGAGATGCATGATGATGAATGTATACATGCTGCTGATTGTTTAAACCTTCCCTGTCCAGAATTTCCATGAGTAATGTTTGTTTTGGTTGTTGGTTGATGTTGCTTGATGTTCATTATGCCATGCCATTGTGTGTTTTTGCTCGAAACTTGTTTGATGTTGATGAACCATGAAGTTGAATTGATGAATGTATGCTGTGTGTTATCAAACCCTAGAGGCATGATTTCTGCCCAGAAAATTCGAAGCTGATTGGCTGTTGTTGCTATTGTTACTGTTTCATTGGAGGCGGACCAATCAGGACATTTCCTGGTCGCCCCTTAAGCGCTGCCGTTTTGTTAAGTGGGGCGCCTAATTACACAAATGCCATCGTTGACCCCCTGTTGACCATTACTTCATGCTATCTTGTTCATACTTCATCCATTTATTCATCAAACTTTGGAAATTCATTTCTCTTTCAATTTTCATCCAAAAATCATGCAATTTTTTCCATCATGTTCATGAGAATGTCCTCTTTTTTATCATGATTTTTAATTAATTTTTCATTGGCTGGATTTTAAATGGTAATTGGTTTCTTGACATGTATGCTTAAATGATACCTTGTGCCATTTCATTTGTGAAATACTCATGTTGCATCCATTGCCCCTGAAATTTTTTGTGGTGAAACTAGACTCATTCACCTTCATTTCCATATAAAGTTTGTGCATTTATCATTTGTGGATTGAGAGTTATGATTTTCTGAAGTTATGTGTTACATTTGGTGCTATATGAATGATATGCATTTTCCCAATTTTTGTTCACATGCTTCCTTACATCCAAATGACCCCAAATTTTGCATGAATGATCTCTTACATGTCTAGTTTGTGTATGAATTTTCTGGGATTTAATCATGCTGTTTTCCATTTGATTGTGAATTTTCTTCCCTGCCTAGTCAAATGTTGACTTTTTGTGCTACACGTTGCCATTTCATTTGGGAAATCCTCATCCCATATTGTATGATCATGAAATTTCATATGTGATAACTAGACATCTCAAGCTTTGCATTGGTGTTAATCTCATTCATTTCTCTTCTGTTTTCAAATTGGTATGATTTTTTGAAGTTGACCCATGCTTGTTGACTTTCATTGTGCATGCTTGAACTTGGTTCGACTTCATGATTTTCATTGACTGCCTTCCTCTCATCCAAATGCATTGAAATTTGACATGCTTGCTATGCTATATGTTAGGATTGAATGTGATTTATTTCATGATTTTTGAAATTGTTTGGGTTGACTTTTGGATGAAGTCTTGTTGTTGACCTATTTGTGCTTTCTCTTGCCATGCTTTGCATTCTTTTGTGTATGAAATGACAATGATGCATGATTTGGTTGTGAATCCAATTGAGATAGCTTCTTAAATGTTTGAACATGAATTTGGTTGACTTTTCCTTGCTGTTTTGACTTTTTATTTCATCTTTGACCCTAGGCTAGTCCTAGTGGTCTTTTGAGCTTACAATTGAGTTAATGTTTCAGGTTAAGCACCAATGCCTCAAAGATCATTCAAATTTGATTGAGTTGGATTATATACATCATGTGCTAACCCTTGTTTTGTAGGTGTGACTCATATAGTTGAGTCTTGTGCTTTGCACATTGGTCCCTCTGTGGTTGACTGTTGTTTATCCATTTCTTTTGGTTTGAACTGTTGATTTGTTTACTAATAAGTTTGACTTTTTCAGGTACTTTAGTTGCTTAAGTTCTTTGAACTTGCTTGCTTTGCTATTTAGCATTTGCTTTGAGGTATAAACCTTTCTTCTTCATGTAGTCTGGAGACCCGGTCTGTTATTTGACCGGGCAAACTGTCTGAAGTCCTCCTTAAGAGGCAATGCCTGTGTTTGTTTAAAATTGTCCCAAGCAGGAAAAGTCCTCATTTGAGGCAATTGGTGGAAGGTAGGGATAAGCAATCTATCCCCCACTATTCAGTGTGTCCTCTCTTTGCTCCCATTACATGGTTGAAGCATTGAGATAAAAACCCAAGATCTAATCGAGTCAATAATGGGGAAAGAGTTCCATCTTTCTGAACTCCCCCACTTTCTATTATTTGATGCTCTCTCTGATCTGAGATAGAAGCAATGAGGCACACCCCTCATCTCCTATTCATCTGCTTCACCTTAGCCTCTCAATGGCAAGGTTAAGAGCGACATTCACCCATTACAGTGGACTTTCATAGTCAAACCCTCTTGTGTGAACCCCCTTGTTTGGCTATAGAGTGTGCTGTTTGATATTGATTGATTGATTGATTGCTTCATATACACATGTTTGCTCTCATGCTTTGTGCACTCATCATCATCAATTGCCATCAATGCATAATCATCTCATTTGTCCTTGTGACATTATCATTGTTGTTTACCCATTGAGGACAATTGTAAGACCATCCATTGGCCATTGCTCCTATGATATGGAAGTGAGTTGTAAGACCATCACCTTGGCCACTCATCTTATCTTTGCTTAATGCATTTGATTGTATGTGAGGTTGCAATTGTAAGTCCCTGTAAGTTGGCATTTGCTGTCCTATGATCACATGTTGCTTTGTTTGTTTGTATGTGAGGATACAACTGTAAGTCCCTGTAAGTTGGCATTTGTATTCCTAGGACCATACTGTGGAAGTTAGAGTAAGCCCAGACAGATTGGCATCTGACATCCATGTTTTGCTTTCTTTGTTTATGTGAGGATGCAACTGTAAGTCCCTGTAAGTTGGCATTTGCTTTTCCTATGATCATATGTTGGATATTGGTATAAGTCCAGACAGATTGGCATCCGGTATCCAAGTTTCGTTTTGTTTTAGGAGATTAGTGTAAGACCATTGAGTGGCTTCTGATATCCATTTCTGTTTTAGGAGACTGGTGTAAATCCATCTATTGGTATCCGGTATCCGCCTTTTATTTCTTTGTTTGAGGAGATTAGTGTAAGACCATTGAGTGGCCTCTGACATCCATTTTGTTTTAGGAGATTGGTATAAGCCCAGTGATTGGCATCCGATATCCGCCTTTCTTGCTTGTTTATTCGCTATTATCCATTGCCATTCCAAAGGACACACTTGAATCATCTTCTATATGATTTCAAGAAGTGAACCTTCTAAGAAGTTTTACAATCCATCCTTATTCATTCATCATTCATTACGTCCTAGACTTTTCACACTCGTGACTTTCAAACTTGACATAGATATTGTGCAAACATCTTCATGATTTTCTAACTAAAAACCTGGACTCCAAGTCCTTGACTTTTTTTTCAAACTCATTTTTATAATACTTCTTTTGAATCAATCTTAATCATATTTTGACTCCATTTTTCATAATCACAATCAATTAACTTCACTCATTCACTTGTTTTGGCTTTGTCCATTAATCTTTTCACATTAGCCATAGGTTTCAATTATCAGTGTGGTTGATGTAAATCTTGCCTATCCTTAGTGAGTCGACAGTAAGACTTCCGTGCTGAAAACAGGGCTAACCCCTCTAGTACGTCGAAGCTATCCTCGCATGGTGGATGTTGTTTTTGGTCGAGTGTTCTCCCATTGATAATGAAAAGCCTCAGTGCTTGTGTTTAAAACTGAATCCACCAACTTTTGGAAATCTTTTAGCCGAACTACGGCGTTTTGATCCTTACCTTTGATGGAAGGTACGTAGGCAGCGGGTTCATCCGTTCAAACCCAATAACACAAAAATAACTAACTTGTATACTCTTTTCTCATCATCCCAATCATGTTTGCACAATCTTTATGTCATAACAAATAACAATTTAATACAACAAGTGTGAAAAGGGCTCCCTAGGAGTACCTAGGACGTAGTGGGTGCCTAACACCTTCCCATTGCGTAATTTACCCCTTACCCAGACTCTCTGATCTTTTTATTAGTTTTCTACGTGTAAAACTTCTTAGGCTTTTGTTCGCTTTTTAGCCAGTCCTTTGGATAAATAAAAGTGCGGTGGCGACTCGAAAATTTCAATGTATCTCCTTGCTTATGGTTTAATCGATAGATCATATAGCGACGAATACACCGCTACAGAAAAGTGGCGACTCCACTGGGGAACGTCACCAGAATCCTTGGTGGTATTGCCTACTTTTCACCCTTGTTGTGCTATATTATTATTTGTTATATGACATATTTTTGTACAATTTGGGATAACTGTATTGATTGTAATGTGTGAATTGCTTGATATACATTTGCTGTTTGCTTGGTGATCTGTGAGATGAGTTCTGTACCCGAACTCGAGTGCACTCTAGGATAGGAGAATGGCATAGTCTTGTTGACTGGTGTGGAGTATTCCTTAGCCAGTTGACTTGCGAGTCCATTCACTTGGTGGAGGTCATGTTGAACTAATAATGTCACACAAGTTATTTGTGGATAGGCATTATTCTTTCAATCATGTTCCGCAGAAGCCAAGGACCTTAGCTTACCAAACCCATCTTGGCCTATTTTTAGGACCGTAGTGCGGAGGTCGTTCAGATGTCAGTTCTGATACGATTGTTACGCGATACTACACTCATAAGAGTTTCTCTTGAGAATATTCTTGGAATACGAGTATTCGTTCCTCCGATAATATTCGAAAGATGGAATGATGATTATGGGAACCTCTGATAGAACATGTCTGGCAGGTTTAAACCCTAGTACACTCCCTTTGGGTGGTTCTTAACCGAGACTCCATGCTCGTGACTCTCAACAAACCCGTGATTCGTGGTTGAGTCGTTCAAACATTGTTAATATCAATGGATCCCGGATCAGGTGTAAAACCTAAAATCCACCAAAGCGGCTGGTTGATATTAAGAATGTCTGAACCGGTTCATGTACCGTTAATATCAATGGAACTTGGGTGTCGATAAGGTGAAAACCTAAATCCACCAAAATGGATGATTGATATTAGGGATACATAGAGCTTTCCCACGACCTTTGTTTGGTGTGTCTTGCTTGATCCTTGAGTGTGATTGTTGCATTCATGCATTCACGCATTCATCCGCATCCATATCATCTGATAAAAAAGAAATTTTCAAGGAACTCAAAGGAGTTTATTTGCAAAAATTTTCAAAACATGAAAAAACCGGGAAAATTTTTTCACCTGATATATCTGATGAGATATTCTCATGTATGATCAAAATGCTTAAAATTTCAAAGTTTGCAAATAAAACCCTCGGGTTCCTTTGATAAAAAAACAAGCATATGCATAAACACTTCATGTATCATTTGCATAAACAGATGTTTCGTTCCGGTCTCCCGTCCAGTGGTCTGACCCTGCGATCTTCATTTATTTTGAAGACGCACTTTGCCGGTACTATACCAGAGCCAACTCTGCCAGATTGATGGATCATCCTGAGCAAGAGAGCTGTGAATTCAGAGAGGAATTTGCCAGACCAAGTGCTTTTAATGGATTTATTCCTGTTGATGGATTTATTCCTGTTGATGGATTTATTCCTGTTGATGGATTTATTCCTGGTTAACCAATCCCGGGCTGGCAATTGGCTACTGTTCTGGGGCACTTAATGAGCAAGGTTTGTTCGCGAGTGGAGGATTCATCCATGCCGATCAACCTGAAGAAGAGGCTGCTGCTATCTTGGAAGAGGATGCAGAGGACCTGAACAATTTCATCATTCCTGGTGGTGTCTGCCACAATTGGGTCGCTGTGGATGTTCCTACGGTCATTCATAAGTCAGCGTGATTTGTTCATTTTGTTTAAAACCCTTCTCCCATGCCAAAAGGAGAAGTGATGACATTGTTGGCAGCATTTTAATACAATGATGTTTTCATTCAATTAATGCATTGCTTAAACATTTGTTTTTCCATTTGTTTTCACTTTTTGCTTTTTGCATGAAATCAGTGATCACAAAAAACCATGAAAAAAAACAAAAACAGCTTTTTCATCTGCATAAATGATTTGCTTGTTTAAAATTCAAAAGCTTTTCATTATCCAGAATCATTATGCAGGGATTTCTAAACCCATTGAACATAATGATCCAACGCCATCTCCCAATCTTGAAGTCCTTGTATCTGAGGCAGAGGAAGATGATGTTAAAGGGGATTCCTGACGAGATTACCCGTCTTCTTGAGCACAAAAGGCTCATTCAGCTGTATCACAAGAATCAGCAGACCAGTCAAACTGGGGCATCAAAGAAAAAAAAAAAAAAAAAAAAAAAAAAAAAAGAGGGTGAAAAAGATGAAAAATCAAAAATCAGCAAAAAAAATTTTCAAGATTTCCTCAAAAAGAAAAAAGAAAAAATTATACCCTCAAGTCCCTAGTTGACTGATGCTGAATGGATTCAGAGTCGTTATGACCAATTGAATTTGATTGAAGAGAAGAGATTGACTGCCATGTGTCATGGTCAGTTATATCAGCAGAGAATGAAGAAAGCATTCGATAAGAAGGTCAAGCCTCGCGTGTTCCGAGAAGGTGACCTTGTGCTCAAGAAAGTTGTCTTTCGCGCCCGATTCCAGGGGCAAGTGGACTCCAAACTACGAGGGTCCATATGTTGTTAAGAGAGCCTTTTCAGGCGGAGCTTTGATGCTTACAACAATGGATGGGGAGGATTTCACTCGTCCTGTGAATTCAGATGCAGTTAAGAGATACTTTGCCTAAAAAAAAGGTATATGCAAATGAAAAAAATAATAATGAAAAACAGAATAGCTCGCTAAGTTGAAAACCCGAAAGGGCGACTTAGGCAAAAATGAGCGTCTCGGTGGAAAACCCGCAAGGGTAATCCAGGCAAAAATTAGAGACTTGAAAAAAGAATATATTTGCATCCCGCTAGATTGAGTACCTCACTCTGGGGCAATCTAGGCAAAAATAAGGGATTTGGCAAGTAATTGCATCCTGACAAGACTTTCTGGTTCATCAGTCGTCATTTCGTCAGAGGATTCTCGACTCGTCGTCAACCGAAGCTTCGGATACATCGAGATTCAAATTGGTAGAGAAAGGATCATTATGCTCAATGTAGCCCTCTTCCGATATATATCACTGATTTCAAATTTGTACAGATCTATGGAGTCTTGCCATTTGCGGACTACCATTCTATCAAATCAATTTGAGCTTTTTATCCAATTTATTTGCACTCTTATTTGTTTCAATTCAACAAATGTTTTGCATGTTTTAAATTGATAAAATGTCATTGTTTTAAAACAAATCAAATTTTTCAAAATTTTTGTTTTAAACAAAGTGAACATTCACAAGATTGAAAGGATACTCAAGAATATCTCAGTGCTCTCCCGAGGGTGGCATGATTCCCAACAGGTAAAACATTTGTTCATATTCCTGGTTTGGTTGTATCTTCTTTCTCCAGATCTTTGTTGGGGCTGTTCCTCAAACAGAGTTGTTGTTGGGGCTGTTCCCCAGTACAGTCGCAAGTGATTTGTTGTTGAAGACTTCGTTTTTCTCCAGCAGCAGTTGTCCCTAGCATGGATGTTTTCTTGAGAAGTTTCGGCGGTTGATGGTTTGTCATCTTGGTGCCCCGTCACTTTCTCCAGTGGGTCGTATGCCCCAGACTTTATTTGTCTCCTCAGCAGTCATGGGTATAACTGATTGATTGATACTCCCCTCGGAGTCGCGAGTAAAGCTGTTATTAATATCCCCACCAGGGTTGCAAGTGGAGTTGTTACCGCTTTTCCCCATGCAGTGTTGCCAGCGGAACTGTCTGTTTCCTCAGCACGATCGTTTTCTCTTTGAAGATTCGGTAAGTCAGTGGTTTGATACCCAGTACGTTACCTTTTCCCCGGCGAAGTCGTCTGTGGAATTGTTGCTCTCTCTCCATCAGAGTTATTCTCTTCGGCAGAGCAGGATTTATTTTCCTACTCGATGTTTGTTTGGGTTGATATCCCCGTATTTCAATCATCTTTTCCTCAGCTTAGTCTGCAGATTGTTTGTTGTGGCAGTTTTGCCTGTTGAATACTCCTTCAACCCCCGATATGGTCGGATGATGGCTCTAGCCTCCAGTGAACGGATTTGGTTTCCTGACTGTTTGTGATCCCCAGTAGAGTGGCTTATATTGCAGAATCTACTTGTTGTGATCAGTTTGCTGTGTATTCTCCCCAAGTGGAGTGGTTCGTTGCAGAATCTGCTTGTTTGATCTGTCCTCCCTCAGTGGTTTGTTCCCAAGAGAGTAGCCGACAGTTTTCCCCAGTAGAGTTGCTTATGCAGTTAGATTCTATTTGGATGATATCGTTCTCCCTCAGTGGGTTGTTCCCCAGTGGAGTTATGTGGATTTGCTTCTACAGCAGTTCGTGTAATGCACCTTTTGTTTCTCAGTTGACACTGGGATCCCCTGCAGATATCTTGGGTTTTCTCTTGTTCCCCTACAGATTTGTCTTGGTGGCTGTTTCGCCCGTTGTGACTTTCTGTACCCTGATTGGGTTGTTTCCTGATATCTCTGATCCTCTGCTTCTTCAGCAGTACCTGCAGATCTTTGCTTTATAGCATGTAGATCTCCGCAGATTGACTCTCCAGTTGGTTTTTCCCCTGGAAGTATAATACCGGACGTTTGGTTCCTGAACCTGTTTGTGTTAGAATTGTCTGTTTTGTCAGCATTCATCAAACATCAATCACGCATATTCATGCATATTCATAAACATTCAGATATTCATGTTGCATTTCTCGCCATATATCTTTTGTTTGTCGTGTCTCCTGCTATTGGTGATATAGATCTCTTTACAGATCTCCCCAAGCAGATGTTGGGTGTTAAATCTCTCCATATAGAGTCAGCCCATAAGCAGAAAATGTCTGTCTTTTCTTCTGCAGTTCCCCACTGAGATATATCCTCGTGGATGACGGTTTCTTCCGTTTCCTCCCAACACATATATTGGGATGGATTTTCCTATTTGAGTTACATCCTCATTAGGGCGTGTCTTTATTCAGTCTGTCTTTTCGGATCATTCCCGAATCGGCTATTTGTCGAATGTCTTGTACTTCCCAGTGGGTTGTTCCCCAGCGGAATGTTTTTGGGCCTCTACCCTCATAATCGGTAGTTATAAGTCCTACTTTTCCTGGCTTTCTTAACAGAATTTGGGGTTATACACCTTTTATTCTCCAGCCAGAGTTTTTGGTCTTCTACCTCTTACCCGGTAGTTGTAAATCCTATTTTCCTGCTCTTCAGCAGTTTGTGGTTTGTTATAAACCCTATTTTGGTTTCCCGTACGGATTTGTGATTTGTTCTATCCCCACGCGGAGTTTTTGGTCTTCTACCCCGTATTCGGTAGATGTAAACCCTAATTTTGTGGTTATCTTCATCTAGTCTTTGATGTTGATTTTCCTTCGCTTGTATAAGTTGCTCAGATCAGCACTTATATCCCTAGCAAGTCTTTTGTGGATAATTGCCGTATGCTAGCAATTTTATCCCCAGTGGGTCTTTTCACCGTTTGCTAGTGATTTGTTCCCCGGATCATTGGTTATATACTAATGCATCCCCAGCTAGTCCCTGTAGATAATTGCCGGATGCTTGCAAATTATCCTCAGCAGATCGCCTTTCATTTACCCTTTTGTTGGTAATGTCTGTTGCTCCTTCTGATTGGTTATCATTATATACCTAGTCTGGTATCCCGATGCCTTTCTTTTCGGATTTTATCCTATAAACAACCTACAACCCGGTTCAGGATAATCTTCCTCTCGAGTATATTATTCACGGTCTGCCGGTAATGAATAATATGTCTCATGCGCTCTTTAGTTGGAATCCTTTGTTGATTTTCCCCAACTGAGCAAGATTCGTATTCTTTGTAGAATCGAATATCCATCCTTTAACCAGTTTGTGTTTTGGATGATGAGTGTTTTGGAACACACACCAACTCACGTTTTTGTCCATCCTTTAAACAAGTCTGCTGTTCTAGCTTTCTTTCGGATGATGAGTGTTTTGGAACACACACCAATTCACGCTTTTTTTGTCCATCCTTTAAACAAGTCTGCTGTTCTAGCTTTCTTTCGGATGATGAGTGTTTTGGAACACAAACCAATTCACGATTTCGGATCTTATCCTATAAACAACCCAGTAACCGGTTCAGGATAATTTTCCTTTCGAGTATATTATTCACGGTCTGCCGGTAATGAATAATATGTCTCATGCGCTCTTTAGTTGGAATCCTTTGTTGATTTTCCCCAACTGAGCAAGATTCGTATTCTTTGTAGAATCGAATAGCCATCCTTTAACCAGTTTGTGTTTTGGATGATGAGTGTTTTGGAAGTGAAAACCAATTCACGTTTTCGGTAGATCACCTATTATATACCCAGTAACCGGTATCCCTGGTGTTTCTTACCATGCGAGTTTATTATCTACGTTCTGACGGTAATAGATAATATATCTCATGCGAGTATTCTTATCCACGGTCTGCCGGTAATGGATATTATATCTCATGCACTCTTTGGGTTTGTGTCCCCAGTTGAGTAAGATTCGTTTTCCCGTTGTGGGTTCGAATGCCCATCCTGTAAGTCGATTTGCTTTTTCAAGCCCTCCTTTCGGATGATGAGTGTTTTGGAAGTGAAAACCAATTCACGTTTTCGGTAGATCACCTATTATATACCCAGTAACCGGTATCCCTGGTGTTTCTTACCATGCGAGTTTATTATCTACGTTCTGACGGTAATAGATAATATATCTCATGCGGGTATCTTATCCACGGTCTGCCGGTAATGGATATTATATCTCATGCACTCTTTGGGTTTGTGTCCCCAGTTGAGTAAGATTCGTATTCCTTGTGGAATCGAATGTCCATCCTTTTAACAAGTCTGCTGTTCTAGCTTTCTTCAGGATGATGAGTGTTTTGGAAGTGAAAACCAATTCACGTCTTCAGATTTTATCCTATAAACAACCCAGTAACCAGTTCAGGATAATTTTCCTTTCGAGTATATTATTCACGGTCTGCCGGTAATGAATAATATGTCTCATTTGAGTATTCTATCCACGTTCTGACGGTAATGGATATTATATCTCGTGCGCTCTTGAGTCAATCTTTTGATTGTTTTCCCCTCAGAGTAAGATTCATTTTCCTTGTGGAATTGAATGTCCATCCTATAAACAAGTCTGCTTTTCTAGCTCTCTTCAGGATGATGAGTGTTTTGGAAGTGAAATCCAATTCACGCTTTTGTCGGTCACCTATTATATACCCAGTAACCGGTATCCTTGGTGTTCCCTCCTTTCTGCTCCCTATTATGACCTCGGTCCCCCTGTGGAGTCAGATTTTCCTGAGTTTGTTACCCTTATACCGGTAACATCTCATTTGTTTGGTGCTTCCTCAGTGAAGTTTTCCTGTTGCTTATGTCTCTCCAATGGATTTATTTTCCTTTGGAATTCTTTTCCCCAGTGTGAGTTCTTCACTCCCCAGTGAGGTCTCCAGTCTGTTTTCTGTTATTTCTTAATCAGAGTCGTGTCTTGTTCACGTTATGTCAGTTTTGTTTTTCCCCAGTTTAGAGTCGTGTCTTGTTCACACATTTCTTTTTCTTTTATTATCCCCAACTAGAGTCTTGTTAGAGTCTCTGTTCCTGGTGAGCGTATTACTCCGATGGATCGTCTTTTCTTCTGTGTGAATCATATTCCCCACAGAATTTGTGTCTTTTGCATGCATACATCTGCATCATGAGGTCTCTTAGGGACCAAAATTTGTCTCATTATTGTTATTTAAGCCCATTCTACCGCGTCGAGATGAAGATTTCTAAACTTCACTTCTCCGGCTAGAATGACCTTAAATAGGGGCATCTGTAAGACCCCAATTTTGGCCCTAAGATCCCTCATGGCCCATATCATATCATATCATGGCCTCAAGGATCACTGCATGCCCTAGCTTCCCTCCTTGTGGGTAGGTTGCCTTGTGAGTTTGATTCTTGATCACCAAGCATACTTTGCATTTGTATATCTTTGCCTTTCATATGTTTACTAACCAAAAAGTACAAAAATATTGTCAGTCTAACCTTGTTGATTGCAGATGAAGCATTTAGGTCAAAGACAGTCAACAGTCAGTCAAAGCAATGGAGGGTGGCCATTCTTGCAGAATTTGGGCACCATGATCAATAATCAAGAGTTCATGTGACTTGGGACATCATTTGAAGTCAAGTTCTCAAGGAATTAGGGTTTGGAATTCATCAGAAGTACTTCAGTCATCCAAACCCTAGAAAAGTCAAACTTGGTCAACTGTGGATTTAATCAATGATTTGATGAATGGAATTGATTTGAAGGAGCTCATTCATGCTTGTACAAGCCTCATATGTCATGACAAACCTCATCATGGAAGAAAATCAAGTCAAATCAGAAATTTCCAGAAATAGAAAGTGGACCTGTAATTTCAACTGCCAAAAATGGAAACTTCTTGATCCTCAACTTACATCATGATACAAGCTTCAAATGAATTTTTGCCCAACATGAAAGTTGAAGATCTTGTTCTCCCATTTTCAAAAAGTCCAAGAACTCTCAAATCCCATGTGTGGTTGTCAAGATATGATCAAATCATTTTCACAAATTTGTGAACTTCAGAAGGCCATATCTCTCAAACCATAAGGCCAAATTGGTGGGGTTTTTTCCTACAAACCACATTTTTCATCCTCTTTCCAAAAATATAAACTTCATTCATCAAAACCTTGCCATTCAAAATGGCATTTTTGACCTATTTCACTTAAAAATCAAGTTTGACTCATAGTTGACTTTTTGATTCTTTGACTTTTTCTTAATTTGGCCAATTGGGAAATGTGTTAAATCATATTTGAAACTTGCTCAAAGCCCTAAATCATCATCATACCACCATTTTACTACCATTTTGGACCAAGGTACAAAGTTGGTATTTTTTGCAAATTGGAATCAAAAGAGTAAAACAAGTACAGCAATGCAAGAGCAGACCATAAACAGAAAATTGGCTGGTCATTTGCAGCTTGCACCAAGCCCAATTCGTGGCACATACACCTCCATTTTACACTTATGCAAGAATTGGCAAATTGTACAATTAGCTTCATTTGAGCAAGGCAATGTTAGTAAACCACAAGCAGATGCAAAACAGCAAAAAACCTGGTCTGTGTACAGCCTGTCCAAGCCCAAACCGTGCAATGCTACACCCTCCATTTCCACATATGTGCAGCTTAGCAATTTTTGCAAATAGATTCATTAAGTTAAAACAAGTTTAGCATTTGATTAGTAGAGGTAAAACAGTCACATATAAGCATTTCTTCTAGCCATTTGAACCCTAGCCAGCTGCAGCCACAGACAAAAACCTTCATACTCTCTCATTCTCCATTTTTGCATTTGGCATTTTTCTGCATAAACCATCAAAAACCCTCGAATATCTTTGGTTCTCTCATCATCCAACCAACCTTTGGAAGCTTTTTGAGCCTTTGATTCACAGCTGGAACCCCATCCTCGAGCTCTGTTTTTCTTCAAACCCTTCCAATGGCAGATTGAGATTTGGACCTACTCAAGCTTTGCTGAGCTAAGAGGCTTCAAGCATCATCATTATAAACGTGGACTTGCATCTGTTCGAGCACAGCAACATTAAAAGGACCACTGCATCTCCATTTCTTCAAATAAAAGTAAAATTTCGACCAACTCTTTTCTTAAAATTATGCCATGCCATGTATAGTTCCTTCCTTGCTAAGCATTGTGCAACTTGAATCACATTATTTGGTTAACTATGCTGGTCTAAATCTGAGTTTTCATTTTTGTGTGCAAATACATTTTCTATCGATTTGTTTTGTCCAAGATGATTTAATGAAAATGGGAATCATATTTGTGTTGAGGGATGTTTGATGATGTTGTTGATATGCTTGCCATTAAATTCTGGGCATTTTGAAATTTGAGATGCATGATGATGAATGTATACATGCTGCTGATTGTTTAAACCTTCCCTGTCCAGAATTTCCATGAGTAATGTTTGTTTGGTTGTTGGTTGATGTTGCTTGATGTTCATTATGCCATGCCATTGTGTGTTTTTGCTCGAAACTTGTTTGATGTTGATGAACCATGAAGTTGAATTGATGAATGTATGCTGTGTGTTATCAAACCCTAGAGGCATGATTTCTGCCCAGAAAATTCGAAGCTGATTGGCTGTTGTTGCTATTGTTACTGTTTCATTGGAGGCGGACCAATCAGGACATTTCCTGGTCGCCCCTTAAGCGCTGCCGTTTTGTTAAGTGGGGCGCCTAATTACACAAATGCCATCGTTGACCCCCTGTTGACCATTACTTCATGCTATCTTGTTCATACTTCATCCATTTATTCATCAAACTTTGGAAATTCATTTCTCTTTCAATTTTCATCCAAAAATCATGCAATTTTTTCTATCATGTTCATGAGAATGTCCTCTTTTTTATCATGATTTTTAATTAATTTTTCATTGGCTGGATTTTTAATGGTAATTGGTTTCTTGACATGTATGCTTAAATGATACCTTGTGCCATTTCATTTGTGAAATACTCATGTTGCATCCATTGCCCCTGAAATGTTTTGTGGTGAAACTAGACTCATTCACCTTCATTTCCATATAAAGTTTGTGCATTTATCATTTGTGGATTGAGAGTTATGATTTTCTGAAGTTATGTGTTACATTTGGTGCTATATGAATGATATGCATTTTCCCAATTTTTGTTCACATGCTTCCTTACATCCAAATGACCCCAAATTTTGCATGAATGATCTCTTACATGTCTAGTTTGTGTATGAATTTTCTGGGATTTAATCATGCTGTTTTCCATTTGATTGTGAATTTTCTTCCCTGCCTAGTCAAATGTTGACGTTTTGTGCTACACGTTGCCATTTCATTTGGGAAATCCTCATCCCATATTGTATGATCATGAAATTTCATATGTGATAACTAGACATCTCAAGCTTTGCATTGGTGTTAATCTCATTCATTTCTCTTCTGTTTTCAAATTGGTATGATTTTTTGAAGTTGACCCATGCTTGTTGACTTTCATTGTGCATGCTTGAACTTGGTTCGACTTCATGATTTTCATTGACTGCCTTCCTCTCATCCAAATGCATTGAAATTTGACATGCTTGCTATGCTATATGTTAGGATTGAATGTGATTTATTTCATGATTTTTGAAATTGTTTGGGTTGACTTTTGGATGAAGTCTTGCTGTTGACCTATTTGTGCTTTCTCTTGCCATGCTTTGCATTCTTTTGTGTATGAAATGACAATGATGCATGATTTGGTTGTGAATCCAATTGAGATAGCTTCTTAAATGTTTGAACATGAATTTGGTTGACTTTTCCTTGCTGTTTTGACTTTTTATTTCATCTTTGACCCTAGGCTAGTCCTAGTGGTCTTTTGAGCTTACAATTGAGTTAATGTTTCAGGTTAAGCACCAATGCCTCAAAGATCATTCAAATTTGATTGAGTTGGATTATATACATCATGTGCTAACCTTGTTTTGTAGGTGTGACTCATATAGTTGAGTCTTGTGCTTTGCACATTGGTCCCTCTGTGGTTGACTGTTGTTTATCCATTTCTTTTGGTTTGAACTGTTGATTTGTTTACTAATAAGTTTGACTTTTTCAGGTACTTTAGTTGCTTAAGTTCTTTGAACTTGCTTGCTTTGCTATTTAGCATTTGCTTTGAGGTATAAACCTTTCTTCTTCATGTAGTCTGGAGACCCGGTCTGTTATTTGACCGGGCAAACTGTCTGAAGTCCTCCTTAAGAGGCAATGCCTGTGTTTGTTTTAAATTGTCCCAAGCAGGAAAAGTCCTCATTTGAGGCAATTGGTGGAAGGTAGGGATAAGCAATCTATCCCCCACTATTCAGTGTGTCCTCTCTTTGCTCCCATTACATGGTTGAAGCATTGAGATAAAAACCCAAGATCTAATCGAGTCAATAATGGGGAAAGAGTTCCATCTTTCTGAACTCCCCCACTTTCTATTATTTGATGCTCTCTCTGATCTGAGATAGAAGCAATGAGGCACACCCCTCATCTCCTATTCATCTGCTTCACCTTAGCCTCTCAATGGCAAGGTTAAGAGCGACATTCACCCATTACAGTGGACTTTCATAGTCAAACCCTCTTGTGTGAACCCCCTTGTTTGGCTATAGAGTGTGCTGTTTGATATTGATTGATTGATTGATTGCTTCATATACACATGTTTGCTCTCATGCTTTGTGCACTCATCATCATCAATTGCCATCAATGCATAATCATCTCATTTGTCCTTGTGACATTATCATTGTTGTTTACCCATTGAGGACAATTGTAAGACCATCCATTGGCCATTGCTCCTATGATATGGAAGTGAGTTGTAAGACCATCACCTTGGCCACTCATCTTATCTTTGCTTAATGCATTTGATTGTATGTGAGGTTGCAATTGTAAGTCCCTGTAAGTTGGCATTTGCTGTCCTATGATCACATGTTGCTTTGTTTGTTTGTATGTGAGGATACAACTGTAAGTCCCTGTAAGTTGGCATTTGTATTCCTAGGACCATACTGTGGAAGTTAGAGTAAGCCCAGACAGATTGGCATCTGACATCCATGTTTTGCTTTCTTTGTTTATGTGAGGATGCAACTGTAAGTCCCTGTAAGTTGGCATTTGCTTTTCCTATGATCATATGTTGGATATTGGTATAAGTCCAGACAGATTGGCATCCGGTATCCAAGTTTCGTTTTGTTTTAGGAGATTAGTGTAAGACCATTGAGTGGCTTCTGATATCCATTTCTGTTTTAGGAGACTGGTGTAAATCCATCTATTGGTATCCGGTATCCGCCTTTTATTTCTTTGTTTGAGGAGATTAGTGTAAGACCATTGAGTGGCCTCTGACATCCATTTTGTTTTAGGAGATTGGTATAAGCCCAGTGATTGGCATCCGATATCCGCCTTTCTTGCTTGTTTATTCGCTATTATCCATTGCCATTCCAAAGGACACACTTGAATCATCTTCTATATGATTTCAAGAAGTGAACCTTCTAAGAAGTTTTACAATCCATCCTTATTCATTCATCATTCATTACGTCCTAGACTTTTCACACTCGTGACTTTCAAACTTGACATAGATATTGTGCAAACATCTTCATGATTTTCTAACTAAAAACCTGGACTCCAAGTCCTTGACTTTTTTTTCAAACTCATTTTTATAATACTTCTTTTGAATCAATCTTAATCATATTTTGACTCCATTTTTCATAATCACAATCAATTAACTTCACTCATTCACTTGTTTTGGCTTTGTCCATTAATCTTTTCACATTAGCCATAGGTTTCAATTATCAGTGTGGTTGATGTAAATCTTGCCTATCCTTAGTGAGTCGACAGTAAGACTTCCGTGCTGAAAACAGGGCTAACCCCTCTAGTACGTCGAAGCTATCCTCGCATGGTGGATGTTGTTTTTGGTCGAGTGTTCTCCCATTGATAATGAAAAGCCTCAGTGCTTGTGTTTAAAACTGAATCCACCAACTTTTGGAAATCTTTTAGCCGAACTACGGCGTTTTGATCCTTACCTTTGATGGAAGGTACGTAGGCAGCGGGTTCATCCGTTCAAACCCAATAACACAAAAATAACTAACTTGTATACTCTTTTCTCATCATCCCAATCATGTTTGCACAATCTTTATGTCATAACAAATAACAATTTAATACAACAAGTGTGAAAAGGGCTCCCTAGGAGTACCTAGGACGTAGTGGGTGCCTAACACCTTCCCATTGCGTAATTTACCCCTTACCCAGACTCTCTGATCTTTTTATTAGTTTTCTACGTGTAAAACTTCTTAGGCTTTTGTTCGCTTTTTAGCCAGTCCTTTGGATAAATAAAAGTGCGGTGGCGACTCGAAATTTCATTGTATCTCTTGCTTATGATTTAATCGATAGATCATATAGCGACGAATACACCGTCACAGTGTGTCTTTTGTTCTTTGATCGTTTTCAGTTGTTATCACCGTTGTGTGATTGAAGGGAAGTGAGATGGGTCTCATATCTAGGAAAGTCTTAGATAGAAATTCCAAGGGTAGTGATTAGGTGAGAAACTTGTAAAACTAGAGGTTGCTTAGAAATTCAAACTAATACTATTATAGTGGGTTTCCTTCCTGGCTTGGATGCCCAAGATGTAGGTGACATTGCACCAAACTGGGTTAATAATTAACCTGTCTTATTTATTTTTACACTGTAATTGTTTCTGGTGTAAAATGTCCTGAACCTGATGTCGTGACATTGTGTACGACATTTGTTATCTACTTACTATTATTATTGTGTGAAGTCCTGATATTAGTGTCGCGACATCGCATACGATATCTGATATCTGTGTACCAGAATTTCAATTGGCATCAGAATAGGCACCCTATTCTGTTTTGGGTGAGTTCCGGGGAGATGCTTTCTGGTACCATGGAAGGAGGATTTGTTAACAGACCACCCATCTTAGATGTCACCAACTATGACTATTGGAAGACATGTATGGTGGCTTTCTTAAAATATATGGATAGCAAGACTTGGAAATATGTCATCAAGGGTTGGGAACATCGTGTTGTATAGGACAAAGATAGGAAGACTACTACTGACTTGAAGCCTGAAGAGGACTGGTCTAAGGAAGAAGATGAACTGACTCTTGGAAACTCCAAAGCTTTGAATGCTCTATTCAATGGAGTTGACAAAAACATATTCAAGTTAATAAACAATTGTACTATGGCCAAAGATGCATGTGAAATTCTCAAAACCACCCATGAAGGCACATCTAAAGTGAAGATGTCTAGACTTCAGTTTCTCACTACCAAATTTGAGAATCTAAAGATGAAAGATGATGAGAGTATTCATGATTTTCACATGAATGTTCTTGAAATAGAAATTCATCTAGTGCCTTGGGAGAGAAGATGTCAGAAGAAAAGATGGTTAGAAAAATTCTCAAGTCCCTACCTAAGAAATTTGACATGAAGGTCACAACCATTGAAGAAGCCCAAGACATTAGCAACATGAGAGTAGATTAACTTGTTGGGTCACTCCAAGCTTATGAATTGGGTATTAGTGACATATCTTAAAAGAAGAAGAATAACATAGCTTCTGTATCCAACATTGAAGATAAAGAGGATCAATGTGACTTGGAGATTAGTGAAGGAATTTATAATGCCATTGTGCTTCTTGGGAGACAATTCAATAAGGTGTTGAAGAAAATGGATAGGAAGTCAATACCTGATGTCACACTACAACAAACAAGACCTTAGACAGCGCTTTTTTTAGCCTTAGACAGCGCTTTAAAGCGCTGTCTAAACCTCCGCTGCTAAAGGTTTAGACAGCGCTTTTTTAAATCTTAAAAGCGCTGTCTAAGCCCCCCCCCCTTAGACAGCGCTTTGGCCAAAAGCGCTTTATAAGACCCTCTTATTTTAAAATTTTTAGGTATACCTTAGACAGCGCTTTTGAAAAGCGCTGTCTAAGCCCCACCCCCTTAGACAGCGCTTTGGCCAAAAGCGCTTTCTAAGACCCTCCTATTTTAATTTTTTTAGGTATACCTTAGACAACGCTTTTCAAAAAGCGCTGTCTAAGCCCCCCCCTTAGACAGCGCTTTTGCCTAAAGCGCTTTCTAATCCCCCCCTTAGACAGCGCTTTTTACAAAAGCGCTGTCTAAGGTATACGAAATTTTTTGAAGCTTTTGTTTTAAACCACATTTTTTCCAGGTTTATAAACCAGAATTTCTACCTGTTTTCAACCAGATTTTGACAGACAATTATCACATTTTATATATGCCATTTTGGCCTTTTTTCTACCAATTTTTGGCTAACAAATATATATATATATACCAATTCAAACCAATTTTGCCTTAAATGTATCAAAATATATACAAATTTATGTACACATTTACAAGTCATAACATATACTACAAATGTACACATTAATTACAGAAATTTATGAACAAACATTGAGCTTTATCATGAATTGACACCACTCCTCTTTGATTTCGTCCACTTGATCCTTTGTATAAAATGCACACTTGAATTCATCAAAGTACTACATAATAATATAACATATTTTGAATTAATTCCAACTATTTAATTATATGAGATATGTGTAAATATAAAAATAACTCATAAGTTAGAAATACATACATCGGTGGGAATCTTTAATCGGCCCAAAGCAAGAGTATCTCGCATAAACCTCAACATGAAATACCCGCAATCTATTTGATTACGTTGTTGAGGACACTACATATGAAAAAAAAATATGGATTATAAATCCTAAGTTTTATCAAGTGTCATCACTAATATAATAAAAATGTGGTAATTAAAAATATACCGCCACTTTAATCCATGTAATGGAGTTGGCGCCCCTCCTTGAGGTTTGGATATCTCGTTGGGCCCGAAAAGCTTGTAGGACGCTAATAAAATAAAATGAAGCAATTAGAACAATTCACATAAACTAAGAAAAATTTTGAACATTCTCACTTACGTGTCAATTAGGACCTTCATATCCGGGTATGTTGTCCAATCATTTCCTAACGAGTCAAGATAATACACAATTTCTCGGATAGGATTGATTGCGAGCAACAACCAATGTCCACTGTAATGATTAGGCAAATGTTAGATGGTAACTTGGAAAATAATTATAATAGATGAATTTAGAATGAAATGCTAACCCGGTATTAAACGGTATAAAAAACAACTTCTCCGCATCTTTATTTTTGCTATATACTACTGTTGCCCCTTTCAACAGGATGTGGGCTTTCCGTAATCCAAGCATAGCATGCATAAGTGTGTAATAAACAGGTTCAGAATGAATATCAACCTGCACGTTTCAATAACAGTTTAAAAACCACTTTCGGAATTGCAACTAACAAAAAAGGCCAGGATAAAAGTTCATACCACCCTGCAAACTATAACAGAAGTTCTTAATTCATACCAGAAACGGAATAGACCAATTGTCATCACAACATACCATTATACAAGTCCACGATAACATTATATTCATAATTCACAAAACTAACCAATATAACAAAACAAAGCCAAATTAAGTTACACATCCACTCAAGTCCAAATTGAAACTAACATTTTGATTTGTAACTAACCATTGCATTTCATATAAGTTTAGCATTAATTTCATGAGCATTGTAACAGATTTTGAAGGATATATAAACGAAATTCCAGTTTCACAAAAGCAATTTTCTTCATCCATTCCAATTTTTAAAGATTCACTCATTCACAAAATTCCAGTTTCACAGAAGAAATTCTTCATTCATTCATGAAGCAGAATTGTCATATATTCATCCATGAATTTTCCACAAGTCAGAAACGGCACAAATCAAAAGTTTTAGAACATACATAACAACGCCACAGTTAGCATTCCACAGGAAAATAAGTATACCCTTAATTAAATCCTAATAATTACACATAGACATCATTGAAACTCGCTAATAAAAAATTACCAAAAGTGCAAGAATTAACCGTGGCAGCCCACCCCAATTCGGTACAGATGCAAATTCTGAAATCAGTTCGAAACCAAGGTAGTACATCCTGCATAATTATCACAACAGAACGAATGTTGTAAGTTAACATTAACCAATATAACTGAATCTAACATAATCATGTAATACCGTCACTAACCCTACTTCAAGTTATTAACATGGTTTTCTAAACAACTCACAATTCAAACCATTCAAACAGCTTTTTAACAACATAACAGTATGTTATAACCAACGTAAACGACATTTTAATCGAGTTTTACTAAGTATCGGTGGCAAAATTCTCAATTAACTTCAAATCCATTACAATTATTAAGTTGTTGGCAAGTGAGCAACTCAAAACACACTAGCTAGTGCTGTCTAAAACGAGTCGTTAGCAGATTCCCAAAATTAGTCATAACAACTTAACTGATACAACTTGCTGCGGTAACAGCTCCCGGCGCTCATGCCCAATGACAAGTCATGCACCAAGACAATCATTAGCATAGCGGAAAGTTTCAGCAAGTAAGTTCTACATCAAATAATCAGGCAAGTGTTTGGTCATGGTCTTGGCCTTCACTAATAATGTTTCTGATACTAATAGGCCATGACAGATCTCACCATCAACTTGCTAACAGATTTACTAACATCAATCTAACCTTTTGTAGTAACATAATTTCAAAGCAATCGATTATAAATAAAACTAACAGAGTCAAAAAATGGGAAATAACTAACAGCAGGACTTTGACTAACAGTTAAGTTTTTTTTTCTAATTTCATAATAACCATGACTAACTAGTTCTCTAACTTAACCTAACTAATTTTAAATTGATTTGACAGACTTGTAACTAACAAAACAAACTAACATTTTAACAGCAGAACTTCCAACCACAACAAACCTTCATAGAAGTAACGTGCAAATCCAGCTGAACTGCAAGCTAAGGTCCAATTTTGACTTATCCCTGCAAGCAATACAACTATTTTAACTGATGGAAATAATTAATAGAAAATCAATTCACATATAAAATTAACTTGCAACTAACAGAGTTTTAACAAAAATCCTAACAACCTGCCCTAACATAACTAACCTGCCCGATCCGTTGCCCGATTTGGTTGAGAATACCATGTATATAACAGTGCAATCAGAAGCTTTTCTAGTTTTTTCATTCCTCACCTTCAATCTTCACTCTTCACTCTCAAGCTTTTCTAGTTGTCAAAAGTTACTAACAATGGAAAATCCAAGTCTTGAGACATGAGAGTTTGGGCAGTCAGCTGTTAACCTTAACACCATCCAACTTCAAACATAATTATGATTTTTAAAATATATAACAAAAGAAGCAGAGAAAACAAAGAACAAGAGATAACCTAAATCCGTGCTCCAGTAGAAGCTTGCATACTCTTAATTGTTTCTCCTCCTTTACCAATTATAAGGCCGACCTAAGAAACCAAATCAACTATAAACAAAACACTGTAGAAAGTACATGGGTGTACATATTTCGGGCAACTTTGCACACCTTATTGTTTGGGATTTGCATCGAAAATTCATCACCCCCAGATTGTGCAGCCATCCGTCTAGTACCACCACCGACAGAAGCCCCGGCTTCAGCCTAGTAAAGAAGCAACTCTTATCAGTGATGTTAATGGTTACATTTCCCCCAGATTATTACAGTTAAAAATCAGTAGAAAACAACCATCGTCAATGACGCTTCACTAACAGGTTACAGTTAAGGCCATTCGACTTTGAAGATCATTTTAACAAATTCAGCACAAAACAATCATACTAAAGTTACAAAATCAGTTCAAAACAAATACTGTCAGCAATATTTCACTAGCAGGTTACAGTTGCAGTCATTCAAACCTCACTAGAGCAAATTAACCAGAAAACACACCATATTACAAATAGAAAGTCAATTCAAAACCACTCTTATCAGTGAATTTTCCCTGGCAGGATACAGAGCGCACTAATTCCAATATAATTTAAGCAAATTTATCATTAAACATTTCACATTGCATTTACAAAATCAGTTGAAAACAACTCTAACCAGTGATATTTCACTAACAGGCCAAAGTTACAGTGATTCCACAACATAATTAGAGAAAATTTAAAACAAACCTCAGCAAGGACTTCATTGATAAGTTTCTCAGCAGAAGCAACAGCATCAGAAGTACCCATAAGCTCAACCATCCTCGTAGTAGAATTAGGATCCGCATCCATATCACGAGTAACCTGAATCTTAGCCCCAGACTGCAACTGAAGATACTTAATAGTCTCACCTCCTTTCCCAATAAGAACCCCAACCCTACCATTAGGTATCTCAATCTTCTTACTAGAACCACCATAAGAACCAGCTGAATATTGCGGCTTCAAATCGTAAGAATCGAAGCCAGATTGAGGAGCACCATTATCGGACTTGGAACGTTTAGGATCGAAGGAAAGTGGAGGAGCGCCGCCGGTGACACTGAGGAGCCGAGCGGCGGCTTCTTGAGCTTTCTGTTTAGCGTTTGCGACTTCGAGTTGAATGTCAGATGTATTGTGGTTCTTCCGCCATCGTGACAAACCCTACCAATTCCATGCCTTAGACTGAGAACGAAAATAGAAGTCTGAAATTTAATTTTAATTAGACCTTAGACAACACTTTTGTGGAAAGCGCTTTCTAAGATATGCCTTAGACAGCGCTTTCCAAAAGCGCTTTCTAAACCCCCCCTTAGATAACGCTTTTGGTTTTAATTTTTTTTTTAATTTAAAGACTTTAGACAGCGCTTTATCAAAAGCGCTGACTAAGGTCTATATTTAAAAGCGCTTTCTAAAAGCGCTGTCTAAGGGGGGGTCTTAGACAGCGCTTTCTAAAAGCGCTGTCTAAGACCCCCCCTTAGACAGCGCTTTCATTATTTTTTTGGAACATTTTCCGTGTTTTATTTTAATTTTAACCTTAGACAGCGCTTTCTTTTAAAAGCGTTGTCTAAGATGCGCTGTTAAAAGTCATTTTTGGCGTAGTGTCAAGAACATGTCATTCAACATAAGTAAGAAAAATGTTTCTCAGAGAAAAGCAAGAAAAGAAGAAAATCCCAATCAAGGAAAAGGTATCCAGTGTCATGAATGTGAGGGTTTTGGTCACATTAGGTCAGAATGTCTCACGCATCTCAAGAAACAAAAGAATGGCTCGTCTGTTTCTTTGTCTGATGATTCTGAAAGTGAAACTGATGATGAAACTACTAAGTATGTTACAAATTTCACTTGTAGGTATGAATCTGATGAAGATTCTTGTGATGTTGATGTCTCTTATGAAGAATTGGTTGCTTCTTACATAGAGTTTTGTGTCAGAAGTGAAGAGGTGCGTAAGACATTAGAAGAGCAGAAGAGAATCATAGCTCAACTACAGGCTAAAAAAGAGAAACTTTTATCTACTGTCACTGATCTTGAAAATGAGGTAACTCTATTGTCTTCTAAACTTGAAAACATGACCAAATCCATAAGAATGTTGAACAATGGGTCTGATATCCTAGATGAAATTCTTCAAGTTGGAAAAGGGGATGGAAACTTAAAAGGTATAGGTTTTAATTACCAATATCAAAATAAACAAGGAAAAACCCATGTGACAAAAATTATTCCTCCAGAAAGGAAGTATGAGCCCATGATGTCCGACCAAATGTTACAACATCCTGTCAGACATCAGGAAACTCAAACTAAAGTCAAGTTTTTTCCTTGGAAATGTCATTATTATGGTAAATATGGACATATAAAGCATTTCTTCTACATAATGCATGGTTATCTAAAACATCCAACACATCCTAGGCTAATCATGTAATGATTAAAACTAGAAAGGAGTGGAACCTAAGGTTGTTCCACATGAAACTACTTGTTCTTCCACATGCCTAATGTCCAAGGAAGATGAAGTCAAGTTGTGGCACAAGAAGCTTGGACATCTGAATCTCAAAGGGATATTTCTTGGTTACTCTACAAATAGTAGAGCTTACAGAGTATTTAACTCCATAACCAAGGGCATGATGGAATCAATTAATGTTATGGTTGATGATTCAATTATTGTAAAAAGGGATGATGTTGATGAAAATGTTGAAACATCATCTGAGCATACTGATGCTTTAGAAAATATGGAAGACATTGAGTCAAATATTGAGCCAACAAGGAATGAATCAGATGCTTCTACTGACACCTGAGCTGTTTTTTTTCTGTTTGATTTTGTATGTTTTTTGTGGGCCTTTGCCCTGAGTATTACACCTCTGTGTGCCATGGTCTGTACCTCTAGTTCACATGTTCTGTTATTGCTTTGCTCTATTATTTTATTGCCATTGATGAATGTAGGCTTGGTTTGTCATATTTTGGCTAAAAAGGGGGAGTAAACAGTGTAAAGTTGTGCTCTTGATTTTTTTCCTGTGTGAAGGTTGTGTCTTTGAAGGAGAGTATGTTGCCTGTGTGACATGGGGAGTTATTTATGTGTTGTTGATCATGACATTCAGGGGGAGTTTGATATGGTTGTGCTTAGGTTGTTGTTTACTTACTGTGATGTCAGACAAAATGTCTTGACATTTTTGTTTCAAAGAATTATGTTTGTTCTTAGGTTGTTGTGTACTTGTTGTGATCTCAGACAGAGTGTCTTGACATTTTGTTTCAATTTAGTGAATTTTGTTTGTGCTTAGGCTGTTGTGTGCTTGTTGTGATGTCAGACAAAATGTCTTGACATTTTGTTTGGAGTGTGAGAGTGTATTTCTCTCTATGTGTTTTCTGTGAGGCTGGGTTTCTATTACTTATTTTTGCCGCATGTGCCTCAGATATGTCTTGGTGTTATACTAAGTGTTTGGTTGTTTAGTTTTTATGCTTGTGATTATTGTTGTTGTTTTATCTTTTCTCCAACTATATGATGCAAAGGTTGTTTTAGCAAAAATTTGCCAAATGGGGAGATTGTTAGGTCTGTGCTTTTATAATTGACAACAATTTTGTTAAAACATGTATCACAGCAAGATGTTAAGCAAGATGTCATGACATGTTGATCAGACATCTTTGTAGGTTTTGCTTTACTTCTTGGAAGACTTATTTTATTATGAGATAATTGAATATTCTCTGAATATTCAGCTATCATATCTGACTGTCCAAAAAGGTTTATTTAAGGAAATATTTAATTTGATTCTGCAGAAGATTGTGCAGATTGGATGTCGAAACATTAAGGAAACAATTGTTTTGATTATGCAGAAAATTATGTAGACCGGATGTTAAAACATTTAAGGGAACATTTGATTTGATTCTGCAAAAGATTGTGCAGACTGGATGCCAAAATATTTAAGGAGACATCATATTTGATTCTACAAAATGAATGTCAAAACATTTAAGGAGACATCAAACTTGATTATGCAGAATGTATGTCAAAACATTTAAGGAGACATCATACTTGATTCTGCAAAATGAATGTCAAAACATTTAAGGAGACATCAAACTTGATTATGCAGAATGTATGTCAAAACATTTAAGGAGACATTAGATTTGATTTGGATCTGCTTATTTTTTAGCCCGAAGCCCATGCTATTCTGGGGCTATTTAAAGGGTGATTTTAAACCTAAGAAAAGCAAGAAGTTGTGCTGGAAATTGTTATTGTTAGCGTTTAGTTGTCAATGTTATTTGTGAGTCATTCTAGTATCTCTTTGATACTTGAATTGGACTGAGTTTATTGAGTTATAATTATGAATCACTCATGGGCTTTTAAGCAAGAGTGTATTCTGTTTTGTTGGAAGTGTGTCTTCTGTTCTTTGATTGTTTTAAGTTGTTATCATTGTTGTGTGATTGAAGGGAAGCGGGAGGAATCTCATATCTAGGAGAGTCTTAGATAGAAATTCCAAGGATAGTGATTAGGTGAGAAGTTTATAAAACCAGAGGTTGTTTAGAAATTCAAACTAATACTATTATAGTGGATTTTCTTCCTGGCTTGGATGCCCCTAGATGTAGGTGACATTGCACCGAACTGGGTTAACAATTGACCTGTGTTATTTACTTTTTTCTTTTTACACTATAATTGTTTCTGGTGTGACATGTCTTGAACCTAGTGTCGTGACATCGTATACGACATCTGTTATCTTCTTACTATTATTGTTGTGTGAAGTCTTGATATTAGTGTCGTGACATCGCATATGACATCTGATATCTGAGTATCAGAATTTCAAAAAGTTAAGTGATTGAGGTATTTACCAAGTTTAAATTTATGGCCAAAAGACAAAGTGGTCAAAAGGTCAAGATTATGAGGACTTGTGGCGGTGGAGAATATGTGTAGGAAGACTTCGACACATTATGTCAGAAAGAACGGAATATGCACGAGGTGGTGCCACCATAGACTCCACAACAAAATGGAATTGCTGAAAGGAAGAATAGAACCATCATGAATATGGTAAGAATTATGTTGAAGGCAAGCATTTACCCAAAGAATTATGGGGAGAAGCCGTGTTGAGTGTAACCTACATCTTGAACAGATGTCCAACAAAAAAGCTAGAAGGAACCAAGCCTAACTTAAGTCATTTAAAAGTATTTGTATCTATTGCACATAGGCATGTGCTTGATCAATTGAGAAGAAAGCTTGATGACAAGTCGAGTCAAATGATCCTAATAGGATATCATTCGACTGATGGAAACAAGTTGTTCGGCCCAATGAACAAACAAGTAGTGATCAACAGGGACGTGATCATAAATGAGCTTAAGGATTGAGATTTGACTAAAAATGTAAAGAAGGATTCAGTGAGAATCCTATGCAAAGAACCAACAAGTGAAATCGAAAGAGAAGTTCGACAAGAAGAAGTCAGAGGTCAAGCAAGCACAAGCAGACATCAAAGAATAAGACACATGCGTGCAAGGTTGCAGAAATGTATGATTATATCAGATGATATGATCAATGATGAAGATAAGCTAGTACAATATGTTTTCTATACAGATGTTGAACTAGTCAATGGAGCTGAGGCATTGAAGGTTCTAAGTGGATGAAAGTGATGAATGAGGAAATGAAGTCCATCGAAGTCAACAACACTTGGTCACTCGTTGAATTGCCTCAAGGCAAGAAGAAAATCAATGTGAAACGGGTATACAAGGTAAAGTTAAATCCCAAAGGAGAAGTAATTCGACACAAGGAAAGACTTGTGGCGAAAGGATTTCTTCAAAAAGAAGGAATTGACTTTGACGAAGTTTTTGCACCTATTGTTAGGATCGAAACAATCAGGTTGGTTATTGGCCTAACATGTTTAGAATATAATTCTTTATGTTAAAGTACCATTTCGACATAGCCTGTTATTGTCGAAATGCTCTGTGTATAGAAATTGTATAGCTGTCGAAATGTCGAAGAAGTAAATCTCAACAAAAATTTTAGACTTAACTTTATTTTGTCTTTTTAACTGAATTAGGTTAGTTGGAGATTGTTTGGCGTGCAAGAAGTCTTAGCCTATAAATAGGGAAGTAACATATCATTGTACGAATATAGTTGCATAGAGAAAGGATTGAATAAACTTCAATTTGGAGGCAGAGAGAACATTTGCAGAAATATTGCCCTTCTTCCCCTTTTCTCTCAAACCCTAATTTATCTTTTCTTCCCCAATTCATCTTTTATTTTCTAATTTAATAATCGTTGTGCAGCAGAATCATCTTGCAACTAAGGGGTGGTTGACTCACTCGAGTGAAGAGTCAAGGATAAGAGGCAAAATAAATCAGAAGAATTGATTCTTATTCGTCAAGATTGATTCAGAATTCTCCAATTTTTTGGTGTAATTCCAATAATAAATACGATAATGATAATATTATGGGTAGGCTTGGAAAAAATGGAGAGAGTATGATGAAATAGAACGAAGATAATTATCACAGGATTAAAAGGGAAATCGATAAACATTATAGAAATATTGAATGGGCAATGAAGTTCTCATAGAGGTCTGTCCATGAATCAACGCTCCCGTCTAGCAGAGATTTGAACCTGAGCCTCGTTGATCCGGTCAACATAAGTGCAAAGAGTTTTCACTTTGTCGCCTCGTCGGTGAGGTAGTAATTCAAGCAGTCATCAACAAGTTGCACATGTTCGTAAGGATCTCTTTTTTCTGTTGTAATCAAGCAACTTCAGAGGTTTCTTTAATTTGGTATTCGACTGTCAAAGATACATGCGAAAATAGGATTATTCTATTAGTATTTCCTGGAGGCTTCTTCACTTGTTCCTCGAGGGGAGCATAACTACCTCGACCTCCTTCGGGACTACAGGGAGTAGTCTGATGCCTCTAGCTTCTTTGGAGGTTTAGAGATCTCACTCTTGCATCTCGATGAGACACAAGCGGGTCTAGAATGACATTATGACTCCTCAAAGGCGCAGATTTTGCATTGTATTGCCTTTTGGATTAATGTTATTCATGTTTTCTTTAAGCTGAAGTAACCTCTCCTCCATCACATGCAAATTTTGTTGTTGAACCATGTTGTACATGCTGTTTAATAACTCATTTGCGCCTTGCACGCCGAAGTTGGCTTGTAGCAACTGGAACCAAGCAGTGATCCTGGTATTGGTACTACTAGCGGTGCTAGAGGCCTGAATTACGATTCACCTTGTTGGAGCCATGAAGCATCACATATGATCATTGGAGGTGGAACACGATCGTGATGTTGTAGAGTGCTCGCGATAGCCTGATCATCTCTGTTTTAAAGAGGAGCCGATGGATTTCTTGCAGCTTAAGCAATTGTGGCGACCTCACCCAACGCATTAGAACGAGTGGCTCTAGAATCTCCCATTATTGGAAGATCCCGAAAATAGAGATCCGATGCTCGATTTTAGGGAATCTGAATCGCTAGGTTGAAGAAGTTTTGGTTCGATGAATTGAGAGATGAATATTTGAACGTGAAAAATGTGGGAATCAAATGTCGATTCCCTCATACAACAACATTATTCAGCTAAAGAACTAGAATTGATTGGAGATCGAAGATTATGAATTACAAGTATTGACTTTCAGGAATATGAGAATAAGACTGATCTGAAAGGTTAGAACTCCAGCGCCAAACACCAAACACCTAACTCTCATTGTACTTTTTTTTAACAAATATTCCTACAAATATAAATGTTTATTAGCTCTTTATTTTTCAGAATTCTCATATGAAATTCTTTAGGAGAAAAACTATTGAGATGGCTCATGTTTTGGTATGGATGAACATTGTTTTCACAATTCTATTGACATACCAAAATGTATTTAAGATTGTATTAGTGATGAAATGAATTATATCTTTTCCATAAAAAAAATCAAAATATTATTGTAGCTTTCTATTGTAACTGTATTGACACAACAATTTTAGGTTTTTTTACAAAAATAACCCACTTTTTAAAGGAAATTCCCAAAATACCCATGGTTTCAAAAAAATTCCCAAAATACCCCACTTTTAGGAGGAGTCTCCAATTGAATTGGAGACTCCTCTTAAAACTTGAATGGAGGCGCCAATTGGATTGGCTAGGGCAGCCAATCCAATTGGCGCCCATGTGTAGGTTTTAAGAGGAGTCGCCAATTCAATTGGAGACTCCTCCTAAAATGTATTTTTTGTCTTATAAATAGATGTGTTGTGTGACTAATTGTTCCACATCTCATATAATCATTTGGCTATCATGTTTGGTGTTCGTCGCCGATACGGAAAGGTGATTTATGCGAGAGACAAACCTCAAATGCTGATGCTGTTTTGGAACATCACCATGTTCGATCAACTGAAGAGGGAGCTGGTTCGTTGGTTAGATGGGAAAATACCAGAAGGGGAAAATCAGAAGTATTGAGAGACTTGACAGTATCTTTGGTTGGGTGCGAATGAATACTGATAAGGATGCTAGGGAAATGATGTTCGGTTGAGACGACATCAATTTGATTGTTGTAATCAGTTAGAAATATTAATGTTTTCAAATGTTTTGTACTGATGTTTGTTGTGAACCTCGTTGTAACAAGAACTTAATGATATATAATGATTGAATGTTACAGAAATACAATGTTACAAAAAGCTTAAGACCTAGATGATGCTCCTCGATTGGGACAATTGTTCTTGTTGTGTCCTGGTTGGCGATAAATATTACATAATCTTATCATTTTATCTGTGGAATCCATCTATGTTCTAATACGTGTGCTGTTTGGCCTTCCTTTCTTCTTTCTACGCATCTCGTCATTGTGCCAAACAATATCACCTTCATATGGAGGCCAGTAATCCTCTATTGGTAGTACTGAGAAGCTTTAAGTATATACATTCATGATGGTGTTGGCCTTGTACACATCAGATAAATGGTTGTAAGCGTCTTGACGAGTATAAGCGCATGCTGCTATGACATGGGAGCAAGGTATGCGGAAGGCCTGAAATTTTACACAATCGCACCAACTTTTGTTTAGTCTAACAGCGTAGGCTAAATTTGGTCTCCCCTCGTTGTGGCCCATTGTTTCCTGGACGCTGAAATTTTGTCTATGACGGTCAAAGACTGTTACAGCGTGTGTGCTAGCTTTGATGCTCTCCTCTTTCATGACCTTCATGCAACACTCACTGAATACTTGCCCGGACCTTAACACCGCACTCCATCTTTCACCTCTGGTTGCGAACATAGAAGCCAACCTATAATAGGTTGATCTTACCAAGGCGGTTATCGGCAGATTTCGAATTCCTTTGAATACCCCGTTCATGCATTCCACAATGTTTGTTGTCATGTGGCCCCATCGACAACCTCTGTCAAATGCCCTTGTCCACTACTCTACTGGTATGTCATTTATCCATCTCCCTACGTCTTCATTAGACAGTCTAATTTCATCACGATAATATTGAAATGACGGTTGAGTTAAAGCATACCCAACATTCACCACCTTCTTGTGGAGATTCTTATCTTTTATAGCACGCATGAAGTTTTGTGCAATGTGTCTGATACAGTAGACATGTGTTAAAGGAGGATCATGCCATCCGTTGTCATGGTTGTTGTAGGCACTCTCAATGGCATCATGTCTATCAGAAATCAAACAGAGATTGGCTTGTGGAGTCACATGCGTTCTGAGATGTCGAAGAAAGAAACCCCATCCACCAGCTGTTTCACCTTCAACAAGAGCAAAGGCAATGGGAAAGACATTGTTGTTGCCGTCTTGTGCAACCGCCATGAGCAAAGTACCCTTGTATTTTCCGTATAACCAAGTGCCATCAATTTGAATAATAGGTTTGCAGAATACGAAACCTTTGATGCACGGGTCAAATGCCCAAAAGAGACGGTGAAATATTCTATTACCTGTAGCACAGGTTCTGTCTGGCATCATCGCTGGCACTGTCTCCATAATTGCAACAGTTCTTAGGACATATGTTTTTAGTGCCCATAAAAACCGTGGCAATTCCTTGTATGAATCTTCCCAGTTGCCGAAAACTTGTTCAACATCCTTTGTCCTCGCAATCCAGGCTTTCTTGTAAGATGGAGTATAATTATATGTTGTTCTGATATGGGATATAATTATACTCACCTTCACGGATGGGTCTTTATTAACCAACGGAAGAATGACTTGACATATCAAAGTTGCGCTTAGTTTACGGTGATCTTGTTCAACGTTAGTTGCAATGCAACTGTGCGATGGGTCTATTGAAGCAATCTCCCAAGAGTCGTTTTTCTTCTTGTAAGACGCAGCCAAACGAAACTTACAAAGCATGTTACGACATTCGATAACATACCTTATAGAATCAGTGCGTTTCACTGTAAAGTCAGCAAAGTTGTTCATGTGGAATTTTTTGATTGCCAGAACACATTCTTCTTTGGTACGAAACATGTCTCCCACCTTTAATTCGCCTTCTGATCTCGGATACGAATTATAGAAAACACTATTGGATGTTTCATCGTCATGAAGATCCATATTTGTCATATGTTGAGGCGGATTGTAGACATGACTAGGAGGTATTGGTGGTGGTTGATCATCATTTTCATCGTCGTTGTTCAGCATATGATCAACCTGTATCCCGGTCTCCTCTTCTTCTTCATTAACGACAACCACTTCTGCCTCTGCTTCTGGGTTGACGTCATCTGACCATTGTCGATCATCTTCACCAGATTCATCCTGACCGGTTAGTTGAGATGATATACATGGTTGAAGAGTAATGTACAACTCAATACAGTTGCAGCTTGAATGTTCATGACTAACAAACATGTATTCAACATCTTCATCGTCTCGTACCTTAAGGGGGAAATACTTGCATTGACCATTCTCAAAAAATATAGGATTTTGATATGTGATCTTTGACACAATACCCAATCCTATAAAGGATTGTATTTTTTTTTTCAAATGCAAGAAGGTTGCATTTTTTCTTGATTGTGATTCTATTGGTATCAGTGTTTCGAAAACAAAAACCATGTCGCTCAGACTCGTATGTTTCACTGTTGCAGTTAACATTGACACTGTATAATGATGAAGATGATATTGTGCAGATGAAAACTGTTTTCTTACTGCAGATGAATGTGAGTGAAGTGTCTTGGATGTTGATAGTAAGACACTTAAATAGATGAGTGAAGTGTCTCACATGCTAGCTAGTTCGGAGTGACGTGTCGGACATGCAAGCTACTCCGCAATGACGTGTCGGACATGCAAGATACTCCGAAATGATGTGTCAACCATGCAAGCTATCAAGAAGTGACTTGTTCAGCATGCAGGAGACAAGACAGCCACGTGCCAGACATGCAGACACACACTCCAAATGGATTGGCGCCTCCACTTATTCCTTGCACATGGGCGCCAATTCAAGTGGAGACACCATGCATTCAGACCTCGAAACGAAGCAATCAGACATAGGTCTTGCATGCATGTCCCTATGGAGGCGCCAATTTGAATGGCGAGCCCTCTTAAAGGTTGTACATGGTCTCCAATTCAAATGGAGACACCATGCAAGCACAACTTTTCATGCTCCCATCCATTTGCCTATAAATACATCCACTTCATCAACACTTCTTCCACACATTCACTCTCACTACTTCTTCTACAATACTTCTTCTACAATTTCATCTGCAACAACTTCTTGTAGTTTCATCTACACCAACCCCCAGACAAAATGTCTATCCTCACAATGGGCGAAGCACATAGAGGAACGGTTGCAAACATCGCAACATATGTAAGTTTTTTCTTTTGTTAACTTTTTATCTTTCATCTTCACCAACCCCCTTTTATTTTGACATACCAACTTAGTCAAGTTTTTTATTCTTTCTTTTATAGGATGTATCAAGGTTCCGAACTCGGGTCCACGAATATGTCCATATGGACCCGATGATTCAACCTTATGTTGAACTCGCCGACTTTGGTCATATTAGCAAGATTTTGTCTTGGTCCATAGATAACAAATTCATTCTAGCCTTATGCGAAAGATGGGGACCAGAGACACACACATTTTGGTTCCCAACCGGTGAGTGTACCGTGATGTTAGAAGACGTCTACATGCTTTTAGGACTACCTATTGAAGGTAAGGTTGTTAATGGTAAGACCAACTATGCAAATTCAATTTGCATGGAGCTCTTAGACACTGATTTGTTAGATGATAATGCTAGAGGTCAAGGTATACTACCCTCACGCCTTAAGTCGTACTATAATAGTTTATACTTAGATGAGCATTCTACCGAAGATGCTCGAATAATAAAAACTAGGTGTTACATTATGTTGTTAATTGGATCGTTTTTATTTCTCGAAGGTAGTGGTTCTAGCATGCATATTATGTACTTACCTCTACTTAGACATGTAGATAGAATAGGAAGTTACAGTTGGGGATCTGCTTGTCTAACCTATCTCTATAGCTCCTTGTGCAAAAACTCACACAAAGACACATCTACATTTTCTGGATGTGCTGTTTTGCTACAAGCATGGGGTTGGTCAAGACTACCGTCTCTAGCACCGGTCAATAACAACCCTTTCACTTTTTCATATGCACAAAAGTAAGTTGTTTAAATTGCTATATCTTTACTTACTTCCTTAAAGTTTATTACCTCAAACTATTTTATTTATTTACTTTTTGGTGTAGATGGTCGGCACGTGGTATGAGTTACAACAGATGTCCGAGACACTGTATTACTCAGTATCGCAACCTGTTGGATCACCTTCGACCGACAGACGTAAGCAAAATAACTTAATTATTTCGTTATATTTTGTTAACTTTTTCTACATTGATTATAATCCTATCTTCTTTCACATTTCAGTTCATTTGGCATCCATACCTTAATTTGGATCATGGCCATGAGGTCAACGCTGAAGACGCAGCCGTATGGACTGCATGCACATCGATAATACGGTTCACAACTGTGGAGATGCACAACACCGATCGTGTGAAGCTGTAGTTCGGTATGGTCCAGAATATCCCAGATCCCCCAACTAGCCTAGGAGAATGACATATGCGTAAAGTTAACGACCAATGGAACTTCAATCCATGGCAAAGCTTCACAAGATCGGAGTGTCGCAAATGGAAGCATCGTCATGACCATGTGTTAACTGACGCAGTCATGCCAACTGAGGTAAAACCAAGTCGTACTTATATGGCTTGGTACATATCGGTTGGTTTTCAGTTCATCGCCGAAGATATCTACCTATACGACCCACGTCAGACAACTTACACACAAGAAGGATCAACATCTAACCCCCAACAACATTCTCAGCCCGGTTATTCACAACCCCCTATCCATCAAACTTTCCGTTCCACAAACACACAAATATACAACCAAAACATGCCATTCACCCAACCCCAATACCAAGAGCATACCCCATACCACCACCAACAAATTGACCATCAACCTGAGACCCAACATCGCTTCGCACCCACCCCATCACCCTACCAAAGTCGCCTTAGCCAAAACACCAACCGTCCCTCCTCCTACCGTAGCCAAGAAGCCCAAACATCACAAAACCAAAACACAACAACCCTATCTCTACCAAACACCCCAACAACCTTTCCAACTTTTCCTCGACGCATCATTCACACCCATGTCTCCCTTCAACCGTCCTGGTCGCCCATCCATGAGTCAACCACATCCCAACTTCTCTGGCATGGGTCATGAGCTCAGCTACGGCGGTACACCATCAATGCATACTGAAGATTATGCCCACTTGTCTGAATACCTCAACAGACCTTCTCCTGTAGTTGGTAGTGACGCTCCTGGCCCCTCAGATGATCAAACACCGATGCAGAATCGTCAACGTGGGTTAGGGCCAAAGGTTAGGGTAGCTAGAAGATGTGGGACCGGAGATCGGTTAGGTGATCCCGGTCATCACCATTAGGTTTCTTTGTGTAAACTCCAAACTTTATTAATATCAAGTCGTCTTATATCAAATTTATCTTTCACTCATACCATAAAATACAAAAAAAAAGCATTTTAGGAGGAGTCTCCAATTGAATTGACGACTCCTCTTAAAACCTACACATGGGCGCCAATTGGATTGGCTAGGGCACCTGCCCTAGCCAATCCAATTGACGCCTCCATTCAAGTTTTAAGAGGAGTCTCCAATTCAATTGGCGACTCCTCCTAAAAGTGAGGTATTTTGGAATTTTTTTTAAAACTAGGGATATTTTTGGAATTTCCTTAAAAAAGTGGATTATTTTGATAAAAAAACCACAATTTTAATTCAATTTAACACTGCGATTTTATAAAAATCTTTGAGGCGAATGAAATGTTATACTTAAAGTCGATAACTTATAATTTTTGTGTCTCGCCAAAAGTGACGAAGCACCACAATCATACTGAAAAGTTAAATCACATTAGGAGAAACCATAGCACGTTAAAGATGTCCGACATTCACATGCCCTCCATATAGAAATTTGACCCACTGTATTCCACTTTCTTTATAAAATAGGTTAAAACACATTGTACCAAAAAATATAAAAATGAAACTCTCCAATTCTACTTCAATTTTCTTCAAGGTCAAATCAGTCATTCCAATACTTGAAAGCCGCATCCAATAGCCACATTCAAAATCACCGTTTTTAGCCAATAAAATTTATTCTACGGTAAAATAATTATCATTCTGCTGAAATGATTATTATTTTTTCACCATTAATTATTATTATATGCACAATTTTTAATATATTAATAAGATTAATTTAATAAAAATATAATATTTTATGCTAATAATATTATATTATTTAATTTGTCTATTTTAAAATAAAATAAATATAAAAATGAAAATTAATATTAAATATGATTATGTTATTAAATGAGTGAATGGATATCCAATTGAATCTAAGAGTGTCCACCATAAAAAAAAATGAAACTAAATTAGCAAGAAAATATAATTAAACTAAAAATCATGCTAAGAATGTATTTAAGATTGTAATTATACTATTTTGCCCATTTATTTTAGTGCAATTTTTTAGTAGTAGTTGAAAGTGTGAAATGAAATGATATGCACTGAAAAATGAAGAGAAGTTAAGTCAAAAAGATAAAAGAAAAAACAAACAGAAATAAAGACGCAGTTCATTTCTGCATTCTTCACCGTTTCAAACCTTCCGGTGTTTTCATTTTCAATTTCAACTTCACTCACTCGTTCATTTTCCCGGGAAAATATCTAATTATATTTTTCAATTCCCCGATAGAACAAAAAAAAACGAGGGTTTTTGCGTCTACCTCGATCGCGATTTCTGTCCTACCAAATCCCAACACTGTTATCAAAATTTAAGAGCACGAGATCCCGAAATTCAATACAGGTAGGTCCATAATCCATTACCTCTCTCGTCTTTAACATTATCATTCAATTCATGCATTTTTCTTTCTCTCTTTCTCGTTAGGGATTTCGTGTATGGATCATATTATCAAGTTCTTCGTCTTGCTCATTCTCTTTGGATTAGGTATTATTAATCAACGATGTTTTGTGCTTTTGGATTAGTATTTGTTTGATTTTGATTTTGATTTTCGTTTTTTTTGTGTGTGTAAGTGAATGCTTGTTTTGCTGAAAATGACTTTGGACAATGCAAAGGAGTTGTTAAGAGCTGGGCGAGTTCTTCGCTTGATAAAGAAATTAGACAAAAAGATAAGCATACGCTTAAGGATTTGCTGTTTTTCTTGCATGTTCCGAGAACGGGAGGGCGCACTTATTTTCACTGGTGAATTTCAGTTTCAGTTTTTTTTGTTTTTGAGCTTTTTCTGTTGAAGGAATTTATAGACCTGTTTGTTTTATTCTGTTTGTTTTTGTTTTGATGCAGCTTTTTGAGAAAATTGTATCCTGGTTATTTGGAATGTCCTCGGTCGTATGATAAGTTACGCTTTGATCCAAGGTGATGCCCGGATTTTTGCTCATTATGCATGTATTTTTCTTCTGTTCTTGCTACATCTTTTTTTATTAAAAAGTCTAGAATGATTGTTTTGGTTGTTCATAGAGTAAAGTTGGTATCATTCGTGTGAGTAGCCCGAAAATAATGACAGATCACCAGAGTTGTTTTTTTTTCCGATTGTAAAGCGAAACAACTTGCATTAGGTTGGTTAAACGTACTCATAGTCCATTTTTGAAAAAACAACTCTCCATGTTAAAATTTACTATGAAATCTATCATATATTGCTTATTTTCTGTTGTTTCCGTTTATTTGCAGCAAAGAAAAATGTAGACTGTTAGTTACACATGATGACTATAGCATTACGTCTAAACTTCCAAAGGATAGAACTTCTGTGGTTACCATACTTAGGGATCCGGTTGACCGTGTATTTAGTACTTACGAATTTTCAATGGAGGTTGCGGCTAGATTTTTGGTGCATCCAAACTTGACATCTGCAACACAGATGGCTTTACGCTTGCGCTCTAAGACGAAAGGAGTAAGCACATTGGCTATCTGGCCGTGGAAGTATCTGGTTCCGTGGATGAGAAACGACCTATTTACTAGGGTATGTCTTATTTTAATTGTTGTTTGACATTTGTCTATTTGGGAATTTTATTTCAATGCTTCTAAATTCACGTAAGGTTGTAAAAGGATCATTTTACTGATACCCTCTAATCTGAACAAAGAGTATGACAAATTAATCTTCGACATAACTTTGCTTTCTTTGATATGTTCATAGATCTAGATTCATTTAAATTTACAACTGTATCCCTTCATATATTGTTGAAGATGGGAATATTAGTAGTAACTAAGTTGCCAAAAAGAAATTGATTTGATATCCTTACTTCATATTGCTATTTTGTTGGCTAATGTGTTGTAGCATTACCACATGCTGCGTATGCGGGGTGATACTCTTTGGCCTTTATACAACATCAACAACAACTAAGTCCTATCCCACTAAGTGGGGTCGACTGTATGGATCAAACGACACTGTAATGTTCTACTTCTATCAAATATCATACTTCTGTCCAGCTCATAAATCTCGAGATCTTTCTTAATTGTTTCTCTAATAGTTTTTCCAAATCTTCCTCTACTTCTAATAGTTTAACTACCCTTTATCTGATCTTTTCCTCCTTACAATAGAATCTTCTCTCTACATATCCAAACCCTCTAATAGTTTAGCTACCCTAGCTTTCTCTAATATTGTCATCTCTAATCTTATCATGTTTAGTCTTACGACACATCCATCGCAACATCCTCATCTCTACTACACTTAATTTATTTTCGTGTTGGTTCTTTATAGCGCAACACTCTTTGGCCTTTATTCTTCTAAAATATGTTCTTCCTATTTCCATTTGATGCACGTGTGATTGATTTAGACATTAATGGACAGAGGGGTGCTAGGTATAGTAAGGGATTGAATGCCACTGATAGCAGTGATCCCTATGATATGGAAGATTTTGCAATGCCGTTACAAGAATACATCAATCATCCTGTGGCATGGGATATTGTACATAATGGAGCCACATTTCAGGTACTTCTGCATGTGTAATGTGTTTTTTTTTTCCGTATTATTGTGATTCATGCTTCACAAATTTCTGTAAATGCTATGAATGTTTAACTGTTTTCTGAAATCATTGTTCAAATAGAATTTATTGCCTGGAATCTGTTTTCTATTTTGATGGCACTGATTATTTCCTCAAAAAATATGGATGCATTTTTTTAAAGCTAAAAAATCCCTTGTAATCACCTATTTAATTATTAGATGATTCAATCATGGCTTATGTGTCAATGCCAAATTCCATAACTTTCATTGGAATATTAATTTGCTAGCAAGATGGACGTGTAGGGTACTTCACTTTAGTTGTTTATCCTGCAAATTGGAATCCCCAATTACAATTGAAAAGCTCATGTCTCTTATTTACATAGTGTCTTTGGTAATGATGTCAAATATTTGTACTAAGTTTAGTGGATCGTTCTATCATCAGGTTGCAGGTTTAACAAACAACTCTTATATAGCAGAAGCACATGATGTGCGTCATTGTGTACAGAAATATAAGATTCTCGGTAAATATGTGCTACAAGTTGCAAAGGTAAATTTGAAGCTTTGATAGTTGCATCTCATAGTTTGCTTCTCTCAACTGCTCCTTTCGTCAATCCTACAGTATGTACGTGTACATTTTGCAGACGAGACTGGACGATATGTTATATGTGGGTCTTACAGAGGAGCACCGAGAATCTGCAACAATGTTTGCAAATGTTGTTGGTTCTCAGGTCATATCACAGCTTAATGCACCAAACACCAGCCTGGATACTATTGAAAATATAGGTTAGTGGGGTTTAAACGCTTTTCTGTTTCTCTCAAACTTTTATCTCATGTTAGAAGGGCTGAAAAGTCTTCGGGAATGGTACAGAATTTGGAGCTTGAAGCTAGCGCTCATATTCTTGCATTCACCTGGACATGTAATATTTTCAGAAGATATGGGTGGGTGTGTCAAATATCATGTTTTGAAATGACGTTTGGCCGTGTTTTGGTGTTGACATTCGTATTCTTTGACATTCAATGTGTTTTATTTTAATTAACATCTGACAATTGTTATGTACTTGTACAACAGAAAAAAGTTCATTTTCAGATGCCGATTCTGATAGCAGTGAACATCAGGTAAGAAGCTTATCTTGGATGGAGGAACTTATTTATTGAGGTTTGAATATGAAAAGCATTCTTACAATGTTTCTGCCTGTGAGACAGAATATCACCTCCGATAGGGGAGCAAGTGAGACCACTTCAATTGAAAGTGGAGAAGCATCAGAATCAACTGTAAGCTTGTTCCCTTAGCAATTCTGGTGGTTTTATGGACTTGCCAAATATTATCAATTTCTCATTTTATCAGCCTGCTCATATTTCGTTGATTTCAGATGACTGTTGGGAAACTCATGGATTCTTATGAAGTCTGTATTTCTAATTTACGGAAGTCCCAGTCTAGTCGACGCATTTCCTCTTTGAAGAGGGTTCCGGTGAACTTTACAAAGGAGGCAAGCTTAACAGATCCAATGCTAGCATAATATAATTCTATAATTCTTTCATCATCATATGTGGTGTGGATATCTATTATTTCTATTCTTTCTTAACCCACTCATTTAGTGTACACGTCTACAACTGACTGGGATATGTATTTCTTAATTGAGCCTGTATTTCAAGTTATTTAATCTTCAGTTTTAAATCTATGTGTACAGTCTGGGATGATAACTTTTGTATCGCTAAAATCATTTCACGAGCTTTTAAAACAAGTTGAACTATTTAACATGGACATATGCGTTAGTTTTAGCTGGAAATTTTGTGATTCTGTGATATTAGTTTCTTCACAAGATCCTTGCCGATTTTTTTTTTTAATTTTGAAAATTCCTGCAAGCTAATAAAATTTATAATCTGAAGCACATTTGTTGCATTAATGCAAATCAAATTGCATGCATACATATTGGAATATGATGGCATGAATGATAAACATGTTTTACATTTACATATCATTTCAATATCTATTACTTTGTTTTCTATACATATCTCTTATCAATGACATTGAGTTAATGGTACTATTTGACAAGTGTTGGATTGTTTTATAGCCTTCTATCATCTTGTACTTCTGTGTTATCCCTTTATAATGAATTTTATGATTTTACAGGCACGGCATCAAGTTCCTGAAGAGGTTCTCCAGCAAATTCGGTCTCTTAACGATCTTGACTTGGAGCTCTATGAATATGCGAGAGCCATTTTCAATAAGCAACATAACGGCTCATTGCTAATTACTGAGGTATAACTGTTAGGTTTGATATATTCAATCTCTTTACTAAATGATTAGATAATATTATCCATGGCTGCAAAAGATTGGGAGTCTAAATGTTAAACGGCTTTAAACAAAATATGGTCAGAGTATAGAGTTAATTATCTACTAGGCTCAATTATATTTTTGGTCCCCTTACTTTATCATGCTCACAAAAATAGTCCTCCTATTTTGAAATCCAACTTTTTGGTCTCAATTATCTCATTTGTTGCAATTTTTATCTCAAGCCATCTTTTTTATTTTTAGCCTAAAAGTTGTGATTTTTGGCCCAAAACTGGCGTTTTCTCTTCAAATTTACTACTGGAGCAATAAATCACCACTTTTTGGGCCAAAAATCACCACTTTGGGGGTCAATATGTAAGTTGGGACCAAAACTGCAGCAAATGTGATAACTAAGGAATCAAAAGTTCGATTTGAAAATGTGGGGCGGGGGGCTATTTTCGTGGGATAAAATAGAAGAACCATTGGCACAAAAGGTAAAGTTACTCGCGGGAGATCAAAGAATGAGACAACTTATCATTCATCTTGTCTTAGATTTTACTGAAAACCATGTCTAATTTAATTTTGGAAACTTGATATGTTTTATAACGAAGTCTGTGTGAATTATTTATCTGCATGTGTTATCAATGAGCTGGAGTTTATATGCATAAAGAAGATAAGAAATTATGATATTTAGATCTCTAAATGTTGATGCAGGCAGATGTTATCATGACTTGTGCTGAAATCTTCTTACTTGAAATTTGATTTTGAATTCTTTTGCTGTGCTAAATTAAACTGCAGGAGAGATTGGACAACATATCAAGTAGCGCATTTGGCTTCATCCTCTGGAAGTTTCTTACATTAGCAATAACTTTCTTCTTCATCCTTTTCTTATTCTTACTGATTGTAAATGTGAGAAGAAGAACGTTTAAGGTTAAGAAGTAAAGTAATTGAATCATAATTTACGGGTTTATCCACTCTAACACGGATTCTAGAGAACAAATCTATTTAGACAGGATTCCGATCAGCTTCGGTTTGAGTGGTTCATATTCCCTTCTCTGATCTTGTAATTCTGTTCAATGTTTTGTCAGCTGATGGGTTGAGTTATGTTAGGGTCTCTTTGGGGACAGCTTTTGGAGGGAAGTGTTTTGAAAGACTACTATATATATTTGAAAATTTGAAAATAGAAAAATATCATGAATTCATTAACACATTTTATTCATTTTTAAAGATATTCTATAATTTGTTTAATTTATAAAAGAAAAATACACCATTTCCTCTAGTCTTCCTTGTTGTATTCATTTTTGTTGGAAGTTCTTCCTTTTCATTGGCCACAGTTGGTCAAGGAGTTGATCACTATTTTGGTTGTCAAAATTATAAGGATTAGTCAAACTGCTCTCATGAAGTTTATGAAATGACAAATATTCTTTCATACATATTGAGTGGTTTAATCTATTTATAATCGTCGAATTTGTAGTATTATTTCTAAATGAAATCTTTTTGACAATTAATTTCTTGAACTTATTAATTATATTGTTAAAATGATTTATGTCTATCACACGTCACTTCGGAATTTATTCTATAAATTAAAATAAAATACATATATTTATTAAAAGAGCTGGAAGGATGTTTTAGATTTTTTTAAATTTTTTTATGAAATCTATATTTGATAATCTAGACTAATAATTTTTTTAGGGTGTTGCAAATAACTATTGATAGCTAAAGTGTGAATATAGTTGGAATGTTAATTTATTAAAATGGTGTTTTTGTATTTTAAATTTGTTTTTATGTATAATATAAATATGGGTAATGTTAATTTGTGCCTTACGAGCACAAGATAAAACCTAAAAAAAAAATATTATATTGGAAATTATGCATTGATTTTAATAAAAAGATATAAAATTAATTAATACAAATTTTCTATAATTTGAAGTCTTATCTTGTATCTTTCGGACACAAGTTAGCATTATTATATAAATATGATAACAATTAGAATGTGGATTTGCATGATCTACACCCGTTTACATTAGAGGAGTAAAATATATGGTTATTACAAGGTTTGGCATTGTAAATAATTCAACTTGCATGATGGTTTATCTCAACATTAACATCGTCTAAAATTAACGCCTATTTACATGAGCTGTGGACGCATAGATAGACTTATTTAAAGACTTTCTAAAAAATTGCGTGAGGAGGATATGCACGCTCTCGGTACTTGCTGAGATGCGATGGAGATGGCTTGAGAAGATATAATTACAAAATGGCTAAATACCTTCTTTTTTATTCTTCTGGTATGTTAAAATAAGACACCATAAGATTGATCAACAATCGCAAAGAAATTTTAAATGTAGAGAAAGAAAGAAAGAAAAGAGTTGAGAAAAAAAAATTAAAGGTGAGATACTCCGATTGCATTAACTTAGATGAATGTGCATCCAAAATACTTGTATATGAGTTACAACTTGATTGCAAATTAATATTGACCAACTAAAATAACAGAAATTACAAAATATCACGCTTGTAACTGGTTAATCAAAGTGTTTAACCGGTTACATCTGACACTAAATTAAATTGAAAATTAAATCAACTTTAATGATAATCAGTTAACCAAAAATTATTAACCGATTACACATGCGAAAACATAACATTTATGCTACTAGAATGAATCTCAGGCCTTACTGTAACTACTTACCTAAACGTGTTAACCGGTTACAACACTTGAATTACTTAAAAAACATCAACACACCACCTTAATTCAAGTGTTGCAAGTCTATCATGCGCATGCTCATCTTCAACTTCTTGAACACATCATTTGTGACTCCCTTAGTCAACAAATCAACAACTTGGTCCTCACTCCTACAATATCCCAATCGTAACCTTCCTTTGTTAACAAGTTCCCTCAAATAGTGAAACCTCATCTCAGTATGCTTGCTTCTCCCATGTGCAATTGGGTTCTTAGCAAGATTAATCGCAGAAACGTTGTCAACTAAGAGTATGACAGCATCACCATCACTGCTGCCCAACTCCTTCAATAGATTCATAAGTCATACAACTTGGCACACACATAACGAATCGACAATATACTCGACCTCACAAGATGAGAGTGCAACTACCGGTTCCTTCTTCGAACACCATGAGATTGGTGTCACATCGAACATAAAGATGTATTCGGCTGTAGATTTTTGATCATCTTTATCTCCGCACCAATTAGAATCGATAAAACTGAGCAAATTGCATTTTCTGCTTATATCCGCTGCGGGAAAAAGAATTCTGCAGCCAACAGAACTTTTGACATATCGTAGGATCCTCTTGAATGCTGCCAAGTGAGACACCTTCGGTCCCCCATGAATCTACTCACAATGCCGATGCTAAGCGCCAAGTCTGGTCGCGTATTGCACAGGTAACGTAAGGATCCAATCAACCTCTTATATTGAGTTGGATCAACATCTTGCTCATCCTCATTCTTAGACAACTGCAACCTTGGTTCAACTGGAGAAATGACAGCATTGCAATTCCATTTCAAACTTCTTCAATATCTTAAGAGCATACCTTCTTTGGTGCATGAGTAGTCCCCTTTTGGGCTTGTGGAACTTAATGCCAAGGAAGTATGTCATGACGCCAAGATCGGTCATCTCGAATTCTTCCATAAGTTCACTCTTGAACTTTGAAATTCACTTTTCATTGCTTCCTGTGATCAATAAGTCGTCTACATATAGACAAAGGATAATAACTCTTTCACTCCTATATGTCTTCACATACACTCCGTGTTTGGACACACACTTCTTGAAGCCAACATCCTTTAGGAAACCATCAATTCTTTTATTCCAAGATCTTGGAGCTTGCTTCAAACCATATAATGCTTTCTTTAACTTGTAGAACTTTAACTCTTGGTCTTTCACAACAAAACCAAGGGGCTTTCCTACATATACCTTCTTTTCAAGCGGTCCGTTCAAACACGCGGACTTGACATCCATTTGGTAGATAGGCTAATTGTGGTTATTTGCAATACCAACAACAAGCCTAGTGGTTTCAATCCTCTTGAGATTCCTTCTTGTTCGCAATGCATTCTTTTGCAAAATGACTGAATCGTTGACACTTATAGTACTGCTCTTTGCTTTTGTCAAACCTATTCCTTACACCTCTAAAGTTGCCTTGACCACCATGTTTGTTGTAGCTGCTCTCACCCCTTTAACAAGTCAAATTCTTTGAATTTTGAGACTCTCTTCCGCCAAAGTTCTGTTTGCTTTTCATGGGCCATTTTCCTTTCGATCTCTTGTCCTTCTGATTGAAACGATTTTTCAAAGCGATCTCCGCATTTGCCTTATCACTATTCCTCTCTTCCATCCTTTACGCATGGGCCTTAAGAGAATTTTATAACTCCTTTTTGCTCATCCGTAAGATCCTTCGACTCCTCAATCGCCACAACTATGTTGTCAAATCTTGGTGTTAAAGAAAGTAAGATTTTAGCAACAACGTATTGCTCCGTAACAGTTTCTCCGCATGCCTTTACTTGATTCACCAACCGAGTAATTCTCGTTGCGAAATCGTTGATTGTATCCTTTTCCTCCATTTGAATCAATTTGAGCTGGCGTTTGTGAGTTTGTAACCTCACCACCTTTTCCTTGTCAGCCCTTGCATAAGCCTTCTCTAAGATCTCCCATGCTTGCTTTGATGATTTCCAATCACCAACTTTCTCAAAGTTGTCGCAATTAACACATTGATGGATCAAGAACAACGCTTTGAAGTCTTTCTTCTTCTCTTCCTTGTGCATTTCTTGCTGTGACTCTGTAGCATTATGAACAAGAGGAGTAACACTATTCTTGATCACTACAAGAACATCTTGGTAGCCAAACAACGCCTTCATTTGCTTGCACTATTTGTTGTAGTTCTTCACATCAAGGACAAGTAGGTTTACAGGGATTCTTTCATTGGAGACAAAATTCATGTTACCTACCTGTGTTAATCGATTACCTATCACTGTTAACCGGTTACAACATTTGAATTATTTGAAAAACATCAAAATAATACAGTTTGATCCCTTAACTTTTAAAAAGACAATTTTGATTATTTAGCTCTCTAAATTAGATTACATTAGTCATTTTCGTTTATTCAATTAATCAAATTTAATTATTAAATCTACGTGACACTGACATGAAATACACATAATGTAAACAAAAATTTATGACTAATTTAACGATGTAAATATCGATCACTAAAATATTGTCTGAATTTTAATGACCGTTCTTCCTCTTTCTCAAATCTATTCACGAAACTCAAAAAAACCCACCACTCCAATATACGAAACTCAAACCTTTATGTACTGAATTTTAAACCATTTGAACCTAATGCTGCTGAATTGCATCTGCCAATCTTTTTTCTTTGGATGCCATGTCAATCAGTGTATTGTAAAATGGAATAAAATGACAAATTATCCTCCATTCTATCAACCACATGCTCAAAAATAAAAGATTAACACAAGCAATAAGTGTGAGGAATACATCTTATATTTAGTTCAATTTTGATGAAGACAAAGATATCAAAGAAGAAAAAGATCAAAAGTGTCATGCACATCAATGATGGAGTTGATCAAGAAGGTTGAACATAAACATTCAAGTGAATATATGAGACAAGTGAACATAACTAATATGATCATTGCAATTTATATTATACTACTTTAAATTGCTCATAATTTCATCTCTCACATCATTTAAACACCTTCTTGCATCATCATACATGATTATCTAAAAATATTCTTCATCTAATTCTTGTTACAAGTGTTTGTATACAAAGTTGTGTGAGAATATTGTGATATTCATATGTCTCCATGTTGATTATATGATTAATCATTAGCAACGAGATGAATGGAATTTTAGAAACAAAGAGGTTTCTAACTTCCACATTTAAGATGAATGATCTTGGACTAGTTGACACACTTTTGGAGATCAAAATAAAGCAAAATAGTGAGGATTATGAACTTAGTCAACCACACTATGTTGAGAACGTGCTTGATAATTTTAAACACTTACGCTTTAAGGAAGTGACCACTCCATTTGAGCATATGGTCAAACTTCAAACGAATGATGAAAGAGTTGTGACTCAATTGGAATATGCAAGTGCATGCAATGTACTAGACCCGACATAACATTTGTAATTAGTAAAATGAGTAGATTTTACTAGAAATCCAAATGGTGAGCATTGGAAGACTATCATTAGGGATTTCGACTATCTTATGAAAACCAAAAATCTTGGTTACCATTATGGTAGATTTCCTGCCATATTAGAAGGATATATCAATTCGAGATGGATATCGAGTGTTGAATATCATAAATCTGCATTTAGGTGGACATTTACACTAGTTGGGATTGCAGTTTATTAGAAGAAAAAGAAACAAATATGGATCAATCTCTCAACCATAGAATCAGAGTTCGAGGCTCTTGCTTCCATTGGTGAAGAAGCTGAATCGTTGAGGGACCTTCTGCTGGAAGTTCCATTGATTAAAGACAATGTTTCAAAGGTGTTGATACATTGCGGTAGTCAAGCCCCTTTACCTAGAGCATACAAAAAGTGTATAATAGAAAGTCTATGTAAGTAGGACTTAGACATTCTTTCGTGAGAAATGGATTAAAGATGTAATCATTTCATTCATTTACGATCGAACTATAATTTACTTGATATATTTACTAAACCATTGGGTAGAGATTTGGTAAAGACTAGCTCGAAAAGTATGGGATTGAAACTCCTTGAGTAATGGTTCCGACAACGGTAGCAACCCAATATGAAGTTAACAAACTTTAACCTAAGATTCAATGGGTAACAACAAGTCGTTGAATTGGATGTAAGTCAAGAATTTGGGAAATAAGGTTGACTGTGTTGAATTGAGGGTTGGGGTTTCCAAAACCTCTTAATGAAGTTCATTAACGAAGAAGAGTATCTATTGGAAAGGATGCTATATGAACCTCACCTATGTGAATTTTGAGATGGTGCCGTCTCAAAGTGAGAGTTGGAGTTTCTCTCATGAAAAATTCATGAAAAGGATAGCATATGGCCATAAATAAGTGCTAAGCGAGATATGTAAAGGAAGAACCTTTAAAGAGTGTGTGTAAGGTAACGCCGGTCTGATCCCATGGATTAATGGTTTAAAAGCTTTGCTACCAAACATTCCGATTAAACTTTGCGTTATCCTCACTAAGGTTAAGTTTAAAATCGAAAGATACCTAACTGTATTAACACTTTTTATATTTCACTATCTGGAATGATTTTTGTCATTATTAGAACTAGTGGGGGATTGTTGGAAATTGTTTTGCAATATTAGTTCCAAAATGACAAAAGAGTTTTATTAGTGCTCATAATTTTAGTTATTGTTTTGTTTGAATTTTGAATTCAATTTTCATATCTTTTCATGAAATAGTGTCATATATGAAACATTGTGTTTTATGGTGAAATGGTGTTGTTTCATCAAAGGTTGCAAACTTTTGAAACAACATCCATATCTCCTATAAATATATGATTCTATTCAGAAAAATAACACAAGAACTAAAAACGTATTTCTCTTCCAAAATTCCAGAAAAACCTTCCTTGCATTTCGGGTTCTTCACTTGTCTTGTGCAGACTCGAAATTAAGGCTGATATTATCCTGAGTGTTCTTGCATTTTCCAACTCTAAGACATAATAAAAGAGTGCTTGAAATACTTTTAAGGAAAGTAATTCTCAATCACGATTCAGTCCTGGATCCATTTAATTTTACCGAATTTTCTAACAATAAGCAATGTCAGTATAACTTAGTATAACCTTGTAGGTAGCTTATTCATTAATTCCAGGGGAAAAAAAGGCCCTGACATTGCAACAAAAGGCTGGCGAAGATTTCGTAGTGCTTGAGGAATGATTTGAGGCATCATTCTTATTGTATTAAGCTCCATTGACTTTTCATTTAGATTAAATCAATTTTTCATTTAAATTTAAACAACTTTTCATTTGGATTAATAGTACTCGACAATTGTTGAATTGGTTTGAAGTATTTCTGGTGCGGGTGACTATCGGGTGCGTAACCGATTACAGCTGGAACTAATATGCATTCTATTAGTAGAAAATTGATGTTTTTGTAGGGGTAACCGATTACTAGAAATAGTGTAATTGATTACCACTGAGTGACTTAATTTGTTTTAATTTTAATGTCAGGGGTAACTGGTTACCTGTTTTGGCGTAACCGGTTACAACCACGAATTTTTTGTATTTTTTTATTATTGTATTTGATCATTTCAGATCCTAATCATTGTTTAACTTATATATAAGTGTGTAGGGTATACTTTCACCATCAATTATATATATATTCTCCTCTTTCACTCTCCACACACCAAATTTGCTCATTCCAAGTTTCATCAATTTTGTGGTTGCTTGTTCTAACATTTGACATCAAAAGTCTGATTTAGATCCAGAAACACCTCGTGTGCAACATGAATTCAGTTTCCAATGAAATAATCCCTACAAATTCACCAATTCTTGATGCGAAGAACTATGACAAGTGATGTAAGCAAATGAAGGTGTTGTTTGGCTACCAAGATATTTTTGAGGTGATAAAAAATGATGTTACTCCTCTTGTTTAGAATGCTACTGAAGCGTAACAAGCAACGCATAAAGAAGAGAAGAAGAAGGATTACAAAGCGTTGTTCTTGATTCATCAATGTGTTGATGGTGACAACTTTGAAAATATTGATGATTGTGATTCATCGAAGTAAGCTTGGAAGATATTAGAGAAAGCTTATGCAGGGGTTGACAAAGCAAAGGTGGTGAGGTTACAAACTCAAAAACGGCAGCTCAAATTGATTCAAATGGAGGAAAAGGAGACAATCAACGATTTTGTAAGGAGAATCACTCTAGATTCGGGTAGAGAGTCTTTCCCACAAGGTTTTGTAATCAGAGTAAAGATCCAATACCATAACATAATGGAACCATACGACAAATTATATCAATCTAAAAATAAAGATTACAAAAGCAATAAAGAAAAGTCACACACCTAAAGCAATCAAAAGGCACACAACAACCTAAATAGGCTTGACTCACTTAGGGAAAATGGTCCCTAACAGAGTCGTCATCTGTCGCACCTTGAAAAATGAGAACACAACTTAGCGAAGCGCAATCGCACGCCCGTGGGATGGACTGAACGGAGTCTCCACCAAACTTTATTTATTCCTAAAAAGGAAAAGAAAAATATCGATAAAACCTAAGAAAGAACGACAATGATATTGGTCATCGCAACCAAATCAGGATTCAGGAGTCGATTATGCAAGGGGAATGTATTAGAACCCCTCATGTCTGTTGTACTCAACGGGAACCATTAGGTTAGTTGTGCATGTTAGTGTTTAGCTTATAAATGTTAGGATTCTTGAGTTATTATGAGGGAAATAAGACTAGGACCCAAATAAAAGAGAAAATGTTTTTGGATTTCTTATTAATGTGGCTGACACGATTTACAAATCCTGCTCTTACGTATCTCCGGGTGCAATAGAGAACTCAAGGCTTACGTAGTTATGGGTAGAAATGTTTCTTTGTTGGTCGATGTAGCGGGATATTCGTTACCATTAGAGATATTGACTAAATCCAAGGTAAATCATACAAGTCGAGTCGCCACCGCACTTCTATTTATCCAAAGAAATAGTTAGAAAGCGAACAAAAACCTAAAAGTTTTATCGAATCAAAAACTAGTAAAAATGTCAGAGATCTGGGTAAGGGGGTTGGTTATGCAATGAGAATGTATTAGGCACCCAAAGCATCTTAGGTACTCCTAGGGAGCCCTTTTCACATTTGTTGCAAAGGTTGTTGTTTTTTTTTTGAAAATTTATTTGTGCAAACATGATTGAAGGAATGGGAAAAGTGTGTATGTTTATCTAATGTACTACTTACTAAAAGAGAGGTCAAAAGAAAATGATTCGCACGGATGTCGCATCCACTGCATACGTATCTCATCTGAATAGGAGAATCAGAGTCTTCGTAGCTTGGCTACCTATGGGTTAAAGAGGAGTGTGCTCGCTAAGACATCGCATCTTATGCCTACGTATCTCATCTGGGATGAAAATCAGAGCAAAACGTAGTTCGACTAACTACGGGGTAAGGGTTGTGTTTTGGGGTGAACGACGTTACTACGCAATCTACCGGATGCTCGACCTTTGGAGACTTACTCACCTGTAGTAGAAGGAGATAACGTGTTCTTAGGAGAAGAAAAACCAATGAGTTTGAGGTGTTTAGGGATGCTCATGCAAAAAGACAGTCCTAGATGAAGGAACCGCGCTATCTTAAATGACATGCCACGAGAGGCTATACGAAACCTAAGAAATCGGTAACATGCGGGAAAAGTAAAGGGATCGAGAGATCTACCGTATAGATAAAGATCCGAAGTAACAGCAATTAAAGATATAAGAAACCCAGAGATCTCTCAAGCTAGCACCATCAAAGAAAGTGAGTTAGTACAGGTAATCGGAATAAACCTCCAGGTGGTATCCCACAAATAAAGTGGAACACCAGGCAAGCCATCTCTGCAAGAGTCATATGAGCCCTCACAAAACAAAACTCAACAAACAGGTTAGAGAAACAAGATAGGGTAATCAAGAGTTGCCCCCAAATCAAAATGTAACCACATGAATCATGCCATTAAAATTCACAAAAAGCTCACAAAAAGCAACCAAGGGTAGGAGGCCTAAACCTCTTGTCAAACACATGCATCAAAAGGGTATCAAATTCACCCACAATACCTCATACATTCAGAGCATTTAAATTAAAAGCATAAAGTAATGGGAATAAGGCAAACCTGACTGGAGAGATCGAATGTAATTGAATTGCCCGGTTGGGTTTGCAAAGCAATCTGAGGGTTTATATGAGAGGGAATTGGTTCTTTGCCGATGAGTTCCCTTCAGTCTATGGAGGTTGCTCTGAACTCTGTTAGCTCTTCTCTCACTATCTTTTTCCCTGCCAGGGTAATAGGAATAGAATTTCCTTTTGTTTCACTGAAACTCTGAATTTATAACCTGATTTTTGTGGACCTGTGGGCTCAAATGAGAGAGGTCCAAGTCCAAAATTTTTTTGTTATATTTTATTTTTTTATTTTTTTTAAACACGTGGGCTTCGCCTAGCGAGCATGACAGTTCAAGAAATTCCTCTGAGCGTAGGTGATTCTGGTGGCTTTTCTTGGGACTCGCTAGGCGACCCATTTTGCTCGCCTAGCGAGCATGACAGCTCATGAACAAACTTTTGCTCCTTCAAGATTAACGTTTTGACTGACGAATAGACCCCATTTGAACCTGTTGGAAGTATCTCAAGCCATTCCCTTGTGTTGACTGATCATCTAAATAAAACCCACAAAGTGTCTTGGATGTTACTCAAGCTTCAAACAAAAGATGTTAGTGACACATTTTTGTGCTTTTGGTTAGTAAACAAAAGCAAGAGAAACAATGATGTATAATTCAAGCATGCTTGGTGATCTCAAACCAATCACAAGGAGTCCCACCCAAAGGCAAAGGGAACCAAGATGCTAAAGATCCTTGAGGCAATGCAAATGCAATGTTATGATGCCATGAGGGATCTTAGGGTCAAAATTGGGGTCTTACAGATGCCCCTATTTAAGGTCATTCTACCCGGAGAAGTGAAGGTTAAAATCTTCGTCTCGACGGGGTAGAATGGGCTTAAATAATAACAAAGAGACGAATTTTGGTCCCTAAGAGACCTCATGATGCAAATGTAGGTATGAAAAATGGTAGCACTCTGTGGAGATATGTGTCCACAAAAGCAAAGAAATCAGAAGCCACTGATAATCCATATGAGCAATTCACTCCATGGGACCAAGACCCTGGGGACTCTCCTGGGGATAGAAAAGGGATAAAAATGCGCGAGCAGGTCACGACTTAAAGTGTGGGGAACAGAATTCCAAAGGAAAAAGATCCAATGGAAAGACTCGAGCTGACTCGAAGATGCATGTATTGGGGAATATGCCAATATAGCAAAAAACTATCCACAGCGGATACTTCGGATAAAATCCGGATGAAAACAATCCACTAAGGGACTTCGCTAGGGATGTCCACAAGGACACTCCTGGGGAAGCAGCGGGACGAGGTATTACCGGTTACTGGGTAACAAGCTCAAGGAGACATGTGATCTGAACGCCAGGTATGAGGGTGAGAGATACGACATGCTCAGGAAGAGATGAATATCCAAGACCGGCATAAGGGTGAGAGATATCAAAACTTCAAAACGTCTGAGGAAAACCTAAAAGGTATACTTCAACTCAGGGATTCTGACTCCACAGGGAACAAAAAGTCATAATAGGGAGCAGAGAGGAAGGAACACCAGGGATACCGGTTACTGGGCATATAATAGGTGACCAACCAAGGCGTGAATTGGGGAATATTCCCAAAACACTCATCATCCAAAAGAGGGCTAAAAGTAAACTCGATTATAGGATGGATATTCAACTCCACAAAGGGGATACAAATCTTACTCAACTGGGGAAGAACAAAAGGCTTCAGACCCGAGAGTGCATGAGATATACTATCTATTACCGTCAGAACGTAGATAATATACTCGCATGGACGATTATCCACAACCGGTTACTGGGTTAATAAAGGATAAATCGACCGAAAAGAAAAGGCATCGGGATACCGAAACTAGGTATATAATGATGACCAATTCAGGGGAGAAACAATCGTTACCAACAACAACAAGGTAGACGAGAGATGACCCGCTGGGGATAAATTGCGTAATCAGGGCAATTATCCAAGCAGATGAGGGGATATCATCACCGAATATTGGATGAAGATAACTGTCACCAATTAAAGATGAGCAAAAATAGTTACTCTGCAAAAAAGGGAAGAAATAGGGTTTACAACTACTGGTATGAGGGTAGAGAAACACAGACTCCGCCGGGGATAATAATTACTAATTATTAAGCAATTATTCATTTACCACGGGGAAACAGGAAAAAGAGTCTCAAGAGACCGATCTAGGATCAAACTAGATAGGCACACCAAATCAAGACTTGTCCCGGTGAGGATATAACTCAATGGGGAAAACCATTCCAATATATGTGTTAGGAAGGAACAAAAACAATCAACATCCACGAGGATATAACCCGGTGGGGAATATGGAAGAAAGGATAGACGCTTTCTGCTTATGGAGCTGACTCTATATGGAGAGATCAGACACACACATCTGCTCGGGGAAGTATATCACCAAATAGCAGGAGACAGCAAACAACGATATATGGCAAAGAATGCAACATGAATATCTGAATGTTATAATTATGCATGAATATGCGTGGTTTATGTATGATGTATGCTGACAGACAGACATATTTAACACAACCAGGTCCAGGAATCAACCACCCGGTACTACATCTCAAGAGAGAAAGCCAAGTTCACCGGAGAGTATCCAATCTGTTGGGGATCAAAGATACCAGGAAGCAAAGAACTCTGCAGGGGATGAATCATCAATCATTCCAGCTGGGGACGAGAGTTATCACAGACAAGGTCCACCACACCAACAACTCTACTGGGGAATCTATCCGAGGAGATAAAGGATTTATCGGGATCAACCACCAAATACTGCTCTTGCCCAAAGAGATCCAAGCTGCTGAGGAAGAAAGATTGCTACTCTGCTGAAGGGAAGAGAGGTGACTCTCAACAAGCAATCCACTTGGTAGGATAAACCACAAGGGGTTTCGGAGGGAGGAGATACAGTCATGCCAGGAATATGGACCAAAAATCTTACCCTGTTGGGGATCGTACCACCCTTGGGAGAGCACTGAGGATCTCCTAAGTATCCTTTCGTCATTGTGAATGTTCACTTTGTTTAAAAACAAATTATAAAAAATTTGATCGTTTAAAACAATGATATTTTCTTAATCAAAACATGCAAAACATTTGTTGAATAGAAACAGATAAGAGTGCCAATAATTGGATAAAAGGCTCAAATTTATTTAATAGAATGGTAGTCTGCGAATGGCAAGACTCCATAGATCTTTACAAATTTGAAATTGGTGATATATATTGGAAAAGAGCTATATTGAACATAATGACCATTTCTCCACCAATTCTGAATCCGATGTATTTGAAGCTTTGGTTGATGATGAATGAGTAAGAATCTCTGACGGATGACAGTTGTAGAACAAAGTCTTGTCAGGATGCAGTTACTTGCCAAATCCCTATTTTTTGCCTAGATTTCCCCAGGGTGAGGTACTCAATCTAGCGGGATACACCCCTTTTTATGTCTCTAACTTTTGCCTGGACCGCCCTTTTGGGTTTTCAATCCACCGAGACGCTCATTTTTTCCTAAGCCGCCCTTTCGGGTTTTCAACTTAGCGAGCTATTCTGTTTTTATTTTTAGGCGAAGTATTTCTTGACTGCATCTGAATTCACAGGACGAGTGAAATCCTCCCCATCCATAGTTATAAGTATCAATGCACCGCCTGAAAAGGCTTTCTTAACAACATATGGACCTTCATAGTTTGGAGTCCACTTGCCCTTGGAATCGGGCGCGAAAGACAAGACTTTCTTGAGCACAAGGTCACCTTCTCGGAACACACGAGGCTCGACCTTCTTATCAAAGGCTTTCTTCATTCTTTGTTGATATAGTTGACCATGGCACATGGCAGTCAATCTCTTTTCTTCTATCAGATTCAACTGATCATAATGACTCTGAACCCATTCAGCATCAGTCAACTTGGCTTCCATCAAGACTCTCGTTGATGGGATCTCCACCTCTACTGGGAGCACAACCTCCATGCCATAAATAAGAGAGAAAGGGGTTGCCCCTGTTGAAGTGCGGACAGATGTACGATATCCGTGTAAAGCAAACGGCAGCATCTCATGCCAATCTTTATATGTGACAACCATCTTCTGGATAATTTTCTTGATATTCTTATTAGCAGCTTCAACAGCCCCATTCATCTTGGGTCTATAGGGAGAAGAATTATGATGCGCGATCTTGAACTCGCTACATAGCTATTTCATCATCTTGTTGTTCAAGTTAGATCCATTATCAGTAATGATCTTATTTGGCACACCATAACGGCATACGAGTTGATTCTTGATAAACTTCACAACCACTTGCCTGGTCACATTAGCATATGATGCTGCTTCAACCCACTTGGTGAAGTAATCAATTGCTACGAGAATAAATCTGTGTCCATTGGACGCTTTCGGCTCTATCATGCCAATCATGTCAATTCCCCACATGGAGAAAGGCCATGATGATGAGATCACATTCAAAAGTGTCAGAGGAATATGAATCTTATCAGCATAAATCTGACACTTGTGGCATTTCTTCACAAATTTGCAGCAGTCAGACTCCATTGTCAGCCAATAGTAGCCTGCTCTCAACATCTTTCTAGCCATGGCATGTCCATTGGAATGAGTACCAAATGAACCCTCATGGACCTCAGTCATCAACAGGTCTGCTTCGTGTCTATCGACGCATCTGAGCAGAACCATGTCAAAATTTCTTTTGTAAAGAACTTCGCCATTGAGGTAGAAACTGCCTGACAATCTCCTCAAAGTCTTCCTATCTTTTACAGATGCCCCATGCGGGTAAATCTGGCTCTGAAGGAAACACTTGATATCATAATACCATGGCTTATCATCTTTTACTTCTTCTACTGCGAACACATGAGCTGGTCTGTCCAAGCGCATCACAGTGATATTGGGAACTTCATTCCAAAGTTTAACCACAATCATCGAAGCAAGTGTAGCAAGAGCATCTGCCATCCGATTCTCATCTCGAGGAATATGATGGAATTCAACCTCAGTAAAGAACGTTGAAATCCTCCTCGCATAATCCCTATACGGAATGAGGCTGGGTTGATTCGTTTCCCATTCACCCTTAATCTAATTAACAACGAGGGCCGAATCACCATACACATCAAGATGCTTGATCCTATGATCAATGCACTCCTCCAATCCCATAATACAGGCCTCATGCTCAGCCATATTATTCGTGCATTTGAAAGTTAGCCTTGTTGTAAAAGGAATATATGTGCCCTGAGGAGTAATAATCACTATCCCAATACCATTTCTGTATTGATTTACAGCGCTATCAAACACCATGCTCCATCTGGAACCAGGCTCTGGTCCTTCATCGAGCGTAGGCTCATCACAATCTTTCATTTTCAAATACAGAATCTCCTCATCCGGGAAGTCGTACTGAACTGACTGATAATCCTCAATCGGCTGATGTGCCAAGTGGTCAGCCAAGATACTACCTTTAATAGCCTTCTAAGCTCGATACTCAATATCATACTCGGACAACAACATCTGCCAACGAGCAATCCTCCATGTTAAAGCAGGCTTCTCGAAGATGTATTTGATTGGGATCCATTCTGGATATCAACCAAGTCGTATGATTTATCATATACTGGCGTAAGCGCTTAGCAGCCCAAGCCAAAGCACAACATGTCTTCTCAAGCATTGAGTATCAAGACTCACAATCAGTGAACTTCTTGCTCAAGTAGTAAATAGCACATTCTTTCTTTCCTGATTCGTCTTGCTGACCGAGGACACAACCCATCGAGTCTTCAAGCACATTCAAATACATAATCAATGGTCTTCCTTCCACGGGCGGAGACAGGATATGAGGCTCAGACAAATACTCTTTAATACTGTCGAAAGCTTTCTGGCAATCCTCGGTCCAATCATGGGACTGATCTTTCCAGAGGAGCTTGAATATCGGCGCACATGTGGCAGTCATGTGGGATATGAATCTGGAAATATAATTCAAGCGGCCAAGAAAACCTCGGACTTGCTTCTCAGTCTTGGGCGCAGGCATCTCTTGTATTGCTTTGACCTTTGCAGGATCAACCTCAATACCTCTTTCACTGACAATAAAGCCCAATAACTTGCCGGAACGGACTCCAAATGTACACTTGTTGGGATTCAGACGAAGCATATATTTTCTCAAACGCTGAAAAAGCTTCAACAGGTGCTTTACATGTTCAACTTCCGTTCTCGACTTAGCGATCATATCGTCAACATATACCTCGATTTCCTTGTGCATCATATCATGAAACAAGGTAGTCATAACTCGTTGATACGTGGCTCCGGCGTTCTTCAAACCGAAGGGCATCACTCGATAACAGAATGTTCCCCAAGGTGTGATGAATGTTGTCTTCTCCATATCCTCGGGTGCCATTTTAATTTGATTATATCCGGAAAATCCATCCATAAATGAAAAGACATTGAATTTAGCTGTATTGTCTACCAACATATCAATATGTGGTAGAGGAAAATCATCCTTCGGACTAGCTTTATTCAAGTCTCTATAGTCCACACACATTCGGACTTTTCCATCTTTCTTAGGCACGGACACAATATTGGCCACCCATTGAGGATATGTAGAAGTCACCAGAAACCCCGCATCGATTTGCTTTTAAACTTCCTCTTTGATTTTTACTGCCATATCAGGATGAGTTCTTCTGAGCTTCTGCTTCACAGGCACGCACTCAGGTTTCAAAGGTGGGAAATGTTGCACGATATCAGTATCTAGACCAGGCATGTCTTCATATGACCAGGCAAAGACATCGACGTATTCCCGTAGCAATTCAATCAACCCCTTCTTAACAGATTCTTCCAGGAGTGCCCCAATCTTCACTTCTCGCACACAATCCTCAGACCCCAAGTTGACTGTTTCCAGATTCTCAAGATGCGGCTGTATGATCTTCTCTTCATGCTCAAGTAGCCGGGTGATCTCATCAGAAATCTCTTCAACATCATCTTCCTCTGCCTCAAATACAGGGAATTCAAAATTGGGAGATGGTGTTGGGTCATTATGTTCAATAGGTTTAGAAATCAACCTGCATAATGATTTTGGATATAAAAGAGATTTTAGAATTCAAACAAAGCAAATCATTATGCAGATGAAAAGATTAATTTTATTTTATTTTTTAGGGTTTTATGTGATCACCAATTTCATGCAAAAACAAAAAGGAAAATAAATGGGAAAAACAAACATTTAGCATGCATTTATTGAATGAAATTATCATTGCATTTATGCGCCAACAATGTCATCACTCCTCCTTTTGGAATGGGAGAAGGGTTTTTAAACAAAGTGATCATTACGTTGACTTATGGACAACTGTTGGAATATCCACAACGACCCAATTGTTGCAGACCCCTCCAGGGGTGATGAAATTGCCAGAATCCTCTGCATCTTCTTCTAAAACGGCAGCAGCCTCCTCATCTAGACCAGTGTGGATGAAACCTCCACTCTTGAATAACCCTTGCTTGTTGAAAGTACCAGAAGAAAAACCTATGCCAGCCCGGGACTCGTTGTCTTCTAACTCAATCATTTTTCCTAAACCAGTGGTTGCACCACGCTCAATGGCCAGCTTTGCATCTTTGTAGGAAACAAATGAAGGAGTTCTCTTCTCAATAGGCTCAGCAATAGATAAAGCTTGGAAAGGAGTTCCAACTTCAATCTCAGCATCTATATAAGAGAAGGAAGACAAATGGCTAACCAGGAGAGCCCTTTCTCCCCTACCACCACCAGCTTCTTGTTTTTCACGAATTTCAATTTTTGGTGTAGGGTGGAAGTCACGGCGCCTGCCTCGTGAATCCATGGTCTGCCTAAGAGACAACTATACGATGGATGAATGTCCATAACCTGGAAGGTAATCTGGAAATCACTTGGTCCGATCTTGATTGGGAGATCAACTTCCCCAATCACAGTTTTGCGAGACCCATCGAAAGCCTTCACAACTACTCCACTCTGCCTCATGGGAGGCCCTTGATATGATAGCTTTGAGAGAGTGGACTTTGGAAATACGTTCAATGATGACCCGGTGTCCACCAGCACATTGGACATGGCGTCGTCTTTACAATTCATAGATATGTGTAAAGCCAAGTTGTTGTCTTTTCCCTCCTCAGGGAGATCAGAGTCACAAAAGCTCAGGTTGTTACAAGCAGTAATGTTTGCAACAATGCTATCGAATTGCTCCAAAGTGACATCGTGATCTACATATGCCACATCCAACACCTTCTGCAGAGCCTCTCGGTGTGGTTCTGAATTTAAGAGTAAGGATAACACAGATATTTTGGATGGCGTTTGTAGAAGTTGGTCTACAACATTGTACTCGCTTTTCTTGATGAGTCTCAGCATCTCATCACAGTCTTCTTTCACATTGCCACTCGGGCCAACAGAAGTAGGAGTTTTCAGTACGGAGGAGGGCTTAACAATAAGTGCCGGATTCGGAGAATTCACAGCGTTCCCGATCGGGCGTTCAACAAAATCAGCATTAATTTGAGGCTTCGGCGGTCCTGAAAATACACGGCCACTACGGTTCAAACCGCTAACATCGGCAATATTCACAACAGAAGAAGAGGGCAAGGACACCTCTTTCCCATTCTCTACTGCTACGGCGTTGTAGCGATAGGGAACTGCCTTTTCAGAAGAGTAAGGCACAGGACCAGCAGGCTTAATGATCAGAGCGGGAGAAGCCTTCTGCTTGCTACCATTGTACTTGATGATAACAGGCTCGGGTATCCGGAACACTGGGGAGATCACATTGACATCAGGCTCATTTTCATCAACATTCCTGTTTTGAAGGATCTCAATGACTCCTTCGTCCAGCATTTCCTGAACATCCTTGCGCACCTGGCAACAACCCAATCGGTTAATAGAGCAGACTCAACATCTATCATGGTCATGCTCATAATGACTGTAGTCGCACAACAAACGATGCATCTGGACCAGAGACTGTTGAATATGACTGACATATTTGACCTTGTATTTTCCAGGGCAACCCTGGACCATGTTGACAGATTTCCCATGTTCGGGCAATGGGTTCTTCTTCACATTAGGGCCTACGTCCTCAAAACATAAAATACCACACCTCACAAGGTCTTGAACCTTGGTCTTCAAAGGGTAACAATTCTCCACGTCGTGGCCGGGAGCACCAGAATGGTAAACACAATGTAACTCAGGCTTATACCACCACTAGGGGTTAGCAGGTATAACCGGTGGGTCTCTCGGAGTAATCAACTTCCTTTCTATCAAAGAGGGATATAACTCTGCGTACGTCATAGGAATAGGATCGAAGGTGACCCTTTTCCTCTCGTAACTCGTGCTGGTTTGATTACTATTTCGAGGCTGGTAGGCCTGCTGCTGCGGTCGGTGCTGTTGTTGCTGATATTGCGGATGTGGTTGCTGATTGTTACTATGTTGCTGATACTGTTGATTGTCTCTGAAAACAGGTGCTATATGAGCCACCTGGTGCTGGTTACTGGCGGGACGCACAGTCTTCCTCCTCATAGAGGGTCTTCTTGGTTTCTCATGGGAGATCACAGCATGTGCCTCTCCATCTTTCTTCTTTGTAAACTCCCCATAACGTTTGGCAGAAGAGCCTTCTTCTCTGGTTAACCGTCCTTCACGGACCCCTTCTTCTAGACGCATCCCCATATTCACCATCTCGGTGAAGTCAAAAGGAGCGCTAGCAATCATCCGCTCATAATAAAAAGAACTTAAAGTCTTTAAAAAGATCTTAGTCATCTCTTTCTCTTCTAGCGGAGACACGATCTATGTTGCCACCTCTCGCCACCTCTGGGCGTACTCCTTAAATGTTTCTTTATCCTTCTGGGATATGGCTCTCAATTGATCTCTATCGGGAGCCATATCCATGTTGTACTTGTATTGCTTGACGAAGGCTTCGCCAAGATCATTGAAGGATCGGATGTTCGCGCTATCTAAACCCATGTACCAACGCAAAGCGGCACCGGACAGACTGTCCTGAAAGTAGTGGATGAGTAGTTGGTCATTATCGGTTTGAGTCGACATCTTCCTGGCGTACATGACCAGGTGGCTGAGAGGACAAGTATTTCCTTTGTACTTTTCAAAATCAGGGACCTTGAATTTCACAGGGATCTTCACATTTGGAACCAAGCAGAGTTCGGCAGCAGACTTGCCGAAAAGATCCTTCCCTCTGAGAGTTTTCAATTCCCTGCGAAGCTCAAGAAATTGATCGTTCATAGCATCCATCTTCTCATAAACATCTGGACCCTCAGACGGCTCAGAATGATAGATGGTGTCGTCTACCCTGGGCAAAGTATGCACGACAGGAGGAGGAGCGGCAAGGACCGGGCTAGATGCCGACAGAGAAGCAAAGGTGGGAACAGGACCCTCAGACATGAAATTGGGAGGCATCCCCCACGGGAACCCGGTTGGCATGGCTGTTGGAACAAAGTGTGCACTGGCAGCGGGCACAGTAGAGGAGACAATCTCAGAGATAACTGTCCTCTGGGGAGGAGTTGAAGGTGTCGGAGAAGTCTGGCTCTGGGCAGCCATGAGCGACTCCATTAGGGCAACCAATCTGGCCACTTCCTCTTTCAGCTCGCGGTTCTCTTGCTCTAAGTGATCCATCAGTCTTGAAATGTTGGCTCTAGTGTAGTACCGGTGAGTCAGCTTGTTGTACGGATAAATGAAGGACACAGAGTTAGACCACAGGGCAAGGGACCGGAAACAAAACCTGCTTATGCATATGGTGCATGCAATGTTTGTGCATATGATTTGTTTTTTATTTCAAAGGAACTTTAGAGTTTTATTTGCAAATTCTGGAAATATTAAGCATTTTATCACATATGGAAATATCTCATCAAATAATATCAGGGAAAAGAAGTGCAGCATCGTCAATCATATACAAGAGAAAAGGAAAATAATCGTCTTATGGATCCCTAGAAACAATCATCTAAAGCTCGGGACACAGGGAGATAAGATGCATGAAGCCTCTTCACCTCCCTCTCGTAGGTTGCCTCCATATCGGCCTTCTCTTTGGCGAGTCGATCATACTTCCTCTTCCGGAACTTAGAAGACTGAGGAAGTAGAGAAGTTCACACATCATCAGGGTCATCAATAACCTGATGCTCAAGAAACTCAATCAACGCATCCTTCTCTTTAATCTGCTGAAGCAACTCTTCACGTTCACGGATCCAGGCACATGAACGGTCTTCGTCTTTCAACTCCTCTACTCCTTGATTGGGGAGGGTTGAAGGCCCAGCCATAATCATAGGTGTAGGTCTCGGATACTCGTAAGGCATGAGATACTCAGACGCTCTCTTCCTTACCCAAGCAGTGTAAGGTTCCAAAGCAATGCAATTCTTCGGACCTAGCTCCCTCCCTCCTTTCTTATGAATCTTGCGCCAAGCGCGGACCATTCTAGATTTCAATCCTTGGGGATCTTTACCCTCCTGAAAGAACACGCCTTCTAACAGAATGTTATTAGGTTTATCCTTTAGGGGGAACCCAAGCTGACGACGCGCCAAAACAGGGTTGTAGTTAATCCCACCACATGTACCAAGAAGAGGCGCATTGGAGAATTCACCACAAGAGTCAATAATTTGCACACCATCATACACACGATTGTACCAAAAGATATCATCATTAGTGAGAGACATAAGTCTCGTGGACCACCGTAGGCATTCCTTGTTCTCCTTGAAAGCGACCGTCTGAGGTAAGTGAGAAATAAACCACTTATACAACAGAGGCAAACAACACACAATGGCGCCACCACCCTTTGCATTCCTCATATGCAAAGAGAAGTAGGTATCTCCCAACAGAGTCGGAACGGGATTAAGAGTAGAGAGGATCCTAATAGCGTTCACATCCACAAACTAGTCGATGTTGGGGAATAATACCAATCCATAGATGAGAAGTACAAATATGGTTTCAAATGCGTCCTCACTCATGGCCTTCCCATATATAGTAGCTTGAGCAATGAGGAACTCAGAAGGGAGACCTTGAATTCCTCCTTTGGTAGTCATATAAGCACCAACCAGAGATTCATCTATGTGTAACATGTCAGCTATCTCTTGAGAAGTAGGAATACTCTCCAAGCCACTGAACGGCAACTGGTCTAGAATAGGTATACCCACAAGGTAAGCATACTCCTCAAGGGTAGGCAAAAGCTGGAAATCCGGAAACGTGAAGCAACGGTACAAGGGATCATAAAACTGCACCAATACACTCACCAATCCTTCATCCACCTGAGTAGTCAGAAGAGGAAGAAGCTTCCCAAAACGAGTCTTGAAACCCAAGGGATCTAATACATAAGATGTCAAATTCCTTAACTCTTTCAAGTCTGGTTGTCTGAAACTGTACTTCCTTGTATTCCTTCTTTGTCTTTCCATGTCTGAAAATCTTGCAAATAAACCCCTTAAGTTCCTTGAAAATTTTCTTATTTATTGATGATATGGATGCAAATGGGTGCATGAATGCATGAATGCAACAATCACACTCAAGGATCAAGCAAAGCACACCAAACAAAGGTCATGGGATGGATCATGTTATCCTTAATATCAATCATCCATTTTGGTGGATTATGGTTTACACCTTATCAACACCTAAGTTCCATTGATATTAAGGATTCATGAACGGATCAACCATGAATCAAGGGTTTGTTGTAAGTAACGAGCATGGAGTTAGGTTAAGAACCACCCAAAAGGGAGTGTACTAGGGTTTAAACCTTCCAAACATGTTCTACAAGAGGTTCCCATAGTCATCATCCCATCTTTCGGATATTATCGGAGAAACGACTACTTGTATTCCGAAAATATTCTCAAGAGAGACTCTTATGAGTGTAGTATCGCGTAACAATCGTATCAAATCTTACACTTGAACGACTTTCGCACTACATCCTAAGAATAGGCCAAGATGGGCTTGGTAAACTAAGGTCCTTGGCTTCTAAGGTCTATATTGGAAAGAGTAATGTTTAACCACAACTTACTTGTGTGACATTATTGATCCCAACATAACCTCCACCAAGTGAATGGACTTGCAAGTCAACTTGCTAAGGAATAACTCCACACAAGTCGACAAGACTACGCCATTCTCCTATCCTAAGTGCACTCGAGTCCGGGTATAGAACTCATCTCACAAAGATCACCAAGCATACAAGGAATTAATATTCAAACAATTCAATCATTACATACAATACAGTAATCCAAAATTGCACAAAAATATGTCACAAAAAAAATATACAATACAATACAACAAATATGAAAAGTCGGCAAAACCCACTAGGAAAATACACCTCCCCAGTAGAGTCGCCACTTTTCTGTAGCGGGGTATTCGTTACCATTAGAGATATTGACTAAATCCAAGGTAAATCATACAAGTCGAGTCGCCACCGCACTTCTATTTATCCAAAGTAATGGTTAGAAAGCGAACAAAAACCTAAAAGTTTTATTGAATAAAAAACTAGTAAAAATGTCAGAGATCTGGGTAAGGGGGTTGGTTATGCAATGGGAAGGTATTAGGCACCCAAAGCATCCTAGGTACTCCTAGGGAGCCCTTTTCACATTTGTTGCAAAGGTTGTTGTTTTTTTTTTTGAAAATTTATTTGTGCAAACATGATTGAAGGAATAAGAAAAGTGTGTATGTTTATCTAATGTACTACTTACTAAAAGAGAGGTCAAAAGAAAATGACTCGCACGGATGTCGCATCCACTACATACGTAATCAAGAGTTGCCCCCAAATCAAAATGTAACCACATGAATCATGCCATTAAAATTCACAAAAAGCTCACAAAAAGCAACCAAGGGTAGGAGGCCTAAACCTCTTGTCAAACACATGCATCAAAAGGGTATCAAATTCATCCATAATACCTCATACATTCAGAGCATTCAAATTAAAAGCATAAAGTAATGGGAATAAGGCAAACCTGACTGGAGAGATCGAATGTAATTGAATTGCCCGGTTGGGTTTGCAAAGCAATCTGAGGGTTTATATGAGAGGGAATTGGTTCTTTGCCGATGAGTTCCCTTCAGTCTGTGGAGGTTGCTCTGAACTCTGTTAGCTCTTCTCTCACTATCTTTTTCCCTGCCAGGGTAATAGGAATAGAATTTCCTTTTGTTTCACTGAAACTCTGAATTTATAACCTGATTTTTATGGACCTGTGGGCTCAAATGAGAGAGGCCCAAGTCCAAAAATTTTCTGTTATATTTTTTTTATTTATTTATTTATTTTATTTTTTTCGTTTTTTGTTCTTTTTTTTAACACGTGGGTTTCGCCTAGCGAGCATGACAGTTCAAGAAATTCCTCTGAGCGTAGGTGATTCTGGTGGCTTTTCTTGGGACTCGCTAGGCGACCCATTCTACTCGCCTAGCGAGCATGACAGCTCATGAACAAAATTTTGCTCCTTCAAGATTAACGTTTTGACTGACGAATAGACCCCATTTGAACCTGTTGGAAGTATCTCAAGCCATTCCCTTGTGTTGACTGATCATCTAAATAGAATCCACAAAGTGTCTTGGATGATACTCAAGCTTCAAACAAAAGATGTTAGTGACACATTTTTGTGCTTTTGGTTAGTAAACAAAAGTAAGAGAAACAATGATGTATAATTCAAGCATGCTTGGTGATCTCAAACCAATCACAAGGAGTCCCACCCAAAGGCAAAGGGAACCAAGATGCTAAAGATCCTTGAGGCAATGCAAATGCAATGTTATGATGCCATGAGGGATCTTAGGGTCAAAATTGGGGTCTTACAGTCGATTTTAGCAAAAGCTACTTTATGTCAATCGATGAAAACATTGTTGGCTATCCAAAACAAATGGAGAAGGGAACATTCACATCACAGACGAATGGATTTACAAATCAATATTCATGGGCAACGTTGCAAGCTTACTCACATGTTCAAGTGGACGAAATATTTTTTTGCGTCGTCTCAAGACAAAGTACTTTTTGTTTGAGGATCAATTGCACGACGGCGAGAAAAGAGTTTGATTGGTTGAATGGTTTGAGTAATGGTGAGAAATTTGATGAGCGAGATATCCATCTCTAATCCTAGCCTCAGGAGCTCGTGGTATCCACCATATTCCGTTTCCATCTTATTTGCAAAAGTGTTTTATATTTCTTAGATGTTTTGATATTTTTCAGGAGAAAAGGTTTGAATAAGTTGCATGGAAATTTTTGAATTATGGAGAGACTAGGATGGGCGAGATATCCATCTCGAATCCTAGCCTCAGGAGCTCGTGGTATTCAGCATGTTCCATTTCCGTCTTTATATGAAAGTGTTTGATATGCATTAAGTGTTTTTGATTTTCATTATAAAGCTGGCTTGATGTTGGATCAAGCATTTGATTTATCGATTACAAAAATGGTTTGACCAAAATAGTTGGAGAGTTCAAAATGGTTGAAGATGAGAAGTTAGAGAAATTGGGAATGGTGGAAATGGATTAAAAAAGAAAGGTTTGAAATGGATGACTTTTGGTCTTTAAGAAAAGGACTCGACATTGGATCGAGTTTTTATTTTAGTTCTTTTTTGAAAAGTGGTTGATTTTATTCTTGTGTTAGAAATTAAACTAAACAAACAATAAAAAGTAAAGCGATAAATTATTACACGTCATGGGAGTGAGAGTATATTTTGTCGAACAGGGATATGAGATAATGAAACGATTACAGAAAAACCCATTCAAGAAAACACAAACAAGTGAGTGTCCGTGCACAAAAAGAGTGTCATTGTAAGAAGATCCAAGAGTGAGCCAAAAGATAGGATATATCAACACTCACGTCACATGCACCACACAAGTTCATCTTAATTAAATCGAAATAAGTAAAAAATGAAACATACACGGATTAAGATCATGATGCGAGGATGTGAATCAAGACCACATAACGCAAGGATGTGCAAAGCAAACAGAAGTTGAGTTCAAATTCAATTTAAACAACAACAACAACGTTGGATTGTTGTTTGTTATCATAAATATAAAGAAATGCTAACGTGAAACGTATCATTGGAAAAATGGAAAGAATGAACTCAAGATGCTAAAAATAAAATCGTAAAGTGAGGCTTTATTCACACAATGGCAATGCAAACAGTATCAAACCGTGATCAAGTAAACCTTACAAACATCATTTAAAATAAGCGACAAGTTGAGAAATGCATGCAAAACTCTAATTAATAAGCTCAAATCTGGTTTGTGCGTATCAAAAACAAATGAGACGTTGTATGCAAAGGTCATAACGCGGCGAAATACAATAAATATTGATAATAATCCAGCGACATAACAACATGAAAATATCGGATCCGCAGATTAAAAATCTGATTTTTAACACAATGTAGTAAATCAAACAAACAACTCACACATGCATTAATACTAACACAATAGCATTACAAAATCAATCACAACTCATCAAGATCGAAATGTGACTTAACATAAGTGCAAAGGATAAAAGACAAAGGTGTAAATAGAAAGAGAAAAGATAAGCTTTAATCAAATGAATATTAAGCCCAACAAAACAAAACAAAAAATAAATCTCTAAGGTCCTTTGACCTTTTTTGATCTAGGATAAATCCCTTGACCATTTATTTGGTGTTTTAAAGGGATTTTAGGTTTTGACCAAATTAAAATGTATTTTAATTCTATTTTAAATTTATTTTTAATCGATTAAATGTTTAAAAATATCATTGAGCCATTTTTATGGTCTTGTGATGTTTGACTTTCTGTTTGGGCCTTGGTCAAGGTTGATTTGACTTTTGTTGGATCAAAACCATTGGATTTAGGGGATTGATGAAATTTACATTTCATCTCCCAAAATGAATGGATGGTTTTGATTTGATGAAATTTCTCTCATGATCAATTTATGTTTCTATCTTCCCCTCCCTCTTCATCTTCATCCCTATTCTTTCACATTCCCTCATTTGACCAATGAAATCTCTAATGTCTAAAGGCTAATTGATTCATCAATGACCTTGTGTCAGATGAACCAATACAAGTATGACTGAGATAGGTCCCTCCCTTTTGATATTTCTTTTGGTGTGTGGTATGTTTTAGAAGTTTGGTTCTTCATACCAAATCTCTAACATGCATTAACACCTATATTTTTATTCCCCGACCTCAGATAGTTGTTACTTCTACATAAGTCCAATTACGATTGCTTAACATAAAGATAAATTTGACCCTCAAGGCAATGCATTCTAGTAAGTGAGATTGTAAGTCTCCCATTCTTCATGGCATTATGTGGCGACTTGACCTTTTTTCCTTTCATGGGAGCTAGTGGCATACTTGTTGAATTATCCAAGTTGGAGCTCTTCTCATGGAAGATGTCTTGGTTTAAGGATCCATAGTTGTGAATGAATGGTTGAGTGCTCTCCAAAGAATGACTTAATCAATTAAAAATCACCACTAACACTTGATTAACCTCTGACTAACTCTTGTTAATATTGCTTTACTTTCAAGTCATTTACTATTATGCAATTTAAATTTAAGTTCTTTATCATTCATTGCCATTTACATTTTATATAACTTGTTTATGTTTATGTCCTTTTCACTTTGCTCATTTGAGTTGTGATTATATATATTGTTTGTGTGTTCTGATTTCGTTTGTGGTCTTAGGACCTTAAAATACCTAATAAAAACAAAAGCCCTGAAAAACATATGGACTGTTGAACTTGATCTGAACTTTTGGACTTAGGGTTAGGCAACATTTCATGTGCTAACAGGACTTGTCCAATGCCAACATTTTGAGACTGAGCTATTTTGAATTGTGCCTTCATCTTATGCAAGCCTTGGGAATTTCTTGGGTTCATCTGCTACTCTATCTCTATGCTTAATTGTTATTTTGATCTTGTGTCTGATGTTTTGTTCTAAGTTGATCAAGGAATATTTCATCTGATATAAGGGAAGACAATAAAGAATGCTATCTATTGGAGTTGCGTGGCCATCTTTATTTGATGCCTTGATCTTCATGATGTCTAGATATTGCTCATTGATTATTGCTTATTGTTTGCTTAGAGTCTAAAGGAAAATGAGTTTCTATATGACATTCTTGTCTGTTGGATTGCATCCCATTGGTCAGATTTTTTCAATCCTTAACTTTTAAGTTTGTGCTTAATATAACCTCTACATCTCCTCCCACTTCTTTAATTTCAAAATCTCTCCCCCTTTTCAAAAACTTTCTTTGCTTGTGATTTCAAACTTGGACATTGTTTAATGATTAGAAACTTTCGCCTTATGCCATTGAATTTTCAAACTCTTTCTTAAAATAAATTTGTAAATAAACTTAATCATGTTGACTTAAAATTTCAAAAGACAAAAAGAACTAACAACTCCATTCAAACTTTTGGCCCTTTGTGCCTTCTCTCATTAACTTTTGTTAAAAGCAATTCACCAACTCATTTGAAATTTTTACCACGAACTACGAGGTTTTGATCCCTCATTTTTATGTTGGTACGTAGGCATAAGACCGAAGGTCTTGTTAAACACAAAAATATAATCAATAAATTCTTTTCTCATCCCCACACTCTATTTTTCTCAAACATCATTTATGCCAAAAACACATACACACATAAAAAAGGGCTCCCTAGGAGTACCTAGGACACTTTGGGTGCTAACACCTTCCCTCTGTGTAACCAACCCCCTTACCTGTAATCTCTGGCATTTTATTAGTTTTGATTTGAAAACTTCTTATCTTTGGGTTTGTTTGTACTTTTCCCTTTTCCTTTGGAAACATTAAAAGCGCGGTGGCGACTCTAGTTTTATTGACGTTAAGCTTATCCATAGCTTGATGGTCATGAATTTACCGCTACACTGATGATTCTTATAATCTTTCTTTTGTGGTTCTGTCATCACTCATCTTTCAACTTTATTGCCACTTGCATCTACTGGGTATATGTAACCATCAGCTACCATATCCCATAGATCAACATCGTCACCTAGAAAAAAGATCTCTATTTTATATTTGTAAGAATCAAATCTATCTCCATAAAAAATATGAGTTTTAGCATTATAGTGATCTCTATCATTTGTATGAGCAACTGGTGGTGGGAGAGCAGCCATTGTATTTCACATTGGGTCCTTATCTGACACTGTTAAGTGTTTGATAATCTTATCAAGACCAAAACCGGAGCTCTGATGCCAATTTAAGGTGGCAATAAACACAAGAAATAGGGGGTTTAAATTGGGTTTCTAAAAAAGAAAGCTTTTTTAAAACCAACACAATCAAACAGTAACACAAACAAGACAAATAACAGTTATTTTTATCCTGGTTCGCTGTTAACAAAGCTACTTTCAGTCCACCCGTCAAGGTGATTTTGCCTTCTCAAGAAGGACTTAATCCACTATAACCGAAACTAATTACAGACACCACAAAGACATCCCACCTTTGTCTTCTTGAGTATATCTGACTAAAACCTAGTCACTCAAGGAATACACTCAAATAAATGAGATTTACAAGAATTTGTTTACAAGACTGCTTTTAAAAAAGCAGATTAACACATGTTTTATACAATGAAGTTCTCACACACTAACGAACAAAAGCTCCATGTGTGTTTACAAAAACTATACACAAATAATATCAAGTTCAGCAAAAGCGTTATGTATGAGCGTAATATAGCACGGTGAATTAGCAATTAGCTATGAGCAATTAGAAATTTGTCCAATCTTCCAAGTCTCCTTTATATTGTTAGTAAAAAGATCCATTGGAGGGTAAAATTGGAATAGCAAAATGCAGTTGTCTCTTTGTATAATAGTTTGCATACTTAGAGGCAAAATGGTATAATAGTATTGTCCTTAGCCCACAAAAACAACGTAGTAGAGGGAAGAGTGGTCTTGTACTATGTATTATTTTCCTGATGCAAAACCTTTTGGTTTTATCTTCTAATCTTCAGAGGTTTCTAAATAAATGATGTTGAAGCATGCTTAGAAGGATCAAGAGACTAGTTGAGAGAATCTTCAGAACCTCGATCTTTAAAGTCTTGACATAGTTCCTCAGAACCTGGTCTTCAGAGTCTTCATATCTTCCTCTTCAAAGTCTTCAAAACTTGAGAGCATATAATATTGCTTGACAATCCTTTAAAGGCTCTTCAATCAGAGTCACAGTCAGAAGTTTTAGCACAAACGTTCATCATAACTGTTGTCTAAGAGCATTCTAGAACTTGATAGAATCTTGTAAAGCACTTTGTATTTCTTCAGAGTCAAAGTGTGTTGAGTTCAGAATCTGATGACGTCACTCGTCAATTCTTCAGAGTCAGAACCTGTTAGCATAAGATAGACACTAGACAAAAATCTTTAGGGTACAAAATTGTTCTCTAAGAAAAAATGCATTGTTATCATCAAAACTAAAGGCTAGATGCATAACCAAATCTTGTTCTTATATATGTTCCCCTTTTGGTTTGTTGGGTGTTGATGATGTACATGAAGATGAGGTGATGGTATGGAAAGTGCTTGTCGGGTGTGAAGCTGGAGCAATATATTATCTTCTTTTTTTCATTTTTTGATTTATAATTCTTGTAATAATATTATTATTAATATGATGTAAGAAGTAAATTCATTTGTAATTATATTCTCTTTTTATGTAAAAAATTAAAACAAACTTAATTGAGTTCCATTATTTTATTTTAAAATTCTTTTATTAGTAAATGGATGTTAACAAAAGTGATTAGCAAACTTCTAATCTATTTTATATATATATTTTGGATGCACTAAAATAACTAAAAAACAATTTAAAAATAAACTAATTTTTATTTAAGAAAAACAATGCCTTTCTTACTTTATAAAACTTTTAATCCTTAAAATATGCATTTAAATAAAAGGTTGAATCAAAGTTAGAAAGGATAAGGACGTGTATGAAGTAAGACTTGAATGAAACAAAGCCAAAGGTCCAACATTGACTTTGACTTTGCTTCATATGCAAGCTAAAGGTCAACAAATGATGCAGATGAACTTATTGAACTAGTGTAGAAAAGCATGCAAACAAAGTCAACAAGGTCAACAAGTCAAACTAATGCAGATGAATAATTTTTAAATTGATGACAATTTATGACCAGATGAAATGGTCATGTTGATGCAGATGGAAACGAACTGAAAAAGAAAAATGCAATGTAAATTAAAGGTAGGACAAATTTGGGGTATGACAGAGTTGTGTAGCCACTTAGGCGTAAATCCCTCGTTACTAACCTGACTCATCGTACGGTGAGCTTGTTCAAGTCTTTTGATGCTAGGCACTTGGTTACTCATCGAGGGTGTGATTGTGTGGCCTAGTCTAAGGCATATTACTACTCCAGGATTCTATCGTACATGGGTATGGGTATGCATATGTGGTTGTTCTAACTTGTTATATGTTGATGATATATGGAATTGGGTAGTCAAGGGACTTCTAATTCATTATTATGTTGGTGATTTGGGATTGGGTAGTCAAGGGACTTGCAACTCGGTGCTATGTGATATTTGTACATTCCTGAAATGATAAGTAAGGAAACCTCAGATTGATGGTTGATTTGTATGTAATGATGCACCCTGTAGAGCCGAGTGGACCCATATGATAATAAGACTCAATGATATTGGAACCTTCATGGACTTCAGTCATTAACAGGTCTACTTTGTGTTTATCCACGCATCTGAGCAAAACCATATCGAAATTTCTCTTGTAAAGCACATCACCATTCACGTAGAAGTTGCTAGTTAATCTTCTCAAAGTCTTCTTATCTTTCAAAGATGCCCCAGGCGGGTAAATCTGACTTTGAAGGAAACATTTGATATCATAATACCATGGCTTTTCATCTTTGGCTTCTTCAATAGAAAATACATGAGCTGGCCTATCAAGACGCATCACGGTCAAATTGAGAACTTAATTCCAAAATTTCACCACAATCGTGGAAGCCAACGTTGCAAGAGCATCTGCCATCCGGTTTTCATCTCGAGGGATACGATGAAACTCAACCTTTATAAAGAGAGTTGAAATCCTCCTCGCATAGTCTTTATATGGTATTAAATAGAGTCGATTTGTCTCCCATTCACCTTTGATCTGATTCATAACCAAAGCTGAATCTCCATAGACGTCAAGATATTTAATTCTGAGATCAATGGCTTCTTCAAGTCCCATAATGCAAGCTTCATACTCAGCCATATTGTTTGTACATTTGAAGGTCAATCTAGCTAGCTATAAATGGGAAATGAGTTCCTTGAGGAGTAATAATCACTGCCCCAATGCCATTACCATACAAATTAACAACTCCATCAAATACCATGCCCCAACGGGAACCAGGCTCTGGTCCTTCTTCAAGAAATGGTTCATCACAATCTTTCATCTTTAAGTACAAAATCTCTTCATCAGGAAAATAATATTGCACTGACTGATAATCTTCAATCAGTTGATGGGCCAAATGGTCAGCCAGGATACTACCTTTAATTACTTTCTGAGATCGGTATTCAATATCATACTCAGATAACAACATCTGCCAACGGGAAATCCTCCTAGTTAAAGCATGCTTCTAAAAAATGTACTTGATTGGATCCATTTTGGATATCAACCAAGTAGTATGATTCAACATATACTGGCGCAGACGCTTAGCAGCCCAAGCCAATGCGTAACACGTCTTTTCAAGCATAGAATACCGAGTCTCACAGTCGGTAATTTTTTTACTGAGGTAGTAAATTGCATACTCTTTCTTTCCATATTCATCTTGATGACCAAGAACATAGCCCATACTCTCATCAAGCACAATCAAATACATGATCAACGATATTCCTTCAACAGGTGGAGATAGAATTGGAGGTTCAAGCAAATACTCTTTGATACTATCAAAAGCTTTATGGAAATCTTCGGTCCAATCACAAGACTGATCTTTCCAAAGAAGCTTGAATATTGGCGCACATGTGGCAGTCATATGCGATATGAATCTTGAGATATAGTTCAAGCGGTCGAGAAAACCTCTGACTTTCTTCTCAGTTTTGGGCGCAGGCATCTCTAGTATTTCTTTGACCTTGGCAAGATCAACCTCTATACCCTTCTCAATGACAATAAAGCCCAACAACTTACCAGAACGAACAACAAAAGTACACTTATTAGGATTCAAGTAGAGTTTGTATCTCCTCAAACGTTGGAATAACTTCAACAATCCTTAATCACTTGAATTAGAAATCATATCATCAACATAAACTTTAATCTCTTTATGCCTCATATCATGAAAAAGAGTGGCCATAGCTCTCTGATACGTTGCACCAGCATTCTTTAAACCGAAAGGCATCACTCTATAACAGAATGTTCTCCTGGGTGTAATGAATGTGGTCTTCTCCATATCTTCAGGTGCTATCTTGATTTGATTGTAACCGGAAAATCCGTCCATAAATGAAAAGACTTTGAATTTAGTTGTATTGTCTACCAACATATCAATGTGTGGTGAAGGGAAATCATATTGCAGACTGGCTTTATTCAAATATCTATAATCAACACACATGCGGTCTTTTCCATCTTTCTTCGGAATAGACATAATATTGGCCACCCACTGCGGATACTCAGCGGTCACAAGAAAACCAACATCAATCTACTTCTGTACTTCCTCTTTGATCTTCACTATCATATCAGGATATGTTCTTCTCAACTTCTACTTGACCGACGGGCATTCTGGCTTCAACGGTAATCTATGCTCCACAATCTCAGAATCCAAACCAGGCATATCTTGATAGGACCAAGAAAACACATCAGAATAATCTCGAAGAAGATCAATAAACTCCTTCTTAGCTTCTAGACACAGTTGAGACCCTATCTCGACTTCCTTCACATCATCATCGAAATCCAAGCTAACTAGTTCAATATGCTCTTCAAACGGTTGAATGGCTTTCTCCTCGTGCTCAAGTAAACGGGATAACTCGTCAGAAATTTCTTCATCATCAATCTCTTCCTCAGCTTCAAACACAGGGAAGTCAAAGTTTGGAGAGGGAGTATGGTCATTGTATTCAATGGGTTTGAGAATCAACCTGCATATATTTTGATTTTAGAGAAGTGGAGTGCAAACAAATATTATACAGATGGAAGATTATTATTTATTTATGTTTTTTGTGATTACCATTTTCAGAAAAAGCAAAAAGTAAAAATAAAACATCATAGACGTGGATGAATAAAATTGTACTTTATTGATGATAATAATAAAAATGTCCAACAATGTTCACTTATCCCTTAGGCATATGAGAAGGATTTTTCTCAAAAATAACAAAAAACAAATTACTTATAATGATGAATGACAACAGAAACATCAACAGCAACACAGTCGTTGCAAATCTGGCCATGCGTCACAAAGTTGGTGCACGCTTTGTCTTCATCACCAATGTCTTCAATAATGGTATATCAGTGTTGATCATTCCCATGAATGAACCCTCCACTGTGGAAATTTGGTTGCATAACTTTGACATTAGAGTTGAATGGCCTTAGTTGAAATCCTAGCCCAACTTTGTTCTTGTTCTCGGCGATCTCCACAACACGACCCCACTTGTCAATACTGCCAGCCTAAATAGCCTATTGTGCATTTATCAAAGAAGACATGGGCCCCCCAGTTTTCTTTAACTCATCAGCAATAGATAATGCTTGGAATAACATTCCAACCTCCTCCTCAGCATCAACGTACGTGAAAGATGACAAATGGCTTACCAATAATGCCTTCTCTCTACCAACAACGACAAACTTGCCGCTTTTCACAAATTTCAGCTTCTGGTGTAGAGTAGACGTCATAGCTCCAGCTTCGTGAATCCATGGCCTTCCTAACAAGAAGCTATAGGCCGGATGAATATCCATTACTTGGAAAGTAATTTGGAAATCACTCGGACCTATCTTAACCGGAAGGTCCACTTCTCCAATGACATTTTTACAAAAACCGTCAAACGCTTTGACAATTACACCACTATACCTCATTGGGGCGCCTTGGCAAGAGAGTCTTTACAGAGTTTATTTTGGTAACATATTTAATGATGACCCAGTGTCAACCAACACATTGGACAAAGCGTCCTCCTTATAATTCATTGAAATATGTAATGCCAAATTATGATTTCTGCCTTCCTCGGAAAGCTCTTCATCACAAAAACTTAAATTGTTACAAGAAGTTATGTCGATAACTATGTGGTCAAACTGATCCGCAGTAACATCATGCTTAACATATGTCTGTTCTAACACTTTCTACAATGCCTCTCTGTGCGCTTCAGAATTCAATTGCAATGATAACACGTAGATCTTTGATGGCGTCTGGAGTAGCTGCTCCACAACATTCAATTCACTTCTCTTGATTAACCTTAACACCTCATCATCATCGTTAGTCTTCAACTTGCTAGACTCACCATACTGACACATTGGAGCACTAACTGGATTCGCTATAGGAATGTCTGCTTTTTTACTCACAGAAACATCTTCTACCTCCTTAGGGAAAACTAGACTGAACACGCAACCATTACGGGTCACATTTGCTATATTTGCAATATTCACCAATGAATCTGAAACTAGTAGAGGAACCTCTTGACCATTTCCAGTCATTGTGGCATTATATTGGTATGTCACAGCTTTATTGGATGCATAAGGGACAGGGCCCGCTAACCGTATTACCAACAACGATATCGATCTATTGACATTATTATTGTTGCTACTATCAAACTAAATGACTACCCGCTCAGGGGTCTTAAACATTGGTACAATGACATTCAAATCATCTCCCATATCCCTCGAATGTTGAATCTGGATTACATTCTCATCCATCAACTTCTGGATATCTCTCTTGACAATCATACAACCATGGGGGTTCACGCTGCAAATGACACAACCATCATGGTCATGTTCACAATCACTGATTAAATACAGAGTTCTATGCATCTCCACCAGAGATCTTCGGATACGCCTCACATCAAAAACTCTAAAATTCCTTGGACAACCATCCACCATGTTGACATAAGCGTTACCATGAGCGGGCAACAGATTGGCTTTCACATTTGGCGCTCTGTCCTCAAAGGACACCATTCCACTCTTTACTAGCTTTTGAACTTCATATTTCAATGGATAACAGTTTTCTATATCATGACCAGGGGCTCCCTGGTGAAAAGCATAATGAAGGCCAGGCTTGAACCACCATGGTAGTGGCTCATGGATTTATGGAGGATTTCTCGGCTAAATGAGATTCTTGAGAACTAATGACAAGTATAACTCTGTGTAAGTCATAGGAATGAGGTCAAAGGAGACCTTCTTCCTCTCAAAATTTTGTTGGTGATGATTGTTGTTGTTGTAGCTGGTTCTTTGTTGCGGTTGTTGATGTTGTTGTTGCTGAATTGGAATTGATTGATTGTTGGAATTGTTGGAAAAAACTGGAATTACTGAAGAAACTTGGTGTTGATGTTGACGGGGTTGAGAACTTTTTCTGACATGAGGCCTCCTCTGCCTCCCTACTGATACTGAATTAGCTTCTCCCTCCTTCCTCTTAGAGAAACTTCCACCATACTTCTTGCTAGCTGACGCCTCTTCTTTAGACAAACGTCCTTCACGAGCTCCTTCTTCTAGCCTCATCCTCATGTTTACAATTTCGGTAAAATCATTGGGGGAACTTGCAATCATACGTTTTTAAGAAGATCTTCGTCATTTCCTTCTCTTCAAGAGGTGGACTAATCTGAGCAGTCAATTCTCTCCATCTCTGGGCATATTCTTTGAATGTCTCATTATTCTTCTGAGACATTGACCTCAATTGGTCCCTATCAGGCGCCATATCCATATTGTACTTATACTGCTTGATGAAGGCCTCACCTAAGTCATTGAAAGTACGAATGCTTGCACTGTCCAAACCAATGTACCACCTTAAGGCAACTCCAGTTAAACTGTCTTGAAAATAGTGAATCAACAGCTGATCATTATCAGTTTGAGTAGACATTTTCCTAGCATACATCACAAGATGTCTTAGCGAGCAAGTATTCCCTTTGTACTTTTCAATGTCTGGGATCTTGAACTTCACCAGGATCTTGACATTAGGAACCAAACAGAGTTCAACAACACTCTTCCCAAACAAGTCTTTCCCTCTCAGAGTCTTCAACTCTTTGCACAGCTCGAGGAATTGATCTTTCGTTTCATCCATCTTCTTATAAACATCTGGACCTTTAGATGGCTCAGAGTGGTAGATAGTGTCCTCAACACGAGGAAGAGTGTGAACAACAGGAGGTGGCACTGACATGACCGGGCTAGATACCGACAGAGAAACAAATGTGGGTGCATACCCTTCTGGCATAAAATTTGGTGGCATTCCCCAAGGGAACCCATCAGGCATAATATGAATGAGTTGACTGGTAGCAGTAACAGGAACAGTTGAAGAAGCAATCTCAGAAATAACGGTCCTCTGAGGAGGAGGAGTTGCAGGAGACAGTGATGACTGATTCTGGGCGGCAATGACAGACTCCATTAGCATCGTAAGTCTGGAGATCTCATCCTTCAGCTCTCGGTTCTCTTGCTCTAGATGCTCCATTCTCTTCGGTTGATTAGCGCGAGTGTTATAATGGAAAGTCAACTTGGGTGAATGCACAAAAGAAATATTGATAAGACATCTGGCGGAAGAAATTTGTTATGCAAATGATGCATAAAATGCAATGTTTTTTATTGTTTTTAATTTCAAGGAACATATGAAGTCCTATTTGCAAATATATATATAAATGAAGTCCTATTTACAAACATATGAAGAAACCTGTTATGCAAATGATGCATAATAATAATAACAATTTGATTGACCATAAAATCTCTTTTTATTCATAAAATTTGGAAGGATTACACTGAGTATAATTTCAGAAACCAAAGTACAAATACAAGAGAAAAGGAAAATGTCATCCTAAGGATCCCTATCAACTGGATCAAATGATCTGGCTATGGGTGCATACTTCCTTCGGATGCGTCGAATCTCGGACTCAAAGGATTTCTTCATCTGAGCTTTCTCGAGGATTGGTTGATCAAAAATTTTCTTCCAAGCACTGGAAGGCTGAAGCATACTAGAGGACGATAAACCCTCTGGCTCTCGATGTCTCTTCACTGCTCGGTCTTCAAGAATCTTGATAAGTGCATCCTTATTGTAATACCCCAATTTTGACCCTAAGATCCCTCATGATATCTCATCATTTGCATTGGCTTTGGGATCACACCTTAGCATCCTCCTTACCCTTCATTCCTTGGGTTTGTAATGAGAGAGATAACCAAGCACATTTGATTGTATCATACTTTGTTTTTCATTATTTACTAACCAAAATACCAAAAATATGTCTATGTATAGCTTTGTTTCTTTTGTAGGTGGTGTGTGCATCTACCAATGCCTCACAAGCTCACATCTAGGGTTTGAGACCCTCAACGCAAGGAGATCAATCAAGATATAGTTCACATTGACTATAGACATCATATATGGGTCTCCATGATCTTCATTTATCATTTTGATCAATAATTCACCAAGAGTTTAAAGCTTGTTTGCCTTGGAAGCCCTAATTCATTTGGGTATCTTGTGTGACTTCTTCAACAAGTTTCTTCAACATTCTATCAAATATTTCAAGGGATACTTCATTATACATCATCTTATGCATATATGATCCTCCATGAGTCCCAATGATCAATAGAACTTCAAGATTGCAAGTTGGTTCATGGTGGTTGACCAAAGAAAGTCAACTGGTCAAAACTAGGGTTCACTAAACCCTGTCTCCTACAATGTTTTTCATATGAAAATTATTCCAAGATAAATGTTACTCTTTATTACATTCTAAACAACTTTCATGTTTAGATAAAAATCTAATTTTGCTTGGAAAGTCATTTTTTATGATGAAAGATTATAAGTCATTTTGTCTGAACCCTAGTTAGGAGGTCAACTTCCAAGGACCATAACTTGCTCAATATTTATGAGATGAAGGTCATACAAGTTTCATGATCAAATTCAAGATGTTGTATACAAATTTTATTATTTGATAAACTTCAAATTCAACTTGCAAGGGTGTGTTCCAAGAGGAAACAATATAGGTCATTTTGGGCCATTACCATTGAACAAGAGATTTTCCTCAACTTCTAAAATGCATAACTCCTTCATGCCAAATCCAAATGAGGTCAAATTTGTTGCCAAATTTAAGAGGTTTTAAATAGATACAACTTTTAGGAAGTAACTTTTTCCATTTGAAATTCATAGCAAAAGTTATTCAAGGTGGAAGAAGTGAACATTTGACTTGGTACTTAGAAAAATTTCAATTATGTTTGATTTTCCAAACTTCTACCTCAAAATTCATCATGATCCAAACTTCAAATGGAAAAGTGTTCAATATTAAAGTTGTTCCCCTTGATCGCACCTTTTCAAAAATTCCAAAATCACTTCATTTTGCTAAGGATTGAATTATTTGCGCATGGCTTTTATTCAAGGTTCCATTTGGATGAATCTCATGATCACTTTTCAATTTTAAATTCATGGCTTCATGTCACACTTTCAGCATCACCCATGATCAACTTTGGACCTTTTTACATCACTTCATGGGCCTATCACACTCCCATGCATCCATGCAAGTGAAAATTGCTATTTTTGGCATTTGAATGGAAGTGTGTGGAAATCAATTGCCTAGTCTATAAATACATTGCCTCATGCTCAGAATTAAGGACCTTGTCCAAGCTTTGATCCTTCAACCTCCCCTTCACCATTAGAGGATAAACTTGAAGGTTTTCAATTGAAAACCGAGTTTCAATTTCACTTCTGTTTTGAAGTTGAAACTCCAAGAATCCAAGCCATTCTTTGATCTAATTCACTTCCTGCAAGCTTCTGAAGTCAAGCCAAGGCCAATTGGAAGCAAGATTCAAGCTCCTCGAAGGTAATGTTTTAGAAACTTTCTCTCTTCTATTCCCTCTCAATTCTTCACCATTCTCTTTTATTTTTGGTTGGCTGAATTCCTACAAATGTAGGCAACAAGGTTGAGTTGCTTTGAGGTCAAATCGAAGTAACTCAGTTCATGATCCTCAAAATTCAAATCCATGTATCTTTTAATATACTTGGAATTGGAGAAAATTGAGGCCAGATCCGAGCTCCTGAGCATTTTTTCTTTAAAACCATGTCCTTGTTTTTCATTTTAGTGAAGGTTGATGGTTGACTAGTCTGGTGAGGTCCACTGGAGAAGAAGATCGGAACCCTAGCTCCGGTGGTGTGTTAGCACCCTCTCATCCCTTTGATCGTGTTTAAATATTTTAATCTCGTCTCTTGGTTTTGTTACCACGTGTGTGATGCATTGACTGAAGTCCACCATAGATAGCATGCGTGTGGCCATCAGATCTGCCATCTCAATTAATGAGGGAGATCTGATGGCCCTTATTTTTTGCTTTTTATTTTAATTTTTGAATTTCTTTTAATTGCTCCTATTTTATTTAATTCATAGAAATTTCATTTTTAATCCAAAAATTATGGGACGTTCACCAAAAATCTTTAAATATTTTTCTCTTCCATTTTTAAATATTCTTGTGCATATATTTAATTGTTAAATAATTCTTCTGACTTTTCAAAAATGGTGAATTTTTTTGTCCAAGGTCCTTTGACCTTGTTTGACCTAGGATAAATCCCTTGGCCATTTATTTGGTGTTTTGAAGGGATTTTAGGTTTTGACCAATTAAAAATGTATTTTAATTCATTTTTAAATTGATTAAATGTTTAAAAATATTGTTGAGCCCTTTTTATGGTCTTGTGATGTTTGACTTTCTGTTTGGGTCTTGGTCAAGGTTGATTTGACTTTTGTTGGATCAAAACCATTGGATTTAGGGGATTGATGAAATGTACATTTCATCTCCCAAAATGAATGGATGGTTTTGATTTGATGAAATTCCTCTCATGATCAATTTGTGTTTCTATCTTCCCCTCCCTCTTCATCTTTGTCTCTATTCTTCCCCATTCCCTCATTTGACCAATAAGATCTGTAATATCTAAAGGCTAATTGATTCATCAATGACCTTGTGTCAGATGAATCAATACAAGTATGACTGAGATAAGTCCCTCCCTCTTGATCTTTTTCTTTTAGTGTGTGGTATGTTTTAGAAGTTTGGTTCTTCATACCAAATCTCTAACATGAATTAACACCTAAATTTTTATTGTCCGACCTCAAATAGTTGTGACTTCTACATAAGTCCAATTACGATTGCATAACATAGAGCTAAATTTGACCCTCAAGGCATAGCATTCAAGTAAGTGAGATTGTAAGTCTTCCATTCTTCATGGAATTGTGTGAAGACTTGACCTTTCTTCCTTTCATGAGAGCTAGTGGTATACTTGTTGAATTATCCAAGTTGGAGCTCTTCTCATGAAAGATGTCTTGGTTTAAGGATCCATACTTGTGAATGAATGGTTGAGTGTTCTCAAAAGAATGACTTAATCAGTTAAAAATTACCATTAACACTTGACTAACATTTGACTAACATTTGACTAACTCTTATTAATATTACCATTAAACTCCCTTTTGTCAAGATTGGAGGTAGTAGCTATTCTCATATGTTTATGTATTCCATTTGATTTATATATATGATAAAGATTGTTGATGTATTGAATACTGTTTTTGCCCTAAGTTGAAAACCAGATTTGAGTAGTTGTCGAGAGAGATTATTTGGGTCTTGACATAAAACAGATTTTCAAGTAGTGAATAAGTTGTAGAGATAGATTTATTCATTACTCTTCTTTGGTATTAAGCATTAAAGATTGCTATATTGATAGTTAGGTGGAGAGATCGTCTAAGGATCAATATAGTGATTATCACAATATCATTTAGACATAAATGACTTTGAGAGGATACTTGAACATCATCAATAATCTTGAATCTATTTATTTATCATAAGGAATCATAAGCATTTGAAATAGTGAACTCCAATCTTGCCAAGCTTTTACACTAGATTAAAACCATTTTACTGTTTTTAGTGACATTTACTCACAAGATAACTTTCCAACCAAAACAACCTTGTTACTTTCTAAACTTACAACATTTGGATTATAGAACGGCGGTAATATCAACCAATCTATGTGGATACGATATAAAAATATTTGCCGAAGATATACTTTTCAACACCCACGCTCAAACATGGTATCATGGACTCTGCTCCTGGCGCAAGTTTTAGGTCACTATTTTCATGCCATTCTCAATTTGGGACTACCTGCACATGTGAAATCTCTTTGGCAAAGAAAAACGCGTTTGGACAAGTGCAAAACGATTTAGTTTCATCATTAACTCACACATTTCATGTCTCATTTCACACACTTTGTAAATCATCGAAAGTCTGACCTAATTCACACGAATTTGCCTCCATTTCACATGTACCATGATCTTATTTCATTCCCTATAAATAAAGGAAGCTTTTTCCTTCATTTCCAAGCTTTGATAGCCAAAGAAACTCTGAAACCATTTGAGTTTGATACCTCAAAAAAACAGTTAACCATTTCTTCAATTCAAGCTCTTTTAGCTTCGAATCTTCACCCAGAATCATTCATCGACACCTTTTGAAGCTAACTAAAGCATTACCATGGATTTAAACTCCTTGGAACCAGGATTCCAATCCACCATTGTTGACCTCTGAAGCTTCAATAAGAAAGGTAATTACGAGTTACATTTCTGAGCAAACAAGTTACCAGTGTGTTCGTCGTGATTCACTTATCAAAATCCCCCAACTACCTTGAATTTCTATGGCGTATTCATCATTTAATTTTACTTTGAAGATCTAGGGTGCTTTATTTTCTTGAAAAAAATCTCTTTGCTCAGAGCCAATCAATGGCTCTGATGCAAAGAGACATGAACGATGATGTGTTGCGAAGCTAACTCCATACTTCTGTGTTGCTAAAAACATGAGTTCATGGTTTGTAAAAACTGAGCAAAGGTTGAATATGAAGTCTGGTTCACGCGCCTTGGTGCTTATGGGTGTTCATGTGTGTGGGTCGACCCACGAACCCGCTGACCCAAACCAACCCAACCCATAAATTACCCGAACTCATTCATTTACGGGTATACTCAATCCAACCCAACCTGTCATACCCCAATTTTGACCCTGATCGCCGAATCAATGTATTCATCGAATCATTAACATCATATGCATATCATAACATGCATAATGTCCAAATTGCCAGTCAGAATAATTTCTCAGATTTACAGACAGATCGGTCAAACTGAATGTCAATTGTGCGTAAAATCAGTGGACAAAAAAATTTAAAATCAAGCTTGCAAACGTCAACTATATTAATATATGTTTCATGTAGTTTAACCTATCGTGCTCGTTTTATTTTTTTGACTTGTTTTGATCACATTTTGATAAGTCTAGGCCGGTTAACCGATAAAAATTTCTTTCAAAATTAAATCAAATGGTGTATATTTTTGAGAAGTTTATTTCACGTTGATCATTTTGGTGCGGTCAATTTTTTTTTTCGAGCATTTTTACGCCCGACTTTTTTTTGTTTAGAGACTTTTATTTTTGCTTATTTATTAGAGTGTTTAGAAAAATTAAATAGAATTATTGATGTTTTATTATATTTTTATTTTAGTTATTTTTTAATATTTAATTTTATTTAGTTTTAGTTAATACTATTTAATTTTGTTTCTAAAATGAGCACTAAGGACATTTGTGGATTTTCAAAATTATTAAAAAATCTTAAATAATATGTATATATAGTAGTGATACTTAGAGGAGAGGGAGAAAAAAAAAACAGATGCGGCTGTGTTGTGAGAGAGGAATCCATTAGTTCCATTTTTTTTCAAACAAAATAAAAGAGAGAAGTGAATCTCATAAAACGGAAACGTGTCGGTTTCGCCGTGGTAAGTATTACATTATTGAAATGTTCTTTTGTTTCTTTAAAAAATTTGTTATAATAATTTGGTTACTTATGCATAATTGTATAGTATGTGTACATTTATTCTTCATTTTTTTCTTTTTTAGTTTTTATAATTGGTATGTTACTTATATATATATATATATATATATATATATATATATATATATATATATATATATATATATATATATATATATATATATATATATATATATATATATATATATATATATATATTATATATATATATATATATTATATATATATATATATATTGTTAATTCTATTTTTATTGGATTATTCGAATTGAATTATATCGATATGTTGTTTGCATATTGATGTGCATTATACGTGACATTTGTGTTCGTTCGATCCGGTTGCGATGACCGCGTTCTTGCGTTAGCAATATTTTTAGATTTTTTTTTGTTTTAATACGCTTTATTTCATTGTCGCTACGCATTTCATATTGATAAATTTAGATCAGCACAATTTTGATCCATATTGTGATGATCACGTTAAGTGTAGCAAGTTAACGGTTGATTTTTATTGGTTTATGTGTGATTCAATATTCGTTTATTGTTGTATTTCGATTTTACACGCGTCTGATGGTTTAGCATAACGACAATCCGCTTTTTGTGCACTTACCAATTCGCGTTTCGATTTACAATTTTGTGTTTTAATTTGATTTTTGTTATATTATTATTTATTGGTTCGACTTGCGATGATCGCTTACGCGTTAGCAATTTGCTATTTCGATTTGTGCTAATTTTTCAATGATCCAACATCGTTATGTTTAGATCCGATTTAATTTTTTATGGTAGCTTTGCACGTCTTCGCGTACGCGACTTTTATTCGCGTCTTTGCGTTATGATTGTAATCCGTGCACTTTCCTTTTCGCTTTACTTTTTCGATTCATTTTTTGTGGATGTGTGATGTAAATATTGTGTATGCTCTTGTACTTTTTTTAATTTTTTTTATCATTGTCGAATGCTTGTATATATATTTGAATCTTGCAGTTGTAGCGGTAAATTCATGATCATCAAGCTATGGATAAGCAAGACATCAAATAACAAGAGTCGTCACCGCGCTTTTATTATTTCCAAGGGAAAAGGGGAAAAGTACGAACAAAACCCAAAAGTAAGAAGCTTTCAAATAAAAACTAATAAAATGTCAGAGATTACAGGTAAGGGGGTTGGTTACACAGAGGGAAGATGTTAGCACCCAAAGTGTCCTAGGTACTACTAGGGAGCCCTTTTTGGTGTGCATATGTATTTTGTACAAAGTGATGTTTACAAACAAATAGAATGGGGGATGAGAAAAGAATTTATTAATTATATTTTTGTGTTTGACAAGACCTTCGGACTTGTGCCTACGTACCAACATAAAAATGAGGGATCAAAACCTCGTAGTTCGTGATACAAATTTCAAAGTGGATGCATTGCTTTTAACAAAAATTAAGTTTGAAAGGCACAAATGCCTAAAAATGGTTTGAATGAGTTAGTTCTTTTTGGCTTTTTGAAAGTTTAAGTCAAGTATAATTAAGTCTATTTACAAGTTTGATTAAGAAAAGAAGTTTGAAAATGCAATGGCATAAGGCCAAAGTTTCTAGTTTGCAAAGTGGTCAAAGTTTCGAACAAAACTAGTTCAAGCAAAGAAGAATTTTTAAAATGAGGGAGAGATTTTGAAATTAAAGAAGTGGGGAGGAGATGAAGAGACTAATCCTATGCACAAAATTGAAAGTTAAGAGTTGAAAAGATCTGACCAATGGGTAGCAATCTAATAGACAAGAATGTCTTATAGAAATCCCAAATTCCCTTGGATATTAGAATTAAACCATAAATAATGCATAGAATATTATCTTGAAGAGCAAGGCATCAAATAAAGATAGCCCCATCCAAGCCTTAGCCACTCCATGATGTCTTTTCAAATTTGCCCATGTAGCAGATGAATTCCACAAGTCACAGGTTCACAATGATCATGTTACAGATGAACTCAAAGGGATCTTCAATGATGTATCAGATGAAGTTTCAAATTGCAAGCATTGGGTTTCACAACAGTTGGCATTGGCCAAGTCCTTTAGCATAGGAATGTTGTATAAATTCTAAGTCCAATTGTTCAAGATCAAACCAATAGTCTACACAATAGTCTTTTAGGGTTTTTTGTTTCTTATTATGTACATTAATGGTCAAAGACCATACAAACAAACAAAATATACACAAACAAGATATATCACACAATATGGTCCAAATGGACAAAGTGAAAATGACACTAACATAAACAATTAGAATGGTATGAATAATGGAAAATGAATAGAACTTAAAAATTAAAGTGCATTAAAAGTAAATGGCTTGAAATTAATGTTAGTTGTTAATGAGTTAGAAGTTAGTATTGTTTTGCTTTTGCTTTTTTTTTTAAGTCATTCTTTGGAGAACACTCAACCCACTTATCACAAGCATGGATCCTTGAACCAAGACATCTTCCAAAGGAAGGAAAAAAGGCCAAGTTTCCACACAATACCATGAAAGAGGGGAGACTTACAATCTCACTAACTAGAATGATATGCCTTTTGTGTCAAAAGTTTAGCGCTATGTTAAGCAATCATAATTGGACTTATGTAGAAGTCACAACTATTTGAGGTCGGGCAATAGAATTTTGGTGTTAATGCACGTTAGAGACATAGTATAATGGACTATACTCATGAAACATATTACACACAAAAAAGAATATGCAAAAGAGGTGGCCTAATCTCATCCATACTTATGTTGATTTTGCAATCAACTAGCCTTAGGATTTAAAGACATCACAGGCCAAATGAAATGGATGCATAAAGAAGGGGAATTAGATGAAGAGGGAGAGGAATGGATCAAAACTCAAATTGATCAAAGGAGGATTTTTACCAAATTAATATCATTAATTCATTTTGGGAGATGAAATGTACATTCTATCAATCCCCTAAATCCAATGATATTAACCTAGCAAAGTCAAATCAACCTTGACCAACGCCCAACAACACAAGTCAAACTTATACAAACCATCACAAGAGGTCAACACAATTATTTGACATTTATTCAATTTAAAAATACTAAAATAATGCATTTAAATTAAATACGATTTATTAAATTCCTAAAATCTCATCAAAACACCAAAGAAATGACCATAATATTTATCATAGGTCAAACAAGGTCAAAGGACCTTGGAGAAAAAAATTCAGAATTTTTAAAGACTTAAAAGTATTTTTAAACAATTAAAAATAATCACAAAATCAAATAAATCATGAAAAATATTAATAATGATCCAAAAAATAATTTTAATTCAGAATAAGAAAGAGGAATTTATTTAATTTTTTTTGGTGAAACTCTCATATTTTTTGGATCAATATTAAAATTAATATGAATTAATGAAAATCAAATGAATTAAAACAAAAATCAAAAAATCAAAAAAACGTGAGCCACTTGATCTCCCTCATTAATTGAGGTGGCAGATCAAGTGGATGGAAACGCGCGTTCCATGGTGGAACTTAGTTGTCATACCCCAATTTTGTCCGGACATTTTAAATTTTTGTAAAATCGATTTCATTTTTAATTTGCATCATATGCACAACATGACATGCATTCCATCATGAATAATAACTAAAATATCAGTCAGAATAAATTTATTGAAAATAGAGACAAATCGGTTGAATCATTTTCTCAAGTACGGACAAAATCAGCGGATAAAAAGTTTCGAAATTAAAATTGCAGACGCCAGTATTATTAATCTACGGTTCATGTAGTTTAACCTGGTGTGCTCATTGTATTTTTCAGCAGCTTCTTCAGCTGCATTTTAATCCATCTGAGACTTTTAAACGGTGAAAATTTATTTCAAATTATAAAGAAACGTTGTATTTTTCCAATAAGTATATTTCGTGCTGATCATTCTAGTGCGTCCGATTTAATTTTTCGAGTAAATTTTTACTCGACTTTTATTCATTTTTAATCGTTTTAATTTTATTCTTTCGCCAAAATAGTCAGATTAAATAAATAGAATTTCCCATGTTATCATTTTAATTTTATCATGATTATTTTAAAGGTCGTGAATTTTATTTGATTCAATTGATTGAAATTAATTAAGTCATCTAAAAACAACATTATAGGCATTTTAATTTATTTAAATAGTATGTGCTTCTTGGTGTGTTTCTTTGATTTGATCCAGGTCATCAATTCAAATTGATCAATGCTCCTCATTAGCAATCCGTGTCCATTTCTATCATCCAATCAAAAAATAGCATTTAAATTAATTGCATAATTAATAAAGAAAATAGAAAATATCTCTTCTTCTTTTGGACACGCCAACGGTCAGAAAAGAGAGAAAGAAAAACTCTCTCACACTCCAACGTCTCTCTCTGAGCCAAAAAGGACAAAAAAGAAAAATAATAAAGACTCTTTCTTTCTCTACTACATTGAAGACACCCCCCACGTCTCCTTCACTCTCTCAGCTATAGGATAAAATAATAAAAAGAAAAATAATAAAAAGAGATTGTTCCTCTTCTTCCTGGAGATCCACTTTTTCTCTCACAGAGGACTACTGTTCCTCTTCTTCACCCAACAACTCTCACCACCACAAATCACCGGCGAACCAAAACGCCCGCTACAGCCCACCTCTGTTTCACCATGAACCCGCTCTCACATCCGGCATTTTCGCCGCATCCGCCGGAAACCCTCTGCGCCTCCGTCTCTCTCTTTTCTCAACCACGTCGACCCACTGTTCAAACCCTCCGTCCTCCATCGACCTCAATTTCCGTCCGCCGCTTTTTCATCTTCTCCTTCACAAACCAACAATGTCGTTTGGACAAGAACCAAGGCACACAACATCAGGATTTTTCGGATTTTATGCGTGAATAAGAGTTCAAGCAATGATTTAATTCGGCAACACAAAAAATATCACACACATCGCCACGAATTTGGTACCATCTGCAGCTACATTGGGTAACAAGTTTGATTATAATTATATTCTGAGTGTGTAGTTGTTTTTGCAATTTTGTCACAATATTTTTTATCATTTCATATTGTTTGAAACTAATATGATGCTTGATGTGTTATGCATTTCATTATCTCAATTGTGTTGTGTGAATCTTGATTGCTTACGATTTTGGAATTTAGCTGTGAAGATGAATTGCTAATTTTTATTTTGGATCATGGTTTTATTCACTGCATTTATATTGTTTATTGTTTGTGCTGAATAAAAAAAGAAGATGTTGGATTTGATAAATTTGGCTTGATTCTCATTTTTTCCATTTCGGAAGTAAAATGAAGGAATGGTGTAGCTTTCTATTCTATGGTTGTACATCTGTTCATTTGACGAGTCAGACATTCAATGCAGTGAATAAAACCATGATTTTCTCTCCAATCTAGAGGAGGCTATGACAGTGGCGAGATAAATGCTATGTTTTCATTTCCAAGTATGTTAATGTCTAAAATATCAAAATATATGACATCAAGTATAAACCGTCAGCCATATAATACTTATATTCATATTCCAAAACACAATTTATTTTTGTACATGTTTCATACACTTCATATCAAAACATTAGATACATATTTGAAGACAAGAAAACATAATAGTATTTTGTTTGCATATCATGATTTACTATTAAATCACTTTTTCTTAATGTCAAGGAGTCCCACATGAGCAGGTATTTGATTTGTTGAAAATTCGACTTTGTTATTTTATATACCATCATTAAATTAAATTATTAAAATTATAATTATATTATTAATGGTTTTGTTAAAAAAACTGTAATTATAATGTTAATTATTTCTTGAATATCGTGGTGTCTATAGATGTCGGTCTGACTATGTCGCGGTGTCGATTATAGTAACATATTGTAAATCTTATAAATAGTGATAAATTGTTGCTTTTTAACTTAATCACACCGTTAACCAAAATTATAGTAACATATTGTAAATCTTATAAATAATGATGAATTGTTGCTTTTTAACTTAATCACACCGTTAACCAAAGTTCTAATCCGCGGATGCAACAATTACATGATGTTATGCCGACAAGATTTCATTTGATATATTAATACGATTTCGCCATGTTTCAGTCCATTACATACGACATTTTGATTCCATTGTCGTTGTGTATAAACCCGTTTGAGCACATTGTATGTTAATTTGCTTCAATTATTTTTAAAGTCGACTTAGTTTTAATCAGATTAATTAATTAATTAAAGTTTGTTTAAATTAGTTAAGTTTTTATGATTAAATTCAATTATCTTTAATATTTGATTTAATCAAATAATTTTGATAATTAATTTTTATTATATTTGTTGGTTTAATTAAATTTTAATCAATTGATTTTGTTAATTAAAAAATTAATCGACTTATGTCATAATCATTTGCTAAACCATTTCATCATCAAATCATTAAACCATTTGTAAAAACTCAATTCTCGATTCAATCGAGCCCATCTCCCACACCTTCGTAAGTCGATTGCTCTTAGCATCGCCATCAACCTCACATAGCTTACTCTTGGGCTTCCTTACAATGAGACCTATTCGGTTATTTATATAATCGATTAGATGATCGATTCACTAAAAAAAATCATTTCATTCATAAACACAAATTCAAAGCCTCGATCCAACATCGAGTATTTTTATTCAAACCAAATCAAAATACCCAATCACTATCAAATACCATTTCACTTAGAAATAAAAAGGGGGATGGTTTTGAGTTTTCAACTCCTCTCCTCGATTATTTGAATACGAGTTCTCTTACTCGGTTAGTCAAATAGTCGTCACTTCTATCCACCTAAGCACAAACAAATCGAATCATTTTATAATAAGGGAGATGACCTTGAGTCTTCAATTTTTCTCCTCGATTATTTGAATACAAGTTCTCTTACTTGGTTAGTCAAATGATTATCGTTCCTCTTCAAACTTCCAAACCCCGATTAAACCAAACTACTTTCATAATAACGAAATGAAAAGGGAGATGACTTTGAGTTTTCAACTTCTCTCCCCAATTGTTTGAATACGAGTTCTCTTACTCGGTCAGTCAAACAATTATCATTTTTCTATAAACATACATCTTAATCAAATCATTTTCTTAACGAACTATACGAAAAAGGAGATGGTTTTTTGAGCTTTCAACTCCTCTTCTCAAAGACTTGGATATGAGTTGTCTTACTCAGTCATTTAAGTACTTGTTGTTTATTCTAAAAATACCAACCATACATAAACCTATTTTCATAATTACTCAGATGAAACAGAAAGTGGTTTAGAGTCTTCTATTCCCTTTCCCGGTTATTAGGATACGAGTTGTCTTACTCGACTATCCGAGTATTCGTCATCCGTTCAAACACCTTAACTATTATCAAACTCCTTTTACAATTAAAGATGAAAAGGGAGGTGGTCTAAAGTCTTCTATTTCATTTCCCGAACATTAGGATACAAGTTATCTTACTCGACTATCCAAGTAATCGTCATCCAACCAAAGTACCTTAACACATCAAACATATCCTTTCCTCGCCCTCGTGCGATCAAAACCAATCAAACTAAACATCAAACATATTAAGTCAACTTGTCACCCCGTGTGACCAAAACTCTTTTCAGAAAGAACACTGTTTAATCCTTTTTAGTGCGCACAACAAACTAGTGCCTAAGCCTCCGCCGAGAGTAGACAAGCCAACGTTTAGCCTTTAGAACGCGATCTAAATAGTTGTTCGATAAAAGATACCAACCAACCGTAGTTCCTCGAACTACGAATGCTCTGATTTCCTTATTGCACTATAAGGATACGTAAGCACGAGATTGCGAGATCTTGGCGAGCACACTAATAAAAAACCTCCCCTTTCCTTTTCTGAGGTTCCCATCAATTTCTATTTTCAATATATTTATGACCCGAAGATAACAAACAACATAAATTAACACTCAAATCGCAAAATTGAACTAAAAGGTTCTCGTTGAGTACAACGGACGTGAGGGGTGCTAATACCTTCTCCTTGCGTAATCAACTCCCGAACCCGAATATGGTTGCGACGACCATTATTCCATATTTCCAAAGGTTTTATCGATATTTTCCTATTCCTTCATTGGGATAAATAAAGTTCGGTGGAGACTCTGTTCGAACAACATTTTTTTTCCACGTCCATCGCGAGGGATCGTATTTTTCGAGATGCGACAGATGGCGACTCTGCTGGGGATAGGCTCCAAGCAAGAGAGAGTGAAGCCTAATTTAGTTCAGTTGATGTATTGTGTGTTAATCTTGTTTATTTGTTTGTTATTTATTCTGTTATTATTATTCTGTCATAATTATTGTCTGGTGTTTTATTGGCTATGTATTATTGGGGTTCTCTGGTTGGTGGTACTTTGTGAGATAGGCTCTCCACCTGAGCCTGAGAAAAACCATAAGACTAAGTTGGTGGTCGCGTAGTGAACGCCCACAAGGAGTCTTCCTTGTTGGGAAGATACGAAGGCCCCACCTAGAGGAGATTCTCTTGAGATATTATTGCCCGACGAGTCTTCGTCATGACGATAGTATTCTCAAGTTGGATCAATGACTCTAGGGACCTTTTAACCCATCATATCCGGCGGTTATGTAGTATTTACCTGAAAAGTCTCAGACTTATTGGGTTAATACGAAAGCCCCAATCAGATGAGATCCCTTGGGCGTATTACTACCTTACAGTAATATTTCCAACCTCGATCTATGACTCTGAGAACCTTGTTAGAACCTTGGACTCGAGAGTTGTGTAGTAGAATCCCCATGGAGTTTTCCATGTTGGGACAATACGAAGACGTCACCTAGACGAGATCTTCTTAAGGATATTATTGTCCGACGAGTCTTCATCACGGCGGTGACGTTCTCAAGAAATATCCGTGACTCTATGAACCTACCAACTGTAGAGCCTACCCATGGGGTTCCATTAATCAGAGATACCTGTCGTTTACCCGTTATGCTGATCCATCTAAGAACACTTTGAACCTGTGATCCTGAATATGTCACTACACTCATACACATATCATGGCATCTGCATTCATCACGCATGGCATGTCATTTTTCGCAAAAAATATACACAAAAAACTTATCCATCCTTCGTTCATCACCTGCAGTTGATTTCTCGACACTTATACCAGACTTGAAGTAGCTCTTGAAAAACCATGGATCCATTAGAGCAAAGTCACATTGCATTAAGAGGAGATGTTGACTCGATGAAAAACCAGATAAACCAACTTTTGGAGGCTATGATAGCTTTAGAAAAGAGGGAGGACAACATTCAGCAGACTGCAGTCGTAGAGAATGTTATTCCAGCTCCAGTAAATGGTCCTACCCAATCTCAGCTTGTGCGAACCCCAGTTGATAACTCTGTTGTACAGGAACGTCATATTATTCGGGATTCCTCTTACCAGGATGTTGTTGAGTATCACAACTTTGCATTCTCCGTGTCATATTCCCATGGAACAAGCCTAGTGGTTAATGCTGAACAACGACAAGATGAGGAGATCGCTAAAAGATGTCGCGTGATAGAGAAAAGACTCAAGGCCATAGAAGGAAAATATACTCTTGAACTGAATTCTTTAGACATGTGTTTGGTACCTGGCCTGGTTATACCCCCAAAATTCAAAGTACCAGAATTTGAGAAGTACAAAGGGGATAGCTGTCCAAAGCACCATTTGGTGATGTTTTGCCGGAAAATGACCTCTCATGCCCATGATGATAAGCTAATGATTCACTGTTTCCAGGACAGTTTGACTGGGGCATCATTGAGTTGGTATATGAAGTTATAAAGAAGTTACATTCAATCATGGTTGGACCTAGCTAATGCCTTCTTGAAGCAGTACAAATATAATTTGGACATAGCTCCCGATCGCATGTAGCTGAGGGCCTTATCTAAAGAAAACAGCGAATCCTTCAGAGGGTATGCCCAAAGATGGAGAGAGTTAGCAGGTCGCGTTGAACCACCACTCTTAGACAAAGAAGTGATGGAATTATTCAGGGATACCTTGCAAAGTCCATACTTTGAAAGTATGATTAGCAGTGCAGCATCAGACTTCGCTCACATAGTATCAATAGGAGAACGCATCGAGCATGGCCTTAAAAGTGGAAGAATCCAATACGCCTTAAATATCCAGAGCGTTGATAGTGAATCTATTCCCAGTTCCCAAAAGGAAGAAGAGGATGAAATAAATGCAGTATGGGAAGCTCCACAAGCTTCACACCAGACATCATTCTCTCCACATGGTCAATATCCCACAAATCAAGGATGTCCCCAATATCAACGACAAATTCCACTTAGCAGCCATACAAATGGCAGGATTTTCCACATCGACAGCGTCAACACGCTCAACCAAGGCCAAGAAAGCCAGAGAGACACATTGATCCGCTTCCAATGCCATACAGTCAAGTACTTCCGTATTTAATTGAGAGAGGCCTGATCGTGCCAAAGGAGCTAAAACCAGTAAGTCCTCCATATCCATCAGGCTTTCACGCCAATGCTAGATGTGACTTCCATGTTGGGGCACAAGGGCATTCAATTGAAGATTGCAAAATGTTCAAGAGTAAGGTACAAACCCTGCTTGATTCCAAGATGTTCTCCTTTGCACCTCAAAGCTTGCAAGTCAACAATACTTCTTCGCCTAGCTATGCGGGTCCGTCAGTCCAAACGGTGGAAGAGATTTCCGAGAATAGATCTGAAGATGATTATCATGCTAGTCTCGATCAGCAGAGCTACCACTACTCTGAAGGAGGCTAGCCCAGCAGTGAACTAGACACGAGAAAGCTTCCTCTGCACTGGCAATCATTTGACTATTTTAGCATTTTCATTTGTATTTTTCTTTGCATGTTAAGTACTTATCTGCTTTCAAGTATTGTTGGTTTCCTTTAATGGTATTATTAATGAAACAATTATGCATGTTTTGAACGAATCCTTTCGTATTCACTCATCTTTTCCATTGATATAAAAAATATTACTCCCATTCACTTATCAAATTGTTTTTAGCAAAGATTGAAAGGAGGATGACGAAAACAAAATACCCATAATTGTTGACTGTATGCTTTCGGATAAAATCCTACTTATGATGTACAGGCATTGTTTCAAATCCCCAAACACTGGAGAGATAAGGATTTAATCCCTAGTCAACCACTTTGAGCCTAGAAGTAGGAGTTTCTTTCGGATCTATAAAACCCTTATACTTAACTTGGGAAAGGGTAGTGTTTAGTTAATTTGATTATGCATTTAAATTACAAGATGAAACATCCTATATGAGGATCAACCACATGCCCTTCTTCGCACACATCCTGAAGTGTAGAAGGAACCTTGCAAAATCCAAAAGTTATGTTGGTTGTTCTTCAATGACAAATGACTTGGCTGCCACAATTTTCCAAAAAAAATCAAAGAAAGAGCCCGCTAAGTCGAACACCCAAAGAGGCGACTTAGGCAAAAATTAGGGCAATCCCGATGGACCAAAGCTTCAAGAAGCGGTCCAGGCAAAAGTTAGGGATCAAAACAAAAGTCAAAAGAGGCAATGAAAACCCTTAACAAAATAAAACAAGATTTAGTGATCACCATACCAAAACCAAAGGGTCATAGACATCCAAAAAATGAAATAAGGTGGCTGCCATTTCAAGAGACCTTGAATCACCATCTTAATCCTTACACCTCCAAAAAAGACGAATGTGTATGTTGAATTAACTGAGCGTAGGATTGGAGATCATCGTGAAGAATGGGTGGGTTAAAATAAAATTTGAGCCTTACATCCTTTGTTTCAATAACCATGAACCATGTCATGTTACAACCCTTAAAAGACCTAATTGAGGTATGGTTTATTCTGAAAGCATACTACAGCAAGGTTGCGTAAACTGACTCCTAGATATTTTCTAATCATCTGTATTGGCATCATATTCTCACTGTATCTTTCACACACTAGCTAAATCAGCAATGTGTTTGAACTATTGGTTCATCCGTCACACATTATTACCTCAATAAATTATTTTTCAAACCTGCATGAATATTGCATTACAATTACCATTGATTAAATAAACAATTTTAATCGCAAGTAAGTACTTGACATCAAGGAACTTCAAAGGAGCAATCATAGAAGAACTTGATCATTCGTCGGTGCTGACCCGAATCAAGACCACACTCTAACCCAATGCTTTAGGGGCATGGCATCCATTCACCATGAATTGGTCAGTCAAAAAATCCCCCAAGCATCAATGGACCAATAAGGAAAATTATTACAACATACTCAGTCAATCTGGGGCAATGCCTTTCAGAAGCTCAACCAGGGGCAAACTACTAAAAGACCCATACACTCGGGCAAATTTGGTTCAGGCCATGGTATAATCATTCACAGGGTTTCCTTTCAAAAGAGAATTCCTTCAAAGACCCTACAGGCTAGGACAAACGAGTTACAAAGAGCCTTGGGGCAGAGAAAGAGCACAATCATCATACATTGATTACGTCTCTACGCTCATTAAATCAGTTGCAGTCTATCAAGGCATATCAAGCAAAGAAGTCTAGGTTCTCTCAAGAACAAACATGCAGTCTATCAGCAAGGGATCAAACTTGGGGCACCAAGAGCATCCATATTTATCCTTCAATCATCACATCATCCAAAGATCGAGTGTCGGGAAGTCAAAACCTTTCTCCAAAACCAAAGCCCAATCCACATTGGCAACTACCAAAAAAAAAGCCCACTTTGTTGGCATCTTCATAAACTCAAATCTAATCAACATTGGTACCCAGAAAGTCTCACCTTCAAAAAGGGAGGTCAATCCGAAAACAACCAATATTCATCTTGCATTACCATGTGCACTGCATACAATGAAAACACATAACTTTCCTGCCAAATCAGGAAGTTGCATATAAAAAATTTCTCTCACAAAAATGAGCTCCAAGGGCCTGTATTTATAGCAATTGTGATTGATATTTGCACACTTGAAAAATTGCTAAATTTGGACATTTCATGCACAAGCTTGCATGGGCATGTACAAGCCCATGAAGCAATCCAATTTGATCCATGTACAATCATTCTGAAGTTCAAATGAGGCTTGGATATCAAGGCAATGTGAAATGTGATTTTTGGCATTCGATTTCTTCCAATCATGCAGACTTGTTAAAGCCATGCGCAACCCTAGCAATGCTTATCCAAAATGCATGAACTTGGGTTCTTTGGAAAGCTTAGATCAAGGGGAATAATTTCGATGTGGGACCCTTTTTCATTTGGAATTTGGATCGTGGTGAATTTTAAGGTGGAAGTTTGGAAATTTCAACATGTTGAAAATATTTCTAAGTGTCAAGCCATATATCTAAATATTCCACCTTGCTTAACTTTTTATGTGAGGTTCAAATGAGAAAAGTGTATTCATCAAAGTTGTAGCTATTTTAAACACCTTAAAAATGGTCACCAATTTCATGTCATTTGGATTTAGAATGATAGAGCTATGCATTTTTGAAGTTGAGGAAAATCACTTGTTCAATGGTATAGGTCAAAAATGACCTATAATGTATCCTCATATCACATGCTCATAAAAGTTGAATTAGCTCTTACTCAAAACATCAAAGTTTAATTAGACACCTTGAATTTGATTGTGCAACTTGGAAATCTTTCATCTTATAAAAATTGAGCAAGTTATGGCCTTGGGAATTTGACTTTCAAATTAGGGTTTAGACAAAACGACCAAAAATGTTTCAACATAGAAAATGATTTTCCAAGCAAAACTAGCTCTAGGTCTCAACATTAAAGTTGTTTGGAATGTCATTTATAGTAACTTTTCTCTTGGAATCATTTTCATATGGTGAAAAGTGTAGGAGATAGGGTCTAGGGAGACCCAGTTTTGATCAGATGAATTCATCTGGCCAACCACCATCAACCAACTTGCTAACCTTCAATTCTCTTGGAATTTTAGGCTCATGATGGATCATATATGCACAATATGATGAATTTTGAAGTGTCCCTTGAGAAATTTGATCAATTGGCGAGATAGCTTGTTGGATAAGTTACTCAAGATACCCAGTCAAACTAGGGTTTCCAAGGCAAATCACCTCCAAACTCTTGAAGAATACTTGATCAATATGACATGTAGAGATAATTGGGACTAATATATGATGATTTGAAACCTTTTGAATCAATCCTTGGTTGTGCTTTTAGCCATGAGGGTCTCAAACCCTAGGTGTGGACTTGATAGATCAATGAGGATCATGCCCTACCTACAAAAGTTAGGCAAATACAAAGACATATTTTTGGTATTTTGGTTAGTGAAATGATAAAATACAAGTATGATACAATCACATAGTGCTTGGTGATCTCTCCCAAAACAAACCCAATGAAAGAGGGGTAAGGAGGATACCAAGGTATGATCCCAATGCTAATGCATATGATGAAATTGCATGAGGGATCTTAGGGTCAAAATTGGGGTCTTACAGCGGTGTTTGATTTACGCCTTGTGCTTGAGTTCATGTCTTTACATTTGAATTCACATCCCTTCGCGATCCAATTCGCACCTTTCGCGTTACCATTTGTATCCATCATATTTAATCATCGATTTCAATTCATTTCTAATCACTTACCCAAAATCATTTTCAAAATAATTTCGCAAGGCAAGTCAAAAGCTTGATCCAACATCAAGTTATTTTTAAAACTATCTCAAAACCAACCCATTTGAAACTTTTCTTTTCAAATCGTTTCCACTATCTCAATTCATCAACCATCCAGATTCAAATCATTTTTCAAACCATAAAATCACTTCAATTTTTTTTATATAACCATAAACAAACCTCGAACAACATCGAATGTATTTTCCCAATCAAATTTCAAGAAATACATAAAAATACTCAAAACACTTTTTTTAATAAAGATGGAAACGGAACGGCGTCAATACCACGAACTTCTGAGACTAGGATTTGAGATGGATATCTCGCTAATTCAAGCTCTTGCCATCGCCAAAAATACATCAAACTCATTCAAACTTTTTTTACCTTTTAGCACAACCTAAAAAACCTTTCCAGAAACGAAAGACATTTTGTCTTAAGCAGATAAAAAACAATGTTTCATCCACAACTATTGAGTTGAGATAAGTGGCGTGAATGTGATTTGTAAATCCATTCAATGTGGTGCAAATGTCCGCTTCTTACTTGTTTTCGGTAAAACAATGTTTTTCGTCGATTAATACAAGATAGCTTTCGCTAAAATTGACTAACAAACAAACTTTTTACCCAGAACTACGTGTGATTTGACTTCTCTTTTGAGATACGTAAGAGCAGGATTGTGAAATCTTGTCAGACCCACTAATAAAAAATAAACCTTTTTCCTTATTCTTTACCCTTTTTTTAACTCGAGAAGCCTAAATTATAAACAAATACTAACACGTACAACTAACCAAACGCTTCCCGTTGAATACAACGGACGTGAGGGGTGCTAATACCTTCCCCCTGCGTAACCGACTCCCGAACCCTGATATTGGTTGCAATGACTTTATCCTTGTCCTTCTTTAGGGGTTTTACTCGACATTTTCCCTTTCCCTCTATGAGAATAAATAAAGATCGATGTCGACTTTGTTAAGTCCATCACGTGAGTGTATGATTGCGATTTGCGAGGTCGTTCTCACTTTTTGAGGTATGATAGATGGCGACTCTGCTGGGGAAACTCCCATCCCTAAGTGAGTCAGGCCTAGTTAGGTTATTGTATGTGCTTATGTTTGTTTACTTATATGGATTTTCTTTACCTTATGCTTTCATTATTGTTATATTGCTATATGGCTTTATTGGATCATTGGTACTTGGATATCTGATTGCAAAACCTTGAGGTAGAGACTTTCTACCCGAGTCTTGAGTGGAAACATAAGATAGGACGATGGTTGAGTAATGCGGACTCGCGAGGTGAATACCTCGTAAGGGTCGGCATGAGAACCTCACTTAGAGTAGATCCTTTTGAAAATGTTGTTGCGCAGGGTGAATACCTCGTCAGCTTCGATATTTTTAAAGGGGTTCATGACTCTAAGGACCTTTTAGAACATTGAACCTTTTTGGCCAACTAAGAATGATGGTTGCGTAGTATGGATTCGCGAGGTGAATACCCCGTTAGGATCAATACGAAAACCTCACTCAGAATAGATTCTCACGAAGGAGTTGGTGCATGACAAGAATTTGTTGTAAGCGTCAAACATACTTATGAATCCATGACTCTGAGAACCATGTCTAGAACCGAAGTCCTTGGTTACGTAGTATGGATTCGCAAGGTGAATGCCTCGTTAGGATCGATACAAAAACCTCACCTAGAATAGATTCCCTTGAAATAGTTGATGCGCATCAAGAATTTACTATAAGCGTCAAACATTCTTGTGGATCCATGACTCTGGGGTCCTTTATAAAAGCCTTAGATCATACTTGGTGAGAACCTGTCTTGGAAAGTAATCAGATTCATTCGTTAGCTCGATCCTTTGAACCTCTATAAAAAAACATTGCATTTCATCTACATTCATTGCATATGCATATAAAGCAAAGCTCTTAGTCGTCTTCCATTTGTTTCAGGGATCTAAGTCATTTGTAAGAGAAAACGAATCCTGAAAGAAGAAACACCTTTCAATTCAAGTACAAGAAAGTGGACCTTGACAGTTTGAAGAAGTTGAGTGTTAAAGTGATCAAGCTCACTGAATTCGTGGAAGATTATGGGAGGATCCTAAGTATTTTGAATGAAAAGATGGAACCAATGACAACTGTGACTATAGCTCAATTCTACGACCCACCTCTATGTTGTTTCACCTTTTATGACTTCCAATTAGCTCCTACTTTGGAAGAGTTTGAGATAATTGTGGGCCGAAATTTGAGGGACCATGATCCATTTCCCAAGTTTGATGAATGTATCACTGCCAAGAGAATAGCTTCAGTTTTGGGTCTAGAGATCCAATTGGCTATAAGTAATTGGGATAAGAAGGGAGTCTTCAATGGTTTTTGGAAGAACAAGCTGTGAAGTTGGAGAAAGATGGAAAAAGGAAAGCATTCCATGCCGTACTAGCCCTATTGGTTTATGGGATAATGTTGTTTTCGAATCCTGACGGTTTCATGGATCATGTAGTCGTAAGAATCTTCCTCTCTGGTAATCCAGTACCTTTTCTCCTAGCTGATATCTACTACGTTCTCCATGAGCGTCATGAGAAGAAATGGGGAACCCTTTTGTGTTACCAATTGTTGCATGCTTGGTTCATATCTCACATGCCCGAAAAAGGACCCAACACCTCCAAAACACTTAAGCCCTCTCAGAAGTTAACTTCCATTACTGCCAACCATGTCATATGGTATATCAGAGATTGGAAGACCCCGAATATTATTGTTAGCATTGGATACTTTCCTAATGTACTTTTGATAGGGACCAGGGGTTGCATCAACTACAACCCAATGTTATCCCTGATGTAACATGGTTACTCCATGATCGGACCTCCAAAAGTTGAAGCATTAAAGCCTTTCATTTTTCATGACATTGATGCAGACAACCCAATTGTGAAGAAGATTAAGAAATCCTGGAAAACAATTGTTAGAATGGGTAAGGAGTTTGGAAAGAGGAATGTCCTCGTGAAAGAGTCTTACACTCGTTGGGTAAGATAAAGAGTTCAAGTGGTTAAGCTCCCATTTTCATTTGATCCTTCTATTTTTCCTCCAGTTCCCGAGCCAGAACATATATTACCTGAAGACGTTGAAAAGCTTAATGCCAAAATTAAGGATCTTGAATCAGAAAACTCTGAGTTACGGCTTAAGCTTAATCGAACCACTTTGGAAAATGAAAATATGAAGGATGAACGTTAAGAGAAGGATCGAGACCTTGAAGCTAGCAACAAGAGAGCAAGAACATTTAAAAACAAGAAGGATGAGCTTGATGATATTTTCATAGGTACAAAATCTATGTTCAAAACCAAGAATGAGAAGCTCAAAAAAGCCCACCTAAAAATTCAAGAGTTGGACAAAATATTGGAGAGGTCTCTTGTGGAGAAGAGAGAAGCTGAACTCGACTATGAAGCTCAAATCTGTGAACTCAGGGACACTCTAAAGAATTGCGAAGATAAGTTGTCTCGTGAGGTCCTTCAAAAAGAGGGAGCTGAGAAGAACTGTCTCCGCTTTGAGTACCAGTTGGGAGAAACTAATAGAAGGATTGCAGGTTTGGAAAACCAAGAAGGTGATGCAGCTTACGTGATCTTGAAGAATGACTCTGTATATTGGAGGGGGGTGTATAGGGAGGCTAGAGGAGCCCTAGACGAAGATCAGCGTGTCATTAAGAAACTCCAAGACCTCTATGTTGAATGGAATGGCAAATTCGTCAACTTGGCTAGATTTGCTAACCTCAACATGCTGGAACTTCCAGAGAAACTCCAAGAAGTTGATTGAAGCATGTGCCCAGAGAACACACCTCCTTAAGTTTTTAACTTTGTCAAGTTTTGCAAGCGAATAGTGAAGGAGCTCACCACCGATCTTGCTACGATCAAAAAGGCTGAGATGGAAATTAAGTTCACCAATACTCGAATTTGAATCACTTGTACTTGAATTTGAATTTAAATCACTTGTATTTGATGTTGAATTTTAATTAATGAAAAATGTCATTCTGGATTTCTTTTATTGTTATTTTTATTCGAAAATCTTGCAAATAAAATATCCTAACATTGCTGAAATAAATAACAAAGATAACTAAGAGCTTTGCAAAAAAATGCATCCATACATGCATCCATGTCATTCTTTAAATAAAAGCTCATTCCATCGTATTCTTCCAGTTTCACACTGAGTCCTCAACACCAGTATAACACCAGAGTCGGTGCTCGACGAAGAATGGCAGAACAGGAACAAGAGTTGGAAAGAGTCAACTCAGAACTTGAGGACCTGTGAGGGAGCATGGGTCAAATCATGGAGATGCTGCAAGTCATCAGAGCCAAGATGGACATAAATAACAATCGTTTCAGAGATCGCTGGTCCAATGCTTGAACCCCAACCCGCAAGGATGGTACCTTCTACATTGCCTCCTTTTGGTCTACCTTATGGATTCACACCTCAACCTGAAGTAATCCCCGGTGTAATGCAATCTACTTAACAAACTGTTCCTCAACCATTAACCATCGAGGCTCACCCTATGGTTCATACATTTGCATCTCCGACTGTTCATACACGTGTGCAACCTTACTTCGAAGATCAACAACATGCTCCAGAAATGTTTGATGAAGAAGAAGAAAGGCATGAAGATATAAAGGGTATTAAAGAGAATTTTTCAGACTCTTCATAAGAGACTAAGGGCAATGGAAGGTGACCAAGTCTTTGGTGCTGCTGCTAGGGAGATGTGCCTAGTATCTGGTCTTGTAATTCCTGCAAAATTCAAGACTCCTGACTTTGATAGATACGAGGGCCATACATGTCCTAAGAGCCATCTTGTTATGTACTACCGAAAAATGGCTGCCCATGTTGAAGACGATAAGCTCATGATCCACTTCTTTCAAGACAGTTTGAAGGGCACCCCCTCTAAGTTGTACCTAAGCCTCGATCAGAGTCATATCCGGTGTTTCCAAGACTTGTATGATGCTTTCGTAAAGCATTACAAATATAACATGGATATGGCTCCAAACAGAAGAGAATTGTTGAATATGTCTAAAAAAGATAATGAGTCATTTAAAGAGTATGCACAATGCTGGAGAGAGATGGCCTCTCAGGTTGAACCAACTTTGCCAAAAAAAGAATTAGCCGTTTAGTTTATGGATAATGTACGACCAATGTTCTATGAGAGGATGGTGGGCAGTGTGTCTGCAAGTTTTTTTGACTTGGTAGCTGTAGGCATTAAAGTTGAACTCGGTTTGAAGAATGGAAAGATGATCAGTGCTGCTGGAACTTCTAATAACAACAATGTTAAGAAGTTTCCCGAAAATTTTCAGAAAAAAAGGAAGGAGAGACAAATGATGTATCGTCCAATCGAGGGAGGAGTCAATCATGGAGAAAGCAACAATGACAGTTCACTCAACAACAACCAGCATACCCTGTGCAGTATGTTCAACAACCATATGTGGCAGCAATTGGGCCAAATTTCAACCAACAACAAGTACCGGTTTATCAACCAGCTCAGCAAACACCAATTTATCAACTTACTTAGGTTGCTCCTTCATATCTACAAGCGCTTGCAACCCCAGCATATCAGCAACCAAAAGCTCAAGCTCCTTGTTAGAATGCACCGACTCAGAATAGAAGACAAGGTGTTAAACCTCCCTTCAGTTTGATTCCAATGATGCATACTGAGTTATATCCTTCTCCATTGAAAAAAGGGTTAGTGGTTCCTAGACCTTTGGGTCCACCTCCTGATCCTTTGTCTCCATGGTATAACCTAAATGCTCATTGCCCTTTCCATGAGGGTGCACCTGGGCATGATTTATAAGAATGTTATGCTTTGAAGCATATAGTGCGAGAATTGGTGGAAAAGAAGATTCTTTCATTCAGAGACTTATGGCCTAATGTCAAGAGTAATCCTTTGCCAGCATATGGAACTGTTAATACAATTGAAGAAGCATCTGATGGTAATGTGATCAAAGATGTTGCAAATATCAATACTCCTTTGCTAGCGTTCTATGCGAGACTAGTAGAAGCTGGTTTAGTTAGTGCTTGTCATAAAGATTATGAAGAATGTGCCATTCATCCAAGAGGATGTGAGATGGTACGAAAATATGTCCAAGACTTGATGAACCAAGGAGTGTTACAATTTAGTATCCTCGTGAGAAGAGATGAAGTAGCTGTAATTGAGCCATTTTTCAATTTACCAGAGCCAATTGAGATAACCTATAGAAGAAAAGATATTGTTCAGCCGGTTAATCACCTAACACCCGTGGTTATCTGCATGCCTAGTCCTTTCCCCTACGAAAGTACTAAGGCAGTACCATGGAAATATGATATAACTGTCACTGATAAAGAGTCTGAAGAGAGTAGACAAGAGAAAAGTTTGAAGGTTGATGGTGTCGATGTCACAAACATCACAGGGATAAGCCAAATGACTCGTAGTGGGCGGATTTACACTCCCCAATTTGATGTGACCTCTCAAGTACCAACCAAAGAAACTACAATTGCAGTCCTTATTAGGGAGCAAAATATGGTTCAATCCAATGAAGATGCTGAATTTTTGAAGATCATTAAAAAGAGTGATTACAAAGTAGTTGATCAGCTGTACCAGACGCCATCAAAAATTTCCATTTTGTCCTTGCTTATGTGTTCCCCAGCTCATAGGAATACATTATTGAAAGTGCTAGCGTAAGCCCACATCACTCAAGATATATCGGTTGGCTAGTTTGATGAAGTGGTTGCCAATATCACAGCTTGTAACACCCTGAGTTTCAATGGTGGAGAGTTGCCAAAGCAAGAACAAAATCACAATTGCGCCTTGCATGTGTCAGTGAAGTGCCAAGAGGATACTTTAGCAAGAGTTTTAGTGGATACAAGGTCCCCCCTCAATGCTCTACTGAAGAACACACTTGCCAAATTAGATTTTCAAGGATCAGAAATGAGCCCTAATGCACTGATTGTCAAAGCATTTGATGGGTCTCGGAGGACTGTGATTGGTGAAGTGGAGTTACCAATTCTGATTGGTCCATGTGTATTTAACATAACTTTCCAGGTCATGGATATCAATCCTGCCTATAGTTTCCTATTGGGGCGACCTTGGATACATGCCGATGGGGAAGTAACCTCCACTTTGCATCAGAAAATGAACTTTGTCATCAATAACAAGCTTGTAATTATCTATGGTGAAGAAGATCTTATGGTTAGTCACCTCTCCTCCTTTCGTTACATCGAGGCTGATGAAGATGCCTTGGAAACTTCTTTCCAAGCTCTGGAGATAGCCAATGCCACTTTTGTGGAAGTGAAGGAATCTGTGGAGAAAGTCATCCTGTAATTTGCATCTTTGAAAAGTACAAAGACAACTATTGAGAATGGGAGTCCTGAAGGTTGGGGACAAGTTATTGACATCAGCATGAAGAAAGACCGTTTCGGTTTGGGGTATAAGTCATCCTCTAAATAAGGAGCCCCGGTCCCTACAAAGGGTCGTATGCAAAGAATTCAAGAAGTATTCGTTAGTGCATGCTATGTCTATGGAGATCAAGTTAATGCAGTTGAAGAAGACACTGAGGATGAAGACATAACAAATCTGGTGTATCAATGTGAAGCAAATTTGACCAATTGGGAAACAATCGAGATTCCTGAAGTTATTCCTATATCAAAGTAATTGTTGTTTTCCTTTGGTTTCTAAATCGTTAGCTCTGCCCAAGACTAACGGATCATGTTGTAGGGCCTCTTTTCATTTTCAAAATCATCATGATGAATAAAAAGCATTTTGTTAAATTCTTGTTGTTCATTTTATTGCTTTCTTTTCAGAAAATGGCAATCTTTTCAAAAACTACAAAAAAAACATTTTCCTTTTGCATTTTTTCCACTTTTAATAAAAAAGCAATCATTCAAAAACATGCAGAATAATAAATAAATTCATTGAATTCAATGATTTTGCTCTCTCTCATAACTTTGAGTTCCCTATCTACCAAGCGGAAGTAGATGGTGAGGAAGATTGTGATATCCCCGATGAAATGGCAAGGCTACTCGAGCACGAGTCCAAAATCCCTCCATCCACATCAAGAGCCGGTGAAAATAATCAATCTTGGCACAGAGAAAGAGAAGAAAGAGGTCAAGATTGGAGCCACGCTTGGGGCAAGCATCAAAGAAAGATTGGTCAAGTTGTTGCAAGAGTTCACAAATGTGTTTGCATGGTCATACCAGGATATGCTAGGTCTAGACACTAATATTGTTGTGCACAAGCTACCACTTCAACCAGAGTGCCCACCAGTGAAGTAGAAACTCCGAAGAACAAGACCGGATATGGCTCTGAAGATTCATGAAGAGGTCAAAAGACAATTTGATGTGGGTTTCCTAGCAGTTTCAAAGTATCCTCAATGGGTAGCCAATATTGTACCTGTACCAAAAAAGGATGGCAAGGTTAAGATGTGTGTCGATTATAGGGATATGAATAAAGCTAGTCCAAAGGACAACTTCCCTCTACCACACATTGACACTCTGGTAGACAACACCGCTAAATTTGTTGTCTTCTCCTTTATGGATGGATTCTCAGGCTACAATCAGATCAAAATGGATCCTGATGATATGGAAAAGACCATGTTCATTACCCCTTGGGGAACGTATTGCTACAAGGTCATACCCTTCGGTCTCAAGAACACGGGGGCAACCTACCAAAGAGCGATGGTCACCCTCTTCCATGATATGATGCACAAAGAGATTGAGGTTTATGTCGATGACATGATCGCTAAATCTCAAAGTGAAGAGGACCATATGAACCACTTGCAAAAGCTGTTTGAGCGCCTCAGAAAGTTCCGACTACGTTTAAACCCTGCTAAATGCCCATTTGGTGTTCGGTCCAGAAAATTACTTGGATTCATCATTAGTCAATAAGGAATTGAGGTAGATCCAGAGAAAGTTAGAGCAATACAAGAAATGCCTGCTCCATGTACCGAAAAAGAAGTCAGAGGTTTCCTTGGACGTCTGAACTACATCTCCAGGTTTATCTCCCATATGACTGCTACGTGTGAGGCCATCTTCAAGTTGCTTCGCAAAGATCAAGTAGTTGAATGGAATCCTAATTGTCAAGGAGCTTTTGAGAAGATAAAAAATTACTTGCAAGGGCCTCCTATCCTGATTCCATCTATTCAAGGGAAGCCGCTATTTATGTATTTGATTGTGCTTGAAGAGTCTATGGGATGTGTTCTAGGACAACACGACAAAACCGTCCGAAAGGAGCATGGTAATATTACTTGAGCAAAAAGTTTATCGATTGTGAAACTAGATATTCACTCTTGGAGAAGACTTGTTGCGCTCTAGCGTGGGCCGTCAAACGTCTCATGAAATATATGATTTGTCATACGACTTTGTTGATTTCCAAGATGGATCCAATAAAGTACATTTTTGAAAAGCATGCTTTAACTGGAAGACTTGCCCGTTGGCAGATGTTGTTGTCTAAGTATGACATCCAGTACGTAACCTAGAAGGCCATTAAAGGAAGTGTGTTGTATGACTACCTTGCACACCAACCTGTTGAAGACTATGAGTCATTGAAGTTTGACTTCCCTGATGAAGATACTATGGCTATAAAATATTATGAGATCCCAGGCCCAAGCGAAGGACCTGAACCAGGATCTTAGTGGAAGCTAATGTTTGATGGTTCCTCCAATTACATGGGGCATGGTGTGGGAGCTATTTTGATGAATCCAAATGGTGGATATACTCCTTTCACAACAAGGTTGTGTTTTGAATGCACAAACAATATAGCAGAATACGAGGCGTGCATCCTGGGTATTGAAGCTGCAATTGACCTTCGAATCAAGATCCTTGATGTGTGTGGGGACTCATCCCTGGTAATCTACCAAGTCAAAGGTGAATGGGAAATCTGTGATACCAAGTTGATCCCATATCGTGCATACATCGTGGAATTGATAAAATGCTTTGATGAAGTCACTTTCCGTCATATCCCAAGGACAGAAAATCAAGTAGCCGACGCTCTGGCTATGTTAGGCTCAACGTACCAAGTTAGATTTCTCAATGAAGCACCACTGATCCAAATAAAGCAAAAAACTGAGCCAACTTATTGTTAATTGGTTGAAGAGGAAGCCGATGGAAAACCTTGGTTTCATGACATCAAACACTACCTGCTAAATCAAGAGTATCTAGCAAATGCTACAACCCTGGATAAAAAGACCCTGAGGAAGTTAGCATCCAAATTCTTCCTAAGCAATGATGTGTGATACAAGAGAAACTACGACATGGTTTTGCTCAGATGCGTTGATAGACACGAAACATACCTATTAATCAAAGAGATTCATGAAGGATCTTTTGGGACTCATGCTAATGGGCATGCCATGGCTAAAAAGATTTTGAGAGCTGGTTATTACTGGTTGACCATGGAGTCTGATTGTTTCAACTATGCCAAAAAATGTCACAAGTGTCAAATTTATGTTGATAAAGTGCATGTGCCGCCAACGTTACTGAATGTCTTAACATCACCCTAGCCTTTCTCAATATGGGGCATTGACATGATTGGCACCATAGAGCCTAAAGCGTCAAACGATCACCACTTCATTCTAGTAGCAATTGATTATTTTACCAAATAGGTAGAAGTCGCTTCTTACGCCAACGTAACAAAACATGTGGTTGCTCGTTTCCTAAAAAAGGAGATCATTTATCGCTATAGAATTCCAAGCTGGATCATCATAGATGATTGGACAAATTTGAGCAACAAAACAATGAAAGAGTTGTGCGAGAACTTCAAGATTGAGCATCATAACTCTTCCCTATATTGTCCAAAGATGAATGGCATTGTTGAAGCCGCAAATAAAAACATCAAGAAGATCCTACAGAAGATGGTGAAAACTTATAGGGATTGGCACGAAATTATACCTTTTGCACTACATGGATATCGGACCTCGGTCCGTACTTCAACAGGGGAAACCCCTTTCTCTTTAGTATATGGGATGGAAGCAGTTCTCCCAATCGAAGTAGAGATACCATCTATGAGAATCTTGATGGAAACCAAGCTGAAAGAAGCTGAATGGGTTCAGAACATATATGACCAGTTGAACCTCGTTGATGAGAAGCGTATGACCACTATGTGCCATGGATAATTATACCAGAAACACCTTAAAAGGGTGTTTGATAAGAAAGTTCGGCTTCGAGAATTCAAACAAGGAGATCTTGTGCTCAAGAAGATTTTTCCCATGCATAAACATTTACGTGGGAAGTGGACTCTTAACTATGAAGGCTCATATGTTGTAAAGAAAGCCTTCTCCGGAGGTGCCCCGATTCTTACAACTAGGGATGAGGAAGATCTCTCACACCCCGTGAACTCTGATGTAGTCAAAAAATACTATGCCTAATAAAAACTTGCTAATTCAAAAACCTAAAAAGGCGACTTAGGCAAAAATGGGTATCGCGATGGATTGAAAACCCGAAAGGGCGATCCAGACAAAAGTTAGGGATAAAACAGAAAAAAATGATAGCTCGCTAAGTTGAAAACCTAAAAGGGAGACTTAGGCAAAAAAGAGCGTCCTGGTGGACTGAAAACCCAAAAGGGCGGTCCAGGCAAAAATTAGGGACTAAAGGCAAAGACTGCATCAAATAGTGCTAATCAACACAAGAAGAGCCAAAGGCGGAAGATCAATCCAACTGCTCTTTTCAGAAGCAAAGTTTTGTGGAGTCATGGTTATTTAGGGCTAGTAGTGGTTTTTGGATTCAATGTAAACCCTTTCCCCATTGCCATTTTCAAAAAATTGTAATATTCCATGGAGTTATGCCATTTGCGCGCTACCATTCTTGAATAAATACAAAATTTGTATATCAATATTGTCACCCGTGTTTTTTCTCTATTATGCAAAATGCCATTTATTTGTTAATAATGAGATTTTGAACTTGAAAATATTTTTGAACACATATTGAAAGAACATAATTTTTTCTTTGGAATATGGGAAGATTAAAAGGAAATCATTTGTTGTCTCGAAAGTCTCAAGGTTGCAGAAGCACCCCTAGATCACCGTAACAAAGATCTCCATGGGGCATAACTTATCAATCTTCTGGAATGATCTATTGGACAAAAAAAACTATCAGGCTTGATGAATTTTTCCTTAGCAACATCCATCACATGGCATTTTGGTTGAGTAATTGGTGTCAAGGAATCAAAATCTCCATAAAGAGTCTGCACCAACTCCTAGTCTACGTAGAGTCATCATTTTCACATCACGATCATTCATATATCATGCATAAAAGAAAAATCCAATCATGCATGGTCTGAAGTGTACTCCGTGCTTATTTTGCACTGACCCAGGTCTTATTGTCGATTGTTGTCCTTTGACCCAAAAGACTAGTTGTTACTGGCACTCTGTCCTCAAAGCCCAATTGTTATTGGCATCCTCCAAAAGTCCAGTCATAACCGGCACTCTGTTTGCAAATCCAATTATAATTGGTGCTTGGAGTTTGGTTGTCACCAACATCATTTCAAACTCCTGTTGTAACTGGTACCAATCTGTTAGAAATTGGTTGTAACCAATACTTATGGTCAAAATCCAACTTTTGTTGGCCTATACAGAGAGTTTGATTACCCTGTTTTCTTGATGGTTCCTAGAAAGTCATGTTTGACTATTCATTTTAAGGAATTCCCAAAAGCTTGGATGTTATTCTAGTTAGAAAATAAACTCCAATGATGTTTGTCTTAATTGACTTCTTCATAAAAGATCGTCTTATCTTTTTACATGGATGATCTTCTCGCAAGAAGACTCCTAATCTTGTTTTGTATGGATGATTTTCTGATAAGAAAATTCCAACGTTTTATGCGGATGATTTTCTAGTAAGAAAATTCCAACGCCTGGTTGTTTGGGTGATCTTCTAGTAAGAAGACTCCAATTTATTGTCATCTTGGATAAATTCCCTATTAGGAATCTCCTAAATCTCCAATTGGATGGATTTCTTATGCAAGACTGTCAAATATATTCTAAAGTGTCAGGTCATGTCTGAACCTATTGATAAAACATACTTTGAATATTCCCTAGTATCCTTTTCCCAGCATTTTGTCATCCCCAGTGAGTCCTCATCCATTGCCTTTGACATTTCCTGTGAATCACCACCATTGTATCTCCATCATTCCCCACAGATCTGTTCATCATCTATCATAACAAAAATCATGTTAAGGTTCATCTCACATCATAACCCTGTCAAACAAAAAAAATCATTCATGCATGCATACCATATCTTGTCATCGGCATTCCGGGACAAAATTTGAGTCTTCTGTATTTAAATATCTTTCACCAGGATATTATGAGGATCGTCATCGCTCATATCATTTGGTAAATCTATTTAAATAGGGGCAACTGTCATACCCCAATTTTGACCATGAATCGCCGAATCAATGCATTCATCGAATCATTAACATCATATGTATATCATAACATGCATAATGTCCAAATTGTCAGTCAGAATAATTTCTCGGATTTACAGACAGGTCAGTCAAACTGAATGTCAATTGTGCGTAAAATCAGTGGACGGAAAATTTCAAAATCGAGCTTGCAAACGTCAATTATATTAATCTATGTTTGACGTAGTTTAACCTAGCGTGCTCGTTTTATTTTTTTAACTTGTTTTGGTCGCATTTTGATCAGTTTGGGCTGGTTAACCGCTACAAATTTATTTCAAAATTAAATCAAACGTTGTATATTTTTGAGAAGTTTATTTCACGTTGATCATTTTGGTGCGGTCAATTTATTTTTTCAGGCATTTTTGCGCCTGACTTTTTTTTTTATTTAGAGGCTTTTATTTTTGCATTTTTTTCAGAGTGTTTAGAAAAATTAAATAGAATTATTGGTGTTTTATTATATTTTTATTTTAGTTATTTTTTAATATTTAATTTTATTTAGTTTTAGTTAATACTATTTAATTTTGTTTCTAAAATGAGCACCAAGGGCATTTGTGGATTTTCAAAATTATTAAAAAATCCTAAAATAATATGTATATATAGTAGTGATGCTGAGATGAGAGGGAGAAAAAAAAACAGATGCGACTGTGTTGTGAGATAGGAATCCATTAGTTCCAATTTTTTTCAAAAAAAATAAAAGAGAGAAGTTAATCTCATAAAACGGAAACGTGTCGGTTTCGTCGTGGTAACTATTACTTTACCGAAATATTCTTTTGTTTCTTTAAAAAATTTGTTCTAATGATTTGGTTACTTATGCATAATTGTATAGTACGTGTACATCTGTTCTTCATTTTTTTCTTTTTTAGTTTTTATTGGATTATTCGAATCGAATTATGTCGATATGTTGTTTGCATATTGATGTGCATTATACGTGACATTTGTGTTCGTTCGATCCAGTTGCGATGATCGCATTCTTGTGTTAACAATATTTTTAGACTTTTTTTGTTTTAATACGTTTTATTTCATTGTCGCTTCGCATTTCATATTGATAAATTTAGATCCGCACAATTTTGATCCATATTGTGGTGATCATGTTAAGTGTAGCAAGTTAACAATTGATTTTTATTGGTTTATGTGCGGTTCTATATTCGTTTATTGTTGTATTTCGATTTTACACGCGTTTGATGGTTTAGGATAGCGACAATCCGCTCTTTGTGCGCTTACCAATTCGCGTTTCAACTTACAATTTTGTGCTTTAATTTGATTTTTGTTATATTATTATTTATTGATTCGACTTGCGATGATCGCTTACGCGTTAGCAATTTGCTATTTCGATTTGTGCTAATTTTTCAACGATCCAATATCTTTAGGTCCGATTTAATTTTTTGTGGTAGCTTTGCACGTCTTCGCGTACGCGACTTTGATTCGCGTCTTTGTGTCATGATTTTAATCTGTGCACTTTCCTTTTCGCTTTACTTTTTCGATTCATTTTTTGTGGATGTGTGATGTAAATATTGTGTATGCTCTTGTACTTTTTTAATTAATTTTTTAATCATTGTTGAATGCTTGTATATATATTCGGATCTTGTGGTGTTTGATTTACGCCTTATGCTTGAGTTCATGTTGTTACATTTGAATTCACATCCCTTCGCGATCCAATTCGCACCTTTCGTATTACCATTTGTATACATCCTATTTAATCATCGATTTCAATTCATTTCTAATCACTTACCCAAAATCATTTTCAAAATTATTTCGCAAGGCAAGTCAAAAGCTTGATCCAGCGTCAAGTTATTTTCAAAATTATCTCAAAACTAACCCATTTGAAACTTTTCTTTTCAAACCGTTTCCACTATCTCAATTCATCAACCATCCACATTCAAGTCATTTTTCAAACCATAAAATCACTTCAACTTTTTTTTATATAACCATAAACAAACCTCGATCAACATCGAATGTATTTTCCCAATCAAATTTCAAGAAATACATAAAAATATTTAAAACACTTTTTTTAATAAAGATGGAAACAGAACGGGGTGAATACCACGAACTCCTGAGACTAGGATTCGAGATGGATATCTCGCTAATCCAAGCTCTTGCCATCACCAAAAATACATCAAACTCATTCAAACTTTTTTTGCCTTTTAGCACAACCTAAAAAACCTTTCCAGAAACGAAAGACATTTTGTCTTAAGTAGATGAAAAACAATGTTTCATCCATAACTGTTGAGTTGAGATAAGTGGTGTGAATGTGATTTGTAATTCCATTCAATGTGGTGCAAATGTACGCTTCTTACTTGTTTTGGATAAAACAATGTTTTTCGTCGATTAATACAAGATAGCTTTCGCTAAAATTGACCAACAAACAAACTTTTTTTTACCTAGAATTACGCGTGCCTTGACTTCTCTTTTGAGATACGTAAGAGCAGGATTGTGAAATCTTGTCAGACCCACTAATAAAAAATAAACCTTTTGTCCTCTTCTTTACCCTTTTAATAACTCGAGAAGCCTAAATTATAAACAAACACTAACACATACAACTAACCAAATGGTTCTTGTTGAATACAACGAACGTGAGGGTGCTAATACCTTCCCCCTGTGTAATCGACTCCCAAACCCTGATATTGGTTGCGATGACTTTATCCTTGTCCTTCTTTAGGGGTTTTATTCGACATTTTCCCTTTCCCTCTATGGGAATAAATAAAGATCGATGTCGACTCTGTTAAGTCCATCCCACGAGCGTACGATTGCGCTTCGCGAAGTCGTTCTCATTTTTTGAGGTACGACACAATCCAACCCGTATAGTTTTGGTTCGGGTATCAAGTTTGAGTTTTGCAACCCGCAGACCCGTTGACCCAACCCATTGATGTGGCTTTCGAATTTTTTTATTATTTTTATTATTATTTTAAATAAAAATATAAAATTAATATCTCACTAATAACTATAACTTTTTCAAAAAAAAGTTATTCTCCACCAATAATAGTACTAGACCAATGAGTTTACGTAATTATAAGATTAAATATTTTTTCTTATTTTCTTTTGTATCATTTCCAACTTATGTATTTTATGGAAATAACGTATCTTTTTGAGCTTTATACTATTATAAAGTGTTATGTCGTGTTGATGAATTTTATTAGATATTATATGATGTGTTTCATTGAATTTGAGTGTTATAAATTAGTATGATTGTATTGAGTTGTGTTATATTTTTTTTAAAACCGACAAAAAGTATCATAAAAAAATATATTTTGTATTTGAAACACAACCCGCGAACCCAACCCATTAATGAACGAGTTGGTTCGGGTCGGTTTTGACAATGAAATTGCGGGTTGGACGACGGACCCAACCCATTGAAGTTTGAACGGGTTGGTAACGGGTTAGGCCAAACCCGGTCCAACCCAACCCGCGTACACCCCTATTGATGCCAAATGTTTGAATCCAGCCAATCAGATCCTTCCACATGCTTTTTTGGAATCTTAGCAGCCGTTGGCGCCCTAATTTATTTTTCTTTTATTTTTTTATCCTTTTATTTCCAAAATAATTTCTCTCTCATCTTTAAACATTTTTTATCCAATTTTTTTATACAATGTCTCTAAAAATATTTTGCATCACATACATATTTTTTTTCTTTCATATTTTTAAAAATATTTTTTGCATTTATTTATATTTTTGTCTCATTTTTCTTTTTATTTTTATTTTCAACCATTTTCAAATATTTTGAGATCTACTTACTTGTATTTTCTTGACTTTCTCTAATTTTTCCAACCATTTATTTTATGTTTTCAAACATTTTAAGATCCAACTTTTGATTAATTTTTGTACAACTTGATGTTTGAGCTTGAGTTGTTGACTTGGTTGATCAATGCTTCTACATTTCAAGTCATCCATAAATGGACTCTTAGGTTAATTCAATCTTCTCTAATTTAAAATGTTGATAGATGATCATTTGATTATATTTTTGGCACTTTGAGTTAATGATAGATGATCCCTAAGTCGTGTCATATGTTTGGATCCTTTGACTTGTTTGATAATAGATCCTAAGTCAAACACTTGAGTTTGCTTTCATCTTGTCTCTTGTTCTCTTCTTTCTTCTCTGAGTTTTAAAACTATTGTGCTTCATGCATTGAGAGTTTGTTGTTGTATTAACACTCTAACATGATTGCTACATACATTATTTGCCTCATGATCACTAACATCTAACATATAACACCTAACTTTACTTTTATGTTCCTTACATTTATGTATTTTTTTTTCATTCATGTCATTTATGTTCTTGCCTTTCACTTTATGTTTCTTATTGTCTTCTTATTGCAAAAGAACAAAAATATGATAAAAATGGCTAAGACCCTATAAACTTTAATATGATCTTATGAACTTTATGCTATTATCCCTTGCTTGAGGAGTATCTTGGACTTTGGACCTTAGGACTTAGTGCTTTCTCCTTGCTTGAAGTTTATCTGACACCTTGATTCATCTGATACATTGTGATCCCTCGGGACCCTTCGATCTTCAATTCAAGACTTGTATGTTTCTTTGTGGATTCATGACAATGTTATTCATTTGGATCTTTTGATATTAATTTGTTTATGTACTTTATCTTGTGACTCAATCCAAAGGAAAATGAATGCTTGTTTTGACCAATGTCAAATGCTTGCTCCATCTTGTGGTTAATACACTTGTACACACATAAACTTTCTCTTGGGCTACCTTACAATGAGACATTTTATTTCATGTCATTTACTTTATGTTTTAGGATAGTCTCTTCTTCTCCTTCCCACTTCTTCAATTTTTAAAACTTCTCTCTATTTCAAAAAACTTCTTGTTTCAAACTTCACGCCTTTTCTTAACAAACATTGACTGTGTCAAGTGTTTCAGAAAATCTTTTCTCAATAAATGCCAAAACATTTAAGCATACTTAAACTCTTTTCTCAAACTTCTAAAAAAGAACAAACCTCATCAAATTTCTTTTTGTGCCTTTGTGCGCTTTTCTTTTAAGAGCCTTTTTCTTCAAAGATTGAATATTAGTCTATTCTTGAAGTGATGCAAACCACTATACTTCTACAATATGTTGAAAAATGATTGACATTTTCACTTGAATGTTTAGATGTGCTTGTGAGAAAATCCAAGCAAAAGTCCTCCATATCAAGATGATGCAAATGTTTATTTTCTCATACTTATGGGTAGTAAGATGAGTTTTTCCACTCGAAGACGACAAAATGTCTTTTCAAATTAAAATCAATCAAACAAATAAATCAGTTTTTTCATAAAAGCACAAATTTGCAAGTGGTTCATATGGAGTACCATAGATGTGACAGGTGCTAATACCTTTCCCTTGCATAACCAACCTCTGTATCCAGATTTATCTTTTGTTACCTTTTTGTGGATTTTTGTTCGACCTTTTTCTCATTTTCTTTGGAAATAATAAAATTCGGTGACGACTCTTACTTTTCTGAATTAAGTTAATCAATAATTTAATCTCAAAATTTTCTTACCAGAACAATGTTAACCACGAAATTGCAAAGAAGGTAAAAAATTATGTCAATTTTCATAAACATACTCTAAAGTTCCACCAAGACCCCAACATTCCGATCACCAATTGATCTTCTCATAAGTAAGAAGATGATACGAGTTTGGTTAAGAAATTTTAGATTTGTGGAAAAAAAGTTCCTTTTTTCGAATTTGGTTAGGGTTTGTTATTATTCTATTGGTGTGTGTGGTGGTGTGGTGGTGACAATGACAACAATGGAGGGAGACCGAAAAAGAACATATTTGGAAGATTTAGAATGAGAGGGGTGAGATTTAAGGATAAGTAAGGAATGAGAGAGAAACGTGAAGAAGAAATTTGTTAGAATAAACTATTATATTTTAATCCAGTTAAATTAAATAAAATTCATTTTGACAAGTAATAAAACTATCAACTTAGAAACAACTATTATCTTATAATGCCATTTCACTTTCCGTTACTTAGATTTAATATTAAAGATAAAAAATATGGACGGTAAAAACTATGAATTTCGCGATTTGACTTCGATCGTTATGGACTGGTACCAGGCTCTAGTCCTAGGCAGGCAAACCTCATTTTAACAGCGGGCACCGTAACTATGAAAATGGCTCCTTCTTTAGTTCGATTATATGAGCAAATGCCCGAACCAAAATATGTTATTGCTATGGGAGCCTGTACAATTACAGGAGGTATGTTCAGTACCGATTCTTATAGTACTGTTCGGGGCGTAGATAAGCTAATTCCTGTGGATGTCTATTTGCCAGGCTGTCCACCTAAACCGGAAGCTGTTATAGATGTTATAACAAAACTTCGTAAGAAAATATCTCGAGAAATCGATGAAGATCCAATTAGTTATCAACGAGAGAATAGGTCTTTTACTACCAACCACAAATTTTATGTTGGACGCAGTACTCATACCGGCAATTCTAATCAAGGATTATTCTATCAACCATCATCTATTTCAGAGATGACCTCTGACACATTTTTGAAATATAAAAAAGTTCAGTATCCTGCGACGAACGAAAAAGTGAATTAAATAGCATAATATTAAAAAAATGATTATTTGACGAAATTTTTTAGACAGACGAAAAATAAAAATATCTAATTTACCTTAGAGGAATTAAAAATATATTTAACAAGAAAAAAAATAATATATTTATAAAGTTATAGATAAATATGAATAAATGTATACGTTGGAGTTTGATTAATTAGGGCTGAGAGTGTGAGCAGTGGCAACACAGCACAGAAGCAGAAGCAGAAGAAATGGAGGACATTGAAGATTTGCTCATCGGCACCGGAACCGGTACTCCACCGGGATTCCGTCCTCCATTAACTTCCGTTACCGTCGGCGTTGGAACGACGAAGAAACATCGCTCTTCACTTTTACCTTCACCCTCACCTTCAATCCCTGGCACTCAGGTTCATCTTCTTCTTTTTCATTTTTTTTCTTTGTTTTTTCTTTTGAAATTTCTAATGATTTATTGTCATCGCAGACTATTTTCATAAAGACATTTGGATGCTCTCATAATCAGGTAAATTGAATTCACCATAGAATTATGCATTATCTTAATTAAGAGCATTTGTGATTACGATTACGATTAATTTTGATTCGATTAATCGAGCTTAGTTAAGTAATTATTGTTTGATTTGAACAGAGTGACAGTGAATATATGGCTGGTCAACTTTCAGCTTTTGGTTACTCATTGAGTGATAATCCTGATGAAGCAGATCTATGGCTTATAAACACGTTAGTGTTTTACCTCTTAATCTCTCTTTGTTGTTATTGTTGTTTTGATGATTTTTTGAGGGAATACTATTGCTTATTCTTAGTTCTGGAATTTGTTATTTTCTATGATTTTTGAGATGTAGTTCATAGGAAGATGGAATGATCTAGGGGATATGGAAACTTGGAGCATATCAATTATGCCACTTCTTTAAGTTTGACAGAGTTGCAGATAGTGTTTTCGATTGAGAATTGCAGAAAATAGCAGTTTGTTCAAACTCAACTATGCTACGGTGCCATTGCGGTGCTATAAGTACTATTTGACAACATCTTTAAGGAAATGATAATTTGATATGAACTAAACTTGATCTTCACTTCCGATTCCTTCATGTGGTCGATTCACTCAATTATACCTTTACCCACTTCCAGTGGAGTCTTAATGTGATTTCCTGAGTAGATCCTAACAAGTTAAATGCGGATTTACTGGTCTCTAGGTCCAATTACCATGTACTAGTCTCAGATTTTGGCTTACCCTTGGATCTTATTTATTAGGACCCTAGACCATACTTAAATAAATGGTAACATTTGAAAACGTATCTTTCAGAACCTATTGCATTAACTGATTGCTCGATAATTTGCTTATAATGCTGAATACTTGTAACATGGTTTTAAATTGTGTTTGGGATTACGTTGTAAAGCTTTACATTGCAGTAAAATGCAACAGATGCAGTTGAAATTGTCGTTGTGATGCCATTGCAGAGACTTCAAAATCTTCATTGTTGTGGCTGCAATTGCGTTTGCGGACCACAATTTGAAACCATGACAAGTAGTGCACTTAAATTTCTGTTACCGGGATAAAGTTAGTTATAGTATTTTCTTGTAGTTGTAGATTTTTATCTATATATATTCTTCATGGCATAGACAAGAAAAGTAAAAAAGTAATTGATTAGGTTATTGGAAAGTAGTTACTAATCTATAATAATAAGCATGGGTTTCATATCTGCATGGCTACTTGCGTACACATTACAATATTGTCCACTTTGAATTAATTGTTGATACCCAAATGGTTCTTAAGGGCCCTTTTTCCTCAACGTAATCAATCTATCATATTTCAAATCTTTTCCTATTAATATCAGTTCTCTTTCAAAGGATATGGAAATCGAGTGATTAAAGAGTACATTTTATTAAAGGAGACAAGACTGTGTCTCCATCAGTTTAATGATGACGAACAGTTTCTTTGGAAGTTTTATTTTTCTTTCTTGCAGTCAGTGTATCATAGAATTCAGAACTAGGTTATTCTTCTAATACCTTTAAGTGGTTAAAAGTGCATATGTAGGAGTAATAGGGTGAGTGAATAATCAAAGTGCAAACCGTTTTAAAGCTTTCTTTGATTATCCCTATATCTTATGTTTTATTAAGCTGCAAGTCAAAAGGTTTGTGATTCAAGAGTTTATAAGCCACTTTCCAATTACTATGTTTTTTTAAAGGATCCAATAACTATGTTAATACCCTTTTTTGTGGTCTCAATGTCTCATCCGGTTATGTGATTATAGCATGAATGCATAATATTTTAGAAAACTGTATATAAGTATGAAAATCATGTAAAGTAATTCCTGGTGCAGTTGCACAGTAAAGTCCCCGAGTCAATCTGCCATGGATACCATCATAACAAAAGGAAAATCATCAAACAAACCATTAGTTGTTGCTGGCTGTGTCCCTCAAGGAAGTCGAGATGCGAAGGAGCTGGAAGGGATCAGCATTGTAGGAGTCCAGCAAATTGATCGTGTTGTTGAAGTTGTAGAGGAGACTTTAAAAGGCCATGAAGTGCGGCTTTTGACCCGTAAGACATTGCCAGCGCTAGACCTTCCAAAGGTATGAATTCGAACTTGTTATAGTTTCTGTTCATTTTGTATGGAAATAATATCTTTTCTGCTATATTTATTATGTTATTTAAATCGTGTGTTGTACTATGCCTTTCAACCTTTGTAACAGGTGAGAAAGAACAAATTTGTTGAGATTCTTCCAATTAATGTTGGTTGTTTAGGTGCTTGCACTTATTGCAAGACAAAACATGCCCGGGGTCATCTAGGGAGTTACACAGTAGATAGCCTTGTAAGTACTTTAGTAGTGGAACTATGTTTTATACTCTCACTCACCCTTCCTCTCTCACACATGCTCACACACACTATTTCATTTTCCTCATCTCACACACATGCGCTAACACTATTTCATTTTCCTCACATCTCACTCACATGTGCGAACACTATTTCATTTTCCTCACATTTCACATACACATGCACACATTATTTCATTTTCCTCACATTTCACATACACATGCACACATTATTTCATTTTCCTCACATCTATTAATTCATCACTAATGCAGGTTGGGCGTGTAAAATCTGTGGTATCTGATGGAGTTAAAGAGATATGGCTGAGCAGTGAAGATACCGGAGCATATGGTAATTTCTAATACTTGCCAGATTCCTTCAATTGCTTTTACTAATTTAAGACATTTATAGATCTGATTTGAAGAAATTTCCTTTTTGATCAGTGCATATACATCCAAGCAATTAGGTTATTCAAAATGTTTTAAGTTAAGTTTGAGTTTTCCATCAATGGTATCTTAGGTCATGATGTTTTACAGGTCGTGACATTGGTGTCAATCTTCCAACTTTATTGAATGGCATAGTAGCAGAATTACCAGCAGATGGAAGTACTATGCTGCGTATTGGAATGACTAATCCACCTTTTATCCTTGAGCACTTGAAAGAGATAGCAGAGGTTCTGCGGCATCCATGTGTTTACTCCTTCTTGCATGTGCCAGTTCAGTCTGGAAGTGACGCTATTTTGAGTGTAAGTCAAAAAATATTGACGAGTGTGGATGGCAGTATTCTAAATAATATATTGACTAATCTGAATGTCTCAGGCAATGAATCGAGAATATACTGTGAGTGAGTTCAAGACTGTTGTCGATACCTTAACTGAGCTTGTGCCCGAGATGCAGATTGCCACTGATATAATATGTGGATTTCCAGGTTAGTGAATGGTCTTTCTCACATGTTTTACTAAGCTGTGAAATTTCACGTGCAACGAGTGTCTACAATAACTCTTGAAGTTGTGAATAATTTTATATGAAAACATGCAAATAGTTGTTCTAAGCTTGATACTCTTATACACCAATATAATATAAATAACGAGATAACTGATGTAGTCTTATAATTGGGGTATCACTGGCTGTCACATGTTTTACTATGTGCAACAAATGTCTAGAGTATAAATTCTTGAAGCTGTGAATAATTGTATATGAAAACATGTAAGTAGTTGTTCTAAGCTTGATGTAAAATTATACATCAATATAATAATAAATAAGAAATAACCGATGTAATCTTATAATTGTGGTGTCAACCGGAATTGTATAACAGAATCCTCTTAATCTTGAAAGTATAAAATATGGTTCAGAATTGATATATAGATAATTTGGTAAGTATAATAAAAATATAGTGCATGGATCATACTAACACTTATTTTTTCGGCTTTTCAGGTGAAACTGATGAAGATTTTGAGCAAACTGTCAACCTTATAAAGGAATACAAGTTCTCTCAAGTTCATATTTCACAATTTTATCCTCGACCAGGTGTGTAATCTGACACATCAACATATTGAAAATCATAACTTCTTTATTTAGGATTAAACTAAAATAGGTATCAAGCTACTAGGAGAGACAGGGTAGGGATCTTGGCTTCACTGGGTTCTGTGCAATGCAAGCACGGCTTGGTTGCTCTTTTCCTTTTGGAGGGGGGAAGATTTAGGTTGCCTTTGTCACACTCATGCAATAAACGGGTGCTCCTAATAATTTTAAGGCCACAGGCAATCTTAAATATTAAACACTGATGATAAGTTCATGTATTCTATTTTCAATTTCACACTTTTTTCTAGTTGCTATGGTATGCCTATACTCTTTATAAAGGGTCACACAGTGTCTCCTTCATTTTGAATAATTACTAAGTGATGCATATGTGTTAGGTGAACTATGTTACTTTCCTGACAAAGAATATTATCATAAACATTTTTCTAATTCTTACAAACCAAAAATTTATAATGTGGATCTCCTTTTTTTTGGTTAAATGATATAACATACATGATTTGCCTTTTTTTCCTCCCCAAATCTCGCTATCTTAGGATATTTTGGTTATTTTCTTGTATCGATAATCATCTGAGTTTAGTTGGCTGTACATTTGCAGAGATAAATTATATTTTCTGTCTGTTTAAGTAGAATATGTGAACTTATCATATTCTACCAATTAAGTTGGATGCTTGTGTTTTTTTTTTGTTGAGCAGATTTGTATTCACCAGATTAATAGCTGGGTGCCTTGAAAATTAGCCTATCCAGGTTACCACTGGGCCAAAAGGCCTAAAAGAATTTGGAAGGTCTGGATAAGTAGTAAAGAGTTATTAAATAAATTATTATCGGGAGCTTCAATAGTTATTCATAAGCTACTTTGGGAAGCTTATTGAAATGCGTTTAAAAACAACTTATTATATAAAATCATTTTTGTGAGTATATTCAAACACTGGTTGGTATAAGTTCTTATGTCATGAGATAAGTTCAAACAAGCTTTAATTAAGCTCTTCTATATGCCCCTTTGTGCAAGATGCTTATGCCATCTTTACTTTCATTTTGAAATATTTTCCTTGTCTTCAACAGACAATATTAATGACAAAATTTTGAATAGGGACGCCTGCGGCAAGGATGAAAAAGGTTCCAAGCAATGTGGTGAAGAGAAGAAGCCGTGAACTGACAAATGTCTTTGAAGCTTTCACGCCATACTTAGGAATGGAAGGCAAAGTGGAAAAAATTTGGATTACTGATATAGCATCTGACGGGGTTCACTTGGTAAGGAAGTGTTGTAGATCTTGAATCATGATTTGATTTTCACTGTTCTTAAAGTTATTCTATTAATTTTGGGATTTGTTGCAACCAATACACATGATTATATTCTTGAAACCCTTTTATTGTCATGAACCTGCTGAAGTTCCTTGATTAAGAAGTTTATTGTCATGAACCCTTCTTATTTTATGATACTGTTTGAATCGTTGTCTCAACACTGATATGACACTAATACGGCACATGTTGAATAATTCAGACAAGTGTTTTAAAAAACTGTGTTTTTCTTTGCTTTTAACACATCTTAAACATTTTTTGGACGAATCTCATACAAAAGGATTAAACAGATAATAAATATGATTAGAATATTTTTAAATTTTTTAATATTAGCTGAATAAATATAGGTCAAATACTATTGTATATGTAGTGATGTCGTTGTCCTGTTTTTTACATTATCGTAGTTGGATATGTGTGTGTATACAGGTGTCTGTGCCGGAGTCCATACTAGTTACTTACTCTGAACTTGTGACTTCTGCATAATACTATACACTTGTCTATGATTTTTACATCTAATTAATTTTCTCTTTAATGTTGAAGGTTGGTCACACAAAGGGATATATACAAGTTCTCGTAATTGCTCCAGACAACATGCTTGGAAGTTCAGCTATGGCAAAGATAACATCTGTTGGAAGGTGGTCAGTTTTTGGGGAAGTAATCGAGACAATCAATCATCCAAGTGACAATAAAGCTTTGAACAAACAAGTTCCTAATCAGGATATGTCTTCCCTCTGTTGTAACCAAACCGAGAATTGTGTAATCTCAGAAGAACCAGAATCTTGTGCTTGTGGAAATGTTGACAGCTGCTGCAGTCAGAGTACTCTTGAGAAGACAGATAGTCCTAGAGACACTGTAGTGCTGCCACAGAATCAAAACAGCAACAAGAATTTGTTCGGATGGATACTGAGGAAGCGGAAGAATCTACACAAAAGGGTAGAAAGTGAACTTGCCTCAGGGTCTGATATAAAGCGAGAAAAGAGCATGAAAAAGTGGGACTTTGTTGATAAGGCTCTTTTGGGTGGAATCTCTATCAGCATCTTGACGATTTTTGCTTTATTAGTTTGTCTTAGGTTCAGTGTTATTTGGTCCCAATAAAAGGCTGTTACTATTTGCTTTTTCAAAATTTATATGGAGTAATTGATATTCCAAAGTTTTGATTTACAAAAATTGCGGTTGTTGTATTAATAATATGATATGATTCATACATCATCCTTTTGCAGCACGATTTGACTGGTGTGGTTAACAATAGGAACTACATCATTTCATAGTTTAATAAAAGTTATTACAATTACAAGCATGAAGAAATGCTTATTTTGATAGCTGAAATTGAGAATCATGGATATACATATAATGAAAGTGTGCCTTAGCTGAAGAAAGTAGAAGTGAACTATGCACATTATACCTATATAGTATATACCCTCTTTGATTTGGGTGCAATGGTGCAAGTTTGTTTATTCATGTATTTATTTGTGAACAAAAATTCCACAATAGGAGAAGACAGAGAGAATACAATCTGAACATCAAAACATTGAATCTGATTTGGAAGGCAATCTCTTGAAGAAATTAACAGGTACTGATGGCATCTTGCTCCGAAACCGAGGATGACGAAGCATGAAGATGCCGACTATAATTGCTATTACTTGGAATGGAGTGATGTAAATGAACACAGCCCAGATCAGTGAGAAGATGATGAAGATAGATGTAGCCCTTGAGTCTCTCCAACTTAGTATAGCTTGAGCTCTTTCTCCTTGAGTAGCTAAATCTCCAACCACAGTCTGTACTCTACCTGCCACACTTCTCAATCTGTCATACCTCATTCTCACAATATCTGAAGGTCTTGTAGTTGGAAAAGTGTCAAATTCCTCGTCCAATTCATCTGGATGAACAGCTTCTGCTTGCGAAAGCCTGGCGTCCATGTGAGGTGGATTCCTCGGCCGGAACCGGTAGTTCCAAATCCCAATCACAAACAAGTAAAGAAAAATGGTTGGCAATATCAATTCAGGGTAGCAAACAAGTATCAAGAACAAAACATGAACAAGGCAAGTTGTCACCGGGTTTCTCCAAGTGCAAATGTCATTAAGCCATTTACACACTGCCGTAAAACCCGAGAGCAGCGACATTATGCGATGAAAGTTGGCTTTGCTTCTCCTGAGACTCCACATATGGTAATCCACATCAAGCATGTACTCAACTGATTCACGTCGAAGTGGCGGCTCAGCTCTTGCTAGCCTTGCTGCGACAATCTGCATGGCCTGATAACGAAGCCAATCGATGTGCCTAACAGGTATTGGTTGAACATAATGCATTTTCGGAAGCAAAGGTCTTCCATATTGAGCTACCATGTTAACCCAAGCTGTGCAAGTAAACCTCACAGCCAAATGAAGTTCCCCATTCTTCTTTAAGCCATTAGGTTGAAGAACCAATAGAGGGTAATAATGAGTATATACTCTATCAGTTTCAAGAGTTGACAACCTTATTCTTACCTTTCCGATTCTCTGATCTTTGTTGTCACTGCTACCATTGATGTGGTGATTGTCGAAAACACTAACCGTGATCACGGTGCATGGATCATGAACTTCCCATGTATACTGCTCGTTCCATCTAGGCGATAACGTGTCAAGCAGAGTTCTTGTTCTAACCCATTTGTTGCCGTACTTGGCCACACAGTATGCATCAGTAGTCCTACCGTCTTTTCCCTTCATAGGTAGCAAGTTTCGGGCACTAAGTATCCCGACTTCGAGAATTCCAATGTTTCTCTTCCTCAAGTGTTTCGAAGACGGCTGAAGATCGCTGCTGAAATGTGTGGACTCATCAAGAACATGATACCCCGCCTCTAGACAAATCCGAAGGTGAATCTTACTAGAGAATTTCTCCTTCTTTCTCTCCGTTTCTTCCTCGCCGACCGCACTAGGCCTATGAAGATTGAACCAACGAGAATCCGGTAGCTTTCCAGTCTCCATTCTCTGCGGAACATTTCTCACCGACATAATCTCCCTTCCCAAGATTTCAATATTGTTAGGACCAAACTTATCCTCTACCGTCACAATTATAAATTCCTCAAAAGGCTCGGCTGCCACGAACATAAGCTCCTCGTTCCAAATCGGATTAACAGCTCTCATTTGAGAAGGCCTTGTAAACCTCATCTGACTTCCTAGCTGAACCCTAACAGAAGCTTGCGGTATTCTTCCTTTATCAGAAGGAACCAAATCTTGAGCTTCAATAACTTCAACTCTAAGATAATAAAGCTTAGGCGTAAAATACACCTTCGACCGCGTATTCGCAAGGTTGTGATGACTTATATTATGAGCATCCGAATGCCACGCCTCAGGAAAAGACTCATCGGCTTGTGTTCCCATCCAAACAGCAAGCATGATTTCACCATTATGTATCTTCATCCCTTTCTTATCTTCCAATCTATACCACTGAGGAGCCAAAGGACTATCTGGCGGAACCCTCACCGGCATCTCAGTGAGATCAAACATAATCCTACCAACAAAATCATCTTTACCGATATCCTTATCCTTCACAGTAACTTCAAGTAAATTTGACTGCAACCTCTCCTTCGAAAAGGCGAAGATTTGCTTCCAAACAGGATGCTGATTCTTGTCTAAATGCTTTGTGACACCTTTGTAATTACCAAGTTTCACTTCCACATAAGGGTCAAGACTACCTGTGATATCCATCACAGGAAGATCTTTCGCTTTCACAACATTCACATATAAAAAATGCATTTGTTCAACTAAATCATAAGTAGTTGATACCTTATTCCCCCCTTTATACCTCAACCTAGCTGCAAGTGGTGGAGCTGTTTCAACCAATGCATATTCTGGATTCTGCCTAGGGATCTGCATTAACATAACATTTGAGGGTCCTGATTTTGCTAAATCAACTCTTGTTTGAGTTTCCACTGTCGGTGACACAAAAGATGGAAACTTTGCAGCATGAACAGGAGCAAAAGCAGAAGCAGGAGCATGACTATGGCCATGAGCATGACCATGACCATGACCATGACCATGAGAAGAAGGTTTCTCAGTTCCAATGGAATGAAAAGTTCTAACTTCTTTTTCTTTCTTCTTCTTATTCTTCTTCTTTTTCTCACTATCACTAACCATGCTTTCTTCATCTTCCATGTGTATGTTAGTGTTGATTTCTTGCAGAGGAATCTCCTCATCAGGATCAGGCTCAAGAATTTCAGCATAAGAGTTTGATTTTGCTTGTGAATGTTGTGGAGGAGGGTGAGGATTAGGTGGAGGGGGTGTATTAGCAAAAGGGTCATGAAAAGCAAACATTTTTAAAGCAATATCACCTTTAGAATGTTCAAGAGGGTAACGTTTAACACTAGATTCAGATTCAGAATAAGGAATAGAATTACCTGAAATTCTCACCTTTCCAAGAAGATTCTTTTTACTAGTTGGTTTTTTCTCATTGTGATTGAACACAACAACCTCAATTGTTTGGTGGGATAGATCTCTTGATGTGTTTATGTTGAAAACAAACTTTTCATTAAAATAAGGATTAAGATCTTTGTGTTTGGTTTGTGTCTTCACTTGTTGTTCATCAAAGTTTATTTGAACAAAAGGGTTGGCTAAACCTTTTCCATCTTTTGGCATTAGGTTACTAGCATCATGAACTTCTACTACTAGTTTGTTCATCATGAATGATGGTGTGATAATTTTGGTGAAACTATTGATTTTGGAATGAGGAAGCTAAATTGGAGTTGGAGTTGGAGGGTTCATTATTCAATAATAATAATGTTTTTGTGAGAAAAAAGAAGATTTTTTTTCATGTGGTGAGTGGTGAAGGAAAAGAGTAGTTGGTTGGAATGGAAAAGAAGAAATAAATGAGAATAGGAGAGAGGGGCCAAGAGTAGGAGGTAGTGGTGTTGATGAGATGCTCATTTGGAGTATGAAGACAGAAACATTTGTTAGAGAGAGAGAGAGATGATATTTGGTGGACCCTTTGATTGATTCATATGGCTTTGATAGATAGGTGGGATATTCTAGTGAGTACCTTCCTTTCTATGTCTCTTTGCTTAGGGGGAGTGGTTTTGGAATGAAAAGTAAGTACACTCATATGGTTATTTAACTTTAAGACTAATTAGTAATTTACATGCATGATTAGTTTTTTAGTTCCAAAAATTACTTGTACCAATGGAATAAAGAATTACTGTAAGAAAAAATGTTTCATTCATTTCAAAAAATTTCTATTAATTTATCTTTTATATAATTAATATTTATGTATATTTTATAAAGAAATATTTTCTATTAAAAATTAAATTTTATTATAAATATTATGTTAATATTGTGTTATCTAAGATTCAAATTAAAATCAATCTTAGTAAAAACTGTAAACCAATTAAATTTTTTTTATTTGAATGATGTTTTGTGAAAATTACTTGAATCAAATTGAATTTTAAATTAATTTTTTAAAATCGATTTAAGTCAAACTAAACGACAAACACACAAAGTATATATATATATATATATATATATATACATATATATATATATATATATATATATATATATATATATATATATATATTCATTGATATCATTATTAATTTATTATTCATTGATATTTATTTTTTAATATTATGTATTAATTTAATTTAGTTTATTTATTTTGATCATAATCAATCATTTTTGTTTTATAATGTTACTTTAATTTATTAGTTATATATCACATCAAACATTTTTTTTTATATTTTATAATATTCATAAAAATGTAATCATAATTTAAATATTTAAAAACAGATTCAAATTCAATTATATAAAATTAAATAAGATCAGATTAGATTTTTTTAATAAATCATCTAAAATTAAATTGAACCAAAAATTCTTTTTATCTTAAATTGAGTAAGTTTGGCCTCATCGATCAAAATAGCACCACCACCACAAATATCCTTAGTGTTACTTTTTTTTATTTACGAAATTATGAGTATTACATTTTTTGTTAAGTTATAATTATTAAGTTTTGGTGTAGTTTTTTGTTTTCAATTATGATGACGTGTAATTAAAGATGAGGATAAAATTTAGGTGGATGAAATAAAATAATAATAAAAGATGAAATAGCGGTAGGCCAGATGGAATACAATTTGAACATTCAAACACTATGATATGATGAATAATACAAATTAATTTTTAAAAGAAAAAAGTAGAATTCACCTTTTTTTGATATTTCCCTTTCAAAGTAATTAAGGTGGATCTATTACAGCATTATTCAAAACTCAACCGCTCATGTCTTTCGTCCAAATGGTCGGCAGACATAATAGTTATGCTTTTGTCAAAACAATACGGTAACTATAAATGTGTTTTTATTTTAGAAAGAAAATTAAAGAGTGTCTATGTAAAAGAAGAAAGAGGATTTAGTGACAGTTTTATCTAAAAAGGTCTATGTGTTACGTATTTTTTAAAGTAACGTGACACTATCATATCCATTTTCTCACTAATAATGACCTTGCTAAGAAATATCAAAATTGACAATTTTATTAGCACATGTTCTATTTATTATCTTGCTACCAAGAGATTAAATGAGGATTTTAATAGGATTAAAATCTTCTTCAATTTTATTTATTATATATAAATAACATACATTTTTGAAATATGTGACACATGTTCAAAATTTTATTAATTTTTTAATACAAAATTAGAGTTTAATTAAAGGTAGTATACGGACATTGTTAAATTATAATAATATTTTAAAAATAAAAGTGTGATGTAATCTGATATATGATAATGAAAAAAAATTATAATAGTATTACACTGTCGTCGGCGTTTGAAGATACAGAAAAATGAGGGTTGACGTCCGTCAGCCACAATTGACACTCGTCAGCCAATCAAAAACCCATTTTTAGCCCCATTTCAGCTGACCCAATCCACCACTCTGCATATTTTACTCAACCACTTTCCTCCAATTTTTAGTCGTTACTTGCACGAATTTTAGACTAAATAGGAATTTCAATTTCAGCTTTAGAGATCTAAACATTTTTATATTTTTAGATAGAAAATGTTAGAAATTTTGACAAGATTAAATGGATCCAGGTTGAATCGTGAACAAAGTCACTTTCCTTAAAAGTATTTCAAGCACTCTCTTTGATGTCTTAGAGTCGGAAAACAAGAATACGCAGGATAATTCAGCCTTTTAATCGAGTCTGTACAAGATAGGTAAAGAACTCGAATGCAAGGAAGTGTGTCTGAAATATTTAAGAGGATGTGCAGATTTTGAATGAATGATTTTCGAATTCAGAATCATGTATTTATAGGTCATGCATGTGTTGTTTCATAAGTTTGCATCTCTTGATGAAGCAACACCTTTTCACCATATGTTGCAATGGTTCACCTATGATAATACAATGCACCACTTCATGAAGTGTTGTATACTTTGAATTCGAAATTCAAAAGTGCTCAACTGCCGCCTACAAGTCGCCATTAGCGCCTATACACCCACGCCCTCGGACCCAGTCCCAGAGCCGGAGCCGGTGTCGCCGGTGGCTACACACCGGTAATGAGTTGTTTGGATGTAACATGTGACATAATGTTTGGGACCATCACATATGTCCATGTGACACCTTATCCTCTTTGACTCCTTTGGTGAGTTTAATGTTTCAAGATCTTTATAAATGCTTTTAATGTTAGCTCCATTTTCTATGTGGGACTATTTGCAATGCATTTATTGTCATTAACTCAATTGCCCATTTTTGTCATATTGGAACATACTCATGGCAAGTATTGTTATAATTTTCAACAATAACCCACTTGTTATAATAATGACAAAACTAATTCTAGAAAATGAGATATAAAGAGTGTTAATACAGTTAGGTATCTTTGATTTAAAACTTAACCTTAGTGAGGATAACACAAAGTTTAATTGGAATATTAGGTAGCAATGCTTTTAAACCATTAATCCATATGATTAGACCGACTTTACCTTACACACACTCTTTAAAGGTTCTTCCTCTACATATCTCGCTTAGCACTTATTTATGGCCATATGCTATCATGTTTCATGAATTTTTCATGACAGAAACTCCAACTCTCACTTGAGACGGCACCATCTCGAAATTCATATAGGTGAAGTTCATGTTGTATCCTTTTCCATGAGATACTTTTCCTCGATTATGAACTTCATTAAGAGGTTTTGAAAACCTCAACTCTCTATTTAAAATAGTCAACATTATTATCCAATTTCTGACTTACATCCAAATAAGATTGGGTTGCTGCCGTTGTTGGAACTCTTATTCAAGAAACTTCAACCCCATGCCTCCCGAGGTTGTTTTTACGAAGTCTCTGGCCAGTGGCTTAGTAAATGGATCGGCCAAATTATAGCTTGTTCGTATATAGGTGAGTGAAATGATTCCATCCTTAATCATTTTTCTCACAAACGAATGTCTAAGTCCTATGTGCCTAGACTTTTCATTGTACACTTTGCTGGATGCTCTTGCTAAAATGACTTGATTATCATAGTGTATCATCACCTTTGAAACATAGTCTTTAGCAAATGGAACTTCCAACAGAATATCCCTCAATCAGTATGCTTCTTGACCAGCGGAAGCGAGAGCCACAAACACCGATTCCATGGTCGAAAGAGTAATGCATGTTTGTTTCTTGCTCTTCCAAGAAATTGCTCCTCCAACTAGTGTAAATATCCATCCATTTGTAGATTTATGATCTCCAACGTTAGATATCCAACTCACATTAGTATGTCCTTCTAGTATGGCAGGGAACCTACCATAATGAAGGCCAAGTTTTTTTATTTTCAGTAGATAGCCAAAAAACCTCGTGGTTGCCTTCCAGTGTTCATTACTTGGATTACTAGTAAATCTACTCATTTTACTAACTGCAAATGATATATCGGGCTTGGTAAATTACATTAAGTACATAACATACCCTATTGCACTTGCATATTCCAATTGAGTTACTGCTCTTCCATTGTTCTTTTGAAGTTTGAAGACACGATCAAATGGAGTGGTTACTTTCTTAAATTTTAGGTGTTTGAACTTATCAAGCATTTTTTCAATATAGTGTGTTTGACTAAGTTCATAACCCCCACTAGTTCGCCTAACTTTGATCCCTAGAATTGTGTCAACAAGTCCAAGATCTTTCATTTTGAAAGTGGAAGTTAGAAACCTCTTTGTCTCTAGAATTCCATTCAAATCGTTGCTAATTATTAGCATATCATCAACATAGAGGCAAAGAAATATCACAGTGGTTTTGCACACTTTTGTGTATAAACACTTGTCACAAGAATTAAGAATAAATCCATTTGAAAGTTTCATGGAATCAAATTTTTGATGTCATTGTTTTGGTGCTTGTTTTAAGCCATATAAGGATTTGATAAGCTTGCACACCTTTAGTTCATTTCCAGGAAGCACGTAGCCTTTTGGTTGTTCCATGTAGATTTCCTCATCAAGATCTCCATTTAAGAATGTTGTTTTAATATCCATCTGATGAACTATAAGGTCATTTAAAGAGGATAAGGAAAACAACAATCTAATTGTGGTTGTCCTTGCTACTGGTGCATATGTGTCAGAGTAATATATACCTTCCTTTTGTCTAAATCCTTTTGCCACTAATTTGGCCTTATAAGTGTTTAAGGTACCATCACTATGATATTTCTTTTTAAACACCCACTTGCATCCAATGGGCCTTGATACCTTTGATAAGTCAACAAGTTCCCAAGTGTGGTTTGAAACAATTGAATCCATTTCATCTTGGATAACGTCCTTCCAAAATGAGGAGTCCCTTGAAGTTATTGCTTCCTTGTAAGTTTTAGGATCATCTCCTAATTGAAGAATGACCGGAATACTTTGCACGAAATTCTTACAATTTCCTTCAATTAGATAAAATGAAATAAATTGCGGATCAATTTTGTCTGGTCCTAGATTCTTTATTTTCCGGACTCTTTTGCTTATCCTAGGCTCGGGTTGTGACTCAATGATTCGAGAAGTGCCTTCAGGTTGTATTTCTACAATCCGAGTGGAATCTTTTCAACAAGATTTTTTAGTTGCGACTGACTCTGATTCTTTATCCTTGGTGATAAGATTTTCAAAGAAATCTACATCTCGGGATTCTATAATTACATTAGTCTCTAAATTTAAGAGTCTATATGCTTTACTATTTTGTGCATATCCTACAAAAGCACATCTTATCCCTCGAGGACCCAACTTGGTTCTTTTAGGATCTGTGTTTTTGTAGTAAGCTACACACCTCCACACTTTAAAGTAAGCAATATTTGGTGCGTTTCCCTTCCATGCCTCATATGAAGAAATACCAGTTTTCTTGAAAGGAATTCTATTAATTATATGGCAAGAGGATAATAAGGCCTCACCCCACAAATTAAGGGGTAATTCATAATGCATTAACATGGCATTCATCATCTTTTGATATGTTCGATTCTTTCTTTCGGCCATGCCATTTTGTTATGGTGTGCGAAGTGCCAAACATTCATGTATTATATCGCTTTCTTCACAAAATGCATCGAATTCAGTAAAAAAGTATTCACTGCCCCTATCACTCCTAAGGAATTTGATACTTCTACTTAATTGATTTTCCACTTTTGCTTTATAAATCTTAAATGCATTAGAAGCATCATCTTTATGCTTTAAGAGATATACATGTGCGTATCTATAAGAATCGTCAATGAATGTAATAAAATATCTATTTCTTCCACGGGTTAACATGCCATTAAATTCGCACAAATCTGAGTGTACAAGATCAAGTAGATTTATAATTTTTTCAACACTTTTGAAAGGTTTCTTAATCATCTTTGATTTGACACATAATTCACATTTTTTGAAATCATTTATATTACATGAAATCAATCTAGATTTAATTAGTCTCTTCATAGAACTAATACCAAAATGTGCTAGTCTATTATGCCATAGAGAAACATATTCAAGCATGCAAGCGGAAGTAGAAATTTCATTAATAATATTGTCGGTAGTACATAGTTTGATCATTCCCTCAGCGGAATATCCTTTTCCAACAAATACACCATTACAGGTCAATATAAGTTTTCCCGATTCATAAATAGATTTAATGCCCGGTTTTCCCAATAAATCCCCACTAACAAGATTCCTATTCATGTCAGGGACATGAAGCACATTGACGAGAGTGACTTTCTTTCCTGAAGTGAAGTTGAGTTCGACGGATCCGGTTCCAACAACTTTAGATCGTACTTCATTTCCCATCTGCACTTCTTGTCCAACATTTGTCTCAGAATAGGTTTTAAAAGCAGTCTTATCCTAAGAGACATGCACCACAGCGCATGTATCATACCACCAACCTTGAACTTTGTCTTTGATTTCCATAATTTCGCTCACTGTAGCAATTATGTCATCATTTGTATGAATTACATTGATCTCGTTTTTTGACTTGTTGTGCCTGCAATCTCTAGCATAATGTCCAGGTTTTCCACAAACAAAAATCCGCTTTTCAGACACTTATGACCGCCAGAATTTTTGAACTTGTTATGTTCCTTTTTTGGTCCAAGATGACTCTTTATGCCATCATGTTTCTTGTTTCCTTTGGTGGTCACGACATTGACTTTAGAAAGACCCGTAGATTATGATTTATACCTCTCATTTGATTCCTCCTCAATTCGAAGATGTTTATGGATTTTTCCAAAGAGAAGTCCTCAGAACTGTGCAACAATTTCTTTTTGTAGCTTTTCCACGAATCTGGCAATTTTGCAATGATTTCACCAACTTGAAAGGTCTCAGGGATGTCTATTTTCACCGCTTTTATTTTATTCATGAGGACTTGCATCTCATGCACTTGGGGAAGAATGGGCTTGCAGTCTATAAATTTAAAATCAAAATATTTATAAATTAAAAACTTCTTCGTACCTTCCCATTCGGCCTTGAACTTGAATTCGAGTGCTTTCCAGATTTCTGTTACAAACAAATTATCCGTATAGAGGCCGTAGAGATGATCAAACAATGTATTCATAATATGTAAACGACATAACAGTTCGTCCTCCTTAAGTTTCTTGCGCTCCTTCTTTACTTCTTTAGAGTCATTTTCTGATGGTTCAAGAATTGGTGCTTGTAGCGGTAAATTCATGGCCATCAAGCTATGGATAAGCTTAACATCAATAAAACCAGAGTCGCCACCGCGCTTTTATTGTTTCCAAAGGAAAAGGGAAAAGTATGAACAAAACCCAGAGATAAGAAGTTTTCAAATCAAAAATAATAAAATGCCAGAGATTACAAGTAAGGGGGTTGGTTACACAGAGGGAAGGTGTTAGCACCCAAAGTGTCCTAGGTACTCCTAAGGATCCCTTTCTTATGTGTGAATATATTTTTGGTATAAAAGATGTTTGAGAAAAATAGAGTGTGGGGATGAGAAAAGAATTCATTGATTTATATTTTTGTGTTTGACAAGACCTTCGGTCTTGCGCCTACGTACCAACATAAAAATGAGGGATCAAAACCTCGTAGTTCATGGTAAAAATTTCAAATTTGGTGAATTGCTTTTAACAAAAGTTTTTAAATGAAAAGGCACAAAGGGCCAAAAGTTTGAATGAAGTTGTTAGTTCTTTTTGTATTTTTGAAATTTTAAGTCAATATGATTAAGTTTATTTACAAATTTGATTAAGAAAAGATTTTAAAAAATTCAATGGCATAAGGCCAAAGTTTTTAATCATTAAAACAAAGTCTAAGTTTAAAATCACAAGCAAAGAAGGTTCTTCAAAAGGGGGAGAGATTTTGAAATTTAAGAAGTGGGAGGAGATGAAGAGACTATCCTAAGCATAAATTTAAAAGTTAAGGGTTGAAAAGATATGACCAATGAGATGCAATCCAACAGACAAGAATGTCATATAGAAACCCATTTTCCCTTGTACTTTAATCAAGCAATAATCAATAAGCAATGAACACTATCCAGACATCATGATGATCAAGGCACAAATAAAGATGACCACATCCAAGCAAGCAATTTCCATAGCTAGCAGTCTTCTTTGTCTTCCAATGTATTAGATGAAATATTCCTTGATCAACTCAGAACAAAGCATCAGACACATGATTAAAATATCAATTAAGCACAAAGATAGAGTAGTAGATGAATTCAAACAAAAACCCAAGGCTTGCATAAGATGAAGGCTTAGTCTCAAGAGCTTGGTCTCAAAATATTGGCATTGGCCAAATCCTTTTTGCACAGGGAATGCTGCCTAGTTCTAAGTCCAAGAGTTCAGATCAAGATTAACAGTCCACCAGACATTTTTTAGGGTTTTTGTTGTTATTAAGTATTTTAAGGTCCTAAAACCACAAACAAAACCAAAACACACAAACAAATATATACAATCACAAGATATGGCTCAAATGAGCAAAGTGAAAATGACATGAACATAAACAAGTTAAATGAAATGTAAATGACAATGAATGATAAATGATTAAAATTTAAATTGCATAAAGTAAATGACTTGAAAGTAAAGCAATATTAACAAGAATTAGTCAAATGTTAGTCAAAAGTTAGTTAAAGGTTAGTGGTGTTTTATTTATTTATTAAGTCATTCTTTGGAGAACACTCAACCATTCTTTCATAAGTATGGATCCTTAAACCAAGACATCTTCCATGAGAAGGGCTCCAACTTGGATAATTCAACAAGTATGCCACTAGCTCTCATGAAAGGAAAAAATGTCAAGTCTCCACACAATACCATGAAGAATGGGAGACTTACAATCTCACTTACTAGAATGATATGCCATTTGGGTCAAATTTAGCTCTATGTTAAGAAATCGTAATTGGACTTATGTAGAAGTCACAACTATCTGAGGTCGGGCAATAAAAATTTAGGTGTTAATGCATGTTAGAGATTTGGTATCAGGAACCAAACTCCTAAAATATACCACACACTAAAAGAAAAGATCAAGAGGGAGGGACTTATCTCAGTCATACTTGTATTGGTTCATCTGACACAAGGTCATTGATGAACCAATTAGCCTTGAGACATTAGAGATTTCATTGGTCAAATGAGGGAATGAGAAAGAATATGGATGAAGATGAAGAGGGAGGGGAAGATAGAAACATAAATTGGTCATGGGAGGAGTTTCATCAAATCAAAACCATCCATTCATTTTGGGAGATGAAATGTACATTTCATTAATCCCTTAAATCCAATGTTTTGATCTAAGAAAAGTCAAATCAACCTTGACCAAGGCCCAAACAGAAAGTAAAACATCACAAGACCATAAAGATGGCTCAACATAATTTTTAAACAACTAAATAATTAAAAATCCAATTAAAGTGAATTAAAATACATTTTAATTTAGTTAAAACCTAAAATCTCTTAAAAACACCAATAAATGGCCAAGAGATTTATCCTAGGTCAAACAAGGTCAAAGGACCTTAGACAAAAAAATCACTATTTTTGAAAAGTCAGAAGTATTTTTAAATAATTAAAAGTATGCACAAAAACATTTAATTAATGAAAAATATCAAAATTAATCCAAAAAATAATTTTAATTCAGAATATAAAAGAGAAATATATTTAAAGATTTTTGGTGAAAGTCCCATATTTTTTTGGATTAAAAATGAAATTAATATGAATTAAACAAAATAAAAGGATTAAATGAAAATTCAGAAAATAAAAAGAAAGTAGAAAAAACAAGGGTCATCAGATCTCCCTCATTAATTGAGGTGGCAAATCTGATGGCCAAGCGCGCACTTCCATCATGTTTGAAATTCTGGTATCAGATATGAGATGTCGAATGCAATGTCACGACACTAATATCTGAATTACACTAACCGAAGAAAGATAAAGAAAGGTAATGCAAAAGACACAAGCAATTGTTAACCCAGTTCAATCCAACTCACCTACATCTGGGGGCTACCAAGCCAGGAAGGAAATTCACTAAAATAGAATCAGTTCAAAGACTCTCCGTACACTTCAACAAGTTACAGTCTTTCTCACCTAATCTCTACCTGTGCAATTTCTACCTAAGCACTCTTAGATATGAGAACCCACTCACTTCCCTACAATCACACCTGTGATCTTAAACAACAATCCTTTGGGAAAAGAAAACACTTTTCAATAACACACTCTTGATTTTACTTCACAGTTTCAATCAAAAAGACACACTCTTGATCTTGCTTCACAACTTTGATCAAGAAGACACACTCTTGATCTTGCTTCACAACTTTGATTAAGAAGACACACACTTGATCTTGCTTCACAACTTTGATCAAGTAGACACACACTCTTGCTTAACAGCTTTAGAGTGACAAATTACAACCACAAATCAGTCCAATTCAATCATCAAAAGATGACTTGAATGGCTTACAAGTCTCACGACTAAATAGACACAAACCCTAGCTCTCTCACTATATTTCGCTCAGTATTGGTTGTGTTATAAAACAGGTTTTCTAAGTCCCTTTTTATAGAAGCTTTCAGCTGGGCTTGGACATCTTGAAAACCCTAAATCTATTTTCCAATTAAATCTTTTCATAACAGCTGGATAGATCTCCTTGGAAAATAAGTAAATCAGGTTGTAATCCATGATTGAATGCGCCAGCTAATCAGATCTTCAATCATACATAGATTGCCATTAATTGTGCAATCACAAAACACCAGACATTCACACTGAATATTCTGTGTACAGGATGTGATGACATCGGGTCTGACATCCTGGAAAAATCCTGCATCATTCCATAATTCCGTTTATAACTTCCAACAGGTACAACCATATCAGATGTCATGACCTTGTGTATGACATCTTGAAACAATCCTGCATGAACATGTCTTTCATTTAAGCTCCAGCAGGTACAACTATATCAGAATGCCATGACCTTGTGTATGACATCCTGAAACAATCCTGCATGAACATGTTCTTGAACTTCAGCAGGTACATAGGATATCTTATGTTAAGACATCACATAAAACATCTTGTGAACACTCTTTGTTTTACCAAAATTGCTGCCAACACTAAGAATCAACAAACTCCCCCTTTGGCAAATTTTGGCTAAAATATATATCTGTCCTTTTTGTTCACAAGGTAAACTATCAGCAGTTAAACAACATAACAGTAGTTTAAACAGCAGCAGAAGCAAATACAATTACTAGTTATAGCTACTAATAATACATACATGCACAAGGGTACTTCTCCTCCCCCTAAATCTGTGCAACAAAATCAGAATTACTAGTTATGGATGCAACTAGTAAGACACACAAATGCACAAGGGTACTCCTTCTCCCCCTAAATCTGTGCACACATTAAACATCTTCCATGAACATAACAGCTACTGTAACTCCAACACCTGTACCAGCCAGAATGTCATTCTGACATCTGCTTCAACATCAACACCTGTGCACCATATCAGACATCCTCTTTTACATCTGTAAACAACATTCTGTTTTAACACCTGTGCACTTCCTTCAATAACAACTGTCCTTTTGTCCAGCCACATACAACTCACCACTCCACAACTGCTTCCACATTCCCCACATTCCACATTAACACTTCTCCCCCTTTTTAGTCAAAATTGACCAAAGGTGACCAATTAGACAAAATAAATGTCAATTAGTCTATCAGAGAGTGTCAGGACAGATGTTATAACATTAAACATGTTAAAAGATAACAGTTAAGCAGTACAAACCATCATTATACACAGCTGTGATAGTTGAGATAATGAACAAATCCAAGGAACTCATTAAGAGCCTAAAATATTACAAAACAAACATCAATGAGGACTGCCACAAAATACACATTAAAAAAACAATAGAACTTCAGCATCTAAACAACAGCATCAGAATAACTTCCAAAATAACAGCCACATAGTCTTCATCTTCAGTCTTCAACACAGAAGGGAGGGGGAACCATCAATCAGAGGAAGAAGTATCACCTTCACCTTCAGAGCTTTCAGAGCTGCCATTGGATTGAGCATTTGATCTCTCACTTAAAGTATTTGCATCTAAGTCTTTGGTCTCACCAGCCTTCTCCACCTCTTCCTTCTCTAGACCACGAATAAGAGCCTTCAGGGCCTCTTTTCTTGCTTTGGCAACCCTAATACCATTCTCCAATTCTTTGCAGGTTTCCTTCAACTGGTCAATTAAACTCCCTTGAGATGCAGACTCTTTTCTGGCAGATGTCATGACAACATCATTGACATGACTTCCCTCAAACAGCTTATGATGAATGGACAGTGGGGGCTTTCTTCTACTTGGAATGTCATTTGTATTGAGTATGCCTGGTTGTTGACTCAAGATAATACCACAAACAATGAATGGGAAGGCAATGGGCAGCTTCACAGCATTTGTGGAGGCATGTCTGATAATTTGGTCAAACATAAACTTTCCAAAATCATATTTAATCTTGGTTCCAATTGCATGAATGAATCTTCCAAGACAAATGAAGATGGTAGAGATATGGTTAGTAGGCATCCAATTAGCTGAACCAATCTTGTGCAAGATGGCATATTTGACAGTTAGCTTGCTAGCTGAAAGGTGATTCCTACTAGGCCATTCCTTAACTTGGCCAACTGTAATGATCCTACAGACCTCATTGTCTGTAGTCTCTAGATCCATTCCTCCGTCAGTTCCTCTCCATAGGAACTTGTTGATGATGGTTGGTGAGAATCTCACACACCTACCTCTTACAAAAACTTGCAAAATTCCCTGCTGCTCCTTTCAGAAATCTCCTCAGGGATATTTACAACAAATTCTTTCACCAACCCCTCATAGCATTGGGGCAGAGCAACCACAGTCTTAATCCATCCAGCATTCTTGATTAAATCCAAGACTTCCTTTACTTCAAAAGCCTCTTTTCCCAGCTCTCTCTCAACCACTACCCTTCTCTGAATGACAACCATTTAGCAGCACCGTCTTCTAAGTGAAAAGAGATGTTGTCTAAATGTATAGCTGCAGCTTTGCCTGGACATTTCTTAATAGCCTGCCTTTTTGCAGGGGAGATGTCTGGAACATCGTCTTCGACATCCTCATCAGAGTCAAAACTCTTACTTTCTTTCCTCTTTTTAATCTCAACCTTGATCCATGACTTGGAGGGTCCTACACCAGCAGTCTTCTTCCTAGTCTTGGATGCCATCATTTCAGCCATGGTTTTTCCTTTCCTAGTCTTCAATTTCCTAGCAGCACTTGGTTTCACATGGTGAACCATAGTGTCCTCCTCTTCCTCTGAGCTTTCTTCCTCCAAATCAATGTTATCCTCAGCAGTATCAGGAGACATGCTAGCTGGTTTCTTGCTAGGTAAAATTTTCCCAAGAGAACATAATCCCTCAGCAACTACTTCCTTTTCTGCCTTAGATGAGTCATCATCTTTTTCAGCTTGGGTTTCCACCTCAGGAGAGGGGTCCCTTCTGGACAGAGGGGTAAAAATATCCTTGACTCCATGTTCTTCATTCAGAATCCTAGTAACTATGTTTCTTATGGTGCGATCAGTAAAGTGCGTGTCCTCTTTATCAGAAGATTTTTCAGGAATGTTACCTTGCTTAGTTCCAGCCATGGAAGAGGGGCCTGGGACGTCACCTGGTATCATACACAAAGGAGTCACGTCCATCAAATCTTCATCCAGAAACTCCATGGAGGGAATTCTTGTATGAAAGGGTTTTGAGCTAGATGATGATGGATGTTGAGACATGTTGTTGAACTTTTGAGGAAAATTTCTTTGCCCTAGCAGAGGTTCTCTGAGTAGTTTGATGAAGATGGAAAGAGTTATGTTCAGGTAGAGCGTGCAAATGGAATATATCCTATTTCCAATACGAGGGAATGATTTATTATTAATGTGGCTCTTTCTTTTAATTGGGCAGACAGTATTTTTGTTACCTTTTCCACTCCACATTAATTGCCATATTTTCTCAAGAATCCAAGTCCCTAATTTCCCCCTTACATATTCAAGTTGGATATCATCCCAATCCCTTGCAGCCTTGTCAGTTAGTTGCATTTCATGTTGGAGAACTGTGAATTTGTTTTCCATATATTTTCTGATTGAGTGATGACAACAAATAATGTACTTGGTCCAGCTGTGCTGAATATGATTTTTGGACATAGTTGCATCATACAGGTTGTCATAATACAATGTCATGACATCGTGTGTGACATTGTATGCAATTATGAGTAGTTTCATCCAACCTAGTTGAGAACAACTGCTTTTATCTGATATACTTTCATTATTTTTATCTTTCACATGTGTAGGATCAAGAGTCCTATCACTCTTCATCTCAATCCTCTCCACATTGTTCTTGGCACCCATATCCCCTTGTGGCACAGTTCCAACAAAGCTCTCTCCAATATCAGACTGCATATAACTAGTCACATGTCCACCTATTTGATCTAACCTCTCACCTATTTGGGCCATCATGACCTTTTCTCTCTTGAGAGTAAGGTTAAGTCTGAGCTTCTGGTGTGACATCCTTGTCTGACATTTCCCACAAATTTGTCTTTCATCACTTTTGAGGGTTCTTTTAGCATATATACTCACCTTCATCCCTTTCTCTTTGACATAGGAACACTTTAAGGAATAATCTTTTTGGGAGCTCCACATGTAGCAGTTGTCTTTGGTCCTGATTCCTTTCATAATCACTTCACTATCTTTGTTAGAGATTAGGCATTCAGTTTTGGTGAAGTTAACATTCAGACCTTGATCACATAGTTGACTGATGCTTATTAGATTTGCAGTCAAGCCCTTAATAAGTAGAACCTTGTCAAGTTCAGGAACTCCAGGACAATCAAGCTTACATGTTCCCTTGATTTCACCTTCTGCTCCATCTCCAAAGGTTACATGGCTTATGGTATAATGCTGTAGGTCAGTTAACAGGTCTTGGTTTCCAGTCATGTGTCTAGAACATCCACTATCAAAGTACCACTCTTCTTTGCCTGAGACTCTGAGGGGAATGTGAGCTATTAGACTTGTAACATTAGTCTTAGGAACCCATTTCTTCTTGATGATAGGTCTGTGCTGTTTGGGTCTGGGTTGATAGTGATTCTGATGTTGAGCAACCCTAGGATAACCATACAGTTTATAGCAGAAAGGCTTCAGATGACCAAATTTCCCACAGTAATGGCATCTCCATCTTTGTTGTTTCCCCTTCTGCTGTTTTCTCCTCTGGTGTTGTGACATATGATGTGACATCACATGTTTAGTTTTATTATGGATGCACTTAGGTTTGGCTCCAGTGTTACTGCTCTCAGGCTTAGAGTCATTATACCCAATGTCAGATTTGTCTCCAGTCATTTGCCCAGTTTGGAGAATCCTGTCTAAAGAGTCAGATCTATTACTTAACATCCTTACATACTTGGTCATCTCTTCTAGTTTAGAGTTTAGGAACATGGCTTCACTTTTCAGCTTAGAGATGGTTTTTACATGGTCTGTTTTTCACTTTCCAGCTGTGCTATCTTCTGACTTTCAGCTTGTGGATTTTCAACTAGCTCGGCATTCAGAACCACTGTTTCTGTTTGTAATTTGGAGATAATTTCCAAGTATTCTACCTTCTCATTCTCAAGTTGAGTCATTTCCTTCTTTTGGCTTTCAACCTATTTGCACAACTCTACACTTTTGTGACAGAGCTTTCTGTAGGTAGAGGCCAATTCTTCAAAGGTTACTTCATCATCACTTGAGTCTTCATCAGATCCCCATCTTCCTATCAAGGCAGTCACAAGATTTGCAGCCTCCTCTGTTTCACTTTCATCATACCAAGTGGCAACAAGACTCATCTTCTGCTTCTTGAGGTAGGTTCCACATTCAGTCCTGATGTGTCCATACCCATCACATTCATAACACTGTACCTTTTTTCCTTCTTTGAGCTTCTCATCTGTTCTTGCTCTTCTACCAGCATTATTGGATTTGCTGATGTTAGATGAGATGTTCCTGACATTTGCCTTAGATCTTACATCCATCTTTTTCAACAGTTTATTGAACTGTCTTCCCAACATTGCTACTTCATTGACCAAATCTTCGTCAACCTCCTGACTCTTTTCTTCTTCTGTGTTTGACATAAAGGTCATGCTCTTTGTTTTCTTTTCAACACCATCATTTAATCCCATCTCAAAGGTTTGGAGGGACCCAATTAGCTCATCAACCCTCATAATGGAAATGTCTTGAGACTCTTCTATGGCAGTCACCTTCATTGCAAATCTCTTAGGAAGTGACCTAAGTATTTTCCTTACCAGTTTTTCATCTGTCATCTTCTCTCCCAGAGCTCCTGAGGCATTAGCAATTTCAAGGATACTCATGTGAAATTCATGAATGTTTTCATCTTCTTTCATCCTTAAGTTTTCAAACTTGGAGGTGAGCAGCTGAAGTCTAGACATCTTTACCCTAGAGGTGCCCTCATGAGTGGTCTTGAGAATGTCCCAAGCATCTTTGGCCACTTCACAGTTGTTTACCAACCTGAAAATATTCTTGTCTACCCCATTGAATATTGCATTTAATGCTTTAGAATTTCCAAGAGCTAGATCATCTTCCTCCTTGGACCATTGTTCTTCAGGCTTCTTTTCAGTAGTGGCTTCTCCTTCTTTAGTAATGACAGGATGCACCCATCCTGTTAACACAACTTTCCAAGCCTTGTTATCAAGAGATTTTAGAAAGGCTACCATTCGAGGCTTCCAATAGTCATAGTTAGAACCATCCAAAATTGGTGGCCTATGAACAAATCCTCCATCTCTCTCCATTGTACCAGAAAGTATTGTCCCTAGATCTCACCCAGAACCAGAGCAGGATGCCTGCTCTGATACCAATTGAAATTCTGGTATCAGATATGAGATGTCGAATGCAATGTCACGACACTAATATCTGAATTACACTAACCGAAGAAAGATAAAGAAAGGTAATGCAAAAGACACAAGCAATTGTTAACCCAGTTCAATCCAACTCACCTACATCTGGGGGCTACCAAGCCAGGAAGGAAATTCACTAAAATAGAATTAGCTCAAAGACTCTCCGTACACTTTAACAAGTTACAGTCTTTCTCACCTAATCTCTACCCGTGCAATTTCTACCTAAGCACTCTTAGATATGAGAACCCACTCACTTACCTACAATCACACCTGTGATCTTAAACAACAATCCTTTGAGAAAAGAAAACACTTTTCAATAACACACTCTTGATTTTACTTCACAGTTTCAATCAAGAAGACACACTCTTGATCTTGCTTCACAGTTTTGATCAAGAAGACACACTCTTGATCTTGCTTCACAGCTTTGATCAAGAAGACACACACTTGATCTTGCTTCATAACTTTGATCAAGTAGACACACACTCTTGCTTAACAGCTTTAGAGTGACAAATTACAACCACAAATCAGTCCAATTCAATTATCAAAAGATGACTTGAATGGCTTACAAGTCTCACGACTAAACAGACACAAACCCTAGCTCTCTCACTATATTTCGCTCAGTATTGGTTATGTTGTAAAACAGGTTTTATAAGTCCCTTTTTATAGAAGCTTTCAGCTGGGCTTGGACATCTTGAAAACCCTAAATCTATTTTCCAATTAAATCTTTTCATAACAACTGGATAGATCTCCTTGGAAAATAAGTAAATCAGGTTGTAATCCATGATTGAATGCGCCAGCTAATCAGATCTTCAATCATACATAGATTGCCATTAATTGTGCAATCACAAAACACCAGACATTCACACTGAATGTTCTGTGTACAAGATGTCATGACATCGGGTCTGACATCCTGGAAAAATCCTGCATCATTCCATAATTCCTTTTATAACTTCCAGCAGGTACAACCATATCAGATGTCATGACCTTGTGTATGACATCTTGAAACAATCCTGCATGAACATGTCTTTCATTTAAGCTCCAGCAGGTACAACTATATCAGAATGCCATGACCTTGTGTATGACATCCTGAAACAATCCTGCATGAACATGTTCTTGAACTTCAACAGGTACATAGGATATCTTATGTTAAGACATCACATAAAACATCGTGTGAACACTCTTTGTTTTGCCAAAATTGCTGCCAACACTAAGAATCAACAATGTTCTGCAGTCAACGCGTGTACACGTGTGGTAATCAGGAAGGAGGGTTAGGATTAAAACGTTCCAACATGATCAGATGGCTAGGAGGTGTGCCAATGCACCACCGGAGCTAGGGCTCCGGTCATCTTCTCCGGTGACTTTCACCGGACTGGTCCAACTTCATCTCAATGGAAAATGAAAAACAAGGACACTATTTCAAAGAGAAAATGCTCAGGATCTTGAATCTGACCTCAATTTTCTCCAATTCCAAGTATATAAAAAGATACAGGGATTTGAATTTTGAGGATCATGAATTGAGTTGCTTCGATTTGACCTCAAAGAAACTCAATCTTGTTGCCTACATTGGTAGGACTTCAGCCAACCAAAAATTAAAGAGAATGGTGAAGAATTGAGAGAGAATTGAAGAGATGAAGTTTCTGAAAATTCACCTTTAAGGGAGCTTGGATCTTGCTTGATCTTGCTTCTAATTGGCCTTGGCTTGACTTCAAAAGCTTTTAGGAGTTGAATTGGATCAAGGAAAGGCTTGGATTCTTGGAGTTTCAACTTCAAAACTGAAGTGAAATTGAAACTGGATTTTCAATTGAAAACCTTCAAGTTTGTCCTTTAATGGTGAGGGTTAGGATTGCAGGTTCAAAGCTTGGGCAAGGTCCCCCAATTCTGAGCATGTGGGGTCTTATTTATACGCTATGCATTTGCTTTCCACACCCTTCCATTAAAATGTCAAAAATAACAATCTTCACTTGCATGGTTGCATGGGCGTGTGATAGGCCCATGAAATGATGTAATCAGTCCAAATTTCATCATGTGCAATGCTGAAAGTGTGTCATGTATGCAATGGAAATTGGAATGTGAACATGAGATTCATCCAAATGGAGCCTTGAAGAGAAGCCATGCACAAGTCATCGAATTCTTGGCTAAATGAGATAATCTTAGAATTTTTGGAAAGGTGGGATCAAGGTAAACAACTTTCATGTTGAACACTTTTTCATTTGAAGCTTGGATAATGATGAATTTTGAGGTGGAAGTTTGGAAAATCAAACATAAATGAAAATTTTCTAAGTACCAAGCCAAATGTTCACTTCTTCTACCTTGAATAACTTTTTCTATGGACTTCAAATGGAGAAGGTTACTTCATCAAAGTTATAGCTATTTCAAACCTTCTCAATTTGGTCACAAATTTGACCTCATTTAGATTTGGCATGAAGGAGGTATGAGTTTTAGAAGTTGAGGAAAATCTCTTGTTCAATGGTAATGGCCCAAAATGACCTATAATGTTTCCTCTTGGCACATGCATTTTCAAGTTGAATTTAAATTTCTTCAAAGAATAAAAGTCGGAGAGGACATCTTGAATTTTATCATGAAACTTGAATGTATTTCATCTCATAAAAATTGAGCAAGTTATGGTCCTTGGAAGTTGACCTCCTAACTAGGGTTTAGACCAAATGACCTATAATCTTTCACCATAAAAAATGACTTTCCAAGAAAAAATATATCTTGACTTCAACATGAAAGTTGTTTGGAATGTCATAAGGAGTAATTTTTATCTTGTAATCATTTTCGTATGACAAAAATTGTAGGAGATAGGGTCTAATGAACCCCAGTTTTGACCAGTTGGCTTACTCTGGTCAACCACCATGAACCAACTTGCAAACTTGAAATTCTCTTCATCTCTTGGACTCATGGAGGATCATATATGCATAATATTATGAAATATGAAGTATACTTTGAAGTATTTGATCAAATGATGAAGAAACTTGTTGAGGAAGTCACACAAGATACTCAAATGAATTAGGGCTTCCAAGGCAAACAAGCTTCAAATTCTTGATGAATTCTTGACCAAAATAATAAATGGATATCATGGGGATCCATATATGATGTCTAGAGTCAATGTGAACCATCTCTTTATTAGTCTCCTTGCATTGAGGATCTCAAACCCTAGATATGAGCTTGATGAGGCATTGGTGGGTGCACACACTACCTACAAAAGAAACAAAGCTATATATAGACATATTTTTGGTATTTTGGTTAGTAAACAAAGAAAAACAAATTGTGTGTAAGACCCCAATTTTGACCTTAAGATCCCTCATGCTATCTCATCATATGCATTAGCATTGGGATCATACCTTGGCATCCTCCTTACCCCTCTTTCATTGGGATTGTTTTGGGAGAGATCACCAAGCACCATATGATTGTATCATACTTGTATATCATCATTTTATTAACCAAAATACCAAAAATATGTCTTTGTATTTGCCTAACTCTTTTGTAGGTAGGGCATGATCACCATTGATCTATCAAGTTCACACCTAGGGTTTAAGACCCTCATTGCTAAGAGCACAATCAAGGAATGATCCACAATGTCTCAAAGCACCATATATGAGTCCTAATGATCTCTACATGTCATATTGATCAAGTATTCTTCAAATGTTTGGAGGTGATTTGCCTTGGAAACCCTAGTTTGACTGGGTATCTTAAGTAACTTCCCCAACACGCTATCTCACCAATTGATCAAATTTCTCAAGGGACACTTCAAAATTCATCATCTTATGCATATATGATCTACCATGAGCCTAAAAAGTCAATATAATTGAAGGTTAGCAAGTTGGTTGATGGTGGTTGGCCAGATGAATTCATCTGATCAAAGCTGGGTCTCCCTAGACCCTATCTCCTACAATTTTCAGCATGTGAAAATGATTCCAAGAGCAAAGTTACTCTAAATGACATTCCAAACAACTTTCTTGTTGAGACCTAGAGCTAGTTTTTCTTGGAAAATCATTTTCTATGTTGAAACATTATAGGTCATTTTGTCTAAACCATAATTTGAAAGTCAACTTCCCAAGGTCATAACTAGCTCAATTTTTATGAGATGAAAGATTTACAAGTTTCACAATCAAATTCAAGATGTATACTTTAACGTTTATGTTTGGAGTGAGATCTAAATCAACTTTTATGAGCATGTGATATGAGGATATGTTATAGGTCATTTTTGCCCTATACCATTGAACAAGTGATTTTCCTCAACTTCAAAAATGCATAACTCTATCATTTTAAATACAAATGCAATGAAATTGGTGACCATTTTGAAGGTATTTTAAAGAGATACAACTTTGATTAATACACATTTCTCATTTGAAGCTCACATAAAAAGTTAAGCAAGGTGGAATATTGAGATATATCGCTTAACACTTAGAAATATTTTCAACATATTGAAATTTCCAAACTTCCACCTCAAAATTCACCATGATCCAAGTTCCAAGTTAAAAAGGGTTAAACATCAAACTTGTTCCCCTTGATCTAAGCTTTCCAAAGAGTCATATTTCATGAATTTTGGATGAGATTTGCTTGGGCTGCGCATGGTCTTAACAAGGCTGCATCATTGGACAAATCAAATGTCAAAAACTCCACATATTATTGCCTTGCCATCCAAGCCTCATTTGAACTTCAGAACAAGTGTAATTGGATCAAATTGTATTGCTTCATGGGTCTGTACACGCCCATGCAAGCTTGTGCATCATCATGTTGAAATTTAGCAATTTTTCAAGTGTGCAAATATCACTCTCAAATGCTATAAATACAGGCCCATGGAGCTCATTTCAAACACACCTTGCGCGCCAGCTTTGCCCCCCAATTGAAACCCTCACCATTCAAAGGAAAACCTGAGAGTTTTCAACTTGAAAATTGAGTTTGAATCTCACTGTTTGGAGATTCAAAAACTCTAGGATCCAAAGCTTTGTACCATTGCCAAAGCTCTTCTGCAAGCTTCTCAAGTGTGATCAGATCAAGTTTGAAGCAAGCAAAATCCATTTCTGCACAACATTGAAGGTAAATTTTAGAAAACTTTGTCTCTTCGATTCTCACTCAATTCTCTTGGATCTTTGGTTGTCTGAAGTCCTACCAATGTAGGCAAGAATATTGAGTTGCTTTGAGGTCAAATCGAAGCAACTCAGTTGACACACCTCAAAATTCAACTCCTCATATCTTTCTATATATTTGGAGTTAGTTGAAATTGAGGTCAGATTCGTGCTCTACGCCATTTTTTCTTTCAGATCATGTCCTTTTTTTTCATTTTCTTGATGGTGATGAGTGAACCAGTCAGGTGGACCTCGCCTGAGAAGGTGACCGGAGGTCCAGTGCCGGTGGTGTGCTGGATAGGTTATGAGCCATTGATCTTGTTTAAAATTGTTTTAATCTTGAGCGTTGGTTGTGATTACCACAAGTGTGGCGCGCTAACTAAGTTCCACCATGAAACGCGCATTTCCATCCACTTGATCTGCCACCTCAATTAATGAAGGAGATCAAATGATCCACATTTTTTTTGATTTTTTGATTTTCATTTTATTTCATTTGATTTTCATGAATTCATATTAATTTTAATATTGATCCAAAAAATATGAGAGTTTCATCAATTTTTTTTAAATAAATTCATCTTTCATATTTTGAATTAAAATTATTTTTTGGATCATTATTAATATTTTTCATGATTTAATTGATTTTGTGAATATTTTTAATTGTTTAAAAATACTTTTAAGTCTCCAAAAATTCTGAAATTTTTCTCCAAGGTCCTTTGACCTTGTTTGACCTATGATAAAATCTCATGGCCATTTGTTTGGTGTTTTGATGAGGTTTTAGGAATTTGACAAACCATATTTAATTTAATGAATTATTTTTAGTATTTTTTAACTGAATAAATGCCAAATAATTATGTTGAGCTATCTTGATGATTTGTATAAGTTTGACTTGTGTTGTTGGGCCTCGGTCATGGTCGATTTGACTCTGCTAGGTTAAGATCATTGAATTTAGGGGATGGATGGAATGTACATTCCATCTCCCAAAATGAATGAATGATCTTAATTTGGTAAAAGTCCTCCTTTGACCAATTTGAGTTTTGATCCATTCCCCTCCCTCTTCATCTAATTCCCCTTCTTTATGCATCCATTTCATTTGACCTATGATATCTCAAAGTCCTAAAGCTAGTTGATTGAAAAATCAACATGAGTATGAATGAGATTAGACCACCTCTTTTGCATATTCTTTTTGTGTGTGGTATATTTCATGAGCATAATCCATTATACTATGTCTCTAACATGCATTAACACCAAAATTCTATTTCCCGACCTCAACTAGTTGTGACTTCTACATAAGTCCAATTACGATTGCTTAACATAGCGCTAAATTTTTGATACAAAAGGCATAATATTCTAGTTAGTGAGATTGTAAGTCTCCCCTCTTTCATGGTATTGTGTGGAAACTTGGCCTTTTTCCCTTCCTTTGGAAGATGTCTTGGTTCAAGGATCAATGCTTGTGATAAGTGGGTTGAGTGTTCTCCAAAGAATGACTTAAAAAAGCAAAAGCAAAAAAAAACAATACTAACTTCTAACTTATTAACAACTATCATTTAATTTCAAGTCCTTTATTTTAATGTACTTTAATTTTTATGCTCTATTCATTTGCCATTATTCATACCATTCTAATTGTTTATATTAATGCCTTTTCACTTTGTCCACTTGGACCATATTGTGTGATATATCTTGTTTGTGTATATTTTGTTTGTTTGTGTGGTATTTGACCATTAATGTACATAATAAGAAACAAAAACCCTAAAAAATTATTGTGTGGACTGCTAGTTTGATCTTGGGCAATTGGACTTAGAATTTAGACAACATCCCTATGCAAAAGGACTTGGACAATGCCAACTATCATATAACCAAGTGCTTGCAATTTGAAACTTCATCTGATACATCATTGAAGATCCATCTGAGTTCATTTGTAACATGATCATCATGTAGCTGTTATTTTGAACCTGTGACTTGTGGAATTCATCTGTTACATGAGCAAATTTGAAGGAGATCATGGAATGGCTAATGCTTGGATGTGGCTATCTTTATTTGATGCCTTGCTCTTCAAGATAATATTGTATGCATTATTTGTTACTTGTTCTAATATCCAAGTGAATTTGGGGTTTCTATATGGCATTCTTGCCTATTGGGTTGCTATCCATCGGTCAAATCTTTTCAACTCTGAACTTTTAAATTTATGCTTAGGATTAGTCCCTTCATCTCCTCCCCATCTCTTTAATTTCAAAATCTCTCCCTCCTTTTTAAAAAAAACTTCTTTGTTTGGACTTGTTATTTTCTAAACTTAGACCATTTTGCAAACTAGAAACCTTGGCCTTATGCCATTGCATTTTCTAACTTCTTTTCCTTAATCAAACATGTAAATAAACTTAACTATACTTGACTTAAAATTTTCAAAAGCCAAAAAGAACTAACCCATTCAAACCATTTTCTAGGCTCTTGTGCCTTTCAAACTTAATTTTTGATTAAAAACAATGCACCCACTTTGAAATTTGTATCACAAACTACGAGGTTTTGATCCCTCATTTTTATGTTGGTACGTAGGCACAAGTTCGAAGGTCTTGCCAAACACAAAAATATAATTAATGAATTCTTTTCTCATCCCCCCATTTTATTTGTTTGTAAACATCACTTTGTCCAAAATACATATGCCAACAAGAAAGGTCTCCCTAGGAGTACCTAGGACACTTTGGATGTTAATACCTTCCCTCTGTGTAACCAACCCCCTTACCTGTAATCTCTGCCATTTTATTAGTTTTGATTTGAAAACTTCTTATTTTTGGGTTTTGTTCGTGCTTTTCCCTTTTCCCTTGGAAACAATAAAAGCGCGGTGGCGACTCTTGTTATTTGATGTCTTGCTTATCCATAGCTTGATGATCATGAATTTACCGCTACAGTGTGATACAATCCAATGTGGTTGGTGATCTCTCCCAATGCAAACCCAATGAATGAGGGGTAAGGAATATGCTAAGGTGTGATCCCAAAGCCATTGCATATGATTCGATATCATGAGGGATCTTAGGGTCAAAATTAGGGTCTTATAGCTGCCCCTATTTAAGGACATTCTAACTGAGGATGTGAAGGTTAAAATCTTCCTATCTACTCAGTAGAATGGACTTAAATAACAATATCTAGAAACAAATTTTGGCCCCTAAGAGACCTCATGATGCATATGATATGAATGTTAAAAAAAACTTTGTGAGGAATATATTGCCACAAAGAAAAAGAATCTGGAGAGACTGAAAGTCTACAGGAGTATACTGCATTCCGTAAGGAACACTCACTAGGGAGATAGAGACTCTGGGGGGATAAAAAGCTATGCGTAGGCCAGGCTACGACTTAAAAACTGTTGGAGACACGAGGGGAATTTCCATGAAAATAAATCGATGGAAGAACCCGGTCGGGGATAAGGGAAAATATGCAGGGGAAACAGGTAAATCAGAACAAAGCTAAAATACTCGGATCAAATAGGAAAAGGCGATTCCACTGAGGGAATACACACTCAAACTCAACTGGGGAAGAATGTTCTGCAACACAGGAGTACCAGAGATTATCTATTACTAGTTACTGGGTAGGAAGATAATATACTCTGACAGAGGGACATTCGTTACCGGTTAGGGTAAACCTATCAAGGATGACTCGCTGAGGAGAAAGAGGTGTATTCGTTACCTGTTACTAGGTAAGAATAACCTGCTGGGGAAAAAGATCAAATAGGATTTACAACTACCGATTACTGGACAGAAGACTAAAGAGAGAGTATCCATCATTGGTTAAAGTGAACATATCAAGGATAAACTCAAAGGAAGAATATATGTCATCGGTTAGGATGAACATATCAAGGATAGACCACCAGGGGAAAGAGGAAGAATATCCATTAATGGTTAGGGTAAACATATCAAGGATAAACTGCTAGGGAGAAATAGGAATTATATCTATCAGACACCGTATAAAATACCAAAGAGAGAATATTCATCACCGTTTAGGATGAACATATCAAGGATAGACTCTAAGGGGAAAGTAGGATTTATAACTACCGGTTACTGGGCAGAAGACCACAAAGAAGAGAAAACCCATCATCGGTTAAGATGAACATATCAAGGATTAACTCTTTGGGGAATAAAAGTAGGGACTATAACTACCTTTTTACCGGGTAGAAAACCACAAAATGAAGAATATTCGTCACCGGTTAGGATGAACATATCAAGGATATACTGCCTGGGGGAAACGTGAAGACGAATCCGCTGGGGAAAACCAAGGAAGTAAATTACATTTACCGGGTATTGGGTAAAAGTAAAGTACTCGAAGATTTGAGAAGAATATTACCAGTTACTGGGTAATAGACTCTCAAGGGACCAAAATATTTATCTAGGTAATAACTAGAAAGAAACGGTCAAACAAAGACTTGACCCAATGAGGATATAACTCAAGGGGAGTGGTTCCATCCAGATAACTGACTAGGGAGGAAACTTAAATAATAATCATCCACGAGGAAATAACTAAATGGGGAAACGATAAAGGTTAAACTCTTTCTGCTTAAGGGGCTAACACTCTACAATTGAGGGAGGACAGACACACCAAATCTGCATAGGTAAATGATATCACCAAGACAGGGGATCATAATAACGAGATCAAATGTAATAAAAATGCATAATGAAATATTTGATGAATGTGCATGTATATGATTGATGATTATGCTGACAAAACAACACAAAGGATACAAATATCAAAGATTTGAATCACTGCTGCAACACTCGACTAATCTCAACAAGATGGAAATACCAACTGGAGAAAATGCTATGGATGAAAATAAATCATCCAACTCTGGACAAATCAACTATGGCTGGAAAATCATGGAGAACATGATTCCAACCAATAACGGCAAACTCCATGGGGAGAAAGAGCACTGCTAAAGGATAAACAAACATGCCGAGGATTAGAGAAAAGATCTGCTGAGAATCCAAATTATCAACTTCACGGGAAATTTTAGGCCAACACCATATCAAATGGGAAACAACCTTGCATGAGACGAAACTAAAATACTGCTCAAAATCCAAAACTGTCGGGAACAAGGGATCTTCATATCAGAAGATAAACTCCGTCGGGGAATACAAGAGGTGAAAAACTCTGCACGAGGATAAAGGTAGAGAAAAACAAGAAAGGGGGGGTCTGAATTGTTTTCCCAGATAATAAAAACTTTTGCAAATAAAACACACACGAAAGATAAAGCTATCAACACAAAAGTTTATCCTGGTTCGCTTGAAATTCAAAGCTACTCCAGTCCACCCGGCCAAGGTGATTTCACCTTCAACAAGGACTTAATCTAATTATCTAGAAAGATTACAATGAAAATGTCTAAGATATTAAAGATCTCTTAGCCCTCTCAAGTTTACAGACTTCACAAGTCACTTGAGGAAATGTTCAACAACTATTTTGAAAATACAATGAAGTGTTTAGTGCTTCTAGGTAAGCAGTAGTAACACAATATAATAACTCAAATGTTTCACAGTTAGAGAAACAACTCGTGTGAATAGATTTTAACAAGAATGAAAGAGAATATAGAATTTTTGTTTGCAGTATTCTTGTGTGTATGCTTCGTGCCTTGTATGATGATGATCCTGCCTTTATATAGTGACTTGAACAAGAGACCGTTAGCTGAGGAATTCATGAATATCTTGGAAATGATGGACTTTTTTTAATGGCATTAAGTTCGTTGTCCTTTCCATATCAATTTTGGAGAGTGTTTAATCTTTTCCAAATAAGGATTCATGCCAAAAGTAGAAAAACTTCGTAGCTAAGTCTTTGTTGTTGACCTTGAGTCAGAGTACGTGGAGTTAAACTTTTCTTGTTCAGCGTGTATACTTCAGATAGTTGCTGAGAGTAGATTTACTTCAGAAGTTCTTGAAATGTTTTTCTGTAGAGCCTTCTTCAGAGTACAAATCATCAGATCAGTTGTGTGGAACTCTTTAGATTCAGAGTGTCTGAGTCATTTATCGTCAGACTTTGTGAGCTTCCTTTTCTTAAGAGTCAGAGCGTCTGCTTCAATTTATTCTAAGTTGACTATTCTGGACTTGCATGATGTTAGATATTTGTCTATCTAATCCTTTTTCTCTTAGAGTCTTGCAAACTTAGATAAATTTGTTAGGGTACCAATTTGTTTCATCCTTTATTATCATCAAAACCTTAGAGATGAATTGTAGACACAAAATCTTGTTCTAACAATCTCCCTCTTTTTGATGATGACAAAACTTCAGACTGATGATGAAACAATGATACTTCAAAAAATTAGAAGAGTTATCTTAGAGTCAGATGAAGATGACTCCCCCTGAGATCAGCAATCTGCCCTTAACTTAGATGTTTTAGATGTTCTTACCCGATCTCCTTACGTAGTATAGCTTGTTTTTAGCTTAGATACTTCCTGCATAGCTTAGTATATCATAAAAGTTTTAAATGTGCGTAGTGCAACAAGGGGCTTAGATAATATTTCATCAGAGCTGTTTTTATTCTCCCCCTTTTTGTCAGACTCAAAAAGACTTAGTAAAAAGAGTAGGCAAAACATAATTCATTGATGAAAGAGAAGTACATATAAGATGAAAAAATATACATAACAGAGGGAAAAAACTTAGAGAAGACATGAAAGATAAGAATGTAGAGAAAACAACAAGAAAATCCTAAGTGTCTAAGGGTTCGGAGGAGGCGGCATCCTCTGAAGCAACTGAGTCAGCAGGTTCTGAATGTTGGAGTTGACGGAGTCCTATTGATCAAATCTTGCTCTTACAATCTGCTGCTCTTTCTGTAGCTCTTCCAGAGTCTTCAACACTAGAGGAGCAAAATCAGAGTGAGATTGATCCCCCTGAGTCAGAGCATCATCCCTAGCCTTGGCAGCTTCTTCCGCAACTACGTGTGCTGCTTCTTCAGCATCAGCCTTGGCTTTGGCTTCAGCTTCAGCAGCGGCGACCTTTTCTGCAGCTTCTCTTGCTCTTTCTTCTTCTTCCATACGATCCTTTTCCTCAACTTCTCTTCGAGCTCGTTCTTCTGCCTCTCTGGCCAGACGGTAATGTAACCTCTCTCCAACTTCTCTGATGAAGTCGTTTCGGACTTGTTCAGAGAGGCCTTTCAGTTTGAAAGCCTCAGATGTCATCCATCTAATCACTCTATTCTAGTGAATCCTCACTGCAGAGGGATCATCACTGATTCTAGAGTTTTCAAATAGCGACCTGATCTTCTCCACTGAAGACTCAGTAAATAAGGCTACTGCCTCTTCCAGGGTGGGAAAGGTGGGTTCAGGTTCAGAGGTGGGAGATGTAGGTGCTGGTGATGTGGGGATGGTTTCAGTTGGAGGTTCAGATTGATGTGTAATGGGGTTTTCATAAGGGGTTTCTATGTGAGGTTCAGAGGGTGGTGTTAGTGGTTGTTCAGATGGTGAATGAATGTTGGTTTCTGGCTCAGTTGGGTTTTGGGCGGTTAGGGCGGGAGTCTGGAGTTGAGAAAGAGTTGGGGATTGAGGGTCAGATGGGTCAGAATCAGAGGAGATGGTATAGTAAGGTGGGGATGAGGGTGTGGAGGAGGGTGGTGATATGGGTTCATTGAAAAGTTGAGCTTCAGATATAGGCAGAGTTGTGGTGGAGAGATTGAATTTTTGAAGGAGAGGTGATGGTGGGTTAGATGTGGGTTTTTCAGAGGGCTTTGTGTGGAGGTTGTATGTTCATAGTGTGTATATATGGGGGAAGGTTGAGGTAAGGAAGAAGACAGTTGCCTTAATCGTAAAGTAGGAGAGTCAGATGGTTGAGACTTACTTGGAGAGGAGGTAGAGACCAGAGGCACAGGTGGTCTGGATACAAAAGTTTCCCCCAGCTTCTGAGCTTTCTTCTTTGACTTTATTTCAGATGGCTCTCGTATCCTCTTCATGAAATTTGGTGGATGTTCAGGTAGCCAATCCACCGAGAAATCAAAGATGTCTACCCCTTGATTTGCTAGATCCCACAGATAGTAGGCGATGACTTATGGGGGGTCTATCTTGGAGAACAGGTAGAGATTGTTGGGTATCTTCCTCTGATCCTTCAGAGCTTCCCACGAGGTGTCTATAGAAGGCTTGACTATAACTTTCTCTATGATTCCCATTCTTTTCAGATTCCTTGAATTCAAAGGCTTTCCGGTGTCGACTGTCACATCCTCCATCAGATTGTGGAGAATCAGATGATCCACCAAGCCATTCTCTATCAGAACATCGGAGATCAACCTTCCTAGGGGAATGTATGTTTTAGGCTTCATGTTGTTTCTGGTGTTCCTGACAGAGTCCCTCAAATATTTGAACAACAGAGCTGGCAGATTCAGCTTGAGCCATTTGTGTAGGCAGTAGAGAATGCATTTTTGGTCAGTGTTGATGTAGTCTGACGAGTTGGATGTTGGGCGATGATGAATAGTCCCCAAAATGATCTTCAGCCAGACCCTTAGATTATGGTGAAGTTCCTTGTTCTTGGACGAGTTTCCTTCAGCGCTTTGTTTGAATATTGTGGGGATAATCTCCCGGGACATGTATTTTTCCCTAGGGTTTATGTTGTAAATTCTTCTCCCCCTGTCTTCTCCATATTCAGAAGTTTGGATATGGACTTCTCAGTGATCACCATTTTCACCCCCAGAACGTGTGAGACTATGCAGTGGTCGTTTGAATATGCAAATCTCCAGAATTCCTTGACCAAATAGGTGTAGATTGGACCATAGAGTCTTTGAAAATAATTTTCCCAACCTTGCTTTTTCAACTCCTCCGTGAGGTCAATCCCATTTCTCTTCATATTGTCAAAATCGACCAACGATTTGCAGAGAAATTCAAGTTTATTGAATGGAGTTGCAAGATGAATGTGAGGGGGACGATCCAAGATGCGGGGTTCTTTGTAGACGGGAGTGGAAATGGCAGCAATTATAGTAGTTGTTTGTTGGGAAGAGGTTGAATGTTGTTCCGTTGATTCCATTTGTTGGGAGAAGTTGTATACTGATTGTTGTTGAGAATCCATGTAGAAGATGAAGAATAGATTGATGAACACTTGAAAATTGCTTGAAGACTGAGAGAGAGTTGAGAGCGAGGGTTTGTGTAGGAAGTGAGTGAAAAGTGTGAAAGTGAGAATTGTGGCAAGTATTAGTACACAAGATTAGCATGCAAAACGACACCATTTCATGGGAATATTAAACAACAATTGAATAATGGCACAAAAATTGAGTTGACACGCTAAGGGGAAAATTAATTACAGCTAATGATGGATGTATAATCCCACAAATCTGGATACTGCTTGAGGAGATCTCAATAGTCTGTATCTTGAGTTCTATGCTAGACAATTGTCTAGAAGATCCAAGGTCAGACGTAAGAGAGGCCACACGTTGATATGTCCGATCTTCAGGAATACCAATAAATTAGGGCCTGAGGATTTCTAATTCAGATAACTTCTAACTGGTAGAAATATCAGAGTCACATATAGACGGTAGATGTGAAGTTAAAGCCTATTTTTCCATTTCAGATAAGCACATATTTGACTCATTCTGGGCAATTTTCCATGTTTAAATGTTTCATAATGAATGAGAATCTATCTTCAACACAGGGTTTTGTGAAGATATAAGCCCATCGATGGTTTGTATCTATAAATTTTAAAGAAATGACCCCTTTCTGAACATAGTCTCTGATAAAATGATGTTTTATTTCTATGTGCTTTGCTCTGGAATGTAGAATAGAGTTCTTACTTAAGCATATGGTAGCAGTATTATCATAAAAGATAGGAACATTAATCTCATATACCTAAAGATCTTCTAGTTGATTCTTCATCCAGAGCATCTGAGTAGTGCATAATGAAGCTGAGATATATTCTGCTTCTACAGTAGAGAGTGCTATGGTTGACAAACCTTTTGACAAACCTTTTGACTTACTTCTTTTTTTTTCCAGAATGTAGGTATGATGCATGGGAGTCTTTGCTGTTTTGCTTTCTGACATTTCAAATTTCTTCAGAATGTATTTAATGTATTTGCTTTGATATACGTATGTGGCTTCTGAAGCTTAGTTGATTTGAATTCCCAAAAAGAATTTTAGTTCTTGCATCAAACTCATTTCAAATTCAGCCTACATTAACTCAGAGAATTCTTGACAAATATAAGGGTTAGCTGAACCAAAAATTATATCATCAACGTATATCTGACATATCATGAGATCATTTCTGATGTTTTTACAGAAGAGTGTAGAGTCAACTTTGCCTCTAATAAAATCATGTTTCAGAAGAAAGGTGCTTAGTCTTTCATACCAAGCTCTAGGAGCTTGTTTTAGACCATACAAAGATTTTTTCAGTTTAAAAACGTGTTCTGGACATTTAGAGATTTGAAAGCCTGGAGGTTGGTGAACATACACTTCTTTCGAGATATAACCATTTAAAAATGCGCTCTTGACATCCATCTGATATAATTTGATGGAATAATTTACAATGAATGATACAAGTAAACGAATAGATTCTAACCTGGAGATTGGAGCAAAAGTTTCATTGTAGTCAATGCCTTCTTGTTGACTATAACCTTGTGCTACCAGTCGTGTTTTGTTTCTGACCACTTCTCCCTTTTCATTTAGTTTGTTTCTGTACACCCATTTTGTTCCAATAATGTGGGTTCTTTTTGGCTTTGGTACCAGATCCTAGACGTTGTTCTTTGCAAATTGATCAAGTTCTTCTTCCATTGCCAGAATTCATTCATTGTCTTGAAGTGCCTTATCACAGGATGTAGGCTCTATCAGAGACACTAATCCTAGAGTGGTTTCCTCGGATACTTTGAATGTAGACCTTGTTCTGACAGGTTCATCCTTGTTTCCCAGAATCAATTCTTCAGAGACGGTTTGACGATTTCTTGATCTTTTCTGTACAGTTGAGATTTCAGTTGTTTTTGGGTTTTGCCTTTCAACTTCCTCAAATTCTTTAGTCAATTGTTCAGGAGCCTCTGATTCTTCTTTTCTGATTTCCTCTGAAACCTATGAAGCCAACATCTTTAAGTTCCAGGCTTTGGAACATATGCTTTCTTCCCATCATGTGTCGTAAGCATCCAGAGTCCAGGTACCATGATTGGTGTCTTAACTCTTCTGCATAGGATATCTGCAACATAAACTATTTTATCCTTTGGTACCCATAATCTTTTGGGTCCTCTGTGATTAGTTCTCCCAAAGTTTCTGGAAACTTTGGGTTTTCTTGCATTAGTAAAATTTTGTGTTTGTGCATGCGTGTAGTGATAAGAAAAAGGGGATTTAGGTTTATCATCTGCAGAAGGTATTTTATCGTCTTCATCAGAGTCATATCATATTCCTCTTTTCTTATTTTGACTAACTCCCTAAATCATAGAAGCCATTCTGCTTCTTTCTAGCCCATTTTTCAGAAACTTTTGAAAAACTTTTTCATATTTGTATATGATTGTGTTAGAAGTTTGTGGGGCTTGAGATAAAGCTTCTTCAAGTTTTAAACATTGTTTAGTTGAAGATTCTTTTTCTCTTTCCAAAACCAAAATGTTGTCTTTTAATTCAGAAACTTCCATCTCAAGCTTATCACATTCTTCAATGGTTCTTTCAAGGACTTTCTTTAAAGCCTTGAATTTGTGTTGAAGTTTCTGATATGAGCTTAGAGGTTCAGATAAACAAGATTCAAGGTCAGAATGAGAGAGATCAGAAAATACCTCTTCAGGATCAGATTCTCTTTCCGATGAGCTTCCAGATGTGGTGGCCATGAATGCCACATTTGCCTGTTCTTCTTCAGAGTCTGATTCTGAGGCATCAGATTCAGAGTCATCCTAGGTAGCCATGAGTTCCTTCTTGGTTTTAAAGGATTTTTTCTTGAATCCTTCTTTTTTGGAGATGTCTTTCTTGAGCTTTGGGTATTCGTTTCTATAGTGTCCTGGTTCTTTACATTCATAGCATGTTACCTCTTTGTTTGGTTTGGCCCTGGAAGTTATTCTGAGCGATCTCCCTGATGTCTTGGTCTTCTGAAGTTGTTATTTCTTTTTCTCCAGAGTTGTTTGAATCTTCTGCTTAAGAGGGATAACTCTTCTTCATCATCAGAATCATCATTTTTAGAGTCATCATTTTCTTCTTCTTCAGCTTGGAGAGCTTTGTTCCTTTTTGGTTTGCGTCTCTCAACTCTAGACTTTAATGCCATATATTTTCTTTTCTTTTGAGGCTCATCTTCCTCAAGTTCTATCTCATGACTCCTGAGGGAGCTGACGAGTTCTTCCAGGCTTATGTTGTTTAGATCTTTTGATAGTTTTAAGGCAGTGACCATAGGTCTCCACTTCTTTGGCAAGCTTCTAACAATCTTTTTGACATGATCTGCACTTGTGTAGCCCTTGTCCAGAACCTTGAGTCCTACAATTAAAGTTTGAAATCTAGAAAACATTACCTCTACAGCTTCATCGTCCTCCATCTTGAAGGCTTCATATTTTTGAATTAGAGCCAGAGCCTTTGTCTCATTGACTTGAGAGTTGCCTTCGTGGGTCATCTTTAGGGAGTCAAGTATTTCTTTAGTAGTTTCCATGTTGGTGATCTTTTCATATTCATTGTAGGATATGGAATTCAATAGTATTGTTCTTTCTTTGTGGTGATTTTTGAAATCACACTTCTGATATCAGTCATTTTATTTATGCCAATAGCAATACCAACATCAGATACATGTGGTACATAGCCAATTGTAACTATGTCCCATAGGTCAGCGTCATAACCCAGAAAGAAACTTTCGCTTCTATCTTTCTAATAATCAAACTTTTCTCCATCAAACACTGGAGGTTTGGCATTGCGGTTGTCTCTTTCATTGGTGTTAGCCATAGTGTTTTTCTCACGCTGGATCTCTCTACACTGTTAAGTGTTTGATTTGAAAATCAATAACAGAGCCAAAGTTGTGATACCAATTGAAGGTAGAGAAAAACAAGAAGGGGGGGGGGGGCTCTAGTATTTGGTTGTTCACATAACTCACTTCTTCCAATGGAGGATAATAACCGGTTGGATGATCTCCTTGACATAGTTCACAACATGCTACTTGATGTCTAGCTTGAGATCCTTGGATTTCCTTCATTTGTTGTGGAAGTTTGGGCATTTGTTGAGTGAGCAACTCCACTTGTTGAGAAAGTAGCTTATTTGAGCAAGAATATCATCATTGGTATTTAATTCAAGAACTCCCGGTTTCCTTTGTGAAGGACTACAATCATGTTGACTTTGACGATCATTGAGTGCCATCCGATCAATAATGACTTTCGCCTCTTCCGTATTCTTTGACATAAGAGAGCCACCCGCGGTAGCATCCAAAAGTGCCTTGTGAGTTGATTGGAGCCCATTTAGAAAAATATGGATTTGAGTGAGTTCATCAAAACCATGGCCTTTGCATTTTCTCAACATTGACTTGAATCTTTCCCAAGCCTCATTTAGAGACTCGTTGCTCCCTTGAGTGAATACCGCAATAGCTGTTTTGGCTTCCATGAATCGGGATTGAGGAAAATATCTTTCTAGAAACTTTTCTTCTAACAAATTCCAATCCGTCATCACTCTTGGTGCTTGATCAAGATACCACTCTTTTGCCTTTCCCACTAAGGAATGTGGGAACATTCTCTTGAATAATGCTTCTTCACCCGCTTCCTCTATTCCCATAGAACCCGCAATCTCATAGAATTTGATGAGATGGGTATACGGATCTTCATGGTCCATTCCGGTGAATGAATTTGCATAAAGGAGTTGGAGGATCCCGGTCTTCATCTCCGTGTTCCTTCCACCACGAGAAAATTGGGCATTCCTTCTTGGACTATTTGTGGACATTTTGGTAGGAGTTTCATCCGCCATGCTTCCTTCACAAGTTTCTACACCCACTTCTTCGATTTTAACAAGTGAAGAAGTAGATACTTCTTCTCTCCGGTTCCTCTCTTCGGCTAGTTTCCTTCTTCTTCGTGTTTTTCTATTGAGCTTTCGAAGTGTTCTTTCAATTTTGGGATTGAATTGAAATTGCTCCTCGGTAGCTTTTCCTCGCATGCACTAGAATCTACAAAACTAACAAACCAAGTGAAACACAAGAGTGATAGTAAGTAAAAAAAACTTAGAACAATGAATTATTGCAATGCTTGTAATATCGAACACCAATCCCTGGCAACGGCGCCAATTTGTTGAAAAGTATATATCTGGCAAATATTTTAATATCGTATCCACAAAGATTGATTGTTATTACCGCCGTTCTATAATTCAAATTGTTATAAGTTTAAAATGTAACCAAGTTGTTTTGTTTGAATAAGTATCTTTTGAGTAAAATGACACTAAGACAATAAAATAGTTTTAATCAAATGTAAAAGGCTTGGCAAGATTGGAGTTCACTATTCAAATTTCTTATGTTTCCTTAATGACAACTATATAGACTTAAAGTTATTGATGATATTCAAGTATCCTCTCAATATCATTTATTTCTAAATGATATTGTGATAATCACTATAGTAATGGTTAAATGATTTCTCTACCTAACTATCAATATAGAAATCTTTAATGTTTGATACAAAAGAAGAGTAATGTATAAATCTATTTCTACAACTCATTCACTACTTGAAAGCATATTTTAAGTCAAGACTTGAATAATCTTTCTCAACAATAACTCAAATCTAAATATTCAAAATAGGGAAAAATATCTTTCAGTACATCAATAACCTTTTGTCATATACAAGAGTCAAATGGAATACATAAACAAATAGGAATAGCTACTACCTCCAATCTTGACAAAATGGGGTTTAGCTTCTCATCATCATTTTGGAAAGCAAAATGCAATATCAAAGTAAGCTTTGTTTTTCTTCTAATAAAAGTAGTGCTAATTGGTCCCTAACAGATACCAATTGAAGGTAGAGAAAAACAAGAAAAGGGGGGGGGGTTGAATTGTTTTCCCAGATAATAAAAACTTTTGCAAATAAAACACACAAGAAAGATAAAGCTATCAATGCAAAAGTTTATCCTGGTTCGCTTGAAATTCAAAGCTACTCCAGTCCACCCGACCAAGGTGATTTCGTCTTCAATAAGGACTTAATCCAATAATCTAGAAAGATTACAACGAAAACATATAAGAGATTAAAGATCTCTTAGCCCTCTCAAGTTTATAGACTTCACAAGTCACTTGAGGAAATGTTCAAAAACTATTTTGAAAATACAATGAGGTGTTTAGTGCTTCTAAGTAAGCAGTCGTAACACAATATAAGAACTGAAATGTTTCACACTTAGAGAAACAACTCGTATGAACAGATTTATACAAGAATGAAAGAGAATAAAAATTTTTCTTTGCAGTATTCTTGTGTGTATGCTTCATGCCTTGTATGATGATGATCCTGCCTTTATATAGTGACTTGAACAAGAGACCGTTAACTGAGGCATTCATGAATATCTTGGCAATGATGGACTTTTAATGGCATTAAGTTCGTTGTCCTTTCCATATAAATTTTGGAGAGTGTTTAATCTTTTCCAAATAAGCATTCATACCAAAAGTAGAAAGACTTCGTAGCTAAGTCTTTGTGGTTGACCTTGAGTCAGAGCACGTGAAGTTCACATTTTCTTGTTTAGCGTGTATACTTCAGATAGTTGTTGAGAGTAGATTTACTTCAGAAGTTCTTGAAATGTTTTTCTATAGAGCCTTCTTTAGAGTACAAATCATCAGATCAACTGTGTGGAACTCTTCAGATTCAAAGTGTCTAAGTCTTCTACCGTCAGACTCTGTGAGCTTCCTTTTCTTCAGCGTCAGAGCGTTAGCTTCAATTTATTCTAAGTTGACTATTTTGGACCTGGGTGATGTCAGATATTTGTCTATCTGATCCTTTTCTCTTAGAGTCCTACAAACTTAGATAAATTTGTTAGGGTACCAATTTGTTTCATCCTTTGTTATCATCAAAACCTTAGAGATGAATTATAGACACAAAATCTTGTTCTAACAGAGGATCTAAGCAAATTGCTGAAGATGCTATAACCAAGATCATCACATTCCTCAAAATCATCAAATTCTCTTTGGAAATTGCAAAATAAACCGATTCCAAGGAAAAGATAACCGGATATGATGAACTGCCTAAGTTATGCAACATAAATATGCTAATGGAAACCAAATAAAGGTGTCGAATTTCCAGAATCGCAAACTGGAGGATATCAACAGGAGTACCGCAACTGTGGAATATGGATTTGCAAAAGGGATCAATTATCAGCTCGACTCCATTGGGGATATGACCCTCCAACTCAGCTAGGGATAACTGATGAATTATTGGGGAGGAAAATAGTTACCAAACCGACTACTTGGGGAAGGCCAACAAGGCTTCGCACTTCAAGACTTAATTATTCTCAGATTGCTATTGACACTCCTCGCTGAAATCGATTATTGTTTTTATTATTTTTAAGAAAAATAATTTTTATTCATTGATTTATTTCAATATTATCATCACAAAAATTCAATTTTATTTAGCAGAAGTAAGTAAAAGTAGAAACAATTGGATAAAAGTTCAACTTTATTTAATAGAATGGTAGTCTGTAAATGACATGATTCCGTAGATTTTTACAAAATTGAAAATGATAATTTTCATGGAAAAGGGCTACATTGAATACAATGATCATTACTCTCCCTACCAACTTTCATATCCGTTGTTCTCTTGGCTTCGATTGAGAATAATGAATCAAAACCAAATGACTTGCTCAAAACTTCCCCCATGATTAGGACCAACCGAATACAGTTACTTGCCATAATTCCTAATGTTTGCCTAGATTGCCTCAAGGTGAGGTACTCAATCTACCGGGATAATTTTCTATTTTATGTCTCTAACTTTTGCCTGGATCGCCCTTTTGGGTTTTCAATCCACCGAGACGCTCATTTTTGCATGAGTTTCCCTTTCAGGTTTTCAACTTAGCGAGTTGTTCTTTTTTTTAGGCGAAGTATTTCTTGACTGCATCGGCATTCACAGGACAAGTGAACTCTTCACCATTCATAGTTGTAAGAATCAAAGCACCGCCTGAGAAGGCTCTCTTCACACCATATGGACCTTCATAATTGGGAGTCCATTTTCCCCTGACGTCAGGTTTGAAATATAGAATCTTCTTGAGCACGAGGTCACCATCTCTAAATACACGAAGCCTGACCTTCTTATCGAAAGCTTTCTTCATTCTTTGCTGGTATAGCTGACCATGACACATGGCAGTCAAACTTTTCTCTTCAATCAAATTCAATTGATCATATCTGGTCTGGCACCATTCAGCTTCTGTCAACTTGGCTTCCATTAGCACACATAGCGACGAGATCTCAACCTCTACTGGGAGCACAACTTCCATGCCATAAACAAGAGAGAAAGGGGTTGCCCCTGTTGAAGTGCGGATGGATGTACGGTACCCATGCAAAGCAAATGGGAGCATTTCATGCCAATCTTTATATGTCATAACCATCTTCTGAATGATCTTCTTGATGTTCTTATTTGCAGCTTCAATAACCTCATTCATCTTAGGTCTGTAGGGAGAAAAATTATAATATGCAATCTTGAAGTCTTTGCAAAGAGCTTCCACCATATTATTGTTCAAGTTTGATCCATTATCAATAATGATCTTACTTGGCACACCATACCGACATATAATCTAATTCTTGAAAAATCGGACCACAACCTGCTTGGTCACATTTGCATACGATGCTGCTTCAACCCATTTTGTGGAATAATCAATAGCCACCAGAATGAAATGATGTCTGTTAGAAGCTTTGGGTTCAATCATAGCAATCATATCAATTCCTCACATGGAGAAGGGCCATGGAGAAGAGATGACATTCAACAGTGTCGGAGGAACATGAATCTTATCTGCATAAATTTGACATTTGTGGCATTTCTTCACAAACTTGCAATAGTCAGATTCCATTATCAGCCAATACTAACCTGCTTTCAACATCTTCTTTGCCATAGCATGTCCATTGGATGGGTACCAAAGGAACCTTCATGGACTTCAGTCATCAATAAGTCTGCTTCGTATCTATCCACGCATCTGAGCAGAACCATATCAAAGTTTCTCTTATAAAGCACATCACTATTTAGGTAGAAGTTTCCAGCTAATCGTCTCAAAGTCTTCTTATCTTTCAAGGATGCCCCAGGAGGGTAAATCTGACTTTGGAGAAGACATTTGATATCAAAATACCACAACTTTTCATTTTTGATTTCTTCAACAACAAACACATGGACTGGCCTATCAATACGCATCATAGTCAAATTAGGGACTTCATTCCAAAATTTCACCACAATCATGGAGCCAACATTGCAAGAGCATCTGCCATCCGATTTTCATCTCGAGGGATATGATGAAACTCAACCTTTGTAAAGAAAGTTGAAATCCTCCTCGCATAATCTCTATATGGTACCAAATCGGGTTGATCCGTCTCCCATTCACCTTTGATCTGATTCACAACCAAAGCTGAATCTCCATAGACGTCAAGATACTTTATTCTGAGATCAATGGCCTCTTCAAGCCCCATAATACAAGATTCATACTCAACCATATTGTTTGTCAACTTGAAGGTCAATCTAGTTGTACACGGAAAATGAGTGCCTTGAGGAGTAATAATCACTGCCCCAATGCCATTACCATAGGAGTTAATAGCTCCATCAAATACCATACCCCAACGGGAACCAGGTTCTGGCCCTTCTTCAAGCAATGGTTCATCACAGTCTTTCATCTTCAAGTACAAATTCTCTTCGTCAGGAAAATCGTACTGCACTGACCGGTAATCTTCAATTGGTTGGTGAGCCTAATGGTCATCCAAGACACTACCTTTGATAGCTTTCTGAGATCGGTATTCAACATCATACTCGGATAACAACATCTTCCAACGGGCAATTCTCCCAGTTAAAGCAGACTTCTCAAAAATGTATTTGATTGGACCCATTTTGGATATCAACCAAGTAGTGTGATTCAACATATACTGGCGCAGACGCTTAGCAGCCCAAGCCAATGCGCAACATGTTTTCTCAATCATAGAATACCGAGTTTCACAGCCAGTGAACTTCTTACTGAGATAGTAAATTGCATACTCTTTCTTTCCAGATTCATCTTGCTGACCCATAACACAACCCATACTCTCATCAAGCACAATCAAATACATGATCAAGGGTCTTCCTTCAACAGGCGAAGACATAATCATAGGCTCAAGCAAACATTCTTTTATACTATCAAAAGCTTTATGGAAATCTTTGGTCCAATCACATGACTGATCTTTCCAAAGAAGCTTGAATATAGGCGTACATGTGGCAGTCATAGGCGATATAAGTCTCGAGATATAGTTCAAGCGGCCAAGAAAACCTCTGACTTGCTTCTCAGTTTTGGGCGTAGGCATCTCTTATATTGCTTTGACCTTGGCAGGATCAACTTCAATACCTTTCTCGATGACAATAAAGCCTAACAACTTACCAGAATGAACACCAAAAGTACACTTGTTGGGATTCAAGCGGAGTTTATACTTCCTCAAACGCTGGAATAACTTCAACAAATGCTCAACATGTTCTTCTTCATCACTTGATTTAGCAATCATGTCATCAACATAAACTTCAATCTCTTTATGCATCATATCATGAAAAAGAGTGGTCATTGCTCTCTGGTACGTTGCACCAACATTCTTTAAACCGAAAGACATCACTCTATAACAGAATGTTCCCCAGGGTGTAATGAATGGGGTCTTCTCCATATCTTTAGGTGCCATCTTGATATGATTATAACCGGAAAATCCATCCATAAACGAAAATACTTTGAATTTAGCTGTATTGTCTACCAACATGTCAATGTGTGGCAGAGGAAAGTCATCTTTCGAACTGACTTTGTTCAAACCTCTATAATCACACACAAACAGACTTTTCCATCTTTCTTAGGAACATGCACAATGTTGGCCACCCACTGCGGATATTCGGAGGTAACAAGAAAACCAACATCAATCTATTTCTGCAATTCCTCTTTGATCTTCATTACCATATCAGGATGAGTTCTTCTCAATTTCTGCTTGATCGACGAGCATTCTGGCTTCAACGACAATCTATGCTCCACAATATCAGAATCCAACCCAGACATGTCTTGATAGGACCAAGAAAACACATTAGAATAATCTCGAAGAAGATCAATCAACCCCTTCTTAGCTTCTGGACACAGTTGAGACCCAATCTTGTCTTCCTTCACATCAACATCGGAACCCAAGTTAACCAGTTCAATATGCTATTCAAACGGCTGAATGGCCTTTCCCTCATGCTCAAGGAAACGAGATAACTCATCAGATATTTCTTCATCATCAATCTCTTCCTCAGCTTCAAACACAGGGAAATCAAAGTTTGGAGAGGGAGTAAGATCATTGTATTCAATGGGTTTGAGAACTAACCTGCATAATGATTTGATATTTTGATTTTAGAGAAGTGGAGTGCGACCAAATATTATGCAAATGGAAGATTATTATTTATTTATGTTTTTTATGATTACCATTTTCAGAAAAGCAAAAAGTAAAAATAAAACATCATAGATGTAGATGAATAAAATTGTCTTTTATTGATGATAATAAGGAAAATGCCCACAATGTTCACTTCTCCCTTAGGCATAGGAGAAGGATATTTCTTTAAAATAAATGAAATCAAATTACTTAGAGTGATGAATAACAGTAGGAACGTCAACAGCAACCCAATTGTTGCAAGTCTGGCCACGCGTCACAAAGTTGGCGCAAGCTTCGTCTTCATCACCATCGTCCTCAATAACGACAACTGGTTCTGAAAAATCGAAATTTTTCAGTGGAAAGGTTTCGATTTTGACACTGGAAATAGGTTTTGGACCGTGTAGTGATCAATTTTTATGTTTCCAGTTTTGGATTTGGTTGAGAAATGAGTCAGATATGGAGGTTTAAATAAGTGGTTTTAATGCAGTTTAAAGAGAGTAATAGGGAAGAAGAAGAGGGAAAATTTTGGAAGTTTGAAAAGTAGAGGTTAGAAAATGTGAGAAGTGGGAAAGCTGGAGAGAGAGAGCGAGAGAGGGTGTGTGAAAAATGGCCAAAAGCTTGGAGTTCGTGTCCAGAACATGCTGACGGGCATCATCATGGCTGACGGTCCAGCCCGTCAGCAGTGAAAGGTTAAAATTCAGAATATGAAAGGCTGACGGGCGTCAAACCTACCTGACGGGCGTCGGCTTCCAATTTTTCCTTTTCTTTTCATTTTTTGGCTCTTTTGGTGTGTTCGCATGTTCTCTAACTTTCTTACCAGGCTCTACATCATTTTATTAAGAAAATAACTGAAATTAATGGGTAAAAAGGGAAAATATCTTTGGGTTGCCTCCCACGCATAGCTTCATTTAATGTCGGTAGCTCGACGAGAGAAATAAGTGAAAACATAAATAGAAAAATAATGATAATGGAAACAGAAAAATAGGAAAAAGTTCCTCCCCTACACTTAAACTGAACATTGGCTTTAATGTTTCTGTGAAAGTGGGAAGAAGGAAAGAATAAACCTATGAAGAGATCAATGGTCATGGTGTCTGGCTGCTGGACCCATAACTCTATGTAAGGAGTAGACTTCTTGATACAGGTGGTCCATCTGCTTTGTCATTCTATCTGTTTGATCTTGTAAGGCTCGGCGAAGAGCGATGACTTCACGTGTGAGGGTGTTGAGCTCATAATCAACATAATGCCCTTGGGGAATAGAAGGATCTATAGAAGAATATAAAGAAGAAACATATGAAGGAGGGGTTGGGTGATGCTCAGGTGTTGTAGGGGTTCGTGGTTGTATAGGTACCTCTCAATGGCCTTCCAATTGGTACATCCAATTATCGTGGTTATGGACACTTGTTAGAGCGTATAATTGGTTATATAACGACAACTGAGTGTTGATCATTCCCATGAATGAACCCTCCACTGTGGAAAATTGGTTGCACAACGTCAGTTCTGATGTTGAACGGCCCTGGTTTAAATCCTAATCTAGCTATATTCTTGTTCTTGACAATCTCTACCATACGACCCCATTGATCAATGTTGCTAGTCTGAATGGCTTCTTGTGCATATTTCAAAGAAGACATGGGTGCCCCAGTTTTATTCATTTCATCAGCAATAGGTAAGGCTTGGAATGACGTTCCAACCTCCTCTTTAGCATTAACATATGTAAAAGATGACAAATGGCTTACCAACAATGCCTTCTCTCCACCAACAACGACAAGGTTTCCGTTCTTCATAAATTTCAGATTTTGGTGTAGAGAAGACATCACAACTCATGCTTCATAAATCCATGGCCTTCCCAACAAGCAACTGTAGGCCTGGTGGATATCCATTACCTGGAAAGTAATTTGGAAATCACTTGGACCTATCTTCACTGGAAGGTCCACTTCACCAATGACAGTTTTACAAGAACCGTCGAACGCCTTGACAATCACGTCGTTGTACCTCATTGGGGCGCCTTGATAGGAGAGTCTTGATAAAGTTGACTTTGGCAGCACATTCAAAGATGATTTAGTCTCAACCAACACATTGGACAAAGTGTCCTCTTTGCAGTTCATTGAAATATAAAGCGCCAAATTGTGATTCCTACCTTCCTCGGGAAGCTCCTCATCACAAAAACTCAAATTATTACAAGATGTGATGTTGACCACGATTTGGTCAAACTGATCCACGACCACATCATGCTCAACATAAGCTTGTTCCAACACTTTCTACAATGCCTCCATATGTGCTTCAGAATTCATCAACAATGATAGCACGGAGTTTGTAGCAGTTACTATACAACATTGAATTCACTTCTCTTAATCAACTTTAAAACTTCATCATAATCGTTAGCCTTCAGTTTACTGGATTCACCAGACTGACACGTTGAAGCATTAACCGGATTCACCACCGGAATCTCTGCCTTTTTACTTGCGCAAACATCTTCTATTTCTTTTGGAAAAACTGTACCAAACACACGACCGCTACGGGTCACCTTTGCTATATCTGCAATACTTACCATAGAGTCTGCGACTGGTAGAGGAACTTCTCGACCATTCTCAATCATAGTAGCATTATATTGATATGGCCCGCTAACCATATAACCAACGATCATACCAATCTATTAACATTATTACTGCTGCTGCTATCAAACTGGATAACTACTCGCTGGGAGGTCTTGAATACAAGCACAATCACATTCACATCATCTATATCCCTCGACTGTTGAATCTGGATTATATTCTCATCCATCAACTTCTGGACATCTCTCTTGACAATCATACACCCACGGGGGTTCACACTACAGATTTCACAACCATCATGGTCATGTTCGCAGTCACTGATCAAACATAAAGTCTTTTGCATTTCCACCCACGACCTACGAATACATCGCACATCGAATACACGGAAATTTCCTGCACAATCGTCCACTATGTTGACAGTAGCATTACCATGAGAAGGCAATGAATTAGCTTTCATATTTGCCGCTCTATCCTTAAAGGACACCGTTCCATTCTTCACAAGCTTTTGGACTTCATATTTCAATGGATAGTGTAGCGGTGTATTCGTTACTATATGATCTATCAATTAAATCATAAGCAAAGCATACAATGAATCGAGTCGCCACCGCACTTTTATTTATCCTAAGGACTGGTTAAAAAGCGAACAAAAACCTAAGAAGTTTTACACGTAGAAAACTAATTAAAAGATCAGAGAGTCTGGGTAAGGGGTAAATTACGCAATGGGAAGGTGTTAGGCACCCAATGCATCCTAGGTACTCCTAGGGAGCCCTTTTCACACTTTGTTGTTTGAAAATTATTATTTGTCATGACATAAGTATTGTGCAAACATGATTGGGATGATGAGAAAAGAATGTACAAGTTAATTATTTTTGTGTTCGAACGGATGAACCCGTTGCCTACGTACCTTCCATCAAAGGTAAGGATCAAAACGCCGTAGTTCGGCTAAAAACTTCCAAAAGTTAGTGGATTCAATTTTAAAACACAAGCTCAAAGGTCTTACGTTACCCACGGGAGAAAACTCAACCTTAAGAAACAACAAGTCCACCATGTGAGAAAAGCTTCAACTTGCTAGAGAGGGGTTAACCCTATAATAAGCAAGGAAGACTTACAATTCAATCAACTAAGGACAAATAGGTGAGATTAATATCAACCAACTAGGGTAAATCAAACCTATAGCTAATGTATGAAAGCTTAACAAACATGGACAAAGCCACAAAATCATTTGAATGGATGAAGTTACTTGGATTATTTACAAAATGGGGTCAAAGTATGATTAAAGTCAATTCAAAATGAAGTATTTACAAAAATGAAGTTTGGAAAATCATGGACTTAAGGTCCAAGTTTCTAATTTGAAAAGGGGTGAGAATGTTTGCACAACATTTATTTCAAGTTTTAAAACATGTGTGAAAAGTTTAGGACACAATGGGGTGAGTGGAATAGAAGAGTGAATGTAAAACTTCTTAGGAGGGTCCACCTCTTGAAATCATATAGAAGATGATTCAAGTGGGTCCTTAGGAATAGGCTACGAATGAGCAATAATATGAACATGGTAACAGATTAAACTAAATAAAAGCGGATACTGGATGCCACTCAATGGTCTTATACCTGTCTCCTAAAACAAGTAAGGATATCAGAAGCCACTCTATGGACTTACACTAATCTCCATCAGAATAAAACAAAAACAAAACAGGGAACAGGGAAGTCAACTGCCAATCTATCTGGACTTATGTTAACCTCCACAGTATGATCCTAGGAATACAAATGCCACATCACAGGGGCTTATAATGAATCCTCACATACAACAACAATGCTCAAACAAAGAGCAAAGAAGATATGAGTGACCAATGAGGTCTTACACTCTATCTCTTCCATGTCATAGGAACAAAAGCCAATTAATATGGACTTACAATTGTCCTCAATGGGAAAACATCAATGTCACAAGGACAAAAGAAATGATCATGCACTAATGGCAAACAAAGATGATAAATGCACAACGGCAATCAATGATAGTAAATGCACAATGGCAATCAAGTAATCATGTATAAATGAATCAAGTAATCAATCACATAAATTCAAGTAGCACACACTATAACCATTCAATGAGGCTCAATCAAAGGGTTTGACTATGAAAGTCCACTGTAAGAGGTAAGTGTCGCTCTTAACCTTGCCATTGAGGGGCTAAGGTGAAGCAGATGAAAGGATATGAGGGGTGTGCCTCATTGCTTCTATCTCAAGTCCGAGAGAGCATATAGATATAAGAATGTGGGGGAGTTCAGAAAGATGGAACTCTTTCCCCAATTGAAGACTCTATAGATCTTGGGTTTGGATCTCAATGCTACAACCATGTAATGGGAGCAAGGAGAAGACACACAGAATAGTGGGAGATAGGCTACATATCTCTTATATCCACCAATTTCCTCACATGAGGACTTTTCCTGCTTGGGACAAATATAAACAATCACAAACATTGCCTCTTAAGGAGGACTTCAGACAGTTTGCCCGGCCAAATAACAGGCCGGGTCTCCAGACTACATGAAGAATAGAGAGTCTACCTCAATGCAAATTGCTATTTAAGCAAAGCAATGCAAGTTCTTAAGAGAACTGAGCAACTAAGGGTACCTGAAATCAGTCAAATATAATCAGCATCCTAACATAAACAAAACAACAACAATAAGAATCAATCAACAATCAAACAATGATGTGCATAGCACCAAGTCCATGTGAACCAAGCACCCTACAACACAAACAAATTAGTATACAATGATCAAAGTAAACAACTCAATCACGAATCAACCTCCTTACGGCACTAGCTTTTTAACCTGAAAAGTCAAAGTCAAGCTCAAACATAAGTAACAAGACCACTAGGCCAAGCCTAGGGTCCAAAGGAGGGAAAAATCTTAAAACAGCAAGTAAGACATGATCAAAGTCAACATTAATCCCATACAAAGATAATCCAATTGGTCTCATGTCTAAACCATACACCAAATTGATTTCATGTACCATCTAAGTCAAACTAGGTAAGTAAGAATCACATATGCACAAGCAGAATAATTTCAATTAAACCCAAACCAAAGCAACTCAATAAATCTCACAAAAATTCATGTCTAACCAGAACCTATTCAGTGAGCTACATATCAATTTTCATACCATTTGGATAAAAGGAACTCTGGAAATTAAATCAACATGTTAAGGCATGCAAAAACACAACCACATTAGATCACAAATCACATGTCAACTTTAATAAATTGTAAAACAGTGATATCACTTGGGAAATTAATGGGACCAAAGCCAAAGTGAAGCTTAATATGTCAGGAAACACTCCCCTAAATTTCACATTCATAGGATTAGGGATGGGCACTTAATGACACATGTGAAGTTTGTTACACAAGAAACAACCCAAAGATGCTAAACAGCAATCAAAAATCCACATTAATTAGAAAATGGATCAATTATATTTGCAAAAATTCATGTTGAAAGTTAACATACACATTGTCTCTCATGCAAAAAATCAGAGCCATAGGCCTAATGGAAGCATGGTAAATTAATTCATGAACTCAGCATATCATAATGTGACACATTTTGTCACATTCAAAAAGAAAAAATCATTTCTAGCAATCCAGAGATCCAAAAATCACAAATGATATACCAAAATCTCCAGAAATGTATCAAGAATCACCATATGAAATTTCAAGAATTTTGGATAATGTATGAGAATTTCACATCAAAAATGGCAAAATGTGCACAAATATACCACAAGCCGAACAACCCTAGGTCAAACCAATTTTTCACCAAGCACAACTTTAAAAAAAATGTCCACAAAATTCTACAGGGAATTTGGAAACCATAGAAAAAATCCTCATATTTTTCTGACTTTTAAATTATTTTTTGAATTTTTTAAGATGTTGGTGATTTTTAAATAATTATTTAGAATTAATATTAATTAATTAAATCTTCAATGGCAGAGTGGTAATTAACGTGCGCCAGGATGAAACGCGGCCGTTTCATTAAAAGCCGTGGCGTCTCGTGATTGGCTCGGCGCGGCGGGAAACGCGTTTTCAAATTGGCCAGGCGCGGAAGAGGATCAAACCAAAGAAAATTCCGGAAAATCATCGTCTTCCTCAACATATTTTCCAGAACATCAAGAACACGAAGAACTACAAAACCTAACCAAAATTCACAAACTCATATCCGTTGGAAAGGTCTTAATGCGTAGATCTCAAATATGCAAACGATTTCAACCAATTCTTCCTAAACATTCCGGATCGAGCGTTTTAAGTTTTTGCATCGTTTCTTCTAATCAACCTAACTCGAGCCACAGTTCACTATTTCTAAAACCAAAGGTATCGCGATGATCTACATGAAACATTCTATAAAACGCACTTAAACATTAAGGCAATGGCGTGTTTCGATTTCTGACCTTGATTTGTAGGCAGTGTCGAAACTGGAGATTCCAAGGCGTTTTGATGCGAAACAGATGCGGTAGAAGCTCCAAGAAGTTGAATGATATGATCAGGTTCGAGTGAATCCGCTTCTAATGCACGAAATCTTGATTCACCATAATCGAGCTTCACTTGGACAGTTGGAGTTCTTGCTCGATTTTCTTCTCAATCTCTGCAAACAGTAATTACACAAGACCTGTAGATGATGAATTAACCATGAAATCGCACAAAGATTAGTAAAAATTGATGAATTGATGCCAAAAGTTCTTGGTGAAAAATGGAAAAAATGAGAGAATTGGTGAGATTTTTGCTTTTGGATCTGTGAATTGTGATTAGTGTTCTGAGTTTCTGTTACAATTAGGCTTATATATGGTTGCTTAATCCCAACTTTAATCAAGATTAGCACAAAAATGGTGATTAGCAAAATGAGCTTATGTGTGTATTTTGGCATTTTTGCCCTTGGATGGCTATGACCAATGTAACAGTGATTTCTCAACTTGAACAAGTCACAAATCTCATTTAGGAGCTAATGGAATTGGTCCCATGTCCATTGAATGTACATTTCTCAACTTCACTATGTCATGGCACTTTGTTCATTTTTCAAGTTCATTTCAAAAGCCAATTTCCAAACCATGAAGCCTTAGCATGTTATGAACATTCCAACAAGTTTCAAATGCCATTTATGAAGTGTTGCAAAAATCCCCACTCAAAAATTCCAATTATTTCACAAGTTGGACAATTTTGCCCCTGGTTCTTTTAACTGTACAGTTGAAATTTGACTTTTTGTATTGACCATTTTTGAAGAAATCCAATTATGCACCATGAAAGTACATGTCAAATGGAGTTTGTGCATAAAAAGAACATCCAATTTGGACACTCCATGTGGAAGTTATGCCCTCCTGATTATGGGTCATTTTTGAAATTCACTGGACCATAACTTGTCAACCACATATGGGAATTGAGTGTTCTTGGACTTTTTGGAATGGCAAGAACAAGATCTTCAAATTTCATGTTGGACAAAATTTCATTTGAAGCTTTCTTGGACACGTAATATTTGGGAGAAAAACTTTCCATTTTGGGTAGGTGAGAATTACAGGTCATTTCCATTTTGGGAAACTTTTTGTCTGACTTCAAATCCTTCAATCCTTGATCTTTTAAATGTCAAATGAGACTTGTATGGACATGAATGAGGTCTTTCTAACCATCTCACACCCTCCAATCCCTGATTAAATGCACAGTTGACCACAGTTGACTTTTGTTGACTTTTGGTTGACAGGGCCATGTTCTGATGAATTCCAAGCCTCTTTCACATGGGATCTTGGTTCCAAATGATACCACAAGTTATATGAACTCTTTATGAATGATCATGGTGTCCAAATTCTTCAAGAATGGCCACCATCTATTGCTCAATGCCTGATTTGACTGATTGACTGATGATTGCTTCAGCTGCAAGAAACAAGGTTAGATGACAATATTTTTGTACTTTTGGTTAGTGGACATATGAAAAGCAATGATATACAAATGCAATACATGTTTGGTGATCAAGAACCACACTCATAAGATACCCACCCACTAGGAGGGAAACTAGGGCATGCACTGATCCTTGAGGCTATGATATGATATGATATGGGCCATGAGGGATCTTAGGGCCAAAATTGGGGTCTTACAGATGCCCCTATTTAAGGTCATTCTAGCCGGAGAAGTGAAGTTTAGAAATCTTCAACTCGACGCGGTAGAATGGGCTTAAATAATAGTAATGAGACAAATTTTGGTCCCTAAGAGACCTCATGATGCAGATGTATGCATGCAAAAGCAAATTCTGTGGGGAATATATGGTTCACACAGAAGAAAAAACGATCCATCGGAGTAATACACTCACCAGGAACAGAGACTCTAATAAGACTCTTATTGGGACTCTTACTAGGGGATAATAAGGAAAAGAATGCGTGAGCAGGACACGACTCTGGTTAGGGAAAACAAAACTGACACAGCGTGAACAAGACACGACTCCAAGTAGGGATAACAGACATCGGACTGGAGAACTTGCTGGGGAAGCAAAGGACTCACACCGAGGAATAAAGAATTCCAGAGGAAAATAAATCCATTGGAAAGACATAAGCTGACTCAACTACCCCCAAAGGATACTTCGGATAAAAATCCGGACTCGGACCAGGAAAAGATTCACATAGAACTTCCCTGCCGGAAATGCATATATCAGGGAAACGCCCATATAGCAAAAGGGTAAAAATCACCAAAGGAGACTCCGCAGGGGAATGTCTAACAACGAGACTCTCCTGGGAAAGCAACAAGAAGTGAGGTGTTACCGGTATAAGGGTAACAAACTCAGGAAGGATGAATATCTAAGACCGGTATAAGGGTGAGAGATATCAATCAACATCTGAGAAAGACCAACGAAGGGTATAAAACTCAGGAAAATTTGACTCCACAAGGGACCAACGTCATAATAGGGAGTAGAAAGGAAGGGACACCAGGGATACCGAGGTATATAATAGGTGACCGACCAAAACGTGAATTGGTATATATGCCAAGACACTCATCATCCAAAAGGAGGGCTTGAAAAAGCAAAACCATTTACAGGATGGAACATTCGAATCCACAACGGGAAAACGAACCTTACTCAACTGGGGACACAAACCCAAAGAGTACATGAGATATAATATCCATTACCGGCAGACCGTGGATAAGATACTCGCATGAGACATATTATCTATTACCGTCAGAACGTAGATAATAAACTCGCATGGTAAGAAACACCAGAGATACCGAAGCATATAATAGGTGATCTACCGAAAACGTGAATTGGTATATATGCCAAAACACACATCCGAAACGCGAACTGGTTAAAGGATGAAATATTCGATCCTACAAAGAATACGAATCTTACTCTACTGGGGAAAATCAACAAAGGACTCCAACCAAAGAGCGCATGAGACATATTATTCATTACCGGCAGACCGTGAATAATATACTCGAAAGGAAAAGACACCAGAGATACCGAAGTATATAATAGGTGACTAACCAAAAAGAGAGACAATCGATACCAAGCATCCGGGTAAACGAAAGACAACTCAAGGGGATAAATTGCAAGCATCCGACAATTATCCAACAACAAAGAAATATTCGACTCCGCAAAGGGAAAACGAATCTTACTCGACCAGGGAAACACAAAAGGCTTCAACTGAAGAGTGCATGAGATATAATATCCATTACCGTCAGAACGTGGATAGTATACTCGCATGGAAGATTATCCACAACCGGTATAAGGGTTAATAAAGGATAAATCGACCGAAAAGAAAGGCATCGGGATACCAACCGGCATATAATGATGACCAATCAAAGGAGCGACAACATTACCGACAAAAAAAGGGTAAATGAAAGACTCACTGGGGATCAATTGCAAGCATCCGGCAATTATCCGCAAAGGCAAGGAATACATTGATAAACAATCAATGATCCGGGGAACAAATCACTAGCAAACGGTGAAAAGACCCACTGGCGACTTCAAAAAGGATAACATTGCAAGCATCCGGCAATGATCCAGGAGACTGCTGGGAATACAAGTGCTTACTCAAGAGCAACTACCCAAAAGCAGGGAGGAATATCCACATCGAATATTGAATGAAGATAACCACAAAGGGGATTAGGGTTTACATCTACCGAATACGGGGCAGAAGACCAAAATCTGGCTGAGAGAACAAGAGGTTTAACAATACCGACTACTGGGTAAGAAACCAAAGACTCAGCTGAGGATGAAATTGCTAGCAACCGGCAATTATCCACATGTATCATAAGATACAACTCCGTCGGAGAGAAAAATCACAGCAACATAGGATTTACAACTACCGAATACGGGGTAGAAGACCACAAACTCCACTGGGGATACAAATCACCGCAGGGAGATACCAACTCTGTTAGGGAATAAAACCACAACAACAGAAGAATTCACCAACAAACAGATCGAACCACAAAGGTTACCACTGCTATGGAAAAAAGATGGGACTCACAACTACCGAATACGGGGTAGAAGCCAACACTCTGGTGAGGATAACCACCAATTAGGGTTTACATCTACCGAATACGGGGTAGAATACCAACAACTCCGCGTGGGGATAGAACAAATCACAAATCCGCGCGGGAAATCAAAATGAGGTTTATAGCAAACCACAAACTCTGTTGGAGAGTAGGGAATATGATTTACGACTACCGACTATCAGGTAGAAAACCAACAACTCTGGCTGAGGAATAAAAGGTATATAACCACCAATTCATCAAAAGGCAAGGAAAATTAGGACTTACAACTACTAGTATAAGGGTAGAGGCCAAAATCGACTCTTGCGGAGGAATGAAAGGTATATAACCACAAATTCCGCCAAGAGGACAAGGAATAATAGGACTTACAACTACCGGTATAAGGGTAGAGGCCCGAAACTCCGCTGGGGATAAAAATCACCACAGGGAAGCACAAGGAACAGACGACAAATGTCAATTCAGGAAAGATCCGAAAAGACAGACTGAATCAAGACACGTCCTAATGAGGATATAACTCAAATAGGAACCTCCATCCCAATATATGTGTTGGGAGGAAACGGAAGAAACCGTCATCCACGAGGGTATATCTCAGTGGGGAACTGCAGAAGGACAGACAAACATTTTCTGCTTATGGGGCTGACTCTATATGGGGAGATTTAACACCCGACATCTGCTTAGGAAGATCTATAAAGATCTATATCACCATAGCAGGGAATAACAAACAAAGGATATATGGCAAAAAATGCAACATGAATATCTGAATGTTTTATGATTATGCATGAATATGCGTGATTTATGTTTGATGAATGCTGACAAAACAGACATATCTAACACAGCAGGTCCAGGAATCAAACGTCTGGTATTACACTTCCAGGGGAAAACCAACTGGAAAGCCAATTCCGCTGGAGATCTCCATGCTATAAAACAAAGATCTGCGGGTACTGCTGGGAAGCAGAAGCAAAAAAATCAGAGATATCTGGAGAATACCAAATCTCTGAGTGATGGATCAGCGATCACCCCAACTAGGGCACAGAAAGTCACAACAGGCAAAACAGCCACCAAGACGAATCTGTCGGGGAACAAGAGAATCTCAAAGTCCTGCAGGGGATCCTAGCAAACTGCTGCTATGGAAACGGATCTAACATAGCTCCATTGGGGAATAATCCACTGAGGGAGCAAAGGTCACCGGATAGAGTTTGGCTGCATAAGCAACTCTGCTGGGGATATCATCAACTACTCTCTTGGGGAACAAACCACCGAGGAAGGAAAGCACCAAACAAGTAGATTCTGCAACAAACCACTCTACTCGGGGCGAACACACATCTGATGGATCACATCAGCAGATTCTGCAACAAAATCCGCTCTACTGAGGATCGAAAAGTAATCAGGAAATCAATACAATCTCTGGATGACAGAGCTATCAACCGACCATACCGGGGATTGAAAGAGGTTCAACAGGCAATACTGCCACAACAACCGCTCTGCAGACAAATGCTGGAGAAAGTTGGATGAAAATATCGGGATATCAACCCAATCGACCACTGAATAGGAAAATAGATCCTGCTCTGCTGAGAATAACAACCATTCTGATAGAGAGAAAGTAAACAACTCCGCTCGCGACTGCGCTGGGAAGGAGTGACAACAACTCTGCTCGCGACTTCGATGGGGATGTCAATAACTGCACGACTCGTGACAAGGAGACAAATAAAGTCTCGGGATAGCGACCCACTGGAGAAAGTGACGAGGCACCAAGGTGACAAACCATCAACCGCCGAATCTTCCACAAGGAAATCATCCATGCTGAGGGAAAACTGCGGCTGGAGAACACTGAGTCTTCAACAACACTCTGCTTGGGGGAGTCAAAATCCACAGAAGCTCTGCTTAGGGAACAACCTCAACAACCAAATCTCTGCTTGGGGGACAACCCCAACAATCAAATCTGGAGAAGAAGGATACAAACCAAACCAGGAGTATGAACAAATGTCTTACCTGTTGGAAACCATGCCACCCTTGGGAGAGCACTGAGAAATTCTTTGAGTATCCTTTTATCATTGTGAATGTTCACTTTGTTTAAAACAATAATCTTTGAAAAATTTTGTTTTTAAAACAATGATATTTTATCAATTAAAACATGAAAAACATTTGTTGAATTGAAACAAATAAGAGTGCAAATAATTGGATAAAAGCTCAAATTTATTTGATGGAATGGTAGCCTGCAAATGGCAAGGCCCCATAGATCTGTACAAATTTGAAATCAGTGATATATATTGGAAGAGGGCTACATTGAACATAATGATCCTTTCTCTACCAATTTGAATCTCGATGTATTCGAAGCTTCAGTTGACGACGAATCGAGAATCCTCTGACGAAAAGACAGCTGGTGAACAAAAAGTCTTGTCAGGATGCAGTTACTTGCCGAATCCCTAATTTCTGCCTAGATTGCCCCAGGGTGAGGTACTCAATCTAGCGGGATGCAAATATGCTTTTTTATCAAGTCTCTATCTTTTGCCTGGATTACCCTTGCAGGTTCTCCACCGAGACGCTCATTTTTGCCTAAGCCGCCCTTTCGGGTTTTCAACTTAGCGAGCTATTCTGTTTTTCATTTGCATATACTTTTTTTTACTAGGCAAAGTATCTCTTAACTGCATCTGAATTCACAGGACGAGTGAAATCCTCCCCATCCATTGTTGTAAGCATCAAAGCACCGCCTGAAAAGGCTCTCTTAACAACATATGAACCCTCGTAGTTTGGAGTCCACTTGCCCCTGGAATCGGGCACGAAAGACAAGACTTTCTTGAGCACGAGGTCACCTTCTCTGAACACACGAGGCTTGACCTTCTTATCGAATGCTTTCTTCATTCTCTGCTGATATAACTGACCATGACACATGGCAGTTAATCTCTTCTCTTCAATCAAATTCAGTTGGTCATAACGACTCTGAACCCATTCAGCATCAGTCAACTTGGCTTCCATCAAGACTCTCATTGATGGGATCTCCACCTCTACTGGGAGAACAGCTTCCATGCCGTAAACAAGAGAGAAAGGGGTTGCCCCTGTTGAAGTGCGTACAGACGTACGATATCCATGCAAAGCAAATGGCAGCATCTCATGCCAATCTTTGTACGTGACAGTCATCTTCTGGATAATCTTCTTGATATTTTTATTAGCAGCTTCAACAGCCCCATTCATCTTAGGTCTGTAGGGAGAGGAATTATGGTGTGCAATCTTGAATTCAGCGCACAACTCATCCATCATCTTATTATTCAGATTAGATCCATTATCAGTAATGATCCTCTCTGGCACACCATAACGGCAAATCAGCTGGTTTTTGATAAACTTCACAACCACCTGTCTGGTCACATTCGCATACGAAGCGGCTTCAACCCATTTGGTGAAGTAATCAATTGCTACGAGAATAAACCTGTGTCCGTTGGACGCTTTCGGCTCAATCATGCCGATCATGTCGATTCCCCACATAGAGAAAGGCCATGGTGACGAAATCACATTCAGAAGTGTCGGAGGAATATGAATCTTGTCCGCATAAATCTGACACTTGTGGCATTTCTTTACATACTTGCAACAGTCAGACTCCATTGTCAGCCAATAGTAGCCCGCTCTCAACATCTTCTTAGCCATGGCATGTCCATTGGAATGAGTACCAAATGAACCCTCATGGACCTCAGTCATCAACAAGTCTGCTTCGTGTCTATCCACGCATCTGAGCAAAACCATATCGAAATTTCTTTTATACAGCACTTCACCACTGAGGTAGAAACTGCCTGACAACCTTCTCAAAGTTTTCCTATCTTTCACAGACGCTCCAGGTGGGTAGACCTGGTTCTGGAGGAAATTCTTGATATCAAAATACCAAGGCTTGTCATCATTCACTTCTTCAATTGCAAATATGTGAGCTGGTCTATCCAAGCGCATCACAGTAATATTGGGGACATCATTCCACCATCTGACCACAATCATGGAAGCAAGCGTAGCAAGAGCATCTGCCATCTGGTTATCCTCTCGAGGAATATGATGAAAATCAACTTCTGTAAAGAAAGTTGAAATCCTTCTTGCATAATCTCTGTATGGGATGAGACTTGGTTGATTCGTCTCCCATTCACCCTTGATCTGATTAACAACTAGGGCCGAATCACCATACACATCAAGATATTTGATTCTCAAATCAATACATTCTTCAAGTCCCATAATACAGGCTTCGTACTCTGCCATATTATTCGTGCATTTGAAAGTCAGCCTTGCTGTAAATGGAATATGTGAACCTTGGGGATTGATTATCACTGCCCCAATTCCATTTCCATACTGATTAACAGCGCCATCGAACACCATCGTCCATCTGGAACCAGGTTCTGGACCTTCATCGAGTGTAGGCTCATCACAATCTTTCATTTTCAAATACAGAATTTCCTCATCAGGGAAGTCATACTGAACTGACTGATGATCTTCAATCGGCTGGTGCGCTAAATGGTCAGCCAAGATACTACCTTTGATAGCTTTCTGAGCTCGATACTCAATATCATACTCAGACAACAACATCTGCCAACGGGCAATCCTCCCAGTTAAAGCAGGTTTCTCGAAGATATACTTAATTGGATCCATTCTGGATATCAACCAAGTTGTATGATTTATCATGTACTGGCACAAACGCTTAGCAGCCCAAGCCAAAGCACAGCACGTCTTCTCAAGCATAGAGTACCGAGACTCACAATCAGTAAATTTCTTACTGAGGTAGTAGATAGCAAATTCCTTCTTCCCTGATTCATCTTGTTGACCGAGTACACAACCCATCGAGTCTTCAAGAACAGTCAAGTACATAATCAGAGGTCTTCCTTCCACAGGCGGAGACAAGATCGGAGGTTCAGACAGATATTCTTTGATACTGTCGAAAGCTTTCTGGCAATCCTCGGTCCAATCATGAGACTGATCTTTCCGGAGGAGCTTGAATATAGGCGCACATGTGGCAGTCATGTGGGATATGAATCTGGAAATGTAATTCAAGCGACCAAGAAAACCTCGGACTTGCTTCTCGGTTTTGGGTGCAGGCATCTCTTGTATTGGTTTGACCTTGGCAGGATCAACCTCAATACCTCTTTCGCTGACAATAAAACCCAATAACTTTCCGGAACGGACTCCAAAGGTACATTTGTTCGGATTCAGGCGGAGTCTAAACTTCCTCAAACGCTGAAAAAGCTTCAACAAATGCTCCACATGTTCAACTTCCGTTCGGGACTTAGCAATCATATCGTCGACATAGACCTCTATCTCCTTGTGAATCATATCATGAAACAAGGTAGTCATAGCTCGTTGATACGTGGCTCCGGCGTTCTTCAAACCGAAGGGCATCACTCGATAACAGAATGTTCCCCAAGGTGTGATGAATGTTGTCTTCTCCATATCCTCTGGTGCCATCTTAATTTGATTATATCCGGAAAATCCGTCCATAAAGGAAAAGACTTTGAATTTAGCTGTATTGTCTACCAACATATCGATGTGTGGTAGAGGAAAATCATCTTTCGGACTAGCCTTATTCAAATCTCTATAATCAACGCACATACGGACTTTTCCGTCCTTCTTAGGAACAGGCACGATATTGGCCACCCATTGAGGATATACAGAAGTCACCAGAAACCCCGCATCAATTTGCTTATGAACTTCCTCTTTGATCTTCACTGCCATATCTGGATGAGTTCTTCTGAGCTTTTGCTTCACAGGCACACACTCAGGCTTCAAAGGCAGGAAATGTTGCACAATATCTGTATCTAAACCCGACATGTATTCATACGACCAAGCAAAGATATCTGAATATTCTCGTAGCAATTCGATCAAATCCTTCTTGACAGACTCTCCAAGAAGTGCCCCAATCTTCACCATACGAACACAATCCTCAGACCCCAAGTTGACTGTTTCCAAGTCTTCAAGATGCGGCTGAATGATCTTCTTCTCGTGCTCAAGGAGACGGGTAATCTCATCAGGAATTCCTTCAACATCATCTTCCTCTGCTTCGAATACAGGGGATTCAAAGTTGGGAGATGGCATTGGATCATTATGTTCAATGGGTTTTAAGATCAACCTGCATAATGATTTTGGTTAATGAAAAACTTTTAGCATTTAAACAAGCAAACCATTATGCAGATGCAAAATGTTTGCTTTTATTCTTGTTTTTATGGGTTTTTTGTGATCACTGATTTCATGCAAAAAGTGAAAAGTGAAAACAAATGGAAAAACAAATGTTTAACAATGCATTAATTGAATTAAAACATCATTGTATATATGAGCCAAACAATGTCATCACTTCTCCTTTTGGCATGGGAGAAGGGTTTTAAACAAAGTGAGCATATTTACTCTGATCTATGGATAACCGTAGGAACATCCACAGCGACCCAATTGTGGCAGACACCACCAGGAATAACAAGATTGCTCATATCCTCCGCATCTTCTTCAATGATAGCAGTAGCTTCCTCTTCTACAGACTGATCATCATGGATGAATCCTCCACTCGTGAACAGACCGTGCTCATTATATGCCCCAGAACAATAGCCAATGCCAGCCCGGGACTTGTTGTCTTCTAGCTCAATCACTTTCCCTAAACCAGCAACTGCACCACATTCAATGGCCAGCTTTGCATCACGGTAGGAAGCAAATGAAGGAGACTTCTTCTCGATAGGTTCATCAATAGATAAAGCTTGGAATGGAGTTCCAACTTCATCCTCTGCATCAATATATGAGAAAGAAGACAGATGGCTAACCAGGAGAGCCTTTTCTCCCCCTACCACAACCAGTTTTTTATTCTTAACAAACTTCAGCTTCTGGTGTAGGGTGGATGTCACGGCGCCAGCCTCGTGAATCCATGGTCTGCCAAGGAGACAGCTATATGATGGGTGGATGTCCATTACCTGGAAGGTAACCTGGAAATCACTTGGGCCTATCTTGATAGGGAGATCAACTTCCCCTATCACGGTCTTGCGCGACCCATCAAAAGCCTTCACAACAACCCCACTCTGCCTCATAGGAGGACCTTGATATGACAATCGAGCGAGTGTGGATTTTGGCAACACATTAAGAGATGATCCTGTGTCCACCAGCACGTTGGACATAGCATCAGATTTGCAGTTCAGAGATATGTGTAAGGCCATGTTGTGGTCTCTTCCCTCCTCGGGGAGATCGGCGTCACTGAAACTCAAAGTGTTGCAAGCAGTGATGTTTGCAACGATACTGTCAAATTGCTCAATAGTGACGTCGTGATCAACGTACGCCAAGTCCAATACTTTTTGCAGAGCCTCCCTATGGGGTTCTGAATGCATCAGCAAGGATAGTATGGAGATTTTGGACGGCGTGTGTAGAAGCTGGTCTACAACGTTATACTCGCTTTTCTTGATGAGCCTCAGCACCTCATCAGATTCTTCATTCGAAATGCCATTCGGGCCAGCTGAAGAAGTAGGAGTCTTTTGGGTTGAGGAGGGTCTGGCAACATCAAGTGCCGGATTCTGACTATTGACAGCAGTCCCAACTGGACGCTCAGAAGATTCAGAAGCAACAGGGGCCTTAGGAGGCGCAGAGAAAACTCGACCACTCCGGGTCAGGCCGCTTACATCGGCAATGTTAGTCACAACAGTCGAAGGCAAAGGCACTTCTACCCCATCTTGCACGGCAACTGGGTTGTACCTGAACGGCACAGCTTTATCGGATGAATACGGCACAGGGCCGGCAGGTTTAATCACAAGGGAAGAAGAAGTCTTCGGCTTGCTGCTATCATAGCGAATAACAACAGGCTCTGGTAACTTGAACACTGGAGATATAACATTAACTTCAGGTTCGTCTTCATCGACATTGCGATTCTGGAGAATCTCAATGGTCCCTTCGTCTAACAATTCTTGCAATTCTCTCCGAACCTGATTGCAACCCAAGCGGTTCACTGAACAGATACGGCACTTGTCGTGGTCATGCTCCATATGGCTATACTGGCACAGCAGGCGATGTAACTCCACCAACGATTGTCGAATATGGCTCACATATTTGACTTTATATTTCCCAGGGCATCCCTGGACCATATTTACAGACTTCCCATGCGAGGGCAACGGGTTCTTGGTAACATTTGGGCCCGAATCTTCGAAGCTCAAAATTCCACATCTCATCAGGTCTTGAACCTTCGTCTTGAGTGGATAACAGTTTTCGACGTTATGGCCCGGGGCACCGGAATGATAAACGCAGTGTTGATCCGGTTTGTACCACCACTGTGGATTAGCAGGAATAGCAGGAGGATCCCTGGGAGTAACCAATTTTCTCTCCAACAAGGAGGGATAAAGCTCTGCGTATGACATGGGGATAGGATCGAAGCTGATCTTTTTCCGGTCATAACTCAAATTGGCTTGATTTGTTGTGCTTCCACGAGGCTGGTAGGCCTGTTGTTGTGGGCGTTGTTGTTGCTGATACTGTGGTTGCTGATACTGTTGCTGAGGTTGATATTGCTGATGCTGGGCATCGTCTTTGAAGACTGGCGCAATATGGGCCACCTGATGCTGATGACCAGCACGGCGTGCTGGTCTCCTCTGAACTGGAGGTTTCCTGGATTTATGGGACTGCACAGCATGTGCTTCCCCATCTTTCTTCTTAGCAAATGAGTCATACCTCTTGCTAGAAGAGCCTTCGTCTTTGGCCAAACGTCCTTCACGGACACCCTCTTCAAGTCTCATCCCCATATTCACCATTTCAGTGAAGTCTGAGGGAGCACTAGCCACCATTCGCTCATAATAAAATGAGCTAAGAGTTTTCAGAAAAATCTTAGTCATTTCTTTCTCCTCGAGCGGTGGAGTGATCTGAGCTGCCAGCTCTCGCCATCTCTGGGCGTACTCTTTGAAAGTTTCTTTATCCTTTTGCGACATAGACCTGAGTTGATCTCTGTCAGGCGCCATATCGACGTTATATTTGTACTGCTTGACGAAAGCCTCGCCAAGGTCGTTGAATGATCTGATGTTGGCACTGTCCAGACTCATATACCAACGGAGGGCAGCGCCAGACAAGCTGTCTTGGAAGTAGTGGATCAAGAGTTGATCGTTGTCAGTCTGAGTGGACATCTTCCTGGCGTACATGACCAGGTGTGCAAGAGGACAGGTGTTCCCTTTGTATTTTTCAAAGTCAGGAACTTTGAACTTGATAGGTATTTTTACCCCTGGAACAAGGCAGAGCTCGGCAGCAGACTTGCCGAATAGGTCCTTACCTCTGAGGGTCTTCAATTCCTTCCTCAGCTCAAGGAACTGGTCATTCATAGCATCCATTTTCTCATTAACGTCCGGGCCCTCAGATGGCTCGGAATGATAGATGGGTTCTTCTACTCTTGGCATAGCATGCACAATAGGAGGAACAACAGTAAGGACCGGGCTAGATGCCGGCATGTGAGCAAACGTCGGAGCTGGGATATCAGGCATGAAACCTGGAGGCATGCCCCACGGGAACCCGGCTGGCATAGCATTGGGCATATAAGGAATACTGGCGGCAGGCACAGCGGAAGTAGCAACTTCAGAGATCACAGTCCTCTGGACGGGAGTTGCAGGCGGCAGAGCAGGCTGATTCTGGGCAGCGAGAAGTTGCTCCATCAAAGCGCCAAGCCTGGTGACTTCATCCCTCAGTTCACGGTTCTCTTGCTCTAGCTGATCCATTACTCTGGCAGAATTTGCTCTGGTATAATACCGGTGAGTCAGCTTGTCTTCAAAATAAATGAAGAGCACAGAGTTAGGACAAGAAGACCAGAAACAAGGTACCTGCTTATGCAAAATGATGCGTGACATGCTTGTGCAGATGCTTTATTTTATTTTCAAGGAACCCTTAGGGTATTATTTGCAATATTTTGATCATTAAAAGCATTTTGAATTTCACATGGAAAATATCTCATTCAATATATTCGAGACAAAGAAGTACATCAATTTGATTCAATTACAAGGAGAAAAGGAAAATAACATCCTATGGATCCCTAGGAGCTCTGGATGCCGGAAGACGAGAAGTGCACAACTTCTTGATCTCTCTCTCATAAGCTGCTTCCATATCTGCTTTTGCCTTAGCAAGCTGATCGTACTTCCTCTTCCAAAACTTGGAAGACTGAGGAAGCAAAGAAGTCCAGGTGTCGTTCGGGTCATCGATCACCTGATGCTCAAGAAACTCTATCAGAGCATCCTTCTCCTTAAGCTGCTGCAGTAATTCCTCTCTTTCGCGGATCCAAGCACGCGAAAGATCTTCCTCTCTCAACTCCTCTACACGTTGGATAGGGAGGGTTGAAGGCCCAGCCACATCCAAAGGTGTAGGTCTCGGACGATCGTATGGCATCAGATAAGTGGCAGCTCTCTGTCTGACCCAGGAGGTATAAGGCTCCAAAGCAATGCAATTCTTCGGACCTAACTCATTCCTACTCTTCTTGCAGATCTTGCGCCAAGCGCGGACAAATCTGGCTTTCAGGCCTTGGGGATCTTTACCCTCCTGAAAGAACACACCTTCTAACAGAATGCTATTAGGTTTGTCCTTTAGGGGGAACCCAAGCTGACGACGTGCGAGTATAGGATTGTAGCTGATCCCACCACATGTACCAAGAAGAGGCACATTCGGGAATTCACCACAATAATCAATGATCTGGACAGTATCGTACACGCGATCATACCAAGAGATATCATCATTAGTGAGAGACATGAGCCTCTGGGACCACCGTAGACATCCCTTGTTCTCCTTAAAAGTAATGGTCTGCGGCAAGTGCGAAATAAACCACTTGTACAGCAAAGGTAGACAGCAGACAATAACTCCACTACCCTTCATATTCCTCAGGTGCAGAGAGAAATAGGCATCGCCCAACAAAGTCGGAACTGGATTAAGAACTGAGAAGATCCTAATAGCATTCATGTCCACGAACTTGTCGAAGTTGGGAAACAACACTAATCCGTAGATGAGCAACACAAACAGAGCCTCAAAGGCATCCTCACTCCTGGCCTCTCCATAGAAGGTAGCTTGCGTGACAAGGAACTCGGAAGAAAAACCCTGAATTCCACCTTTGGTAATCAGATTAGCTTTGATCAGGTCTTCATCTATGTGCAATAGACTAGCAATCTCACGGGCAGATGGAATACTCTCTAGGCCACTGAACGGCACCTGATCCAGAATAGGAATCCCAATAAGGTGAGAGTATTCTTCCAAAGTAGGCAACAGCTGGAAGTCTGGAAATAAGAAGCAGTGATACAGCGGATCATAGAATTGAGCAAGAGTGCTCATCAGACCCTCATCAACCTGGGTGGTCAGCAGCGGTAGAAGCTTCCCATATCGAGCTTTGAAACTCAAGGGATCTAATACATAAGATGTCAGATTCCTTAACTCTTTCACATCTGGTTGTCTGAAACTGTACTTCTTTGTATGCCTCTTTGGTCTTTCCATGTCTGAAAATTTTGCAAATAAACCCTTTTAAGTTCCTTGAAAATTTTCTCTTTTTTTTCGGTGACATGAAATGTGGATGAATGCATGAATGTATGAATGCAACAATCACACTCAAGGATCAAGCAAAGCACACCAAACAAAGGTCATGGGAAAGCTCAATGTATCCCTAATATCAATCATCCATTTTGGTGGATTTAGGTTTTCACCTTATCGACACCCAAGTTCCATTGATATTAACGGTACATGAACCGGCTCAAACACCCTTAATATCAACCAGCCGCTTTGGTGGATTTTAGGTTTTACACCTGATCCGGGATCCATTGATATTAACGGTGTCTGAACGACTCAACCATGAATCACGGGTTTGCTGAGAGTCACGAGCATGGAGTCTTGGTTAAGAACCACCCAAAGGGAGTGTACTAGGGTTTAAACCTTCCAGACATGTTCTATCAGAGGTTCCCATAATCATCGTCCCATCTCTCGGATATTATCGGAGGAACGAATACTCGTATTCCAAAAATATTCTCAAGAGAGACTCTTATGAGTGTAGTATCGCGTGACAATCGCATCAGAACTTACATCTGAACGACCTCCGCACTACGTCCTAAAAATAGGCCAAGATGGGTTTGGTAAACTAAGGTCCTTGGCTTCTAAGGCACATGATTGAACGAATAATGCCTAACCACAAATAACTTGTGTGACATTATTAATCCAACATGACCTCCACCAAGTGAATGGACTCGCAAGTCAACTGGCTAAGGAATACTCCACACCAGTCGACAAGACTACGCCATTCTCCTATCCTAGAGTGCACTCGAGTTCGGGTATAGAACTCATCTCACAGAGATCACCAAAGCAAACAACATTTGTATATCAAGCAATTCAAACATTACAATCAATACAGTTATCCCAAATTGTACAAAAATATGTCAAATAACAAATAATAATATATCACACAACAATGTTGAAAAGTAGGCAATACCACCAGGAGATTCATCTCCCCAGCAGAGTCGCCACTTTTCTGTAGCGGTGTATTCGTTACTATATGATCTATCAATTAAATCATAAGCAAAGCATACAATGAATCGAGTCGCCACCGCACTTTTATTTATCCTAAGGACTGGTTAAAAAGCGAACAAAAACCTAAGAAGTTTTATACGTAGAAAACTAATTAAAAGATCAGAGAGTCTGGGTAAGGGGTAAATTACGCAATGGGAAGGTGTTAGGCACCCAATGCGTCCTAGGTACTCCTAGGGATCCCTTTTCACACTTTGTTGTTTGAAAATTATTATTTGTCATGACATAAGTATTGTGCAAACATGATTGGGATGATGAGAAAAGAATGTACAAGTTAATTATTTTTGTGTTCGAACGGATGAACCCGTTGCCTACGTACCTTCCATCAAAGGTAAGGATCAAAACGCCGTAGTTCGGCTAAAAACTTCCAAAAGTTAGTGGATTCAATTTTAAAACACAAGCTCAAAGGTCTTACGTTACCCACGGGAGAAAACTCAACCTTAAGAAACAACAAGTCCACCATGTGAGAAAAGCTTCAACTTGCTAGAGAGGGGTTAACCCTATAATAAGCAAGGAAGACTTACAATTCAATCAACTAAGGACAAATAGGTGAGATTAATATCAACCAACTAGGGTAAATCAAACCTATAGCTAATGTATGAAAGCTTAACAAACATGGACAAAGCCACAAAATCATTTGAATGGGTGAAGTTACTTGGATTATTTACAAAATGGGGTCAAAGTATGATTAAAGTCAATTCAAAATGAAGTATTTACAAAAATGAAGTTTGGAAAATCATGGACTTAAGGTCCAAGTTTCTAATTTGAAAAGGGGTGAGAATGTTTGCACAACATTTATTTCAAGTTTTAAAACATGTGTGAAAAGTTTAGGACACAATGGGGTGAGTGGAATAGAAGAGTGAATGTAAAACTTCTTAGGAGGGTCCACCTCTTGAAATCATATAGAAGATGATTCAAGTGGGTCCTTAGGAATAGGCTACGAATGAGCAATAATATGAACATGGTAACAGATTAAACTAAATAAAAGCGGATACTGGATGCCACTCAATGGTCTTATACCTGTCTCCTAAAACAAGTAAGGATATCAGAAGCCACTCTATGGACTTACACTAATCTCCATCAGAATAAAACAAAAACAAAACAGGGAACAGGGAAGTCAACTGCCAATCTATCTGGACTTATGTTAACCTCCACAGTATGATCCTAGGAATACAAATGCCACATCACAGGGGCTTATAATGAATCCTCACATACAACAATAATGCTCAAACAAAGAGCAAAGAAGATATGAGTGACCAATGAGGTCTTACACTCTATCTCTTCCATGTCATAGGAACAAAAGCCAATTAATATGGACTTACAATTGTCCTCAATGGGAAAACATCAATGTCACAAGGACAAAAGAAATGATCATGCACTAATGGCAAACAAAGATGATAAATGCACAACGGCAATCAATGATAGTAAATGCACAATGGCAATCAAGTAATCATGTATAAATGAATCAAGTAATCAATCACATAAATTCAAGTAGCACACACTATAACCATTCAATGAGGCTCAATCAAAGGGTTTGACTATGAAAGTCCACTGTAAGAGGTAAGTGTCGCTCTTAACCTTGCCATTGAGGGGCTAAGGTGAAGCAGATGAAAGGATATGAGGGGTGTGCCTCATTGCTTCTATCTCAAGTCCGAGAGAGCATATAGATATAAGAATGTGGGGGAGTTCAGAAAGATGGAACTCTTTCCCCAATTGAAGACTCTATAGATCTTGGGTTTGGATCTCAATGCTACAACCATGTAATGGGAGCAAGGAGAAGACACACAGAATAGTGGGAGATATGCTACATATCTCTTATATCCACCAATTGCCTCACATGAGGACTTTTCTTGCTTGGGACAAATATAAACAATCACAAACATTGCCTCTTAAGGAGGACTTCAGACAGTTTGCCCGGCCAAATAACAGGCTGGGTCTCCAGACTACATGAAGAATAGAGAGTCTACCTCAATGCAAATTGCTATTTAAGCAAAGCAATGCAAGTTCTTAAGAGAACTGAGCAACTAAGGGTACCTGAAATCAGTCAAATATAATCAGCATCCCAACATAAACAAAACAACAACAATAAGAATCAATCAACAATCAAACAATGATGTGCATAGCACCAAGTCCATGTGAACCAAGCACCCTACAACACAAACAAATTAGTATACAATGATCAAAGTAAACAACTCAATCACGAATCAACCTCCTTACGGCACTAGCTTTTTAACCTAAAAAGTCAAAGTCAAGCTCAAACATAAGTAACAAGACCACTAGGCCAAGCCTAGGGTCCAAAGGAGGGAAAAATCTTAAAACAGCAAGTAAGACATGATCAAAGTCAACATTAATCCCATACAAAGATAATCCAATTGGTCTCATGTCTAAACCATACACCAAATTGATTTCATGTACCATCTAAGTCAAACTAGGTAAGTAAGAATCACATATGCACAAGCAGAATAATTTCAATTAAACCCAAACCAAAGCAACTCAATAAATCTCACAAAAATTCATGTCTAACCAGAACCTATTCAGTGAGCTACATATCAATTTTCATACCATTTGGATAAAAGGAACTCTGGAAATTAAATCAACATGTTAAGGCATGCAAAAACACAACCACATTAGATCACAAATCACATGTCAACTTTAATAAATTGTAAAACAGTGATATCACTTGGGAAATTAATGGGACCAAAGCCAAAGTGAAGCTTAATATGTCAGGAAACACTCCCCTAAATTTCACATTCATAGGATTAGGGATGGGCACTTAATGACACATGTGAAGTTTGTTACACAAGAAACAACCCAAAGATGCTAAACAGCAATCAAAAATCCACATTAATTAGAAAATGGATCAATTATATTTGCAAAAATTCATGTTGAAAGTTAACATACACATTGTCTCTCATGCAAAAAATCAGAGCCATAGGCCTAATGGAAGCATGGTAAATTAATTCATGAACTCAGCATATCATAATGTGACACATTTTGTCACATTCAAAAAGAAAAAATCATTTCTAGCAATCCAGAGATCCAAAAATCACAAATGATATACCAAAATCTCCAGAAATGTATCAAGAATCACCATATGAAATTTCAAGAATTTTGGATAATGTATGAGAATTTCACATCAAAAATGGCAAAATATGCACAAATATACCACAAGCCGAACAACCCTAGGTCAAACCAATTTTTCACCAAGCATAACTTCAAAAAAAATGTCCACAAAATTCTATAGGGAATTTGGAAACCATAGAAAAAATCCTCATATTTTTCTGACTTTTAAATTATTTTTTATGAATTTTTTAAGATGTTGGTGATTTTTAAATAATTATTTAGAATTAATATTAATTAATTAAATCTTCAATGGCAGAGTGGTAATTAACGTGCGCCAGGATGAAACGCGGCCGTTTCATTAAAAGCCGTGGCGTCTCGTGATTGGCTCGGCGCGGCGGGAAACGCGTTTTCAAATTGGCCAGGCGCGGAAGAGGATCAAACCAAAGAAAATTCCGGAAAATCATCGTCTTCCTCAACATATTTTCCAGAACATCAAGAACACGAAGAACTACAAAACCTAACCAAAATTCACAAACTCATATCCGTTGGAAAGGTCTTAATGCGTAGATCTCAAATATGCAAACGATTTCAACCAATTCTTCCTAAACATTCCGGATCGAGCGTTTTAAGTTTTTGCATCGTTTCTTCTAATCAACCTAACTCGAGCCACAGTTCACTATTTCTAAAACCAAAGGTATCGCGATGATCTACATGAAACATTCTATAAAACGCACTTAAACATTAAGGCAATGGCGTGTTTCGATTTCTGACCTTGATTTGTAGGCAGTGTCGAAACTGGAGATTCCAAGGCGTTTTGATGCGAAACAGATGCGGTAGAAGCTCCAAGAAGTTGAATGATATGATCAGGTTCGAGTGAATCCGCTTCTAATGCACGAAATCTTGATTCACCATAATCGAGCTTCACTTGGACAGTTGGAGTTCTTGCTCGATTTTCTTCTCAATCTCTGCAAACAGTAATTACATAAGACCTGTAGATGATGAATTAACCATGAAATCGCACAAAGATTAGTAAAAATTGATGAATTGATGCAAAAAGTTCTTGGTGAAAAATGGAAAAAATGAGAGAATTGGTGAGATTTTTGCTTTTGGATCTGTGAATTGTGATTAGTGTTCTGAGTTTCTGTTACAATTAGGCTTATATATGGTTGCTTAATCCCAACTTTAATCAAGATTAGCACAAAAATGGTGATTAGCAAAATGAGCTTATGTGTGTATTTTGGCATTTTTGCCCTTGGATGGCTATGACCAATGTAACAGTGATTTCTCAACTTGAACAAGTCACAAATCTCATTTAGGAGCTAATGGAATTGGTCCCATGTCCATTGAATGTACATTTCTCAACTTCACTATGTCATGGCACTTTGTTCATTTTTCAAGTTCATTTCAAAAGCCAATTTCCAAACCATGAAGCCTTAGCATGTTATGAACATTCCAACAAGTTTCAAATGCCATTTATGAAGTGTTGCAAAAATCCCCACTAAAAAATTCCAATTATTTCACAAGTTGGACAATTTTGCCCCTGGTTCTTTTAACTGTACAGTTGAAATTTGACTTTTTGTATTGACCATTTTTGAAGAAATCCAATTATGCACCATGAAAGTACATGTCAAATGGAGTTTGTGCATAAAAATAACATCCAATTTGGACACTCCATGTGGAAGTTATGCCCTCCTGATTATGGGTCATTTTTGAAATTCACTGGACCATAACTTGTCAACCACATATGGGAATTGAGTGTTCTTGGACTTTTTGGAATGGCAAGAACAAGATCTTCAAATTTCATGTTGGACAAAATTTCATTTGAAGCTTTCTTGGACACGTAATATTTGGGAGAAAAACTTTCCATTTTGGGCAGGTGAGAATTACAGGTCATTTCCATTTTGGGAAACTTTTTGTCTGACTTCAAGTCCTTCAATCCTTGATCTTTGAAATGTCAAATGAGACTTGTATGGACATGAATGAGGTCTTTCTAACCATCTCACACCCTCCAATCCCTGATTAAATGCACAGTTGACCACAGTTGACTTTTGTTGACTTTTGGTTGACAGGGCCATGTTCTGATGAATTCCAAGCCTCTTTCACATGGGATCTTGGTTCCAAATGATACCACAAGTTATATGAACTCTTTATGAATGATCATGGTGTCCAAATTCTTCAAGAATGGCCACCATCTATTGCTCAATGCCTGATTTGACTGATTGACTGATGATTGCTTCAGCTGCAAGAAACAAGGTTAGATGACAATATTTTTGTACTTTTGGTTAGTGGACATATGAAAAGCAATGATATACAAATGCAATACATGTTTGGTGATCAAGAACCACACTCATAAGATACCCACCCACTAGGAGGGAAACTAGGGCATGCACTGATCCTTGAGGCTATGATATGATATGATATGGGCCATGAGGGATCTTAGGGCCAAAATTGGGGTCTTACAGATAGCAGTTCTCTATGTCATGGCCATGGGCTCCCTGGTGAAAAGCACAATGTAAATCAGGTTTGAACCACCATGGAAGTGGCTTAGGAATTTGCGGAGGATTTCTTGGTAGGATCAGATTTTTGAAGACCAATGATGGGTACAGTTCTGCGTAAGACATAGGAATAAGGTCAAAGGAGACCTTCTTCCTCTCAAAATTTTGCTGATGATTATTTTTGTTGTTGTATTCGATTCTTTGTTGCGGTTGTTGTTGATGTTGTTGTTGCTGAATTGGAACTGATTGATTAGAATTGTTGGAAAATATAGTAATTACTGATGAAACTTGGTGTTGATGTTGGCGAGGTTGAGAATATTTTCTGACATGAGGCCTCCTCTGCCTCCCCATTGACACTGAATTAGTTTCTCCCTCCTTCCTCTTGGAGAAACTCCCACCATATTTCTTGTTGGATGATGCTTCTTCTTTTGACAGACGTCCTTCACGAACTTCTTCTTCTAGCCTCATCCCCATGTTTACCATTTTGGTAAAGTCATTGGGGGAACTCGCAATCATACGTTCATAATAAAACGAACTCAGCGTCTTCAAGAAAATCTTTGTCATTTCTTTCTCTTCCAAAGGTGGACTAATTTGGGAAGCCAACTCTCTCAATCTCTGGGCATATTCTTTGAATGTCTCCTTATCTTTCTGAGACATAGACCTCAACTGGTCTCTATTAGTCGCCTCATCCATGTTGTACTTATACTACTTGACAAAGGCTTCGCCCAAGTTGTTGAAATTACGGATGCTTGCACTGTCCAAACCCATATACCACCTCAAGGCAGCTCCAGTCAAACTGTCTTAGAAATAGTGAATCAACAACTGATCATTATCAGTCTAAGTAGACATATTTCTGGCATACATAACAAGATGGCTTAGTGGGCAAGTGTTCCCTTTATACTTTTCAAAGTCAGGGACCTTGAACTTCATCGGGATCTTAACATTCGGAACCAAGCAGAGCTCAACATCACTCTTCCCAAACAAATCTTTTCCTCTCAAAGTCTTCACCTCTTTACGCAACTCGAGGAATTAATCTTTCATCGCATCCATCTTCTCATACACATCTGGACCCTTAGACGGCTCGGAGTGGTAGATAGTGTCCTCAACACGAGGCAGAATGTGAACAACAGGAGGTGGTACTGACATGACCAGGCTAGATGCCCAATAGAGAAACAAAGGTGAGCGCATACCCTTCTAACATAAAGTTTGATAGCATCCCCCAAGGGAATCCAACATGCATAAATGGAATATATTGACTGGCAGCACCAGGAACAGTTGAGGTAGCTACCTCAGAAATAACAGTCCTCTGGGGAGGAGTTGCATGAGTTGGTGATGACTGGTTCTGTGCAGGAATGACAAATTCCATCAGCGTCGTTAATCTCGCAATCTCATCCTTCAGCTCTCGGTTCTCTTGCTCTAAATTCTCCATGATCCTTGGTTGATTAGCACGAGTGTTATAACAGTGAATCAGCTTGACTGATGCACAAAAGAAGAATGGATAAGACATCTGACGAAAGAAAACCTGTTATGCAAATAATGCATGAAATGCAATGTTTTTTGATTTGTTTAATTTCAAGGAACATATGAAGTCCTATTTGCAAATATATACTTAGATAATAATAATAATAACAATTTGATTGACCATATAATCTCTTTTTATTCATAAAATTTGGAAGGATTACACTGAGTACAATTTCAGAAACCAAAATACAAATACAAGAGAAAAGGAAACTATTATCCTAAGGATCCCTTAGCAACTGTATCAAATAATCTGGATATGGGTGCATACTTTCTTCAGATGCGTCGAATCTCAGACTCAAAGGATGTCTTCATCTGAGCCTTCTCAAGGACAACCTGATCAACAATATTCTTCCAAGCACCAGAAGGCTAAGGCATACTTGAGGAAGATAGACCCTTTGGCTCCCTCTGTCTCTTCACTGCTCGGTCTTCAAGAATCTCAATAAGCGCATCCTTGTCTTCCGACTCAAGCTGCAACTCTGCATGCTTTTGGTTCAAAGCATGGAACCGCTTTTCCCACATATCTTTCTCTTGCTTCATCTTGGCAAGTGCGTCTTCCAACTCCTCTATATCTTGGTTAGGGAGAGTTGATGACTCAACCATAACCACAAACACAGGTCTTTCATAGGCGTATGGCATCTTCATCTCCAAAGCTCTCTTCCTCAACATTAATAACAAAACATAAGAAAAAACTGCCTTAACACAAACTATAGTTCCATGGTATGCAGACTTCATAAACTACCTAGTAGCCAAAGTCATGCCTCTAGATATGACTTATCAACAGAAGAAAAAATCCTTCCATGATCTGAAACAATACTATTGGTGTGAACCTCTCATTTTCAAAAAGGAGCCGATGGTATTTACCGTTGTTGTGTCCCTAAGGAGGAGGTTGAAAGTATCATGACCCACTTCCACGCCTCTTCATATGGAGGGAATGCAAACACATCAAAGATCTGCATACAAATTCTTCAAGCGGGCCTTTGTTGGCCAAACATATGGGTGATGTCCATGTTATGGTCGTCAGATGTGGTCAGTGTCAGCACACTGGAAACATTTTCTGATGAGATGAGATTCCATTGAAAAATATTTTAGAAGTGGAAGTCTTTGATGTTTAAGGGTTTGATTTTATGGGCCCTTTTCCATCCTCAATGGGAAACAAGTACATACTCGTTGCAGTAGACTACATATCCAGATGGATAGAGGCCATCGCCTCTCCTACCAATGACACATGAATAGTGATTAAAATGTTTAAAAATAACATTTTTCCAAGAGTCAATGTTCCTAGACTAGTCATAAGTGATGGAGGATCTCACTTCATATCTAAAATATTTGAAAAACTTTTACAAAAGTATGGAGTTGGGCACCAAATAGCTACCCCTTACCATCCATAGACTAGTGGCCAAGTAGAAATCTCCAACAGAGAGATTATATAAATACTAGATAAAACAGTTGCCACCTCTAGGAAAGACTGGTCAGCTAAGCTTCCAAAAGTACTATGGGCTTATAGGACAACCTACAAAACACCTATAGGAACTACACCTTTCAAACTTGTGTATGAAAAGTCATGTCATCTTCCAATTGAGCTTGAGCATAAAGTCTATTGGGTCGTTAAGACCCTGAATATGGATTATATAGCTGCTGGAAGAAAACGAATCTTAGACCTGCATGAGTTAGAAGAGTTAGGGCTAGATGCTTATAAAAATTCCTAAATTTATAAAGAATGAACCAAGAAATGGCATGACAAGCGAATCACTAGGAGAGAACTCGCAGAAGGGGAGCTAATGTTGCTTTTCAATTCCAGATTGAGACTCTTCCCAAGGAATCTCCGTTCCTGATGGTCAGGACCGTTTGAAGTGACAAAAGTAATGCAATCTGGTGCATTTGAAATATGGAGTAAATTAGTCAGGCCATTTATAGTGAATAGACAGAGGCTCACGCACTACCACAATGAAGAGGAAATAAATCACTATGCTAGTTTGAAACTAGATGAGCCACCTGCCAGCCTACCCTAAGAATGAATGTAAAACATGTAGAGCTAATGACATAAAATAAAGCAATTCGTGGGTGGCAACCCATATATTTATTTTCAATTTCATTTCCCCAATAAAATAAGCGACAAATAAAACCTTGTTAAGCATTACTGACATTGTTTATGTTTCATTTTCAGGCCATCTTCATTCTCCATGGAATTTATCTACTAAAAATAATTTGAGAATGCAACACATCGATAACATGAGGATCACATTCAAGAATGGAACCCGAAGGAGGTGCTATGAGGACTTTTCATATAAAACTATTTCTCTAATTAGGTGTCCAAATTTCCAATGCCTAGAAACATTAGGCCTACGTGAAAGCCTCAGGTATATGTTTAATCGAATTGGTTGGGACCAGTTTTCAGTTGCACGACACCCTACCTACCAGAACCTCACACTTGAGTTTTTTTATCTCTTTTAATTACTATCCTGAGCGAAGAGTCGGCAGAGATAAGGGTAGGACTATTTTTATGTTGTTTGGGCATGACTATCGCTTTAACCATAGTGAAATAGGAAAGTCATTAGGATTTTAAACTGGCCCTGATGCCTTCACTGAGGTTCCTAATGACAACTTCATGTAATATGAGCTTGATAATTTACGGAGTAGCATAATCATGGACACCCCACCTAACCCTGAAAGGATGAATGCTACCCTTACTCATAGCCTAACTATTAGGCACTTTCATATGGTTTTAGCTCAAACCTTCTTTGGAAAGAGTGATAACATTGACACCATTAGTAAGGAAGGGTTATTTATCATATTCAATGTTTTCCAATCTGTCCCGTCTATTCTGAAACATTCTTGCTTGCCAATATGGATACAATAACGAAGTCTACAAGAGGAAATATTTTTATCGATGGGATTGTCACTTCCATCGCCTTAGTTGCAGGCCTCCAGAACCAAGTGGCACATCTAGTTCCTCTAGGGGGTAACAATATGCTAGATATTGACCACTGCGTGAACTGACAGTTGATAAGAGTTAAAAGGCCTAATGAATTTCATCTACTGATTAATAATAAAGTTGTCCACCATTTTTTCTCCCAAATCATGAATGAACAAGTGTCCATAACGATAACTGGCTGTACCAATTGGAAGGCCATTGAGAGGTACCTATACAACCACGAACCCATAACTCTATGTAAGGAGTAGACTTCTTGATACAGGTGGTCCATCTGCTTTATCATTCTATCTGTTTGATCTTGTAAGGCTCGGCGAAGAGCGATGACTTCACGTGTGAGGGTGTTGAGCTCATAATCAACATAATGCCCTTGGGGAATAGAAGGATCTATAGAAGAATATAAAGAAGAAACATATGACGGAGGGGTTGGGTGATGCTCAGGTGTTGTAGGGGTTCGTGGTTGTATAGGTACCTCTCAATGGCCTTCCAATTCTATCTTATGGTGAGAGGCCAACTTGTGTCGAGTATTATTTTACCGAATTCGGTAAGGATTAATGTGAGGAATGAGGATAATTGGTTATTTGCTTTAGATGCCCCGATGGATATAGATATCCGCCCTAGTACCAATGCCCTTGTTGAGCATGCGCTTGAGGGTGGTGATACTGATGAGGAGTATGATCACCGAGAATGACACTCCTTTATGCACACATCTCCCTGTAACACCTCAAAATTTGCCCTCCTCTCTTAGGACTAGCTTAGCATATTGCATATCATTTTGTAGGTCATTAGGCATTGCATATTTGCATATCACATGGCTACATTGAGCAAGTCATCCTCCTAGGTCTTGATCAGAAGATAAAGAGGTCAAAAGATTCAAGCTGAGGGTTTCATTGGATTGATCATTAACCATTTGAGGATGTGTGATTCAAATTAGGGTTTCATGGTTCCTCAAGGGGGTTGAGCTTCATCTTGGTTGAAATGGTACATCATCATCATCATGGTTATATCATCACCAAGAGATTCATTATTCATGGCAAGCTTCCTTGAGATTAGGGTTTTTGACCTCTGGTCAACCCTAATCAACTGCATTGGGCCAATCAGGGCTTGTGAAGGGGATGAGGTTTTCAATGGATATGGGGATCATCATATGGTTATATTGAGCTTATGGAAGCTAGGGTTTCATCATTGAGCCATTTCATCAGGAGTTTGAAGCTCAAGTTCAACAGTCAAGCTGAAATTCATCTATCAGTCAGAAAAGTCAACTGTGGTCAACTGTGCCTGAAATGATGGATTTGGAGGTGGAAGAGAGTTAGAGACACTTCATTCATGTCTAAACAAGTTTCATTTGACATTTCAAACATCAAGAATGAAGAAAATAAAGTCAGATGGAAAATTTCCAAAAAATAGAAAGTGACTTGTAATTGAAAATTGCCAAAAATGGAAAGTTTTGCTCCTTGAAATTACGTGTCCAAAAATGCTTCAAATGAAATTTTGTTCAACATGAAAGTTGTAGATCTTGCTCTCACCTTTCCAAAAAGTCCAAGAACACTCATTTCTCATGTGTGGTTGGCAAGTTATGGATTGATCATTATCCAAAAAAGTTGAATTTCAAAGTGGCATAACTTTTGATTCACAAGGCCAAATTGAGTGAGGTTTCTTTGAGAAAACTCCATTTGACATGTACTATCATGATCCATCATCACATGTCATGAAAACTCTTCACATAAAAAGTCCATTTTTCAAGTGAATTAATTTTAAAAAGTGGAGGGAAAAAGTGATTTTGAGAAATATTCATGGTTTTTACATAATTCCAATTGCATTAGCTCACATACACCATTTGAAACTTGCTGCAACAAAAAAATTCCACTGTTACATTGCATTGCATAAGTGTGGGTGAAATTACCAAATTGCCATTTAGCATGAATTTGCATTTTCACTAATCCACTTCATTAGCACTAATTGTGATTACTAACATGTTTAATAATACATATATAAACATAATCCTAACTGTTTTTTGATTAATCATAACAGAATTTCATTCTAGATCTGAAAATCTCAAAAACCTCTTCACTTTCTCTCTCACTTTTTTTCCAAAAATTTGCAATTTTTTCAAAAACTTTGCATTGATCTTCATCCATTCATCATCTATATGCATTATTGAAGCTAATTGAAGCAAGATTTCCTCATTTCCAAGCCAAATTTTGGACTGTTAAAGTGAGGTGCAACAATGGCAATTCAAGATTTCATCAAGATCGTGCATAATTAACATCCAAGACTTGCTTCATTCATCAACTCAAGCATCATAGAAGATCTGTTTTGGCATTACAAGGTGGAAAACGCACGAATTCACAACTGTACATCATTGAAGGTGATTTTTCGACCTCAATAATTCTTGAAATTGTTTGATGCTTTAGATAGATCTTTGAATGTAGAGAATTCTGCAATTTGAACCACTAAATTTGGTTGAGAAACGAGGAAGTTATGATGATTTGAAGTTTTGTGCACAAACATGTTTTGCTTCGATTTTTTATTTATTTATCAAGAATTAGATCAAAATAATTATGGATTCATGATGTACGTTGAAAGACCTTTCCGTTGATATAAAGTTTGTCCAATTTGGTGAACATTTGTTCTTGAGCCTATGAATGTATGAATGTCATGAAGAACTTGAAAAATTTCAAAAAAACATGTGTTAGATCCATTCGCGCGGTACTGTTCATGAAATCCCGTGTTTGTGCGCGCTGCCTTATTAGACCACTGTTCGGTCCTGCTGTATAGCATGCCTCCTTGGCCTAGCGGTTGGTGAGAGCGCCTGTGACCACTGCTTACAGGGTTCAAGTCCGCGCTATGTCACTTTTCCACTTTGCCTTTCCATAATTTTCATTATGTTTTCATGTGCTTCACTTGCTTGTTCAACTTTTTTTTTATTTTTTTCTCAACATCAAAAATCCATATTTAGCTCATTTTTGATCCAAATTTGATGAGACTTTTTTCACCATTCTCCTTGTGATGTGTACTTTTTTATGGTGATTTTTAATATTTTTGTGCACGTGTGGAAAAATAAAATGCCTAGGGATTGTTTGGATGTATCATTTGTGTATGTGTTTTGCCATATTGATGATGAAATCTTGATGCCTTATCCAAAATGCTTGAAATTTTATATGCACATTCTTGACTCTTTCCTGGTGATTTTGATGTATAGTTTGCTAATTTTGAGTTCCTGGTTGATGAGATATGAATTTTTGTATAGAGGTGTGACAATTTGTGTCACACCATGCTTAGTGCAATTTCATGATTTTATTTGCCAGGCTTGTGGATGTTGGATTGAGTTGAATTTTTGCATGATTGAGAATATGGATGTTGAGAATACATGTGAATTTTTCTGGATTTATTGATGGCATTTCCTATTTGATTGGAAGTTTTCCCCCTGTTTGGTCATTTGTTGATTTTTTGTGACACATGTTTGTATTTGCTTTGTGAAATTCTGGTCATTAATTGGATGGATATGAAATTTGTCATGTGACTTCTAGACACATTATAGGTCATTTTGGTTTTGATCCCATTCATTTATCATGTTTTGTCACTGTTTTATGATTGATGGAAGTTGATGCTTGTTTTGATGCCTTGTGTTGGCTTGTTTGAATTTGTGTTGACTTTCTGATTTTCATTGACCTATTCCCTTTGATCCAAATGAGCTGAAATTTGATATGCTTGACATGTTATGTGTTCTGTTTAGACTTGATTTTTTTTGGAATTTATTGGGATGTTTTGATATTGATTTGAGTGTGATCATTCTGTTTGGTCCTTTGAGGTTGCAAATTGCATGTTTTATGTTATTTTGTTCATGAAATGATGATAATGAATGATATGAGCATGGGACCAATTGGATTTGTTTCTAAATTGTTTGATTGTGGTTTTGGATAATTTTAACTTGCTGTTTTGGATTTTTCATCTCCTTTTGACCCTAGGCTTGTCCTAGTGGTCTTGGTTCTCATATTTGAGTTTGGCTTTTCAGGTTAAGAGGCCAATGCTTTAAGGAGATTAATGCAAGTTGATTGAGTTTGGTTAATTTCTATGAACTAACTTGGTTTATTTTGTAGGATGCTTGGCTCACTTGCTTTGAGCTTGTGCTTGGCTCACTTGAGTTGATTGTGCTTTGCACATTGCATTGTTTGATTCCACATTGTCTGTTGGTTTTTATACTGTTTGTTTTGACTTGGTGATTGGTATACTGACTGAATTAGATTGATTTCAGGTACTTTAGTCGCTAACAGTTCCCTTGAGAACTTGCTTGTGCTGCTGCTTGGTTGTATAAACCAATTGAGGTAAAATTTCTTTTCTCCATGTAGTCTGGAAGACCTGGCCTGTTACTTGGCCAGGCACCTGTCTGAAGTCCTCCTTAAGAGGCGATGATTGTGATTGTTTAACTTTGTCCCCAAGCAGGAAAAGACCTTGATTAAGGCAATTGGCAGAACCCAAGGGATGTGCAATCCATCCCCTGCTATTCTTGTTGAGTTGTCCCTCTGCTCACACCACAGTGTTGATGCATTGGGACATTAACCCAAGATCAGTTGAGTCAGAGTCATGAGTGTAGAAGGGTTCCCACTTTCTGAACCCACACTCCTTTGTCTGAAGCTCTCCCTGGCCAGGGATAAGAGCTGTGAGGCACACCCCTCACTTCCATTTCATCTGGCTTCACCCTGACTCTCAATGTCAGGGTTAAGAGCTAACATCACCCTGACATAGTTGTGTTGCTTTTGCAACTTAACCCTTGATTGAGCCCACCTTGTCTGGATATAGTGTGTGCTAACTGTGAATGTTTGATTTGCTTTGTTTATGCTTGCATGCTTTGCTTTTTCCTGGTTAGGATTAGCTTGCTGTTGTGCGAGTAGATAGAAACCATAACATAGGGCAATGATGCATGATAACATCTAGGCTCGAGTCCAGCTCCCTAGTAGTGTGTCTCCCTTTGTATCTGGTTAGAATTTCTCTCTCGTTCAGGGGAACTACGTCGCCCTGATCCTCATACCAGATGAGGTACGTAGGCAGGAGACCGTGCGAGGTCTCTCCGGGCACCCTTTTTCTTTTGTGTGTGTGGTTGCTTGACAGTTGCTAGGCTCGAGTTCCCGACTCCTTAGTAGCTTGTTGCTTGTTGGTTCTTGTGTGTGTAGGAGATGGATGTAAGCCCAGCCATTGGCATTCCGTATCCTCTTGTTGTGTGCTTGGAGTCCGGTATAAGTCCATCAAGTGGCATCTGGTTTCCAGTGTGGGTCTGTTTGGTTCGGAAGCTGATGTAAGTCCAGCGATTGGCGTTCGGGTTCCATGTTTGCCCGTGTTTGTGTGTGTCTTGTTTGGCGTGCGTGAGCCGAACTACGGCAGCTCTGATTCTCGTTCCAGACGAGATACGTAGGCATAGGACGCGATGTCCTAGCGAGCCCTCTCCTCTTTTACCCCACCTGTGTTGTCTTCAGTGTGTGTGTGTGTGATGTTTGTTTAGCAACCTTTTCTTTCTTTTAGTATAGAGGTGTGACAATTTGTGTCACACCATGCTTAGTGCAATTTCATGATTTTATTTGCCAGGCTTGTGGATGTTGGATTGAGTTGAATTTTTGCATGATTGAGAATATGGATGTTGAGAATACATGTGAATTTTTCTGGATTTATTGATGGCATTTCCTATTTGATTGGAAGTTTTCCCCCTGTTTGGTCATTTGTTGATTTTTTGTGACACATGTTTGTATTTGCTTTGTGAAATTCTGGTCATTAATTGGATGGATATGAAATTTGTCATGTGACTTCTAGACACATTATAGGTCATTTTGGTTTTGATCCCATTCATTTATCATGTTTTGTCACTGTTTTATGATTGATGGAAGTTGATGCTTGTTTTGATGCCTTGTGTTGGCTTGTTTGAATTTGTGTTGACTTTCTGATTTTCATTGACCTATTCCCTTTGATCCAAATGAGCTGAAATTTGATATGCTTGACATGTTATGTGTTCTGTTTAGACTTGATTTTTTTTGGAATTTATTGGGATGTTTTGATATTGATTTGAGTGTGATCATTCTGTTTGGTCCTTTGAGGTTGCAAATTGCATGTTTTATGTTATTTTGTTCATGAAATGATGATAATGAATGATATGAGCATGGGACCAATTGGATTTGTTTCTAAATTGTTTGATTGTGGTTTTGGATAATTTTAACTTGCTGTTTTGGATTTTTCATCTCCTTTTGACCCTAGGCTTGTCCTAGTGGTCTTGGTTCTCATATTTGAGTTTGGCTTTTCAGGTTAAGAGGCCAATGCTTTAAGGAGATTAATGCAAGTTGATTGAGTTTGGTTAATTTCTATGAACTAACTTGGTTTATTTTGTAGGATGCTTGGCTCACTTGCTTTGAGCTTGTGCTTGGCTCACTTGAGTTGATTGTGCTTTGCACATTGCATTGTTTGATTCCACATTGTCTGTTGGTTTTTATACTGTTTGTTTTGACTTGGTGATTGGTATACTGACTGAATTAGATTGATTTCAGGTACTTTAGTCGCTAACAGTTCCCTTGAGAACTTGCTTGTGCTGCTGCTTGGTTGTATAAACCAATTGAGGTAAAATTTCTTTTCTCCATGTAGTCTGGAAGACCTGGCCTGTTACTTGGCCAGGCACCTGTCTGAAGTCCTCCTTAAGAGGCGATGATTGTGATTGTTTAACTTTGTCCCCAAGCAGGAAAAGACCTTGATTAAGGCAATTGGCAGAACCCAAGGGATGTGCAATCCATCCCCTGCTATTCTTGTTGAGTTGTCCCTCTGCTCACACCACAGTGTTGATGCATTGGGACATTAACCCAAGATCAGTTGAGTCAGAGTCATGAGTGTAGAAGGGTTCCCACTTTCTGAACCCACACTCCTTTGTCTGAAGCTCTCCCTGGCCAGGGATAAGAGCTGTGAGGCACACCCCTCACTTCCATTTCATCTGGCTTCACCCTGACTCTCAATGTCAGGGTTAAGAGCTAACATCACCCTGACATAGTTGTGTTGCTTTTGCAACTTAACCCTTGATTGAGCCCACCTTGTCTGGATATAGTGTGTGCTAACTGTGAATGTTTGATTTGCTTTGTTTATGCTTGCATGCTTTGCTTTTTCCTGGTTAGGATTAGCTTGCTGTTGTGCGAGTAGATAGAAACCATAACATAGGGCAATGATGCATGATAACATCTAGGCTCGAGTCCAGCTCCCTAGTAGTGTGTCTCCCTTTGTATCTGGTTAGAATTTCTCTCTCGTTCAGGGGAACTACGTCGCCCTGATCCTCATACCAGATGAGGTACGTAGGCAGGAGACCGTGCGAGGTCTCTCCGGGCACCCTTTTTCTTTTGTGTGTGTGGTTGCTTGACAGTTGCTAGGCTCGAGTTCCCGACTCCTTAGTAGCTTGTTGCTTGTTGGTTCTTGTGTGTGTAGGAGATGGATGTAAGCCCAGCCATTGGCATTCCGTATCCTCTTGTTGTGTGCTTGGAGTTCGGTATAAGTCCATCAAGTGGCATCTGGTTTCCAGTGTGGGTCTGTTTGGTTCGGAAGCTGATGTAAGTCCAGCGATTGGCGTTCGGGTTCCATGTTTGCCCGTGTTTGTGTGTGTCTTGTTTGGCGTGCGTGAGCCGAACTACGGCAGCTCTGATTCTCGTTCCAGACGAGATACGTAGGCATAGGACGCGATGTCCTAGCGAGCCCTCTCCTCTTTTACCCCACCTGTGTTGTCTTCAGTGTGTGTGTGTGTGATGTTTGTTTAGCAACCTTTTCTTTCTTTTAGAGCGTGGATCCCGTCGAGTACGACGGATGCGTAGGGGTGCTAATACCTTCCCTTCGCATAACCGACTCCCGATCCCATCTCTTTGGTCGCGAGACCATCCTTTTTCCAGGTTTACTCTGAGCGTTTCCTTTCCCTCTTTTGGGATAAATAACCCACGGTGGCGGCTCTGTGTTGTTTTGTTTCAGCCCGCCGGTTGTTTTTCGCGAATGCGACAGCTGGCGACTCTGCTGGGGACTCTGATGTGTTGACCTGTGCTGGTCCATCTTCCCTAAGCGAGTCTCTCCTAGCGTTCTAGGATAGGGTTTAGGTTGCTTGTGCCGCTTTATTTATTGCATTTATTATTCTGATTGTGTATATATTTGCATAAATGTTTGCATGCATCATACTATCATGTTGATGTCCTTTGTACAGGTGGTTCCTCTGTTTTGGGGTGGGTGTTCTGAGTGGGGCTAAAACCCAGGCCCGAGTATACACCTAGGATTAGTGTGGTCTCATGTTGCCTCCTTCATGTTAGGTCAACATGTGTTTGGCAATGTGATGTACCACAAGCCGGACGAGGTTCATTTGATAGTGCTCTTCCTTTGTGGGGTACTCCACTCTGGTTGAGTCACTTCATCTGAACTATTGACTCTGGTGACCGATCATTCCCGGATCTTTGGTTTAGACGATCTTAAGAGAGCTGCACCGGCAGACCCGAAAGGGCAAACCCGTTGAGTATCTTTGCCCGATTGTCGAGACTATTATCCGCCTTAGGATGACCTGATTAGAATTTACCTGTGAGGGGAGGGTGATTCTTACAGATGCATGTTCAGATGGTGACTTTGATGGTGACTATCGGTTCCGTTGATCAGAGTCATATTTATAAGTCGGATTTATGGGCGTTTATTTCTAAGACGCTGGAGTGCTGTCCGCGTTATTTATCAGTGGGGATCCGTTTATTTCAGGATTCCCCGGGCCGATTCAGAGATTGTTGTGGTTATCAGATCAGTGAATTTCTGGTGATGATGTATCTTTCAGTTCCGTTTATTTCGGAACTCCCAAGTCGGATTTGTGGTTACGTGTTCCTTCAGATGGTTGTGATCAGTTCAGAGGCCGTAACTCAGCGCAGTAAATGTTCAGATGACTTGGAGGATGGCACAATGCATTGCATTCATACATCTGCATCATTCTCATTTTGCATTCATCTGCATCAAACCTATGCCTAGCCATATGGGGAGTATTACTGATTAAGAATTTGGTTGAGAGACATCCGGATGTCAGAATGTTATTGATGAAATATTGTCCGTCTCGATGAAACCAAAATCAAAGGACGGAATCTTCCTCATATGGGTAGACGTTGCATTCATGCATGTTAACCTGTTTGCTGTTTTGTAGGTATCAGTATCTAACCGGTGCGCACAACTTTTCCGCCCAGATACCCTCCCAGACTCAGCAAATCCGAACTGATGGATCCACCCAACGCCGACATTCTCGAGCTGAAAGAGATGATGGGAGAGTTGTTCAAAGTCGTGCAAGGGATCGCCTTGGGGCAGAAGGTAATTGCTGAAAAGGTGGAGGAGATTGAGAAATGGTTGCTAGCGGAGAAAGTTCAGGGAAAGGCTCCGTCGTCCGTAGTAAAGAAGACCCCTGACAGGGGTCATTTCAAGAAGAATACGGTAAGGATCGTTACCACCCTTATGATGTCGCCGTAACCATTCCTGTTGGTGATTCACCTGCACCACAGCGACAACAGTCACCTCAACAGAGGACACAAAGAGCTGGGTGCCAAGTGAGAAGGAGGACGACAGATCGTCATTTCAATAGGCTGCCTGTGACTTACGCCTCTCTGTTTAAAAGATTGAAGGATCTTGGGTTGGTGCAGCCGAGGACATTGATTCTGGGGAAACCGGATCAGAGGGTTGCCAGTTACGATGAGAATGTCAGGTGCGAGTTCCATGCTGGGGCACCCGGACATCACATTGAGGATTGCAAAGCTTTTAAGCATGTGGTCCAAGACTTGGTGGAGTCTAAAGCCATCAATTTTGCACCGATGGCAGATGATAGTGCTAACCTCGTGCCAAGGCATGGTCCTGTAAAAGTGAAAGTAATGTCGAAGGACAAGAGAGGGATAGAGGTGACTGAGGATGATCAGTTAAAAATTCCAATGCCTGTGGTTCAGAAGCATCTAAGGAAGAGTGGGGCTTTCCCTGGTATTGATAACTGTTGTGCGGCTGTCGCCACAAATGGGCATGCAATGATGGGGGAAACAATTCGAGGAATGATTGAAGTAGAAATGGACGATGCAAGACGTAAAGCACCCAGTCTGGCAGCTGAAACCGTCAAGGTGGAAAATGCCATTGGTGTTGAGAAAGAGAAAAAGCCGTCCATTTCTTCTTACAAGCAGGCAGTGGAAGTGGTGAGAAATGGAGGGATCCCAGGCTGGGGAAAAATCATAGGCATTGTGGTAAAGGCGGACATGTTTGGGATTGGCTATCAGCCAGATCAAGACTCGTCTGAGCAAAATAGAGGACGTCGTCCGCTGTTTACCTTCATCAGTGCGGGAATGCTAGACTCAAGTCACACTGGTGCGGTGGGTAAGGAAATTGACAGTGACTGTGAAATTGATCAATGGATAAGATCGTGCGTACCAGGGAACTGGAAGGTCTAAAAAGGAGCATCACTGTCACTCATCCGGAAGAGTAATGATTTCTGTTTTGATTTTATCTGCATGAAAGCCATACGTTTTGCCCGAAGCGTAATGGTCCATTGTAAGGGCCACCTCATGTTTCATTTTGCAACATTTCACATCATAAATAAATGGATGTTTTTCAATTAAAAGCGGTGTTCCCTGTTTTTCATTTATTTTTGCAGTTTTAAAACAAATAAAAATGGCAATGTTTGTTTTCATTTTTCCTTTTTTGATTTATCTCGTTCCGACTTCGAAAAGTAATTCTCCGGATCTCATTGATAACAATTTGGTTACACCTCATATGACTTCGACAATCCGATCTATCATGCCGAAGAAGAAGGCGAAGAAGATTGTGATCTGCTGGAAGATTAGCCAGGTTGTTGAAACAAGAGGAGAAGGTGATTCAGCCGCTCGAGGGGCGATGCGAGATTGTTATTCCAAGCACCGCCGAGGTCAGGAAGGAAATGGAAATTTGGGCCGCTTCAGAGGCGAGTTGAAAGCAGAATGGTAGCCCTGTTGAAAGAGCATGTGAATACTTTCGCCTGGTCGTGTCAGGATATGCCAGGTCAAGTACCAATGTCGTTGTGCACAAGCTACCATGGAGAGAAGACTGTCCTCTAGAGAAGCAGAACGCCGGTGCCACGTATCAGAGTGACTTTGTTTCGTGATGTGATTCCTCATGAAATTGAATGCTATGTTGATGACATGATAACAAAGTCCCAAACAGAAGAGGGGCATTTGGTGGATCTGGCCAAGCTGAGTGGACCATTTGAGACAATTCAAACTGAGGTTGAATTCAGATAAGTGCACTATCAGAGTGCGGTCCGGTAAGATGTTGGGGTTCATTGGAAGAGAGGAATCGAGGTTGATCCTGTAAAAAAAAAATAATAATAATAAAAAAAAATGCCTGAACCGAGAATGGAAAAAGAGGTTCGTGGTTTCTTGGGTAGATTGAACTACATGTCTTGGTTTATGTCTCACCTAACAGCCACGTGCGAACCTATATTCAAGCCATTGAAAAAAAATCAAACGGTCAGGTGAAATAATGATTGCCAAGGGGCATTGAAAAAAAATAAAAAGAATGAGTAGCAGGAACCTCTGATTCTGATGCCTCCTGTGAAAGGAGCAATTGTTAATTTGGTACTTGACGGCCTTCGAGGGGTCTACGAGGTGTATTGGGTCAGCAATAAGAGTCTGGTCGAAAAGAGCATGCAATTTACCTTAGCAAAAAGTTTACCGACTATGAAACAATACATTCACTGTTCGAGAAAACTTGTTGTACTTTGGCATAGGCTGCTCACCGACTGAGACAGTATATGCTGGTTCATGCCACTTTGTGGATGTCCAAGATGGATCCGATCAAGTATGTGTTTGAGAAGCCAGCATTGACCGGACGGGTTGCGAGAAGAGCAAAAGAATGTTGACTGATTTGTGATACTCTCAGAAAGCAATCAAGGGGTGTATTGTCTGATTACGTCACTCCGTAACCCATTGAGGATTATCAACCGATGAAGTTTGAGTTCCCTGATGAGGACATCTCGAGGTACTCTAATCGAAAGATTGAGAGTAACCGATCCCGGAGGAGGGGCCTGACCCTGAATCCGAACGGGTTCTGATGTCTGATGGGGTTAATGTGAAGGAATTAGTGTTGCTTTGGTAATGCCGAAAGGATCCCATGTTCCTTTTGTTGCCCGGAAAGCATTTGAGTGCACCAACGATGGTGGCTGAGTACGAGGTTTGCATTCTAGGTATTGAACTCCGATGCGTACATCTACTGGGGCAACGCCTTTCTCGTGGGTATATGGGATGGAAGCCGTGCTACCGGTTGAGGTTCAGATTCCCTCTTTGAGAGTCCTGATGGACGTGAAATTGCAAGAGGCGGAATGGGTAAGAACCCGGTACGAAGAGTTGAGCCTGATTGAGGAAAAGAGGCTGGCGGCCATCTGTCATGGGCAGTTGTACCAGCAGCGGATGAAGCGTGCTTTTGACCGAAAGGTACGACCTCGGGTATTGAGGAAAAGAGGCTGGCGGCCATCTGTCATGGGCAGTTGTACCAGCAGCGGATGAAGCGTGCTTTTGACCGAAAGGTACGACCTCGGGTATATCACGTGGGTGATATGATGCTGAAAATGATCCTTCCTCCTCAAAACGATCGAAGGGGCAAATGGACACCCAATTATGAAGGTCCATTCGTGGTCAAGAAGGTCTTCTCTGGCGGAGCCTTGTTGTTAACGACCATGGATGGCGAGGATTTTCCATCCCCCGTGAATGCGGACGCAGTTAAAAAATACTTCGTATAAAGAGACCCGCTGGATGAAAAGAATAAAATAGTCCAGGCAAAAATGGGCATCCCGGCGAACCAAAAAATAGAAAGAAAAGGTTCGGGCAAAAATTAGGGATAAAAATGAAAAAACTGTACACCCGGCAAGTCGAAAACCTGAAAAGGCGACTTGGGCAAAAAAGGGTATCCCGGTGGACTGAAAACCCGAAAGGGCGGTCCAGGCAAAAGAGGGATTGAAACGAACAACTGCGTCTGGTATGATCGTTTGCGCTTTGGTTAAGGCATCATGGATAATCCCCGGTAGGGATCAATTGGAAGCGTCTTGTTCAGAAGGCAGAAAGCACGGAAAGTCTGAGGACATATGGGGTGTAACCGAGTTGGAACTCGATGAGATCACGGGTTTCACATTGCCATTAGGATAGATTTTTCCTTTTGTGCGCAATTACCTCTTTTCAGGAATTGCATCCTTTGTATCGCTCAATTTGAGCCACACACTTTTCAATCAATAAAATGCATATTCAGTAAAATAGTTTTGTTTTTGTTTTTCATTACCGCTTTGATTGCAAAAACATCCGATTATTTTTGATAAAGAATCTTGCATTTTAAGACAAACAGGTCCTTTCCAATGCATGCTTATAAGATTGAAGCTTGAAATCTTATTCGGAAGGTTGGGTGACCCAAGTGTTGAAATCCTGACACGCCTGGGGCACGGTTTTATCTACCGATCTCTTTTGCAGGTACTGGTAGATCTTTTCACTCACTTGCAGGTTGTGATATGGAAGCTTTTGACAAAATAATCCCCACGGAGTCCAATCAGGGACGAACGAATAGAAGAACGGTGAAAAGACGGCGTAGACGTACGACGGTCCTGGATTTTAATCAAGAAGACTCTTCAAAGTCGGAAGATTGAAAAGTCTGTATAGATCCCAGGAGTTCGCTCTCTGTCGAGTGCGGAGCAGTTGGGAATACAAGATGATGGAGCAGAAAAAGTCCAGACGAGTCTGGGAGTTCTCAAAATTGGAAAGCTGACAGTGGATGATGAATACCAATGGGTCGACGAGTCGACGGGTGTTCGGTATTGGATTTCCTCATCTCTCCGAGCAGAGTCGTGAGGACTAATTCCCCAACAGATTCAAGGTCCGTGACTTCCCTAGCAGGGTCAGGATGGTTATCCCCAGCAGGTGTCCGATCGATGCCTCCCCAGTCGCCAGGCCTGGAGGTCGCTCTTCCCCAGCGGAGGTATCTGTGAGGTTTTCCCAAGCAGAGTCGGGATTGTTGCATCCCCAGCAAGTCAAAGATTGGTGTATCCCCACAGAGCGTTGGTGATTTCTTATCCCCAGCAATTCCCCAAGTGGATCGGGTGCAAAGGAGGTTTTTCCCAGCCAGGGTTGCCTTTTCCCAGCAGCAGTGCTATTCCCCAGCAGGGTGGAAATTGGAGTGTTGACGAGTTCCTCAGCAGAGTGTCTCGAGATCCCCGGAAGAGTCCCTTGGGGGGGGGTGCTTTTTATGCATTCATCATGTAGAATAAGCATAGCATATTGCATAATAAATCGCATAGCATTTCCATAATTATGGAGAATTACGCAGAAAAATCAATCATGCATCATTGCAAGCATAGGCTAGTCTCAAGCCGTGGTTACCGTTTGAGCTATGGTTTTTCCACTGGATGAAGATGCTACTCAAGCCGTGATTACCGTTTGAGGAGTGGTTTCACTAGTTGGAAAATCATCAGCATTGCAAGTATCAGTTATTCAAGCCGTGGATACCGCTTGAGATTTGGTTTCACCGGATGGTGAAGATGTTACTCGGATGAGTTTAACATCATGACGCGATCAGCGCGATTCAAGCCGTGGATACCGCTTGAGATTTGGTTTCACCGGATGGTAAAGATGTTACTCGGATGAGTTTAACATCATGACGCGATCAGCGCGACTCAAGCCGTGGATACCGCTTGAGATTTGGTTTCACCGGATGGTGAAGATGTTACTCGGATGAGTTTAACATCATGACGCGATCAGCGCGATTCAAGCCGTGGATACCGCTTGAGATTTGGTTTCACCGGATGGTGAAGATGTTACTCGGATGAGTTTAACATCATGACGCGATCAACGCGATTCAAGCCGTGGATACCGCTTGAGATTTGGTTTCACCGGATGGTAAAGATGTTACTCGGATGAGTTTAACATCATGACGCGATCAGCGCGACTCAAGCCGTGGATACCGCTTGAGATTTGGTTTCACCGGATGGTGAAGATGTTACTCGGATGAGTTTAACATCATGACGCGATCAGCGCGATTCAAGCCGTGGATACCGCTTGAGATTTGGTTTCACCGGATGGTGAAGATGTTACTCGGATGAGTTTAACATCATGACGCGATCAGCGCGATTCAAGCCGTGGATACCGCTTGAGATTTGGTTTCACCGGATGGTGAAGATGTTACTCGGATGAGTTTAACATCATTACGCGATCAGCGCGACAATCGTGGTTCAAATGGAGAAAAGGAAGTGATGAGACATTTTCTGGAGATCGGGGTTCAAATAGAGACTGGAGTTGAAGATTATATCCGGGATGAGGTCCTCAGGATTATCTCCTGTTCATGTGTCACCTTAGACTTTGGCTGAGGCCAACAGAAGTCGTTATGGGTGTCTTCTGAGGAAGAGATGCACATGTTACCTTCTTTTTGTGAAGGTGTACCCTCTGATATGTCGCCCTCAGAGGGGTGTTTGGTGTTATTTCCGACATTGCCAGTGGAATTATCACGAGAAATTGGAGAACGGGGTTCAAATGGAGAAAGGGAAATGTTGAGGCATTTTCTGGAGAACGGGGTTCAAATGGAGAAAGGGAAATGTTGAGGCATTTTCTGGAGAGCGGGGTCCAAATGGAGAAAAGGAGACACGAGGTGTTTTCTGGAGAGCGGGGTTCACAATGGCGATCACAAGTTATCGTCAGGCGACTGGGGTTCAAAGGGAGAATGGGGTTCATTATTTCGGCAAACAAGATGTCGGGGTTCAAATGCAGTGATCTGGGATCATTTGCGAAAGAAAATTTCGGGGTTCAAGAAAATAAAAAAGAAGAGCAATCAGAAATTTTCGGGATTCAAGAAAAACATTAAAAAGTAATAATAATCCCCAGCGGATGTGGTGTTCAGGCCATGGCTATCCCTGTGTTACCATTTATTTTGGTATACAGGTCGACGATTCTGTTTCGATATTCAGGCCGGCTTTCTCAGCACCAGACGGGTTTTTCTTTCAAGATTGTTCTTTGCCGATTCTGACAGGCATTGTTAATTATTTTCCCATCGGAGTGCAAATTGTTCGTCTGTTCTTGGTATTCAATCACTCTTCATCCTGATCATCTGAAAGCCGAGGCTATTCATATCGACAGGTTCACAGTGGATTGAATAGGGGCAGCTGTAACACCTCAAAATTTGCCCTCCTCTCTTGGGACTAGCTTAGCATATTGCATATCATTTTGTAGGTCATTAGGCATTGCATATTTGCATATCACATGGCTACATTGAGCAAGTCATCCTCCTAGGTCTTGATCAGAAGATAAAGAGGTCAAAAGATTCAAGCTGAGGGTTTCATTGGATTGATCATTAACCATCTGAGGATGTGTGATTCAAATTAGGGTTTCATGGTTCCTCAAGGGGGTTGAGCTTCATCTTGGTTGAAATGGTACATCATCATCATCATGGTTATATCATCACCAAGAGATTCATTATTCATGGCAAGCTTCCTTGAGATTAGGGTTTTTGACCTCTGGTCAACCCTAATCAACTGCATTGGGCCAATCAGGGCTTGTGAAGGGGATGAGGTTTTCAATGGATATGGGGATCATCATATGGTTATATTGAGCTTATGGAAGCTAGGGTTTCATCATTGAGCCATTTCATCAGGAGTTTGAAGCTCAAGTTCAACAGTCAAGCTGAAATTCATCTATCAGTCAGAAAAGTCAACTGTGGTCAACTGTGCCTGAAATGATGGATTTGGAGGTGGAAGAGAGTTAGAGACACTTCATTCATGTCTAAACAAGTTTCATTTGACATTTCAAACATCAAGAATGAAGAAAATAAAGTCAGATGGAAAATTTCCAAAAAATAGAAAGTGACTTGTAATTGAAAATTGCCAAAAATGGAAAGTTTTGCTCCTTGAAATTACGTGTCCAAAAATGCTTCAAATGAAATTTTGTTCAACATGAAAGTTGTAGATCTTGCTCTCACCTTTCCAAAAAGTCCAAGAACACTCATTTCTCATGTGTGGTTGGCAAGTTATGGATTGATCATTGTCCAAAAAAATTGAATTTCAAAGTGGCATAACTTTTGATTCACAAGGCCAAATTGAGTGAGGTTTCTTTGAGCAAACTCCATTTGACATGTACTATCATGATCCATCATCACATGTCATGAAAACTCTTCACATAAAAAGTCCATTTTTCAAGTGAATTAATTTTAAAAAGTGGAGGGAAAAAGTGATTTTGAGAAATATTCATGGTTTTTACATAATTCCAATTGCATTAGCTCACATACACCATTTGAAACTTGCTGCAACAAAAAAATTCCACTGTTACATTGCATTGCATAAGTGTGGGTGAAATTACCAAATTGCCATTTAGCATGAATTTGCATTTTCACTAATCCACTTCATTAGCACTAATTGTGATTACTAACATGTTTAATAATACATATATAAACATAATCCTAACTGTTTTTTGATTAATCATAACAGAATTTCATTCTAGATCTGAAAATCTCAAAAACCTCTTCACTTTCTCTCACTTTTTTTCCAAAAATTTGCAATTTCTTCAAAAACTTTGCATTGATCTTCATCCATTCATCATCTATATGCATTATTGAAGCTAATTGAAGCAAGATTTCCTCATTTCCAAGCCAAATTTTGGACTGTTAAAGTGAGGTGCAACAATGGCAATTCAAGATTTCATCAAGATCGTGCACAATTAACATCCAAGACTTGCTTCATTCATCAACTCAAGCATCATAGAAGATCTGTTTTGGCATTACAAGGTGGAAAACACACGAATTCACAACTGTACATCATTGAAGGTGATTTTTCGACCTCAATAATTCTTGAAATTGTTTGATGCTTTAGATAGATCTTTGAATGTAGAGAATTCTGCAATTTGAACCACTAAATTTGGTTGAGAAACGAGGAAGTTATGATGATTTGAAGTTTTGTGCACAAACATGTCTTGCTTCGATTTTTTATTTATTTATCAAGAATTAGATCAAAATAATTATGGATTCATGATGTACGTTGAAAGACCTTTCCGTTGATATAAAGTTTGTCCAATTTGGTGAACATTTGTTCTTGAGCCTATGAATGTATGAATGTCATGAAGAACTTGAAAAATTTCAAAAAAACATGTGTTAGATCCATTCGCGCGGTACTAGTGAAGAACTTGAAAATGCCTGGACATAGTGAAGAAGCAGTCCGACTTCGTATGTTCCCATTCACTTTAGGAGATGAGGCTGAAGAGTGGTTCTATTCCTTACCTGCTGGTAGTATCACTACATGGGAGCACATGGAAACAACATTCTTGCAAGAGTATTTTCCCGCATCTGTGTTATTGCGGAAAAGATATGAGATCCTAAACTTTAAACAGAAGGAGGGTGAGTCACTAGGAGATGCCTACAAACGATTCAAGAGAATCCTAGTGGCTTGTCCTACTCACAATATGGATGAAACTGAACAAATGCAAATGTTCGTCAATGGTCTTCGAATTCAAACAAGACAAATCCTTGATTCAGCAGCTGGTGGCTCAGCCAACTTTGCAACAGCCACCGGTATGAAGAAGATAATTGAAGCTATTGCCTCAAATGAGCATTTAGAGTTATATGACAGGGTATCAAGCAAATCTGCAGTTATTGACTTGAAGCTTGAGACAAATAAACAGGTGAAAATTGAAGAAGCTGTTGCTGTAGAGGTAGAGAAAAGGTTGAGAGCACTAAACATAGGTGCTCAGAAAGTGGCTCAAGTGAAACAGGCACCGAGTGAAGTGTGTGACATTTGCAATGGACCACACAATACTGTTCATTGTTTTGCAACACCGCAACAAATCAAAGATATAAAATTTTTAAAGCAGAACAATCCCTACTCCAACACATACAATCCGGGGTGGACAAATCATCCCAACTTTGCATGGAAAGATCAAAGAGGGAACATGCAACAGTAGGCACAGGGTCAATATCAAAATCAATATCAGCAGCAGCAACAACAGGTACCTAAGAAGGCAGATTGGGAGATCGCAATTGAAAAAATGGCAGCTCACAACATCCAATTCCAAGAGGAGACTCAAAATAATCAGAAAAACACTACAGCATCCATAAAAAATCTTGAAATTCAGATGGGTCAAATTGCCCAACAGTTAGCTTCAAACTCCCATGCACCTGGCACACTTCCTAGTGGGATAATCGTTAATCCCCGTGATCAAAGTCACATTAAAGCTGTGGTCACCAGAAAAGGAAAGGCTAAGGAACCACAAGTTGACGAACAGGTTGAAGAAGAGGGATTGTTGGAAGTTGACTTGGAGATTAGAGAAGAGCCAAAACAAACTGAAGAAGTGGTAGTCAAGCCGACAAGCCAGCAAGAGAAACAAAAACCAAAGATCATTCTTCCTTTTCCGACAAGAACAAAGAAGAAAGATCTCCATGATTTTTTTTTTGAGAAATTCTTGGAATTATTCAAGAAGCTCGAGATCAACATACTTTTTGCTGAAGCTCTGGAACAGATGCCGATCTACGCCAAATTCATGAAAGACATCATATCAAAGAAAAGGTCGATCGACAGCGAGCCAGTCATGCTAATTGAAACTTGTAGTGCTATTTTGTAGGGCCTAAAAATTCCGATGAAGAAAAAAGATAGAGGTGCAGTCACTATTCCTTGTAGCATTGGAGATAGATCCTTCAAAAAGGCACTGATCGATTTGGGAGCAAGTGTGAGTCTAATGCCCCTCTCAATTTACAAAAAACTTGAGTTAGGGGAGGTGCAGGATACTCGCATGACACTGCAGTTTGCGGATCATTCTATGAAGAGACCCTATGGTATAGCAACATATGTTCTGGTGAAGATTGATAAATTTGTATTTCCGGTGGATTTTGTGATACTCGAGATGCCGGAAGATGAGGAGATTCCTCTCATACTGGGAAGATCTTTCCTGGAAACGGGAAGATGCATGATAGATATTGAGGAAGGAACCATGACCCTCAAAGTTTATGATGAAAAGCTCAAAATTGATGTGAGGGATACTATGAAATTCAAGGAGGACGAAGGGGCGAGTAAAAGTATTGAAGTGTTAGATACAGTTTTTGCTCAATCTATGCAGATTACAACACCCAGGCTTCCTTTGGAGAGAGTTTTGAGTTTATCTATTGTGGAGGATACTGAAGGAATTGATGAGGAAGAATCCGAAGTGGTAGCAATGTTAAAGGAACAACCGCCTTGGGTTCGTTCCTGACCGCAACGGTGGGAGGAGCTTCGACCTAAAACATCTTCAGAATCAAAACAGGATATAAAAAAGGGGATAGAGTTGAAACAATTACCAGAACATCTCAAATATGTTTTTCTTGACAATGAGGAAAAATGTCCAGCAATCATCAATTCAGGCTTGAGAGAGACCCAAGAAGGAGAGCTAATCAAAGTCCTAAAGAAATACAAGGGTGCTATTGGGTGGGCGATGGACGATTTGAAAGGAATCAGCCCGACAATGTGTATGCACAAGATTTTGATGGAGGATGATAAGAAACCGGTCGTCCAACCTCAAAGAAGACTGAATCCAGCTATGAAAGAAGTTGTTCGCAAGGAAGTTGTGAAACTTTTAGATGCGGGGTTAATTTACCCAATATCTGACAGTTCGTGGGTGAGCCCAGTTTATGTGGTACCAAAGAAGGGAGGGACAACTGTGATAAAAAATGAGAAAAATGAGTTGATCCCCACCCGTACTGTTACAGGATGGAGAGTTTGCATAGACTATAGAAGACTGAACACTGCTACAAGGAAGGACCATTTTCCTTTACCTTTTATCGATCAGATGTTGGAAAGATTGGCAGGTCATGATTTCTACTGTTTTCTGGATGGGTACTCAGGGTACAACCAAATTGCGGTGGCACCTGAGGATCAAGAAAAAACGGCATTCACATGCCCATACAGAATCTTTGCTTATAGAAGAATTCCATTTGGGTTATGCAACGCACCTGCAACATTTCAGAGGTGCATGACATCCATATTTTCCGATATGCTTGAAAAGCACATGGAAGTGTTTATGGATGATTTTTCGGTTTTTGGATCTTCCTTCGAAAATTGTTTGTATAATCTGTCACTTGTGCTGGAAAGGTGTCAACAAACCAATCTAATTCTGAATTGGGAAAAGTGTCACTTCATGGTGAGAGAAGGGATAGTACTAGGTCATAAAATTTCCCATCAAGGGATAGAAGTTGACAAGGAAAAAGTGGAAGTGATCGCCAATCTCCCTCACCCTGTGAATGAGAAAGGTATACGGAGTTTCTTGGGACATGCAGGATTCTATCGTAGGTTCATCAAAGATTTCTCCAAGATCGCAAAACCGTTGACTAGCCTGCTTGTGAAGGATACTCCGTTTCTGTTTGACAAAAAGTGCAACGAAGCCTTCGAGACTCTGAAAAATAGATTGGTGTCTGCTCCTATAGTGATCTCACCTGACTGGTCTCTACCCTTTGAGATAATGTGCGATGCGAGCGATATAGCAGTAGGGGCAGTCTTGGGGCAAAGAAAAGATAAATGCCTCCACGTCATCTACTATGCTAGCCATGTGTTGAATCCAGCCCAGATGAATTATGCAACCACAGAGAAGGAGTTACTGGCGGTGGTTTATGCCTTTGATAAATTTCGGCAATACTTGTTGGGAACAAAGGTAATTGTTTATATTGACCATGCTGCGTTGAAATATCTTTTTTCTAAACAGGACTCGAATCCAAGGCTTCTCAGATGGATCTTGCTGTTGCAAGAATTTGACCTTGAAATTCGAGATAAAAAGGGGTGTAAAAACACCGTTTCTGACCATCTGTCCCGAATGTCTCCGATTGAAGAGACGGAGAGGAACATCCCATAAAGGACGAGTTTATAGATGAAAGAATCCTCGCGGTGGTGGGTGTTCCTTGGTTTGCGGACTATGCAAACTACCTGGTAGGTGGTATAATTCCTGACGACTTTGATTATAACAAAAAGAAAAAGTTTCTTCATGATTGCAGGTTTTATTTGTGGGACGAACCATTCTTGTACAAGAAAGGGGTAGACGGGCTAATTCGTCGATGTGTCCCTGAGGAAGAACAAAATGAAGTCTTAAAGGCTTGTCATGACTCAGATTATGGGGGACACTTTAGTGGAGACAGGACAGCCGCAAAAGTCCTCCAATCCGGGTTGTACTGGCCCACGTTGTTTAAGGATGCCCAAGTCGTGGTGAAGGAATGTGACAGATGCCAACAGACAGGAAATATCTCTAGAAAGAATCAGATGCCTCAAAAGGGCATGCTTGAAGTGGAATTATTTGATGTTTGGGGAATAGACTTTATGGGGCCATTTCCACCCTCATTTGGGAAAAATTATATTCTGGTGGCTATGGACTACGTCTCCAAATGGGTAGAAGCCGTAGCTCTCCCCTCTAATGACGCTAGAGCAGTGGTAAGCTTCCTTAAACAAAATATCTTCTCAAGGTTTGGTGTGCCTCGAGCACTTATCAGTGATGAAGGAACACATTTCTTGAATAAGCTCATGGAGAACTTATTGAAGAAATATAATGTGAAGCACAAGATTGCCACACCATATCATCCCCAAACGAGTGGGCAAGTTGAAGTGTCTAATCGGCAAATTAAAAAGATTTTGGACAAAACAGTCAGTGCTTCACGGAAAGATTGGGCAATCAAATTGGATGACGCGTTATGGCCGTACCGAACCGCTTTCAAAACACCAATTGGCATGTCTTCGTATCAGCTGATTTATGGTAAGGCTTGTCATCTTCCTTTGGAATTGGAGCACAAAGCCTTTTGGGCATCCAAGTTCTTAAATTGTGATCTTGCAAAAGCCGGTGAATCCCGAATTCTTCAACTTCACGAGTTAGAAGAATTTCGTAATCAGGCATATGAGAATGCAAAGATGTACAAGGAGCAAACCCGGAAGTGGCATGATCAGAGAATCATCAGGAAAGATTTCTGGGAAGGACAACTGGTATTGTTGTTCAATTCGCGGCTCAAGTTGTTTCCTGGGAAATTAAAGTCCAGATGGTCCGGGCCTTTTGTCGTGCATAAGGTTTTTCCCCACGGAGCAATAGAGATTAAGAACCAAGACAATGGATATGTATTCGAGGTGAATGGCCAGAGGCTGAAGCCATATTACAGAGGCCAACAACCGGGTTTGATTGACCATATGCGCCTCGCCTAATGAGGTGGGCAACCGTCGAGCCATGCGACGTTAAACGAAGCGCTTCGTGGGAGGCAACCCACGTGTTCGATTGCTAACTTATTTTGCTTTTTTTTTGTATGGGTGTGAAATGTTGTTGCAGGTAAGGAGAAAGGATGCCATAATCATAATCACGTCGCAGCGACAGGATGCCAGACCAAAGAAGCATTTCCGAATTCAGAAAATGAGAAAAACAGGGGCATCCACACGGCCACCCGTGTGCTGACACACGACTGTGTTAATCAAAACAGTGGATTAACACGGGCGCCCGTGTGGTGACACACGGCCGTGTTAAGTAAAATAGTGAGTTAACACGGGCGCCCGTGTGCTGACACACGGCCGTGTTAATTAAAACAGAAGATTAACACGGGTGCCCGTGTGCAGGAACACGGCCGTGTTGTTTGGAATCGGTAAAATTTTTAATTTTTTTGATTTTGGGTATTTTAAGTAATGGGCCCCACTTGCTATTATCTCTCTTCCTCACCACTCATTCTCACTTTTTCTGATTTTGGCAACCTCTCTCTCCCACTTCCTCCATTGTTAACCTAGCCTCAATCAAGCTAAGCTTCACTTTTCTCCTAGCTCCACTCACTTTAACCTCATCTCACCTTCACAAAAAGTGTTCCCCTCGCCGTCCTCTACACAGTGACGGTTGCAATTTTCACTAACCTTTTCGTTGGATTTTGAGAAATTTTTGTCAGGTACCATTATGCCTCCAAAGCGTGCAAGCAAGGAGAAGGAGGTAGCCACGTCTTCTCGACCAAAGCAACGGGTTAAACGCTCTACAAACACTCATGGCATTTTGTTCGACCAACCGGAGCATCAAGAGAGGTATGTGATTCTAGCAAAACGTAAGCTTATTCCGACCCGATATATGTGTGATGCCACCCTGGATGAGTTAGGTTTGAAAGAGGAGGTGCACCGCATGTTCCACACCATCGGTATGTTGGAATACATGCAATTCGAAGCACCGACCTTCGCTCGGATCACCCTTGAATTCTTGAGTACGGTTGAGTTCAAGATGAGGAGAAGGTGGACAGGGTCGGAGTTGGAATTTTATGGGCAAATTACTTTCCGCCTGTTTGATGAAGATCATGAGTTATCGGTTGAGGAACTGGGGAGTATTCTGAAACTCCCGGTATCTGGACCCGGATCCCCTCCGGACACTTTTTCTGCTGTTGATTTTTGGCAAGCTATTACAGGTAAAACTGGATACAACCCTAGCTCGGGAAAAACTTCTGGAGTTCATAACCCGTGCTTCAGGTATGCACAAAAAGGGCTAGCATACACCTTGTTCGGACGAGGTGATAGTACTGGGGTTGCGGCTAAGAGAGAACTATTTTTTCTGTATTGCATGGCTCACAATGAGCGAATCAATGCAGCGGATTTCGCCGCCAATCATCTGAAATAGGTTGGCCATGCAACTACTGGGGATATTTCTGTAGGTGGTATGATCACGCAGATTGCGGGCCACTTCGGGTATGATCAACTTCTGATGGAAGAGACTGCAGTAATGGGCAAGACTAAGATTGACATGCACACGCTAGTCAATCAACAAATGATTACCATCCGGCCGACTCATTACGCTCTGATGATTCACAATGTGGAAGTGCTCGCACTACCGGCACCTGGGTCCATTAGCATTGCCAATGCTGCTAATTGGTTGTACACAGGTTCAGCCCAAGCGGTAGGGGAAGATGCATAGTTTGACCATGACCTTTCAGGTGAGGACATGGAAGAAGATGAGAGGCAAGCTACCCACGGTATGCCACCCCCACATGATTCGAGCCTACATGGTGAAGGCTCCTCTTTTATGTCCCAGGACCAGTGGGGTTGGATCCAGACGGAGATGGGAACGCTCCGCACCGAGCAAACCAGACAAGGTGCGGAATTAGATAGACAGAGTGTGGAACTGTTCCGGTAAGGGACAGTCATGGATGACATGCAGGCCATGATGCAACGTCTGATGTTGCATTTCCCGCACGATCCTCCGCCTCCTCCTCAACAGTGATCACTGTAAGTCCCTTTCGTGTTTGAATTTAAACATTGAGGTCAATGTTTAGTTCAAGTGTGGGGGGGTTTTCTCCTTTCATGCTTTCATGTTTTATTTTCTTTCAATTTGTTTTGTTTTTGTTATGTTATCATTATATTAGTATGTTTGTTTGTTTTGTTTGTGTTCTGTTCTTTTGAACCTACTGTGTACAGAGTGATGAGAAACGGTTGGACGAGCCCGGGATCAATGGTAGTGGATGAATGACACCCCTCAAACTTAGGCTGATAAGGCACCCCGGAAGTTGATGCAACCTTGAGAAAAGAAGTCGGACACAATTTGGGGACACCGGACCAAGAAAGCGGTATGGAAAGACCAAGTCAGGAAAGAACCACATAACACGAAGAGACTTCAGAGCGTGCAAGCTAACCAACATGGTGAGATCACAAAAAGCCAAACACGAAATATCAACATGAGAGTTCAGCCAGGTATGACTTTATCACTCTGATTTTGCGTATGTCATGTTGACACGTCACAGCATGACAACACACACCGAGGCAAGTTATTTGTGTAGCCAGGGCCTTTCTAGCCATCCCTATATGTATGTTTCCCTTCGTAAACCCCGTTGAGCCTTAGCCATTTTATTCATCGTAAACCCCATGTTAACTTTTAAGCATTATTCATCATAAACCCCCTGTTAACTTTTAATCATTCATTTCCTTTTGTGTCATAACTTGGTATGATTGTGTGAATTGCAAGATGTGCAATAAAACTAAGTTTGGGGTAGAAATCTTGAAAGAGAAGGCAAGTGCATAATATGAGATCATACAAAAAGAAAAATAGTATGTTTTATTTCTTTAAAATAAAAAAAAAAGAAAAAAAAAAGAGAAAAGAAAAACAAAAGAGAAAAATGCACTTGCCGAGACTTAAGACTCTAACAGATATAAAATGCTCTGAAAATTTGAGTAGAAAAAGAGTCAAAAGAGTGAAATTAACCCCCAGAGTATACGTGATGCACGAAAAGAAGAGAAAGAAAAATCACACAACATGACTACCGAGTTCAAAACCCTTTGTTATCCAATTTTTTTGTTTATCCCACCGTACCCAAGCCCCGTTACAACCTAAAAAGACCTCAAAAAGTGTGTGGAATCTGCTGTGGTAGTGACATTAGAATGTATTAAAAGTTAAGAGTTTGGTATTGCATACTGTGCTGTGAGTGTACACACCTAACCCTGAGAGATATTGTGAGTGTGTGAAAAGCTTGCAGGTGAAGACGTTTCTGATGTGGAAATATGGTAAACTACCTGAATCGGAGAGACCTGAAACTCGATTGGAAAGGAAGAACCCAAATGGTGAAAGACTAGGTTGCATTGTGGAAAATGAAGTCGGGGGTGACCTTTGTTTGGACTCAATACATCACTTGAGGACAAGCAATGAGACAAGTTTGGGGTTGTGATCGGCCACCATTTCCATTGAATTCCCGCCGTTAATCCGACATATTTTCATCACTTTGGTAAGATTTATGGTTGTTTTTAGTTGCTTTGGAGTCAATTATCATGTTTTGATGGTTTGGTATTGCATTGCATTCGATTACAAGTTTATGTCAAAAAGATCTCGTTTATGCTTCGTTTGGTAGTGTCATTGTTACAGGTTTAAAAGCAAGAATGGTGAAGTTCTGGACACTCTGAAGGACAAAAATATGAAAAAACAGCAGGTCAACACGGGCACCCGTGTGCCACAACACTGCCCGTGTTGTTGATCAAGCAGAGTTGAGAGGGAGCAGAAAAACAGAGATCGACACGGGCACCCGTGTGCCACCACACGGCCGTGTTGATTAAAACAGTGCATTAACACGGGCACCCGTGTGTAGGGACACGGCCCGTGTTGTTGCCACTGTAACTTATGCTGAAAATAATTAATGATGAAGAACAACACGGCCACCCGTGTGCCACCACACGACCGTGTTGATTGGACGCAACTTGGAAAACCTAATTTTTGCTGTGTGAACCGATTCTGCTCATTAAGGGTAGTTTGGACCTTTAGCTTGGAAGAGAGTCATCTGAAGCTATAAGAAGGCTTGGAAGAGAAAGAAGAGAGGACCTTTTGACAGACGAACGAAAGCATTGCATTGGAGAAGATAGCGAATACGACGGATTTGAAGACGGCGAGATTCAGGGGTATCAACCATTGAAGATCAAACTCTCCTAATTCTTTGTAATGTCTAATCTTTACTTTATGAGTTCTTTAAGTACTATGAGAGGCTAAACCCCCTGATGCTAGGGGGGTGGTCCTGATGTTATCGCATGTTATGAATTTGAACAAATGATTTCTTGATTAGTATGTTACGTATTTCAATTCAATTGTGTGATGTTATTATGCGTTTGTATCGGACAAATACAAATTGATCTATGACTTTCAATAACAGGATTGTGATTGTTAGGGTTTTCACACAATTGGGTTTATGAATGCATCATCTAGGACTAGTAACTTTCGTAAATCACCGTAAACCTTGATATTTTGCATGATTAAAACCAATGATTAATTGAATGGACATTTGAGTAAGAATTGGTAGTTTAATAGTTTCTTCCTTAAGGACTTAAGTAAGAACATTCTGAGGTTAGGTGATTGAATGTTTCATATGTATTAAGGAAATCTTGACTGAATTCATAACCGGGTAACTCAACCACTCACCCTAGCATCTTTTATCTTAATCAATTATTTGTACTATTTTCGTGTTTACTATTTCAAAACAACCAAACCATTATCTTTTTGTTCTGATAGAATCAAATTAAAATAAGTATTTCCTACGCAATCCTTGAGATCGATACTTGGAAATAAAACTCCTTATTACTACATCGGTAAAAATAATACACTTGCTATTTTTCCGATCACCATCCTTCATCACACCATCGTCATCAAACCTGAGTCTTTTCCAATGATTGCACACTTCATCCATATGTATTAGGGCATCAAACTTCATCTTTTTGGAAATGAGACAGGCATATGGAATACCGTAAGTCTTCCTAAGTGTACATCCACACATCAAGCTATTCGAACATGCTTGCTCTACTCGCTTTACTTTGTGAAAAATGAAATTCAATCCCGCCCGAGATGCGTTGCCAAACAAATTTGAATATCGAGTGTTTTCTTTGAATCTGTGTTCTAACACGGTAATGCTCTGACCAAAAGTTGTTTGTATTTTATTATGCTGGTTTTGGAGCATTTGGTTCACGACGTTCTACTATCTCCAAAAATCACCCTTACTATCACCCAACCATTTCTTTAGTGTTGAGTATGTAGATTCGACTCTGTTAGTTGTTGTATTACCATGGTGTCTAACCTGATCGGTCCAGGCACAAACAATTTTCTCCTTCACTTGGTCCAAAATAGTACTCTCAACATATTTCAAGAAATTTGTATGTCTGACACACACACACACACACACACTCCTAAAATGCATTGCAGATGCATCATACAAGTCTTTTATGGATGAATTTAATATACCCATCCATGCACCCATATCTTTTCAAACAACACACTAGGTTTGCCCATTTTTCCGTCTTCATCCTTGAAATTAAAAAAGTTATTGCATTTCGGTTCTTGGACCTTTTATCGGCATGTTTTTTCGATAACATGCATTGTATGTCTGCTTGATATTTGAAACACTTTCAACTTTTTTCTATTTCAAACCTGCAAATATGCTTTTCGGCGCCACCCTAATTAAAGACATGTCCGAAACAATTTTGTTCTCCTCCGGTTTAAGGCGATACAATGGGATGACCAACTATCTCGGTTTATAAAGAATTATTATGTAAACTAAAAATCACATTAAATTTACGTGTATCATCCACCTTACGGTATCTACGCAATTTAAATAGATACTCATATTTTCTCGATCCAGTGTCATCACGTTTCAACTTCCGAATCGGTGGAACATACGTGCCACTTCTCTCGCATCTCGTAGTTCAAGGAGAAAGGCGATCCAAAACGTAGTGGAATTTAAAAAAATTTCTCCTTTAGTGATCCTTACGAATGAGCATGATCAATGATAGAATCGTCACCTCTTATGATGATTGAAACCTTTGATGCAGATCTATGGAGCGATCACGAACGTTGAACGATGACAACGCCTCTACTCAGGCCACACGAACGGATTCCTTCAATCTCAGTGCTAGCTGCTACGAATGAAGGCTTTGAGTGTGAGAGAAAGAGAAATGAAATTGCAACTGCACAAATGCTTCTGCACAAGGGTTCTATTTATAGAACCACTTGTGTGGGCTACAAGCTAAAAAAAAGCCCACTTAAGTGTATGTGCCCATATCTTATAGTATGCCAAAATCACTTAAGCGCGTGGTGCCTTACCATATTTCGTATTATACTTAAGTACAACGTACCTTACGATGTTCTACAATTTACTTAAGTGCACCGTACCTTACGGTGTTCCTTAGTTACTCTATCTCTCATCAATCCGTCCTTTGTGTGTGTCCCTGTAGGTCTTCACGGCATTGACAATTATATTAAATCACATTTTTAACATAATAAACAGGGAGCGGTATCTAGCAACACATCACTGCTACCCAAGACACGAAAATGTCATGTGATCTGACAAATCCTTCTGTGATAATACTTATGTGTATAATTACCCTTTTGCCCTTATGTCTATATTGAACACAAGGCATAGACCGTGTCATCCTTGTCCAGTTCAATATTGGGCCCATAGACATTTATCCTGTTACGCAGGATGGGCAAATTCCATCTAGGTCACTCATGTCCCTTAGCATGCTTCGTGGAGTACCCATCAACTGTCTTTATGGTCATCCAGTTACGGACAATGTTTGATCAGCAATAAGGCACTCGACTCTACATCTAGGGTCCATAGTGGTTTCAAGTCGAAGGGTGGTATACACCATTATCACCATGAGAATAACTTATTACACTTTGCATAACATTCTGTATAGTATTCTCATAGTGGGTCAATCCAGTATAAATATTACTCTTAATATTCATACCTATGTTTAAGACTTGATAACTCCTTATCGATGATCCATGAGATGTGATCATCACTCTATATACATAATAGTCTTAATGCTTTAATGTTATCCCACCTCACAATAAAGCTCGACTACAGATACTTTAAGAATAGTGTCCTTATGTTTAATGTGATCTAATGATTAAGTCACACTTGATACATTAAACGGACTAGCTATGCTAGGGACTTTATTAAACAAACATAATAAAGAAAAATTCTTTTATTATTAATAAATAATTCTATACAAGTATCAAAAGTATTGCCCTCTAGGGCTTACACTAACAATCTCCCACTAGCACTAGAGCCAATCAGGCATACCCCTAATGCCCATAGATCTAGTATGGCCATCATGCTTCTGCCGCGCAATAGGGTTTGTCAGTAGGTCATCAATATTGTCAAGTGTAGGTACTCTGCATATTTTCACATCTTCTCTATCTATTATCTCTCGAATGAGGTGATAACGCCTAAGTATGTGTTTGGATCGTTGGTGAGATCTAGGCTCCTTAGCTTGTGCGATAGCACCATTTTCATCACAATAGAGAGACCAATGGGATCCACAATGCTAGGAACTATGCTAAGTTCACTAATGAACTTTTTGATCAAAACAGCTTCCTTTGCTGCACTTGAGGCAACAATATACTCGGCCTCGGTTGTAGAATCAACAATTGTATCTTGCTTTGAACTTTTCCAGCTCACAGCGCCACCATTTAAGCAAAACACATAACCAGATTGCGATCTAAAGTCATCCTTATCTGTCTGGAAGCTAGCATCGGTGTATCCATTTACAGCAAGCTCTTCCTGACCTCCATATATCAAGAATGAGTCCTTAGTCCTTCTCAAATACTTAAGGATATTCTTGACAGCTACCCAATGAGCATCACCGGGATCAAATTGGTACTTACTCGTTGCACTTAAAGCATACGAGACATCTGGTCGAGTACATAACATGACATACATGATAGATCCTATTGCAGATGCATATGGAATCTTATTCATGCGATCCCTCTCTTCCTTAGTTCAAGGGGATTGTGTTTTTGATAGACACAAGCCATGTTGCATAGGTATGAATCCTTTCTTGGAATCATGCATATTAAAGCGTCTCAACACTTTGTCTATGTATGTACTCTGACTTAGGCCAAGCAGTTTTTGTGATCTATCTCTATAGATCCTGATTCCTAATATATAGGCTGCTTCACCCAAGTCCTTTATAGAAAATCATTTCCCTAACCAAGACTTTACTTGTCGTAGGGTAGGGACATCGTTTCCAATGAGTAATATGTCATCTACATATAATACCAGGAAACCGATCATGCTCCTACTAACCTTCTTGTAGACACAAGGCTCATCTTCGTTCTTGATGAATCCAAATTGTTTTACTGTTTCATCAAAACGAAGATTCCAGCTTCTGGAAGCTTGCTTCAATCCATAGATTGATCTTTGTAACTTACATATATTTTGGGCTTCTTCTGGTATGTCAAATCCTTCAGGTTGTGTCATGTACACATCCTCAAGAAGATTCCCATTTAGGAAAGCAGTTTTGATATCCATCTACCATATTTCATAATCATGATATGCAGCGATAACAAGTAAAATCCGAATAGATTTAAGCATTGCAACTGGTGAAAAGGTTTCATCATAGTCAACCCCATGAATTTGTTTATACCCTTTTGCAACAAGTCTTGCCTTATAGGTATGTACCTTACCATCCATGTCAGTCTTCTTGTTGAAGACCCACTTGCATCCTATAGGGTTAAATCCTACAGGAGGCTCTACCAAGGTTCAAACTTGGTTTGTGTACATGGAATCCATTTCAGATTTCATGGCTTCTAGCCACTTCTCAGACTCGGGACCAGTTATGGCCTCTTGGTAGGTCACATGCTCATCTTGATCCATGAGTAATACATCACCTTGATCAGTTATAAGATATCCATATCTCTCAGGTAGGTGACATATCCTACTTGACCTACGTTGGTCTTGTTCTACTTGAGCAGGTTGCTCTTCCACAACTACTTGTGTTTCCTGCTCTAATTCCTCCTTAGGTGTACCAATGCTTTGTGATTCTTGAATTTCTTCAAGCTCTACTTTCCTCCCACTGATTCCTTTGGAAATAAAATCCTTTTCTAAGAAAACTCCAGTTCGAGCGACAAACACTTTTCCCTTAGAAGGATTATAGAAGTAATACCCTCTTGTTTCTTTAGGATACCCCACAAATAAGCATTTGTAAGATTTGGACTCAAGCTTAGTTGAAATTTGTCGTTTCACATAAACTTCGCAACCCCAAATCTTCATGTAAGACATATGTGGTTTCTTACCACTCCATATCTCATATGGTGTCTTCTCAACCTTTTTGGATGGAACACGGTTAAGTGTGTAAGCTGCTGTCAATAGTGCATGTCCCCAAAAGGAGTTTGGAAGATCATCGTGACTCATCATGGATCGGACCATGTCTAACAAGGTTCGATTTCTTCTCTCAGATACATCGTTCCATTAAGGTGTTCCAGGAGGAGTAAGTTGGGATAGGATCCCACACTCTTTCAGATGGTCATCAAACTCTAGGCTTAAATACTCACCACCTCGATCTGATCGAAGAGTTTTAATATTCTTACCTAGTTGGTTTTGTACTTCATTCTTGAATTCCTTGAATTTTTCAAAGGACTTTGATTTGTGTTTCATTAAATACACATAACCATATCTACTGAAATCATCAGTAAATGTGATAAAGTACTAAAACCCTCCTCTGGCTGGTATGTTCAGTGGTCCACATACATCAGTATGTGTGAGGGCCAAAAGATCATTAGCTCTTTCACCTTTTCCTGTGAATGGAGACTTTGTCATCTTTCCAATTAAACAAGATTTGCATGTATCATATGATTCATAATCAAAAGAGTCAAAGAGTCCATCTTTATGGAGTTTGGAAATGCGTTTCTCATTTATGTGGCCTAATCGACAATGCCAAAGGTAAGTTGGAATTAACTCATTAGGTTTCATCCTTTTAGTATTAATGTTATAAATAGGCATTTCAAGATCAAGGACATATAGTCCATTGTTCATTTGTGCAGTAGCATAAAATATATCATTCAAATAAATTGAGCAACAATTGTTCTTTATTATAAATGAAAAACCAAACTTGTCCAAACAAGAAACGGAAATAATATTCCTGCTAATTGCAGGTACATAATAACAGTTCTCTAACTGAATTATTAAATCACTAGGTAAAGTCAATACATAAGTTCCTACGGCTAAAGCAACAACCTTTGCTCCATTTCCAACTCGTAGGTCAACTTCACCTTTTGCAAAATCTCTACTTATTTTTAGCCCCTGCACATTGGTACAAATGTGAGAACCGCATCCAATATCTAATACCCATGATGCAGAAGTAGATAAATTAATTTCAATAACAAAAATACCTGAAGTTGAAGTCTCTACTCCATTCTTCTTATCTTCCAGGTACTTTGGACAGTTTCTCTTCCAGTGTCCGGTATTACCGCAATGGAAGCAGGTGCCTTCCTTTGCTATGCCTCCATTAGGCTTCAAAGCAGCAACAATGGGTTTGGGTTTGGCAACTTCCTTGCCTTTCCCTTTATCACCCTGCTTGGTGGGTCTTTTGTTCTGTCTCTTTCCATTTCTGATCATCAGAATGGACTTCCCTTTTGACTTTAGATTCTGCTCAGCAAGTCTTAACATGGCTAGCAGTTCAAGAAAAGATTTTTCCATATCATTCATATTGAAATTAAGGACAAATTGACTGAATCTATCTGGAAACGATTGCAAGATCAAACCAATCGCAAGTTCCTTTCCGAGGGGAAAACCCAATGTCTCAAGGTTCTCCATATACCTAATCATCTTGAGCACATGGGGACCTACAGGGGCTCCCTCAGCTAACTTGCCTTGAAAAAGGGCTTTTGAAACTTCAAACCTTTCATGCCTTGCTTTCTCTTGATAGAGCATCTTCAGGTGTTCGATCATATCAAATGCTGCCATATTCTCATGTTGCTTTTGCAACTCTGAGTTCATGGTAGCTAGCATGAGGCAAGCAGTTTCATTGGCATCATCAACATGCTTCTTATAAGCATCTCTTTCTTCCTTAGGTGCAGAACTAGGAGGTTCCTCTTCAGGAACAGGTTTCTCCAAGACATACAACTTTCTATCATGTTTGAGGACAATCCTCAGATTTCGGTGCCAATCCAGAAAATTTGTCCCAGACAATTTTTCCTTGTCAAGGATTGATCGAAAAATGTTGTTAGAGGTGTTTATTGTCATGGTAATCTACATGAAAATAATGAAAATATAAGTATCAATAACATATTTAATTAGGCCTTTAATTAAATATGCTCCCACTATTTTACTCAAAACAAATGACCCTCACCATTTGATTTGAAAAATCCCGTTGGAAGATTTTCTAGTGGGTCGAGATCCACATTTCACTTTGTTTTAAGTCCGCGTAGGCGGATTACACAAAACTAGGTTATTTAGGTAGGAACTCCTTCCAATTGTATCTAATACAACTCTCGAATATTTTAGTTGGGTGAATAACTCCTTATTCCAATCCATCACATGGATCATTTCCAACTCTTGCTATCTAAATATATATAATCTTATTATAATTTGTTTAGTTAAGTTTGACCCATTATTTTAGCAATTGGATATTACAATTATCCCATCGCACCTTACTAATATAGAACATACACCTCGCCTAGGCGAAACCTACATTATCCGATACTGGTCTTGATGAGTGCTAAAACTTGGAAAGCATACACTTAATATTTAATTTGAGGGAATTTGCAATTATTATGATCTCACCGGCTTATTTATCATATAAATCGTCTCTCAGATGCATCAACATACATTCACATGCATCAACATACATAATGAAACAGTTATGGCCCCTAGTGCAATTGTTCTCCCAAGCCAATGAGAGAACCTAAGCTAACCTAATAACGATCTAAACTACTCCAAGCAAGATCTTCAAGGTTGTCCTCCTTTGATATTGTATTCTTCTCTTTCTTCATAACATTAAATTACATAAAAGAAACTCGTTTTACATACGAGGGAGTGAGATGAGAAAAGAAGTTACATTAAGAGATTAAAAGAGAGGCACGACACGCAGGTCGTATTTTAAAATCCAAAAAAAAAATAAAGGAAAACTAAGGCCATAATCGATCACCACAAGACAATAATAATAAAAACATTACTATTATTAATTTAAATTCTGTTAATTAATTAAAACCAAATTAAATTTCGGCGACCGTTCACACTACGCAGAGTTAGCCGGGGGTTCCGCTTCACCATACTAATGTCAGATCAAGAAGCAAATGACCATTGATCGCTCAAAGGAAAACAACCATTAAATGTTTGAATGAACGAAATAGAAACATTATATCATATATATCGTATTTTGCATCAGGATTACTTATATCATATATATAACTTGATCGATCTCAATTGCGTAACCTATGGACGATCGATGTATCGCTGCTTCACCATACTAACGTCGGATTTCGAAGCATAGTCAACATCAATCATCCAAATCGTACACACATGATGCTAAATTTAATTACCCGTTTATTCTTTGATTCATTTTGTCTTTTAATCGTATTAATACAGAAAATACAGAAAATAAACAGCTATCAGATGCATGGTTTCTTAAGTGGCTCTGATACCACTGAAGGAGAAGGGCGATCCAAAATGCAACGGAATTTTAAAAAAATTCTCCTTTACTGATCCTTACGAATGGGCATGATCAGTGATAGGATCGTTACATTTTGTGACGATTGAAACCTATGATGCAGATCTACAGAGCGATCACGAACGTTGAACGATGACAACGCCTCTACTCAGTCCACACGAACGGATTCCTTCAATCTCAGTGCTAACTGCTACGAATGAAGGCTTTGAGTGTGTGTGAGAGAGAGAGAAACGAAATTGCAACTGCACAAATGCTTTTGCACAAGGGTTCTATTTATAGAACCACTTGTGTGGGCTGCAAGCTAAAATAAGCCCACTTAAGTGTGTATGACCCATATGTTATAATATGCCAAAATCACTTAAGCGCGTGGTACCTTACCATATTTCATATTCTACTTAAGTACACCGTACCTTACGATGTTCTACAATTCACTTAAGTGCACCGTACCTTATGGTGTTTCTTAGTTACTCTATCTCTCATCAATCCGTCCTTTTGTGTGTGACCATGTAGGTTTTCGCGGCATTGGCAATCATATTAAATCACGTATTTAACATACTAAACAGTGAGCCGTATCTAACAACACATCACTGCTACCCAAGACACGAAAATGTCATGTGATCTGACAAATCCTTTTGTGATAATACTTATGTGTACAATTACCCTTTTTCCCTTATGTCTATATTTAACACAAGGCATAAACCGTGTCATCCTTGTCCAGTTCAATATTGGGCTCATAGACATTTATCCTGTTACGCAAGATGGGCAAATTCCATCTAGGTCACTCATGTCCCTTAGCATGCTTCGTGGAGTACCCATCAATTGTTTTTATGGTCATCCAGTTACGGACAACGTTTGATCAACAATAAGGCACTCGACTCTACATCTAGGGTCCATAGTGGTTTCAGGTCGAAGGGTGGTATACACCATTATCACCATGAGAATAACTTATGACACTTTGCATAACATTCTATATAGTATTCTCATAGCGGGTCAATCTAGTATAAATATTACTCTTAATATTCATACCTATGTTTAAGAATTGATAACTCCTTATCCATGATCCATGATATGTGATCATCAGTCTATATACATAATAGTCTTAATGCTTTAATGTTATCCCACTTCACAATAAAGCTCGACTACAGATACTTTAGGAATAGTGTCCTTATGTTGAATGTGATCTCATGATTAAGTCACACTTGATACATTAAACGGACTAGCTATTCTAGGGACTTTATTAAACAAACATAATAAAGAAAAAGCCTTTTATTATTAATAAATAATTCTATACAAGTACCAAAAGTATTGGCCTCTAGGGCTTACGCCAACAGTAGTTACAAATGCTTGCCTTCTATTAGAACTAATGTCAGACCTTCTGATTACAATGCCAAACCCCAATTTCCTAGCCTCCATGCAGACCCATTCAAGCATATGTTCACGAGCAGTAAATAGTTGTTCATTTCTAATTTGTTGACTAACATCTAACTCGACATCAACTGGTCTATCACCCGATTTAACATCTTCTTCACCTCATACAGTTTAACATCATTACTTACAATAACTTTGGGAAATATATCTGGGTGCACCATATCTAATATAAACCACAACAAAAAAACAGTTAAAAAATTTCACAGTCACAGGCAACTTTGGAGACGCATCTCCGAAATAGATAGCAAGTGAATTTGAATATGCATCTTCGGACTTAACGTTCATTTTTTCAGCTCAAAAACAAGATTAATGCAAGCAATGCGGTATGAAATGAATGAATTTTATCTTAAATTGCAGTTTCTTTAGCTTCCATTGATGTGATAAAACACATGAATGATGATTTAGAGTCGAAAAGTTGATTGAAAATAAGTTTTTTTAAAGGGTTTTGGTTTATGGAGGAGGTATGGAGTGTGAAAGAGATGATCATGCAAGATGGTCATATATTCAATTTCCTGCTTGATATTTTTGGAGATGAATCTTTGAAAATATTACCGAATGGTTAAATAATAAAAACCCTTAAAGAAAGCGTTGTTTAATTAGTTTCAGAAGTATTTTCAGAGATGCATATGCGAATTCACCCAATAAATATTCACAGATGCATCTCTGGACTAAATTTTGGCAAAAATGGGCTTTGGTGCATTCAGAGAGGGTATTTTAAGGGTGGGAAAAGAAACTGTCTTGTTATTTGAATCTTTCTCGGAATGATTCTGTAGAGAGCATAATGGGCCCGTTTGTTTTTGCCTTTTTTTAAAATGATTTTTATAGTGTAATATATATTTGTGCAAAAAAAATTTACAAAGAAACTTTTCATAAAAGATTCAAATGAAAATTTGGTTTGAATAGTTATTCTTAAAATGTTATTTTAGATATTTCATCATTTTATTGAAACTTTTTTTGGATATCAAAATTTAAAAAAATCACTTAAATTTGAAGCTATTTCAAATAGCATTCCATAAAGATCATTTTGAGATACAACTTTTTGAAAATGTTGCGATTTCAACTATGTTTTGATTGTCAATAATGTATGTTTAATTTATAGGATGTCAAAATTAATCTTTCAATTTAGAAAAAACGAATATAAAAAAAACTTGTATTATTTTTAAAAATGGTTTTTTAATATCTATTTTTAAAAGGGTTAAATATACAATACTCCTGCAATGTTATCGAGTTTCGGTTTACCCCCTGTAATTTTTTTGGGATTTCCTCCTTGTAATGTCTAGATTCTGTGCGCTTGGTCTCTATGTGACTATTTTAACCAAGAATCTTTTTTAAATCCTACATGGCTTTTTATTTTACATATATATTTTTTTAAATTCATGTGGCATTTTTTTAAAATTTTTTTATTACAAGGGGGGTTAATTAAAAGTCGCTCATATTAGAGGGTAAAATATAATTTTGTTGTTTTGGATATTAAAATATTGATTTTTTTTTTCTAATTTATGCTACCAATGTGATTCAAACTCAGCACCTAAGTTTAGGTGGGTGAGGGTTTCAACCATTGGGATAATGTTCCTTTTTTTTTATAATGTTTACATGTTAAAAATATATTACATTCTAATTTATTTTTTTACATAGTTTTACTTAATGTATTTTTTGACGTCTCAAACATGATCTAAACTATAGATAGTCCTCTACTGCATAAGCTACCGAATGAATACTAACATAATGAATACTAACATTTACATGCAAGATATTCTTATTTGTTCTCTCCATGAGCAGTATCCTTGCCAACAACTACATTTATCTATTCTAGCAGAAAACAAATATAAGGGATAAAATAAGGATGCAATGATGTACCAAATTTTGTGTTTCATAAGTATGTTCTGTCATAATTTAATAGCAGCGTGACCATATATGTATCGTAGCCATAACCACCAATAAAGAATCACATACCTGTTCGAATAAAAAGAAAAGAAACATATGACCCAAAGATAACGGTGTAGCCAAGTTGGAGTCCTGTAAACATGATTCATTTGATTGAGATTATTATCCAACAATACTAAGTTTTGGTTCATGAAATTCTCCTCAAGCAACCTTGTCAGGAAAACTTCAATAAAACAAAACACGATAACTTGATAAACATGTTAATGTAAAAATTGAGAGTACCTATAACCATAGTTCCGTGAAAGGATATTATACTATAATAAGAACATTATTTGACATAGTAATTTAGATGTTATATACTATACTATACATTCAGTAAAACAAATGCCATGTGGAATTAAAAAAAACCACGTGGACAACCACGTAGGCTTTAAAAAAGTTTATGGGTTGAAATAGTCAACAAGTGGCCTAACACACGAAATCTAGACATTACAAGGGGGAATCCCCAAAAAATAAAATTACAGTGGAGTAAACCAAAACTCATTAACATTGTAGGGAGTATCATATGTTTAACCTTTTTTGAAAATACAGAGAAAAAAATCCATTTTTTTAAAGCTAAAACAAACATGTCTAATGTCTAGGATGCATATTTAGTATGCATGAATGATGCGTTTATTCTACATTCGCGTATGCCATATTCATTTTGAGAGGTGAATATAATTATTGTGATTTGCATATTTTTGCTAGTAATAAAGGTGGTCGAGTTTATTTTAAGACTGCTATATTTCTTTTACATTCGTTAGGTTTTGTTCACGAAAGTTCGTATATGTGTTCCTTTTCTAAATCCAAATGTAATTTCACGTGGTGTCTCATTGTTTCCCCTTCTTAACTTTACCCTAATAACTGTACTTATGATAGGTGTTTCAAATTCTTGTGCACTTGAAGTCCCTTGTTTCATTCCTTTCTTTTTCTATCTCGATTTCCTCTAAGTTTGAGGTAAAATTTATTAATGTTATTGTAGTGGTCAACTTGATTGAGGCTTATTTTCTCTTATCGATTCATTCCATAAATAATGGTGCTAATATCTGGTACGGTGGCGCAGGGTAAATTTGCAAGGTTAACACTCCAACATCCAAGTCAGCTATAGAGTAAAAAATGAGTATAATGTAAAGAGGATATCAAAAAATTGTACCTTAGATCTTACATATACTAGCTATATACATTAGATCCTCTCTATTGGACTTATGTATGATTGGGCCTTCATACCGGGCCTTTGGCCAACCCAAAATAGTTTCCCCCAAGGTTTTTCGAGCGTTTACTGATCGGGAAGTCTTTCAAAGTCGTGGTCAGCCTCTAGCAATTATGTCTTATCATAACGAGAAGCATGAATATTATGGTTCCGTTACGAAAGTAATGGGGAACAAGCAGGAATGTTATGGTTCATCTTCTCATGCTTCACTTAATCTAGAGATGGAGGTTGCTATTTTAAATAGGGGGAGCTCGAAATTACATAGGTAATTATCATGATGTTTATCGTCGGTATCTGTAAGACCCCAATTTTGACCCTAAGATCCCACATGCTATCTCATCATATGCATTAGCATTGGGATCACACCTTGGCATCCTCCTTACCCCTCATTCATTGGGTTTGCATTGGGAGAGATCACCAAGCACATTTGATTGTATCATACTTCATTTTTCTTTATTTACTAACCAAAATACCAAAAATATGTAAATGTATAGTTTGTTGCTTTTGTAGGTAGTGTGTATGCTCACCTATGCTCTATCAAGCTCATATATAGGGTTTGAGACCCTCAATGCAAGGAGAACAATCAAGAATTGGTTTATATTGGCTCTAAGCATCATATATGGATCCCCATGATCTTCACATGTTATTTTGATCAAGAAATCATCAAGAGTTTGAAGGTTGTTTGCCTTGAAAACCCTAATTCATTTGGGTATCTTGTGTGACTTCTTCAACAATTGATCAAATATTTCAAGGGATACTTCACATTACAGCATCTTATGCATATATGATCCTCCATGAGTCCCAAAAGTCAAGATAATGTCAAGCTAGCAAGTTGGTTCATGGTGGTTGACTAGAGAAAGTCAACTGGTCAAAACTAGGGTTCCCTAGACCCTATCTCCTACAATTTTTATCCTATAAAAGTTATTCCAAGAGGAAACTTACTCAAAATGACATTAAAAACAACTTTCATGTTGAAGTCAAGATCTATTTTTGCTTGTAAAGTCATTGTTTATGGTGAAAGATTATAAGTCATTTTGTCTGAACCCTAGTTTGGAGGTCAACTCCCCACGACCATAACTTGCTCAATTTATATTAGATGAAAGCCATTAAAATTTCATGATCAAATTCAAGATGTATACTTCAACTTTTATGTTTGGAGCAAGTTCAAATTCAACTTGCAAATGCATGTGCCAAGAGGAAACATTATAGGTCATTTTGGGCCAATACCATTGAACAAGTGATTTTCCTCAACTTCTAAAATGAATAACTCCTTCATGCCAAATCCAAATTAGGTCAATTTTTGACCAAATTTAAGTGGCTTGAAAGAGATACAACTTTGATGAAGAAACTTTTCTCATTTGAAGTCCATAAGAAAAAGTTATTCAAGGTGGAAGAAGTGAACATTTGACTTGGGACTTAGAAAATTTTCAAATATGTTTGATTTCCAAAACATCCACATCAAAATTCATCATGATCCAAGCTTCAAATGAAACAGTCTTCAACATGAAAGTTGTTCCCCTTGTTCTCACCTTTCCAAGAAGTTCAAAATCATCCCATTTGGCCAAAGTATGAGGGACTTGTGTATGGGTTTAAGTTAAAGGACCATTTGGATAATTTCAACTTCCATTTTTCATACACATTTGCATGGACTTCTAACATGATTTCAGCATGATGTACATTGAATTATGGATCATATTGTTGGTGTAAGCCCTAGAGGCCAATACATTTTGGTACTTGTATCGAATTATTTATTAATAATAAAAGGCATTCTCTTTATTATGGTTGGTTAATAAAGTCCCTGGAATAGATAGTCCGTTTAATATATTAAGTGTGACTTAATCATGAGAACACATTAAACATAAGGACACTATTCCTAAAGTATCCGTAGTCGAGCTTTAGTGTGAAGTGGGATAACATTAAAGCATTAAGACTATTATGTTTGTAGACTGATGATCACATCTCATGGATCATGGATAAAGAGTTATCAAGTCTTAAACATAGGTATGAATATTAGGAGTAATATTTATACCGGATTGACCCGCTATGAGAATACTATATAGAAAGTTATGCAAGGTGTCATAAGTTATTCTCATGGTGATAATAGTGTATTCCACTCTTCGACCTGAAACCACTATGGATCCTAGATGTAGAGTCGAGTGCTTTATTGCTGATCCAACGTTGTCCGTAACTGGATAACCATAAAGATAGTTGATGGGTACTCCACAAAGCATGCTGAGGGACATGAGTGACCTAGATGGAATTTGCCCATCCTGCATAACATGATAAATGTCTATGGGCCCAATATTGAACTGGACAAGGATGACACGGTCTATGCCTTGTGTTCAATATAGACATAAGGGCAAAAGGGTAATTATACACATAAGTATTATCACAGAAGGAATTGTCAGATCACATGACATTTTCGTGTCTTGGGTAGTAGTGATGTGTTGCTAGATACCGCTCACTGTTTATTATGTTAAATGCGTGATTTAATATAATTGCCAACGTCACGAAAACCTACAGGGTCACACACAAAGGACGGATTGATGAGAGATAGAGTAACTAAGGAATATCGTAAGGTACGGTGCCCTTAAGTGAGTTATAGAGCATCGTAAGGTACGATGTACTTGAGTAGAATACGAAATATGGTAAGGTACCATGAGCTTAAGTGATTTTGGGCATATTATAAGATATGGGACAAAATACACTTAAGTGGGCTCTTAGCTTGAAGCCCACACAAGTGGTTTTATAAATAGAACCCTTGTGCAGAAGCAAAAATTTGCAGTTGCATTATTTTTCGTTTTCTATCACTCTCTCTCTCTCTCTCTCTCTCTCTCACTCAAAGCCTTCATTCGTACCAGCTAGCACTGAGATTGAAGGAACCCGTTCGTGTGGACTGAGTAGAGACGTTGTCATCGTTCAACGTTCGTGATCGCTTCGTGGATTTGCATCAAAGGTTTTGATCGTCACAAGAGATCTGCACCAAAGGTTTCAACCGTCACAAGAGGTAAATATTCTATCACTGATCATGACCATTCGTAAGGATCTCTAAAGGAGAAATTTTTATTTCCGCTGCGTTTTGCACCGCAATTCTCCTTCACATATCACATCATCTCATGGGCCTAGTGCACGCCCATGCATCCATGCAAGGGAGAATTTCAAATTTTGCCAAAATTGGAAGTTTGTGAAAATCAATCTCATAGCCTATAAATAAGACCCTCATTGCTCAGAATTAAGGACCTCGTGCCCAAGCTTTGAACCTGCAACCATAAACCTTCACCATTGAAGGATAAACTTGAGGATTTTCTTTGAAAATTGAGTTTCAATTCTCCATTTGTTTTGAGATTGAAACTCAAAGACTCCATCCCTTTCCTTGATCGATTTCAGTTCTATCAAGCATCTGAAGCAAGGCAAAGCATAACTGAAAGCACGATCGTGCCAATCTGAAGCTCCATTGAAGGTGAATTTTCATCTCTTTGATTCTCCCTCAATTCTCCACCATTCTTGTTGATTTTTGGATGTCTGAAGTCCTATCAATGTAGGCAAGAAGATTGAGTTGCTTTGAGGTCAAATCGAAGCAACTCAGTTCATGATCCTCAAAATTCAAATCCTTGTATCTTTTTATATACTTGGAATTGGACAAAATTGAGGCCAGATTCGAGCTCCTAAGCATTTTTTCTGTAAATACATGTCTTTGTTTTTCATTTTGGTGATGGTTGATGGTGGACCAGTCCGGTGAGGTCCACCGGAGAAGAAGACCGGAGCCCTAGCTCCAGTGATATATTGTCATGCATCTCAACCATATGATCCAACAGAATTATTTTAATCTTGTACGTTGCTTTTGATTACCACGTGTGTGGGACAGTTGACTGAAGCGCGTGTGGAACACGTGTTTCCATCCATCTGATCTGCCACCTCAATTAATGAGGGAGATCAGATGACTCTCCTTCTTTTGAATTCCTGAATATTTCATTTAATCCATTATTTTTAATTAATTCATATTAATTTCATTTGTAATCCAAAAAATATGGGACTTTCACCGAACTTTTTCAAATATTTTCCTCTTTCGTTTTCTGAATTAAAATTATTCTTTGGATTAATTTTGATATTTTTCATGAATATATTTTTAATTGTTTAAAAATACTTCTGACTTTTCAAAACTTATGAAATTTTTTCTCCAAGGTCCTTTGACCTTGTTTGACCTATGATAAATCTCTTGGCCATTTATTTGGTGTTTTGAAGAGGTTTTAGGTTTTTGATCAAATAGAATTTAATTTAAATGCATTTGAATTTGATTTTTAATTGGTTAATTGTGTAAAAATTAGGTTGAGCCATTTTTATTGACTTGTGAAGTTTGACTATGTGTTTGGGCCTTGGTCAAGGTTGATTTGACTTTTGTTGGATTAAAATCATTGGATTTAGGGGATTGATGAAATGTACATTTCATCTCCCAAAATGAATGAATGATTTTAATTTGATAAAATTCCTCCCATGACCAATTTGTGTTTGTCTCATTGCCCCCCCCCCCTCTTCATCTTCAATCCCATTCTATCCCATTCCTCTCATTGACCAATGAAGTCTCAATATCCTTAGGCTAATTGGTTTATCAATAACTTTGTGTTAGATGAACCAATACAAGTATGGATGAGATTAGGTACATCCTTTGATCTTTTTATTTTTGTGTATGGTATGTTTTAGGGGTATGGTTCATTATACCATATCTCTAACATGCATTAACACCAAAATTTCTATTGCCCGACCTCAAATAGTTGTGACTTCTACATAAGTCCAATTACGATTGCTTAACATAGCGCTAAATTTTGACCCAAAAGCATAGCATTCTAGTAAGTGAGATTGTAAGTCCCACCCTTTCATGGTATTGTGTGGAAACTTGGCCTTTTTTCATTCCTTTGGAAGATGTTTTGGTTCAAGGATCCATGCTTGTGAATAGAGGGTTGAGTTTTCTCCAAAGAACGACTTAATCAATTAAAAAGCAAAACATCACTAAAATCTAATCAACTAAAATTTGACTTACTTCTATTAATCTTGCTTTTATTTTCAAGTCATTTACTTTATGAAATTTAAATTCAAGCCATTTACCATTTCATTTGTCATTTTACATATCATTTAACTTGTTTGTGTTTATGCCATTTTCATTTTGCTCACTTGAGCCATATATTGTGATTTTATATATTTGTTTGTGTATCTTGTTTGTTTTTGTGGTCTTAGGATCTTAAAATACCTAATAAACAACAAAAAGCCTAAAAAATGTTTGTGTGGACTGTTGGATTTGATCTGAGCTTTGGACTTAGAATGAGGCAACATTCCCTATGCAAAAGGACTTGGCCAATGCCAACATTTCTGAAACCAAGTTCTTGAGAATTAAGCCTTCATGTCATGCAAGTATTGGGATTCGTTTGAGCTTATCTGCTACATGGCCTTGATGTAAACTGTTACTTTGAACCTGTGTCTAATGCCTTATTCTGAGCTATTCAAGGAGTATGTCATCTGAGCCATTAAAGGGACTTTGGATGTGGCTATATTTATTTGATGCATTGCTCTTCATTTTTCTATTTGCTTATTGATATTGCTTGATTTAAAGTCCAAAGGAAAAATGAGTTTCTATATAACATTCTTGTCTATTGGATTGCATCCCAATGGTCAGATCTTTTCAACTCTCAACTTTTAATTTTATGCTTAGGATTAGTCTCTTCATCTCCTCCCATTTCTTAAATTTCAAATCTCTCCCCCTTTTCAAAATCTTCTTTGCTTGTGATTTCTAAATTTAGACTATTTTGCAAACTAGAAACTTTGGCCTTATGCCATTGTATTTTTAAACCGTTTTCGTAAATCAAACTTGTAAATGAATCTAATCATATTGACTTAAAATTTCAAAAGACAAAAAGAATTAACACTCATTCAAACATTTTTTAGGCCTTTTGTGACTTTTTTAAACTTAAATTTTTGTTAAAAAGTAATTCGCTCACTTTGAAATTGATACCACGAACTACGAGGTTTTGATCGCTCATTTTTATGTTGGTACGTAGGCACAAGTCCGAAGGTCTTGTCAAACACAAAAATATAATTAATGAATTCTTTACTCATCCCTACACTCTATTTATTGCAAACATCATTTTATACCAAAACACATGCACACATAAAAAAGGGCTCCCTAGGAGTACCTAGGACACTATGGGTGCTAACACCTTCCCTTTGTGTAACCAACCCCCTTACCTGTAATCTCTGGCATTTTATTAGTTTTGATTTGAAAACTTATTATCTTTGGGTTTTGTTTGTACTTTTCCCTTTTCCTTCAGAAACAGTAAAAGCGCGGTGGCGACTCTGGTTTTATAGACGTTAAGTTTATCCATAACTTAATGGTCATGAATTTACCGCTACAAAAATTAAGTGGCGACTCTGTTGGAGAGTAGTCCTCTGTGGGTTTAGCCTACATTTTTATATGTATATAATTGTATATATGATGTTTGTATATTTGTTTGTGTGATATAATCTGCTTGTTGTGCTTGGTGATCTTTGAGTGGTGAGATAAGTTCTAACCCGAACTTGACTGCAATTAAGATAGGAGGATGGTATAGTCATGTTCGACTTATGTCGAGTAGTCCTTAACAAGTTGGCTTGAGACCCATCTACTCAGTGGAGACCCTTTTGGAGCTATTGATGTCACACAAGTTATTTGTGGTGAGGCATTACTTTCTCCGACTTGGGGGTCCGAGAAGCTGAGGACCGTTGAACATTTAACCCAACTTGGCCTATTTAGGACGTAGTGCAAAGACTATTCAAGTGTAGACTTGATAACAGTTGTTACGCGATACTACACTCAGACGAGTTTCTCTTGAGAATATTGTGGGTTGATGAGTCAGTCATCCTAACCTATAATATCCGATAGATGGAACTAAGATTCTGGGAACTTTTTAGAACATGATCTACAAGTTTTATCCTTAGTACACCCCTTTGGGATGGTTCTTAACCTGACTCCATGCTCGTGACTCACAACAAACCCTTGATTCTTGGTTGATTCAATCAAGTCTTATCAATATCAATGGAACTTGGGTGTTGATAAGGTGAAAACCATAATCCACCAAAATGGATGATTGATCTTGACAATGACTTGATTCATCCCTTGAACTTTGTTTGTTTGCCTTGTATGTGATCCCTTATTTGTGATTGTTGCATTCATGCATTCATGCGCATCATAACATTCATCACACAAAAAATAACTTCAAGGAACTGAGGTTTTATTTGCAAATATTTTCAGACCATGGATTGTGGATGAAGGAACACTAAGAAGTAAAGTTTCAGACGTCCCAACTTGCAAGAGCTAAGGAAGCTATCATATTTTGTATTAGATCCCTTGGACTTCAAGCAACGTCATGGGAAGCTTTTAGCCGTGTTATCTGCTGATGTGGTTGATGGACTCTTGAGTGTGTTGGTTCAGTTTTACGATCCCCTCTATCGTTGCTTCGCTTTTCCCGATTATCAGCTTATGCCTACGTTAGAGGAGTATGCCCATCTCTTGGGAATACCTGTTTTTGACAAGCTACCTTTTAGTGGATTGGAGGAGATTCCCAGATCTCACATCATATCTGAAGCTCTTCATTTGAAGAAGTCTGAGATTGAGGCTCATTGGGTGAAGAAAGGAGGAATATTTGGGTTGACTTCTGAGTTCCTTATTGGAAAAGCTACTGCTTTTGCTCAAGAAGGTAGTGTGGATGCTTTTGAATCCATCTTCGTGTTGCTCATCTATAGTTTGGATTTGTTCCCTAACATTGACGCTTTTGTTGATGTTAATGCCATTAGATTTTCTTGATTGGGAATCCTGTGCCTACTCTGTTGGGTGATATGTATTTCTCTTTGCATCTAAGGAATTCTAAAGGTGGTGGAATGATTGTGTGATGTGTTCCTCTTCTGTACAAGTGGTTTATTTCGCACTTGCCTCAGACACTTGCTTTTGTGAAGAACAAACAATGTCTACGGTGGTCTCAGAGACTTATGTCCCTCCCTTATGATGATATTGCTTGGTATGATTCTTCATTGAGTAGCTCGGATATTATTGATAGTTATGGTGAATTCTCTAATGTGCCTCTCATTGGTACACAAGGAGGAATTAACTACAACCCTGCTTTGGCTCGTCGTCAACTTGGGTTCCCCTTGAGAGACAAACCTAATAACACTAAGTTAGAAGATCTTTTCTATCAAGAGGGTAAGGATCCCCAACATTTGAAGCAGAAGATGGTGCATGCTTGGCATAATGTGCATATGAAAGGAAGATCCGAGCTTGGTTCGTGCAACTGTGTAGCTTTGGAGGCTTACACTACTTGGGTGAAAAAGTGAGCTTTGGAGTTAAAGATGCTTTATGCTTGTGAGAGACCTATGTCTATGGTTGTGGCTAAGCCATTAACTCTCCCTAACCAAGATGTAGAGGAGTTGGAAGATGCACTCACTAAGATGAAGCAAGAGAAGGATATGTGGGAAGAGCGGTTCCATGCTTTGAGCCGAAAGCATGAGGAGTTGCATCTTGAGTCTAAGGACAAATATGCGCTTATTGAACTTCTTGAAGACCGAGCAGTAAAGAGGCAGAGAGAGCCAGAGGGTCCATATTCCTCTAGTATGCCTCAGCCTTCCAGTATTTGGAAGAAGATTGTTGATCAGCTTGTCCTCGAGAAGGCTCAGATGAAGATATCCTTTGAGTCCGAGATTCGACGCATCCGAAGGAAGTATGCACCTGCAGCCAGATCATCTGACACTGTTGTTAGGGGATCCTTAGGATGATTAGTTTCCTTTTCTCTTATATTTTTATTTTGGTTTCTGAAGTTGTACTCAGTGTAATCCTTCCAGATTATATGAATAAAAGAGAATTTTTGTGGTCAATCAAATTGTTACTATTGTTATTATATATTTGCAAATAAAATAGTATGTTCCTTGAAAATAAAAACAAACAAAAACATTGCATTTCATGCATCATTTGCATAACAGGTTTCTTCTGCAAGATGTCTTATCAATTATTCTTCCGTGCTTCAGCCAAGCTGACTCACCGATACAACACTCGTGCCAATCAACTGAGAATCATGGAGCACATAGAGCAAGAGAACTGAGAATTGAAGGATGAGATTTCTCGCCTAACTGCTATGATGGAGTCTATTCTAGCCGCCCATAATCAGTCTTCTCCAACTCCTGCAACTCCTCATCCTCAGAGGACTGTCATTTCCGAGGTTGCTGCCTCGACTGTGCCTGTTGCTGCAACTCAATCCAGTCCGTCTATGTCTGCCGGATTCCTATGGGTAATGCCACCGAATTTCATGCCTGAAGGGTTTGCACCCACATTTGCTTCTATGCCGGCATCTAGCCCAGTCATGTCTGTTACGCCTCCAGTTGTTCACACTCTGCCTCGTGTTGAGGACACCATCTATCATTCTGAGTCGTCTGAGGGCCCCGATGTTTAGGAGAAGATGGATGAGATGAAGGATCAGTTACTTGAGCTTCGAAAGGAATTGAAGACATTGAGAGGAAAAGACTTGTTCGGTAATAATGTTGTTGAACTTTGCTTAGTGCCGAATGTCAAGATCCCAATGAAGTTCAAAGTCCCTGACTTTGAAAAGTATAAGGGAAATACTTGTCCACTTAGCCACCTTGTTATGTATTCCAGAAAAATGTCAACGCAAACTGATAATGATCAATTATTGATTCACTACTTCCAAGACAATCTGACTGGTGCCGCTTTGAGGTGGTACATGGGTGAAGCTTTTGTGAAGTAATATAAGTACAATGTGGACATGCCGCCTGATAGAGACTAGCTGAGGTCTATATCTCAGAAGGACAAAGATACATTCAAAGAGTATGCCCAGAGATGGAGAGAGCTTGCTGCTCAGATCAATCCTCCATTAGAAGAGAAGGAGATGACCGAGATTTTCCTTAAGACCTTGAGTTCTTTTATTACAAACAAATGATTGCTAGTGCCCCTAGTGATTTTACCGAAATGGTAAACATGGGGATGAGATTAGAGGAAGGAGTCCGAGAAGGACTTCTGTCTAAGGAAGAGGTGTCATCGAGCAAGAAGTATGGAAGCAGTTTTACCAGAAAGAAGGAAGGTGAAACCAATGCAGTGTCAGTAGGGAGGCAGAGGAGGCCTCATGTCAAAAGAAATCCGCAACCGCATCATCATCATCACCAAGTCTCGTCAGTTATTCCAGTATTTTCAAACAATCAATACCAGTTCAACAACAACATCAACAACAGCTGCAACAAAGTACAAACAACTACAACAACAACAACACCAATAATCAACAACAACAACAGAATTTCGAGAGGAAAAATGTCTCTTTTGACCCTATTCCTATGTCGTATGCCGAACTTTATCCGTCTTTGGTTCTCAAGAACCTACTCCAGCCAAGGAATCCACCTCAAATTCCAGAACCACTTCCATGGTGGTATAAGCCAGAACTCCGTTGCACCTTTCATCAAGGAGCTCCCGACCATGATATCGAGAACTTTTACCTGTTGAAGTATGAGGTCCAGAAGCTAGTGAAAAGTGGAATGGTGTCCTTTGAGGACCGTGCGCCAAATGTGAAATCAGTGATTGTGAGCCCGAACATGATGGTTGTGCAATTTACAGTGTAAACCCCCGTGGGTGTTTGATCGTCAAGAGAGATATCCAAAAGTTGATGGATGAGAATGTAATCCAGATTCAACAGTCGAGGGATATAAATGATGTGAATGTTATAGTACCAATGTTTAAAACCCCGGAGTGGGTAGTGATTCGGTTTGGAGGCAGCAGTAGTAACAATGTCAATAGATTGGTATCACCGTTAGTAATACGGTTAGCAGGCTCCGTCCCGTATGCATCCGATAGAGTTGTTCCGTATCAGCATAATGCTACCATGATGGAGAATGGTCAAGAGGTTCCGTTGCCCACGACCAATTCTATTGTGAACATTGCCGATATTGCAAAGGTGACCCGTAGCGGTCGTGTATTTGGTCCCGTATTTCCGAGAGAGATGGATGATGTGTCTGTCAGTAAGAAGGTTGATGTACCTGTAGTAAATCCAGTTAGTGCCCTAATGTGTCAGTTTGGTGAATCCAGCAAATTGAAGCCTAACGATGATGATGAGGTACTATGTTTAATCAAGAAGAGTGAATTTAATATGGTGGAGCACCTGCTCCAAACTCCTTCAAAAATTTCAGTGTTGTCTCTGCTTATGAATTCTGAAGCGCACGGAAAAGCATTGCAAAGAGTGTTGGAGCAAGCTTACGTCGAGCATGATGTAACTATGGATCAATTTGACCACATTGTGGCTAACATCACTTCCTGCAATAATTTGAGCTTTTGTGATGAAGAACTTCCTGAGGAAGGCAAAAATCACAATCTGGAACTGCATATATCGATGAACTGTAAGGAAGATGCATTGTCAAATGTGCTAGTTGATACCGGTTCTTATCTGAATGTACTGCCCAAGTCAACTTTGTCCAAATTATCCTATCAAGGCGCCCGATGAGGTATAGCGGCGTGATTGTCAAGGCATTTGATGGTTCTCGCAAGACTGTCATAGAAGAAGTGGACCTTCCGGTGAAGATAGGTCCGAGTGATTTTCAAATTACTTTTCAAGTAATGGATATCCATCCGGCCTATAACTGCTTATTAGGAAGGCCATGGATCCATGAGGTTGGAGCTGTGACATCCATTGTGCATCAGAAGTTGAAATTTGTGAAGAATGACAAGCTTGTCATTGTGGATGGAGAGAAAGCGTTGTTGGTGAGCCATCTGTCGTCTTTTTCATATGCTGAAGCTGAGGAAGAGGTTGGAACTCCGTACCAAGCTCTATTTATTGCTGAAGTGAAGAAAACCGGGGCACCTATGTCCTCTTTCAAAGATGCTCAAAAGATTATTGAAGATGGCAGTTCAGATCAGTGGGGCCGTATGGTAGAGGTCGCCGAGAACAAGAATAGAGCTGGTTTGGGATTCCAACGAGGGTTGTCCAATGACAAAACTGAAGAAGTGCAACCGAGTTTCCTAGCGGAGGGTTCATCCATGGTAATGAACAACACTCAGCTGATGTAATCGAGGGAGATGAGGATGAAGCCTGCGCCAATTTTGTGACACATGGAAAGGCTTGCAATAATTGGGTTGCTGTTGATGTTCTCGTTATTATGCATCGCTCTAAGTAATTTGTTTTTTCATTAAAACATCCTTCTCCTATGCCTGAGGGAGAAGTGAACATTGTGGGGCATTTTCAATTTTATCATCAATAAAATGCAATTCTATTCATCCACATCTATGATGTTTTCATTTTTACTTTTTGCTTTTCTCAAAATGGTAATCACATAAAATATAAATAAATAAATAATAATTGTCCATCTGCATAATATTTATTCACAATTCACTTCTCTAAAATCAAAATATCAAATCATTATGCAGGTTGATTTCTAAACCCATTGAATACAATGATCCTACTTCTTCTCCAAACTTTGAATTCCCCGTGTTTGAGGCTGAGGAAGAAAGTGATGAAGAAGTGTCTCATGAATTGTCTCGTCTACTTGAGCATGAGGGAAAAGCCATTCAGTCATTCTAAGAACATATTGAGTTAGTCAACTTGGGTTCCGAAGATGATGTGAAGGAAGTCAAGATTGGGTCTCAACCGTGTCCAGAGGTTAAGAAGGGGTTAATTGATCTTCTCCGAGAGTATTCAGATGTGTTTTCTTGGTCCTATCAAGACATGCCTGGTTTGGATTCTGAGATTGTGGAGCATAGATTTTCGTTGAAGCCAGAATGCCCATCAGTCAAGCAGAAATTGAGGAGGACTCATCCTGATATGGCGGTGAAGATCAAAGAAGAAGTGCAAAAGCAGATTGATGTCAATTTCCTTGTTACTGCTGAGTATCCGCAGTGGGTGGCCAATATTGTGCCTGTTCCTAAGAAGGATGGAAAAGTCCGTATGTGTGTTGATTATAGAGATTTGAACAAAGCTAGTCTGAAAGATGATTTCCCTCTGCCATACATTGACATGTTGGTATACAATACAGCTAAATTCAAAGTCTTTTCATTTATGGATGAATTTTCCGGCTATAATCAGATTAAGATGGCACCCGAAGATATCGAGAAGACCACATTCATTACACCCTGGGGAACATTCTGTTATAAAGTAATGCCTTTCGGTTTAAAGAATGCTGGTGCAACATACCAGAGAGCTATGACCACTCTTTTTCATGATATGATGTATAAAGAGATCGAAGCCTATGTTGATGATATGATTGCTAAATCCAGTAATGAAGAAGAGCATGTGGAGCATTTGTTGAGTTATTCCAGCGTTTGAGGAAGTACAAACTTCGCTTGAATCCCAATAAGTGTACATTTGGCGTTTGCTCTGGTAAGTTGTTAGGCTTTATTGTCAGTGAGAAAGGTATTGAAGTTGATCCTGCCAAGGTCAAAACAATACGAGAGATGCCTATGCCCAAAACTGAGAAGCAAGTCAGGGGTTTTCTCGGCTGCTTGAATTATATCTCAAGATTTATATCGCATATGACTGCCACATGTGCGCCTATGTTCAAGCTTCTTCGGAAAGATCAGTATTGTGATTGGATCGAGGATTGCCAGAAATCTTTTGACAATATCAAAGAGTATCTGCTTGAGCCTCCGATTCTGTCTCCACCTGTTGAAGGAAGACCTTTGATCATGTATTTTACTGTGCTTGATGAGAGTATGGGTTGTGTTTTTGGTGAACAAGATGAAACTAGAAAGAAAGAATATGCAATTTACTACCTTCGTAAGAAATTCACCGATTGTGAGACTCAGTATCCTATGCTTGAAAAGAGTTGTTGTGCATTGGCTTGGGCTGCTAAGCCTCTGCGTTAGTATATGTTGAATCATACCACTTGGTTGATATCCAAAATGGATCCAATCAAGTATATTTTTGAGAAGCCTGCTTTAAATGGGAGGATTTCCCGTTGACAGATGTTATCGGAGTATGATATTGAATACTGATCTTAGAAAGCTATTAAAGGTAGTGTCTTGGCTGACCATTTGGCTCACCGACCGATTGAAGATTATCAGTTAGTGCAATATGATTTTCCTGATGAAGAGATCTTATACTTGAAAATGAAAGATTATGATGAACCATTGTTTGAAGAAGGGCCAGAACCTGGTTCTCCGTTGGGGAATGGTATTTGATGGAGCTGTTAATCAATATGGTAATGACATTGGGGAAGTGATTATTACTCCTCAAGGCACCCATTTTCCGTTTACAGCTAGATTGACTTTCAAGTATACAAATAATATGGCTGAGTATGAAGCTTGCATCATGGGGCTTGAAGAGGCCATTGATCTCAGAATCAAGTATTTGGACGTCTATGGAGATTCAACTTTGGTTGTGAATCAAATCAAAGGTGAATGAGAGACGAATCAACCCGGTTTGATACCATATAGAGATTATGCGAGGAGGATTTCAAATTTCTTTACAAAGGTTGAGTTTCATCATATCCCTCGAGATGAAAACCAGATGGCAGATGCTCTTGCAACACTGGCTTCAATGATTGTGGTAAAATTCTGGAATGAAGTTCCTAGTCTAACTGTGATGTGTCTTGATAGGCCAACTCATGTGTTTGCTGTTGAAGAGATCAAAGATGAAAAGCCGTGGTATTTTGATATCAAGAGTTTCCTCCAAAGTCAAATTTACCCGTTTGGGGCATCTTTGAAAGATAAGAAGACTTTGAGAAGATTAGATAGCAATTTCTACCTGAATGGTGATGTGTGTTATACGGTGAACTGACTTTTGTGTTTTGCTTTGAAAAGCAATGTCGCGGATAGCAAGAGTCGCCACCGACTTTTCTTTTATCCAATAAGGAAAGGCGGAAAAGAACAGGAAAGACCTTGATTAGATTTTGAGTTCGGGAGGTACATTATACAAAGGGAAGGTGTTAGCACCCTTTGTATCCATGGTTATCCATGGGCTCTTAATTGCTTAGCTCACTTATGTTTTCCTTGTTCGAGAAAGTGTTTGAGAAATGTGGCGTGTTTAGAAAATATTTTGAAAGGAGAGTTTAACTTTATAATGATTCTTGTACGAATGTATACAAAGTGTTTATCTCGTTTGATTTTGAAAGGTGTTTGGAAAAATATAACTCGGCGATGATTCGGGTGCGAATGTATACCAAGTGGTGATTTTCTAAAAGATGTTTTGAAAAGTGTGAGGTGTGAAAAGTATTTTAAGCTGTGAGCAAGTATTTAAGAGTTATACCTAACCAAAGTCTTTATAGGTATTTCCTATCCTTATGAGGGTAAAACTGTCCTTACTATCGAGAAGTAAGTAGTCTTATCTTTTGGATGTAAAAGGACATCGTGGGGGCGTCGATCGCTCATTGAAGGCAACATTTGTAAGGATACCTTAGCATTCGAAGGGACGATCATCATTTAACCGTAGGCTACCACGAAGGGTCATCGAGGGACAAAGTCATGTATTCGAAGGCAACATTCGAGGGACTATGATGATTTAACCGAAGGGTCTTTGCTAAGGGTATCTTTACATTCGCGGGACATGGCCGTAATATCGTAAGGCAACAAAGAGAGGGCCCAGATCATATGTTCGAAGGCAATGTAATCAGTCAAGTAATTAAAATGAATCCTCACAAGGGTATCCCACAAATAAAGTGGAATACCTAGCAAACTGTCTCTTCAGGAATATGTGAACCCTCACAAAAATTCAACAAAAAGGTTAGAATACCAAGCTAGGGTGCAACCAAGAGTTGCACCAAACAAAAGAATCACAGCAATAATAGTGTCAGGCAAACAGCGTGTAGATGCAATAGAAAACATGTCAATCAAGTACAGAATCGATTAGACCGCAAACGAAGAAACAAATACTGTCATATTCGCTACTGCCTCGCCTAGCGAAGGCTTGGCGAACCCTCGCTATATGTTCGCTCAGCGAAGTGCTGGCGAACGGCTGCGGGTTCTGGGTTCTTCTTTGATAACAGTGCGATTTCAGGAACCCCAAACCCTATGGCATCCATTACAGAAATTACATGGTTAAACATTCAAGATATCGTGTTACACATTCATGCATACTTAAACCCATATGCAAAACCTAATGATACATTTAGAAATTCAATCATAATGCCTCATGTATTTGAAGATATCAAATTAGGAGCATAAAATAGTGGGGGTGTGGCAAACCTGTTTGCAATTGCAATTGCACCGTTGGACTTGCAGATCACTCTTATGGTTTGTACCAGATTGAGTTGGGCGGAGGTAACCTTTGTGCAGATGAGTTTCCTTCGGGGTATCCGGGGTTTACTCTGAATTCTCTTCGTTAGCCTCCAGGGTTTTTCCGGTTGCCTCTGTTAGGGTTTGCTTGTTCCTTCTCTGTCCTCCGTATCCCTCCCCTTTCTCTGTGTGAAGTTCTGGTATTTATAATAATTGTGTCTTGGTGGGCTCAGAATTAAGCCCAAAATTTTCTGGTATTTCCTGAGCTTTGCTAGGCGAGTGAGCTAGCGAAGGATTCGCTAGGCGAGCAGCTAGCGAAGGAATGACGTGTGGGCTTCGCCTAGCGAGGGGTTTGCTCGCCTAGCGAGCATGCCAGTTTAGGTCATCTTCTAGATTTGGTAACCTGTGCGTTGGACCCTTGTTCCTTTAACATTAATGTCTTGAAAATGGATTAGAATGTCTTGAGAAATGTCCTGAAAACTTAACGGGCAAATTTTGGGGTATGACAGCTGCCCCTGTTCAATATTCATAAACCGAGAGAGTTAGAATGGTATGTATGCCATTCGTGATCTGGAGGTGGAAGATTATTGAACACTTAGAATGCCCCAAAAATTTCTGCTTGTTAATTAAAACTTAGTCTTGATGGAGTTGGGCTTAGAGATGCCATCCAGAAAGTATGATGATGGGGGCTTCAGAGTGCGTCGTACATTAGACCATATCTGAAGACATGGGTGTCATACTGGGTCTTACGCTAGACCGTATAATGAGTCATCCATTAGGTGATGTTAGGGTGAGCTGAACCTGATGCGATAAGGATCAGAATGGGTCATACGCCGCTGGGGATAAAGGATCAGAATGGATCATACGCTAGATCGTATCTGAATTGCATAATGAACCGTCCGTTAGGCTGTATCTGGAAAGGTAAAGATCAGAATGGATCGTACGCTAGATCGTATCTGAGTAGCAGAATGAGTCGTCCATTAGGCGGGTGACTTCACTGGGGATGAAAGATCAGATCGGATCATACGCTAGATCGTATCTGAGTAGCAGAATGAGCCGTCCATTAGGCTGTACCTGAGATAAAAGGTAGTCGTACGCTAGACTACATTTCAGAATGTACCGTATGCTAGGTAGTATCTGAGGAATAACGATCTGAATGGATCGTACGCTAGATCATATCTGAGTAGCAGAATGAGCCGTCCGTTAGGCTGTATCTGATGATAAAAGGGGTAGTCATACACTAGACTAAACTTCAGAATGTACCGTACGCTAGGTAGTATCTGAGGAATAAAGATCAGAATGGATCGTACGCTAGATCGTATCTGACTAGCAGAATGAGCCGTCCGTTAGGCTGTATCTGATGATAAAAGGGGTAGTCATACACTAGACTAAACTTTAGAATGTACCGTATGCTAGGTAGTATCTGAGGAATAAAGATCAGAATGGATCGTACGCTAGATCGTATCTGAGTAGCAGAATGAGTCGTCCGTTAGGCTGTATCTGATGATAAAAGGGGTAGTCATACACTAGACTACACTTCAGAATGTACCGTATGCTAGGTAGTATCTGAGGGGATGAACATCCAAATGGGTCGTACGCTAGACCGTATTGGAACAGTTGAAGGAACCATACGTTAGGCTGAATCAGAATGAGCTGTATGTTAGGCTATATCTGATAATGTTTGTATATGTTGTATTCGCGATAAATGTCTGGGATGGGCTTAAAGACGCCATCACTAGGAGGATGTCAGAATGCTTAGCAGAATGAACATTCATATGGGTTATATCTGAAAGATGCATTTGAAACTCAATTAACCCGTGAGGGTGTCCATCTAAATGAACCTTTATTTTGACTGTATCGGGAGGATGATTAACCTGAAAAAAGTTAGCCTCATGCCATGTCATGATGCATGAGATGTTTTATGCTTGTGAAAATAAATGCGAACATTTCATGAATGTATATGATGTGAAATGATGCATGAATGAATTATGCGTCTGAAAATTTTTGCCAGGGGAAAATAAATCCCCATATTCTGGTTGGAGATATTTGTATTGATGACCCTTTCTTAGCTGGGGATATCTGATTTCTTGTATGATGGTAGAAATATTCAACAGGACCTGGCTGGGGGATAAAAGAGATGACCAGTCTGTCTAGTAATGCCAATTTCTTCTGGGAAATAACTGGTTTTGCTGTGGACTAGGATTAGCAACCGGATTCATTGGAAAGCATGGTTAGACTTTATCCTCGACCCCAAAGTCTTTTAGTAATTGCTATTTCCATTTTATGCACGTATTTTCAGTAAACATCAATCATGTTCAAACGCATATATTAATTCGAATTAAATCAATGGACGTTTATGCAAACAAAACAGAGAAATTAAAACAAAAGCATCTTTTTGGAAATAAAATTGTATTGATTTTGAAAGGGGGCCTATAAATAGGCAATTTGAGTACAAGGAGACAGAAATCCTAGTAAGAGGAAATTGCCAAGAAAACAAAGAAAAAGCTATGAAGAAAAAGTCCTATTGATTTTAATTCCACTACTGTCATTATGTCTTCAAGCCTCTCATCTCCTGCTGTCGGATAGAAGTGATTGGCTTGTTCAGTCCCTTTGACTTGGGTGAAGCTGACCGAGAACGGGACATAGTCATACGTTTTAATCCCTAATTTTTGCTTGGACCGCCTTTTCAGATTTTCAGTCCACCAGGATACCCTTTTTTGCCCAAGCCGCCTTTTCAGGTTTTCGACTTGCCGGGTGTACATTTTTATATGTTATATCCCTAATTTTTGCCCGAACCCTTTTGGCTCGCCGGGATGCCCTTACTTTTGCCTAGATACGTCGACCTAGCGGGTCTCTTTTATGCGTAGTATTTTTTAACTATGTCTGCGTTCACGGGATGTGGGAAGTCTTCGCCATCCATTGTAGCAAGCATCATGGCTCCACCAGAGAATACCTTCTTAACTACAAATGGCCCTTCGTATGTGGGAGTCCATTTGCCTCTAGAATCACCTTGTGGTAGAATGATACGCTTTATTACCAAGTCGCCAATTTGATATACATGTCTCTTGACTTTTTTATTAAATGCCTGGGTCATGCGCTTCTGATATATCTGCCCATGACAAACAACCGCAAGTCTCTTCTCATCAATCAAATTTATCTGATCGAGTCGAGTCTGAATCCATTCATCTTCATCTAAGCCTGCATCTTTCATAATTCTTAGAGAGGGAATCTGAACTTCCACTGGTAAAATGGCTTCCATTCCGTAAACTAAAGAGAAAGGAGTTGCCCCTGTCGAAGTGCGCACTGAAGTGCGATAAGCATGAAGAGCAAACGGTAACATCTCATGCCAGTCTTTGTACGTTACTGTCATCTTTTGTATGATCTTCTTAATATTCTTATTAGCAGCTTCTACGGCGCCATTCATCTTTGGCCGGTACGGAGAAGAGTTATGGTGTTTTATTTTGAACTGCGTACAGAGTTCAATAATCATCTTGTTGTTCAAATTAGTACCATTATCAGTGATAACTCTTTCAGGGATGCCATACCGACAAATGAGACTATTCTTGATGAACCGTGCCACCACATTCTTGGTGACAAAAGCAAATGAGGCTGCCTCTACCCACTTTGTAAAGTAATCAACAGCAACAAGAATGAAACGATGTCCATTAGAAGCAGTAGGTTTAATCTCTCCAATCATATCAATTCCCCACATTGCAAAGGGCCAAGGTGCCGTCAACACGTTCAATGGAGTAGGAGGTACATGTACTTTGTCCGCATAGATCCGACACTTGTGGCAAGTTCTGGAGTGACGGTGGCAATCAGCTTCCATGGTAGACCAATAATACCCTGATCTCAGAATCTTCTTGGCCATCGTATGTTCACTAGAATGAGTCCCAAAAATACCGTCGTGTATGTCTTCCATAATCTTTTCTGCTTCCCTTTTATCCACACAGCGAAGCAAAGTCGAATCATGATTACGTTTGTATAATACTCCATTACTCAAAAAGAATTTAGCGGAGAACTTCCTAAAAAAAATTCTGTCATTGATGGATGCCCCTTCAGGGTATTCCTGAGTTTCTAAATATCTTTTTACTTCGTGGAACCAAGGTTTCTGTTCTACTTCATCAGCGTTAAGTTCATAACAATATGTTGGTTCATCTAATCGTTCAATGGTGATCATGGGAGCTTCATTGTCCCATCTGACTCTGAACATAGATGACATGGTAGCCAAGGCGTCTGCCAACTGATTCTCTTCTCGTGGAATATGTTCGAATGTAACCTCTTCAAAGTATGGGATTAATGTTAACACCCGTTCTCGGTAAGGGATGAGATTCGGATGTTTAGTGTCCCATGCTCCTTTGATCTGACTGATTACTAAGGCTGAGTCTCCGTACACACTCAAAAACTTGATTCTCAGGTCTATAGCAGCCTTGAGTCCCAAAATACATGCTTCATACTCAGCCATATTGTTGGTACAGTCAAAACATAGTCTAGCAGTGAAAGGCGTATGGCAACCCTTGGGAGAAATAATTACAACACCAACACCATTGCCCAATGCATTAGAAGATCCATCAAAAACCATAGTCCATCGGGATCCCAGTTCGGGTCCTTCATCTGGTCCAGGTTCTTCATAATCAGTAACAAGCATGACATCCTCATCTGGGAACTCAAAATTCATAGATTGGTAATCATCAACCGCTTGATGAGCCAAATGATCAGCTAACACGCTTCCTTTGATTGCTTTCTGAGTAGTACATTGGATATCATACTCTGTTAAAATCATCTGCCATCTTGCTATTCTTCCGGAGAGGGCAGGTTTCTCAAATATATATTTGATAGGATCCATCTTAGAAATCAATAAAGTGGTATGATTCAACATATACTGTCTTAGTCGGCGAGCAGCCCAAGCCAAAGCACAACAAGTTTTCTCGAGCAATGAGTATCTTGTTTCACAGTCGGTAAACTTTTTGCTAAGGTAGTATATGGCATGCTCTTTTCGACCAGACTCGTCATGTTGCCCCAACACACGCCCCATTGAATTTTCTAACACAGTCAAATACATGATGAGAGGTCTTCCTTCAACTGGTGGCATCAGAATTGGAGGTTCTTGGAGATACTTCTTGATTTTGTCAAAAGCTTCTTGACATTCATCATTCCATATCATCTCTTGATTTTTCCTCAGTAATTTGAAGATGGGTTTGCAGGTAGCAGTCATATGGGAGATAAATCGGGCAATGTAATTCAAGCGTCCCAAGAAACCTATGACTTCTTTATCTGTACGGGGAACCGGCATTCCTTGAATAGCTCTCACCTTAGCCAGGTCAACCTCAATTCCTTTACCACTGACAATGAAGCCCAAGAGTTTATCGGATCTTACTCCAAAGGTGCATTTGTTCGGGTTCAATCTCAACTTGTACCTCTTCAACCTCTCAAACAGTTTGTATAAATGATCGAGATGTTCTTCTTCAGTATTAGATCTGGCTATCATGTCATCCACATATACCTCTATTTCATGATGGATCATATCATGGAACAAAGCCACCATAGCACTCTGGTATGTTGCCCCTGCATTCTTTAAACCGAATGGCATTACTTTGTAACAGAAAGTGCCTCATTGCGTCACAAACGTAGTTTTCTCCCTGTCTTCAGGTGCCATCTTAATCTGGTTATAACCTGAGAATCCATCCATGAATGAGAATACCTTGTGTTGAGCGGTGTTATCTACCAGAACATCAATGTGCGGAAGTGGAAAGTCATCTTTGGGACTCGCTTTATTCAAATCTCTGTAATCTACACACATTCGTACCTTACCATCCTTCTTTGGCACTGGTACCACATTAGCAACCCATTGAGGATAGGAAGTAACAGCCAGAAAACCTGCATCAAATTGTTTCATAACCTCGGCTTTGATTTTCTCAGACATTTCAGGACGCATGCGACGGACCTTTTGCTTAACAGGATGACAATCTTCCTTCATTGGCAAACGATGCACTACTATATCAGTATCCAGTCCTGGCATGTCTTCATAAGACCAAGCAAAAATCTCTATATAGTCATGTAACATCTGAATCAATCTTTCTTTGACACTGCTTTTCAAGCCTGCTCCTATTTTGACTTCTTTCTTGTTTACTTCAGTACCCAGATTTATAGTTTCAATTGATTCCTCATGCGGCTGTATAGTCTTTTCTTCTTGCAGTAACAGTCTGGCGAGCTCTCCAGGTACTTCACAATCTTCCTCACTTCCATCCTCGGCTTGGTAGATCGGATTTTCAAAGTCATAATGAACAGTAGCAAAATTATTATCAACAGGATCCAGAGTGGATATGGATCTGCAATTTGTTACGTGAGTGTGTGTAAGAAAGCGTAGCTTGTTTAAAAGATGACAGGAAAGATAAAGAGCGCAATATTTGAATGCAAAAAGTCCATCGATTTATTGAATGTGGATATGCTTATGAAAATGACAAAACCCTTAACAAATTAGCTATTTGTGCCCCGGGCATAGACACAATGCTTTAAGAAGTTCAATTGTAAAAATTAAAAATTTGCAACACTAAAATAGGCAATAACAATTACTCCTGACTAAACGAAATCGAGATAGTGTCTTCAGCCTTCCAATTATTGAGTCCGTCACCAATTGTTGGGAAAATCCAGCTATCCCAGTCGCAATCGCTATCAGTATCTTCTACAGCATTAATCTGATTTTTGACTAGCTTTTCAGAGCTAAATCCCAGGCCAAATCTATCAGACTTGTACGGTACGTCGATCAGTTGACCCCAGCCAGTACGACCACCATCTTCGACCACGGCTTGAGCGTCTTTCAGAGAAGTCATAGCAGGAGGAGCACGAATAACCTTGGGCACACGGGAAGTTGGCTTAAGGACAAGACTTGTCGGAGGAACTACTTCAAATGACTGAGAAGGAGTCTCAAAGAATTCACCATCCATCTCGACGTATCTGAAGGCATGCACACTACTGACAATATACTCTTCTTCTCCATACACAGTGACAATCTTACCCTCTATTGGATACCTCAGCTTTTGATGGAGAGATGAAGCTACAACACTTGCCCCATGAATCCAAGGGCGTCCCAGCAAGCAGGAATAGGCAGGACGAATGTTCATTACGTGAAAGTTAGTGTTGAAGACTTGAGGTCCTATCTTGATAGGGAGAACCACTTCACCATGGACAACGCTCTTCGCACCATCGTAAGCACGCACCATAACGTCACTAGGTTTCAGTTTAATGCTTTTACAGTCAAGTTTATCGAGCACAACTTTCGGTAGCACATTCAAAGAAGAGCCATTATCGATCAACACATGAGACAAGGTGATCCCCTTACACTCAATGGAGATATGCAGAGCTTTATTGTGATTCTTTCCTGCTGGTGTCAGGTCAGCATCGGAAAAGCCTAGGCCATTGTCAATAGCCAAGTTAGCAACATAATTTTCGAACTGATCGACAAATGTCTCCTGAGGTACATGAGCGGTCTTCAAGAATTTTATCAATACATTGGCATGAGATTCAGAAGATAACAACAAGGATAACATCGAAATTTTAGACGGAGTATGCCCCAACTGTTCTACCACATCAAAATCACTCTTGCGGATGATTTTCAGCATTTCTTCCATTTCCTGTTTGGCAACATCTTCGGTAGTAACTTCGACTGGTGTCCTTGACTGAGAAGGATTGATTACTTGTTCCTTTTCTCGAGTTTCAGGGATGGGTGGTGAGATTTCTGGAGAAAAGATCCTTCCGCTTCGAGTAATTTTACTAGTCCCAACAATGTCAACGTCATTAGGATTAGCAAAATTATCATCTTGCTTTATGCCATGGATGTAAACATCACCTCCATAATTCCACGGAATGGCTTTGCTTGAGGAATACGGTACTGGGTCAGGTGCAGTAATAATTAGGGGAGCCACCTTGGGCTCAGCAGTAATCTTCACAGGCACTCTAGTAGGGGTAATCTTCACTGGAACTTTGGATCTGGCAATCACCGATATTTCTTCAACAGGGTTTTCCGCCTTAGGAATCTTTTCTAAGAGAATTGTACGATCATCCATCAGCCGTTGAATACCATTCCTAAACTTTAAGCAATCATTGGGTCGGAGTATACAGAGATCGCAATTTTCAGCACAACCTGGAAATAAACCAGCTTGCAATAAATTCTTCTTGATGATCGGGAGAGGAGATGCTAAGTCAGCTACATTAGAAATGTGAGAATTGTCACCCACAGAATTAACAGTCTTGTCATGATTAGGCATAGGAGCAGTGATGACATTAGGAGTCTCCGGAGGATCAAATTCAATTTCTCCAGCGTCAATCATATCCTGAATCTTATTCTTCAACAACCAACAATCGTCTGTATCATGCCCGGGGCTATCGGAGTGATATGCACACCTGGCATTGGGATTATAACGAGGAGAAGAAGTGTTGGGATTTGCAGGAGAATCTCTGAGAGTAATTAAATTTGCTTTTAGCATACCCTGCAGTGCCTGTGCTAAAGTCATATTGATCTTCGTAAACTGTCTTCTTGGCCTGTCTTGTCTGTGTTGGAAGTTTTGAGATGGCGGTGCTGCAATCGTAACTGCTCCAACAGTATGGTCACGATTTTTCTTGTTATGACCCCTTTGACCGTACACAGCATTTGATTCGTTCCTCCCTTGATAGGACTTTTTGGTGCTTGCAGAGGTAGCCACCTGTATCTTTCCACTTCGAATGTCACTTTCAACACGTTCACCTGTTAATATAAGCTCAGTGAAACCCGATGAGGAAATTCCCAATAGATGGCTGTAGAATGGGCCAGTCAGTGTACCCATGAACATGTCCACTAATTCTCGATCAGTCATAGGGGGTTTGACTCTGCCAGCCAAATCTCTCCATTTTTGAGCATATTCTTTGAAGCTTTCTTTAGATCCCATAGTCATATTCTGCAACTGTAGCCGAGTAGGCGCCAATTCAGAATTATACTGGTAGTGTTTGTAGAAAGTTGTCGCTAAATCAGTCCAGGTGCGGATGTTAGAGCTCTCGAGCTGATAATACCACTCTAACTGTGTGCCAGACAGACTCTCTTAGAAGAAATGGATCCATAGCTTCCTATCAGTGGTATATGGCTGAATCTTTCTCACATAAGCTCTCAGATGCATCTGAGGACAAGACGCACCATCATACTTAGTGAAAGCGGGGACCTTGAATTTGCGGGGAATGACCACATCAGAGACCAGACCTAAGCTTTCGAAATCCAGATCGGGCGCCTTTTGACCCTCCATAGCTAGCATACGTTCTTCCAGCAACTTATACTTATCATCTTTTGGAGAGTACTGTTCATTTTCATAATCTTCATCGTCGTCCTTAGGGTTGAAGGGATCAACATTCTCCTCTTCCGAATCATTTTCTGTCTCCTCTTCTTGATCCTTTGGAATTCTAATCTTGACTCCTGCGGCCTGTCCTTTAAGCCTTCTTCCCGGGTTAATGTAACTCACAACTTTCTTGTCTTTCTTCTTCTCGAGCAAGAGAGCCTTCAACTCATCCTGCCCCTTGGATAAGTTCAAGATCATCTCCTGGAATTGAGCATTCTGAGCCTGGAGATCCTTGACAGTTTGTTCGAGGGCCATTTTTCTGTTTAGAAGGAAGACCGTGAGAACATTGATCCTTTAGAATACCTGTTATGCAATGTTATGTTATGCTATGCAATATATGAAATGTTTTCAAGGACTTTTGGATTTTAACTTTGCGTAAACCGCCAAAAGAGGAGCTTTTATTAATAATTTCTTTAATCAATGTTCATTACAAAAAAAAAATACAATGAAAGCTCAAGTCTCCCAGGGACGGCTTCTTTTTGGGCGGAGATATGCATTGAGTCTTCGTTCCTCATTAAGTTGGCTGGTGAGCTCTAATACTTTCTTCCTTTCTGCACCGAACTGAGTTTCAAAAGTATCCCTTTCCTCTCTCAACTGGATCCAGGATTTCTTCAATTCTTTAACATTGGTAGGCATATCTGGATAAGGGATGATCTGAGGGGCACCTCCTTCAACGTTTGGTTCGACAATCAGAGGTCCGATTGCAAGATATGGCATGGTAAGCTCACGAGCTCTGGCGCGTACCCATCTGAGATAAGGCTCCATAGGAATAGAGTTTTTCTGTCCTAAAGTATTTCTTTTCACCATGTCCCAAGCTTGTACAAACCTTTGACGGAGACCTTGAGAGTCGTTGTCATAGTCAAACACAGTGCCTTGAATAATTATTTCATGTGGACCATCTCTTCGAGCATAACCAAACTGACGTAGGGCTAAGGCTAGGTTATAAGTAATACCTCCTCTTATCCCCAGGAGTGGTACGTTAGAGAATTCTCCACAACGGTCAATGATGATAACATTTTCTTTGGGTTGGGGACACCAATGGATGTCTGAATGGGAGAGCGACATTATCCTTTGAGACCATTTCAAATTTTGCTCATTCTTCAAGACTGATTGAGGAAGGTGCGAAATAAACCACCTAGATAATAAAGGTATGCAGCACATGAGAGTCCCTTGCCTTTTCATAGTACGAGTGTGAAGGGAATGCAAAATGTCTCCAAGCAAGGTGGGCACAGGGTTATGAGTGAGAAATATCCTAACAGCATTCATGTCTATGAATTGATCCGGGTTAGGAAATAGCACCAAACCATAGATTAGTAGTGCTAGAACATCTTCGAAAGCATGGACATTCATAACTTCTAGGAATTCTCGGGCCTTATTTATCAGAAATTTGGCAAGTAAACCCTTCACTCCACTTCTTGTTACCCAATTAGTTTCAATGTCGGACTTTGTCATATGTAAAGCCGCAGAAACTTCTTCAGACTTCGGAATCTTTTCTAAACCACTGAAAGGTGTTTGATCAAGGATAGGTATCCCAAGCAGCCTGGAGAATTCTTCTAATGTGGGTACCAACTGATAATCCGGGAAGGTGAAGCAATGATGTTTAGGATCGAAGAACTGGAATAGAACTCTCATCATATCTTCTTTGAAACCGGTGGTAACTAAATTGAGGAGAGAACCATGTTTCTTGATGAACTGAGCATGATTGGGAAGCTCTGACACTAAATTCTTGAGTTGAGGAGAGATCGCTACAAGATTGATCCGGATGGTCTTCCTGGAAGCCATAGCCTGTTTGACAGAGCAAAGTTAAATCCCTAAGTCCTTGAAATGGTTAGTACAATACCTTGATGTCATGATGTTATGTAAGTAACAAACACAAACAAGTCACACCGCAATCACTCCTAGGTTTTAAGGCTTGCATGAGTTCCATAGGTAAGTACCCTCCCCACTGAAGTTTGGTTGGTTCCACCTGTCCTAGAATAGTAATCGGGTTCTAGAAGGATCTCAAATCATCGACCTTTCCTTAAGTCCACTTCAGTGCAACACCAAGCGGTTGACCAAAATTTCCCTAAAGTCCAATCTCAAAGAGTGTAGTATCGAGTATCAACCAACCCCAGTCGGAACCGAAGTCAGTTACCTCACTACTTTCTAATGGCTAGGATGAGTCAATTAGGGTTCTAAAGGTCTGGTTAATGCTTTGATGACACCACGCAGACGCTAAATTTTTCCTCAAGTAAACATGAGGAACATCAGGACATCTAAAGTGTCACATTAACCGTAGCCATCATTTTAACCATTCCAGTATACGCCGGATAGTCGCGATGATCTCTTGCTACTTACCTAAGGTACACTAGATCCGGGTGTAGGACCTTTCACTCAAGCATAGAATACCCAAACAATCCCTTAAAAGTAAATCAGACGAAGGAACAATTCGAAAACATAAATGACCTTTTATTTTTATTTTTTTTAAGGTAACCTCTCTTTTTAAGTCCCCAGCAGAGTCGCCAGTTCTGTTATACGGTGAACTGACTTTTGTGTTTTGCTTTGAAAAGCAATGTCGCGGATAACAAGAGTCGCCACCGACTTTTCTTTTATCCAATAAGGAAAGGTGGAAAAGAACAGGAAAGACCTTGATTAGATTTTGAGTTCGGGAGGTACATTATACAAAGGGAAGGTGTTAGCACCCTTTGTATCCATGGTTATCCATGGGCTCTTAATTGCTTAGCTCACTTATGTTTTCCTTGTTCGAGAAAGTGTTTGAGAAATGTGGCGTGTTTAGAAAATATTTTGAAAGGAGAGTTTAACTTTATAATGATTCTTGTACGAATGTATACAAAGTGTTTATCTCGTTTGATTTTGAAAGGTGTTTGGAAAAATATAACTCGGCGATGATTCGGGTGCGAATGTATACCAAGTGGTGATTTTCTAAAAGATGTTTTGAAAAGTGTGAGGTGTGAAAAGTATTTTAAGCTGTGAGCAAGTATTTAAGAGTTATACCTAACCAAAGTCTTTATAGGTATTTCCTATCCTTATGAGGGTAAAACTGTCCTTACTATCGAGAAGTAAGTAGTCTTATCTTTGGATGTAAAAGGACATCGTGGGGGGTCGATCGCTCATTGAAGGCAACATTTGTAAGGATACCTTAGCATTCGAAGGGACGATCATCATTTAACCGTAGGCTACCACGAAGGGTCATCGAGGGACAAAGTCATGTATTCGAAGGCAACATTCGAGGGACTATGATGATTTACCTGAAGGGTCTTTGCTAAGGGTATCTTTACATTCGCGGGACATGGCCGTAATATCGTAAGGCAACAAAGAGAGGGCCCAGATCATATGTTCGAAGGCAATGTAATTAGTCAAGTAATTAAAATGAATCCTCACAAGGGTATCCCACAAATAAAGTGGAATACCTAGCAAACTGTCTCTTCAGGAATATGTGAACCCTCACAAAAATTCAACAAAAGGGTTAGAATACCAAGCTAGGGTGCAACCAAGAGTTGCACCAAACAAAAGAATCACAACAATAATAGTGTCAGGCAAACAGCGTGTAGATGCAATAGAAAACATGTCAATCAATCGATTAGAACGCAAACGAAGAAACAAATACTGTCATATTCGCTACTGCCTCGCCTAGCGAAGGCTTGGCGAACCCTCGCTATATGTTCGCTCAGCGAAGTGCTGGCGAACGGCTGCGGGTTCTGGGTTCTTCTTTGATAACAGTGCGATTTCAGGAACCCCAAACCCTATGGCATCCATTACAGAAGTTACATGGTTAAACATTCAAGATATCGTGTTACACATTCATGCATAATTAAACCCATATGCAAAACCTAATGATACATTTAGAAATTCAATCATAACGCCTCATGTATTTGAAGATGTCAAATTAGGAGCATAAAATAGTGGGGGTGTGGCAAACCTGTTTGCAATTGCAATTGCACCGTTGGACTTGCAGATCACTCTTATGGTTTGTACCAGATTGAGTTGGGCGGAGGTAACCTTTGTGCAGATGAGTTTCCTTCGGGGTATTCGGGGTTTACTCTGAATTCTCTTTGTTAGCCTCCAGGGTTTTTCCGGTTGCCTCTGTTAGGGTTTGCTTGTTCCCTCTCTGTCCTCCGTATCCCTCCCCTTTCTCTGTGTGAAATTCTGGTATTTATAATAATTGTGTCTTGGTGGGCTCAGAATTAAGCCCAAAATTTTCTGGTATTTCGTGAGCTTTGCTAGGCGAGTGAGCTAGCGAAGGATTCGCTAGGCGAGCAGCTAGCGAAGGAATGACGCGTGGGCTTCGCCTAGCGAGGGGTTTGCTCGCCTAGCGAGTATGCCAGTTTAGGTCATCTTCTGGATTTGGTAACCTGTGCGCTGGACCCTTGTTCCTTTAACATTAATGTCTTGAAAATGGATTAGAATGTCTTGAGAAATGTCCTGAAAACTTAACGGGCAAATTTTGGGGTATGACAGCTGCCCCTGTTCAATATTCATAAACCGAGAGAGTTAGAATGGTATGTATGCCATTCTTGATCTGGAGGTGGAAGATTATTGAACACTTAGAATGCCCCAAAAATTTGTGCTTGTTAATTAAAAGTTAGTCTTAATGGAGTTGGGCTTAGAGATGCCATCCAGAAAGTATGATGATGGGGGCTTCAGAGTGCGTCGTACATTAGACCATATCTGAAGACATGGGTGTCATACGGGGTCTTACGCTAGACCGTATAATGAGTCATCCATTAGGTGATGTTAGGGTGAGCTGAACCGGATGAGATAAGGATCAGAATGGGTCATACACCGCTGGGGATAAAGGATCAGAATGGATCATACGCTAGATCGTATCTGAATTGCAGAATGAACCGTCCGTTAGGCTGTATCTGGAAAGGTAAAGATCAGAATGGATCGTACGCTAGATCGTATCTGAGTAGCAGAATGAGTCGTCCATTAGGCGGGTGACTTCTATGGGGATGAAAGATCAGACCGGATCATACGCTAGATCGTATCTGAGTAGCATAATGAGCCGTCAATTAGGCTGTATCTGAGATAAAAGGTAGTCGTACGCTAGACTACATTTCAGAATGTACCGTACGCTAGGTAGTATCTGAGGAATAACGATCAGAATGGATCGTACGCTAGATCATATATGAGTAGCAGAATGAGCCATCTGTTAGGCTGTATCTGATGATAAAAGGGGTAGTCATACACTAGACTAAACTTCAGAATGTATCGTACGCTAGGTAGTATCTGAGGAATAAAGATCAGAATGGATCGTACGCTAGATCGTATCTGAGTAGCAGAATGAGCCGTCCGTTAGGCTGTATCTGATGATAAAAGGGGTAGTCATACACTAGACTAAACTTCAGAATGTACCGTATGCTAGGTAGTATCTGAGGAATAAAGATCAGAATGGATCGTACGCTAGATCGTATCTGAGTAGTAGAATGAGCCGTCCGTTAGGCTGTATCTGATGATAAAAGGGGTAGTCATACACTAGACTACACTTCAGAATGTACCGTATGCTAGGTAGTATCTGAGGGGATGAACATCCAAATGGGTCGTACGCTAGACCGTATTGGAACAGTTGAAGGAACCATACGTTAGGCTGAATCAGAATGAGATGTACGTTAGGCTATATCTGATAATGTTTGTATATGTTGTATTCGCGATAAATGTTTGGGATGGGCTTAAAGACGCCATCACTAGGAGGATGTCAGAATGCTTATCAGAATGAACATTCATATGGATTATATCTGAAAGATGCATTTGAATCTCAAATGTAACCGGTGAGGGTGTCCATCTGAATGAACCTTTATTTTGACTGTATCGGGAGGATGATTAACCTGAAAAAAGTTAGCCTCATGCCATGTCATGATGCATGAGATGTTTTATGCTTGTGAAAATAAATGCGAACATTGCATGCATGTATATGATGTGAAATGATGCATGAATGAATTATGCGTCTGAAAATTTTTGCCAGGGGAAAATAAATCCCCATATTCTGGTTGGAGATATTTGTATTGATGACCCTTTCTTAGCTGGGGATATCTGATTTCTTGTATGATGGTAGAAATATTCAACAGGACCTGGCTGGGGGATAAAAGAGATGACCAGTCTGTCTAGTAATGCCAATTTCTTCTGAGAAATAACTGGTTTTGCTGGGGACTAGGATTAGCAACCGGATTCATTGGAAAGCATGGTTAGACTTTATCCTCGACCCCAAAGTCTTTTAGTAATTGCTATTTCCATTTTATGCACGTATTTTCGGTAAACATCAATCATGTTCAAACGCATATATTAATTCGAATTAAATCAATGGACGTTTATGCAAACAAAACAGAGAAAGTAAAACAAAAGCATCTTTTTGGAAATAAAATTGTATTGATTTTGAAAGGGGGCCTATAAATAGGCAATTTGAGTACAAGGAGACAGAAATCCTAGCAAGAGGAAATTGCCAAGAAAACAAAGAAAAAGCTACGAAGAAAAAGTCCTATTGATTTTAATTCCACTACTGTCATTATGTCTTCAAGCCTCTCATCTCCTGCTGTCGGATAGAAGTGATTGGCTTGTTCAGTCCCTTTGACTTGGGTGAAGCTGACTGAGAACGGGACATAGCCATACGTTTTAATCCCTAATTTTTGCTTGGACCGCCTTTTCAGGTTTTCAGTCCACCAGGATACCCTTTTTTGCCCAAGCCGCCTTTTCAGGTTTTCGACTTGCCGGGTGTACATTTTTATATGTTATATCCCTAATTTTTTCCCGAACCCTTTTGGCTCGCCGGGATGCCCTTACTTTTGCCTAGATACGTCGACCTAGCGGGTCTCTTTTATGCGTAGTATTTTTTAACTATGTCTGCGTTCACGGGATGTGGGGAGTCTTCGCCATCCATTGTAGCAAGCATCATGGCTCCACCAGAGAATACCTTAACTACAAATGGCCCTTCGTATGGGGGAGTCCATTTGCCTCTAGAATCACCTTGTGGTAGAATGATACGCTTTATTACCAAGTCGCCAATTTGATATACCTGTCTCTTGACTTTTTTATTAAATGCCTGGGTCATGCGCTTCTGATATATCTGCCCATGACAAACAGCCGCAAGTCTCTTCTCATCAATCAAATTTATCTGATCGAGTCGAGTCTGAATCCATTCATCTTCATCTAAGCCTGCATCTTTCATAATTCTTAGAGAGGGAATCTGAACTTCCACTGGTAAAATGGCTTCCATTCCGTAAACTAAAGAGAAAGGAGTTGCCCCTGTCGAAGTGCGCACTGAAGTGCGATAACCATGAAGAGCAAAGGGTAACATCTCATGCCAGTCTTTGTACGTTACTGTCATCTTTTGTATGATCTTCTTAATATTCTTATTAGCAGCTTCTACGACGCCATTCATCTTTGGCCGGTACGGAGAAGAGTTATGGTGTTTTATTTTGAACTGCGTACAGAGTTCAGTAATCATCTTGTTGTTCAAATTAGTACCATTATCAGTGATAACTCTTTCAGGGATGCCATACCGACAAATGAGACTATTCTTGATGAACCGTGCCACCACATTCTTGGTGACAGAAGCAAATGAGGCTGCCTCTACCCACTTTGTAAAGTAATCAACAGCAACAAGAATGAAACGATGTCCATTAGAAGCAGTAGGTTTAATCTCTCTAATCATATCAATTCCCCACATTGCAAAGGGCCAAGGTGCCGTCAACACGTTCAATGGAGTAGGAGGTACATGTACTTTGTCCGCACACTTGTGGCAAGTTCTGGAGTGACGGTGGCAATCAGCTTCCATGGTAGACCAATAATACCCTGATCTCAGAATCTTCTTGGCCATCGTATGTCCACTAGAATGAGTCCCAAAAATACCGTCGTGTATGTCTTCCATAATCTTTTATGCTTCCCTTTTATCCACACAGCGAAGCAAAGTCGAATCATGATTACGTTTGTATAATACTCCATTACTCAAAAAGAATTTAGCGGAGAACTTCCTCAAACATTTTCTGTCATTGATGGATGCCCCTTCAGGGTATTCCTGAGTTTCTAAATATCTTTTTATTCGTGGAACCAAGGTTTCACTTCTACTTCATCAGCGTTAAGTTCATAACAATATGCTGGTTCATCTAATCGTTCAATGGTGATCATGGGAGCTTCATTGTCCCATCTGACTCTGAACATAGATGACATGGTAGCCAAGGCGTCTGCCAACTGATTCTCTTGTCGTGGAATATGTTTGAATGTAATCTCTTCAAAGTATGGGATTAATGTTAACACCCGTTCTCGGTAAGGGATGAGATTCGGATGTTTAGTGTCCCATGCTCCTTTGATCTGACTGATTACTAAGGCTGAGTCTCCGTACACACTCAAAAACTTGATTCTCAGGTCTATAGCAGCCTTGAGTCCCAAAATACATGCTTCATACTCAGCCATATTGTTGGTACAGTCAAAACATAGTCTAGCAGTGAAAGGCGTATGGCAACCCTTGGGAGAAATAATTACAACACCAACACCATTGCCCAATGCATTAGAAGATCCATCAAAGACCATAGTCCATAGGGATCCCAGTTCGGGTCCTTCATCTGGTCCAGGTTCTTCATAATCAGTAACAAGCATGACATCCTCATCTGGGAACTCAAAATTCATAGATTGGTAATCATCAACCGCTTGATGAGCCAAATGATCAGCTAACATGCTTCCTTTGATTGCTTTCTGAGTAGTACATTGGATATCATACTCTGTTAAAATCATCTGCCATCTTGCTATTCTTCCGGAGAGGGCAGGTTTCTCAAATATATATTTGATAGGATCCATCTTAGAAATCAATAAAGTGGTATGATTCAACATATACTGTCTTAGTCGGCGAGCAGCCCAAGCCAAAGCACAACAAGTTTTCTCGAGCAATGAGTATCTTGTTTCACAGTCGGTAAACTTTTTGCTAAGGTAGTATATGGCATGCTCTTTTCGACCAGACTCGTCATGTTGCCCCAACACACACCCCATTGAATTTTCTAACACGGTCAAATACATGATGAGAGGTCTTCCTTCAACTGGTGGCATCAGAATTGGAGGTTCTTGGAGATACTTCTTGATTTTGTCAAAAGCTTCTTGACATTCATCATTCCATATCATCTCTTGATTTTTCCTCAGTAGTTTGAAGATGGGTTTGCAGGTAGCAGTCAAATGGGAGATAAATCGGGCAATGTAATTCAAGCGTCCCAAGAAACCTCTGACTTCTTTATCTGTACGGGGAACCGGCATTCCTTGAATAGCTCTCACCTTAGCCGGGTCAACCTCAATTCCTTTACCACTGACAATGAAGCCCAAGAGTTTACCGGATCTTACTCCAAAGGTGCATTTGTTCGGGTTCAATCTCAACTTGTACCTCTTCAACCTCTCAAACAGTTTGTATAAATGATCGAGATGTTCTTCTTCAGTATGAGATCTGGCTATCATGTCATCCACATATACCTCTATTTCATGATGGATCATATCATGGAACAAAGCCACCATAGCACTCTGGTATGTTGCCCCTGCATTCTTTAAACCGAATGGCATTACTTTGTAACAGAAAGTGCCCCATTGCGTCACAAACGTAGTTTTCTCCCTGTCTTCAGGTGCCATCTTAATCTGGTTATAACCTGAGAATCCATCCATGAATGAGAATACCTTGTGTTGAGCGGTGTTATCTACCAGAACATCAATGTGCGAAAGTGGAAAGTCATCTTTAGGACTCGCTTTATTCAAATCTCTGTAATCTACACACATTCATACCTTACCATCCTTCTTTGGCACTGGTACCACATTAGCAACCCATTGAGGATAGGAAGTAACAGCCAGAAAACCTGCATCAAATTGTTTCATAACCTCGGCTTTGATTTTCTCAGACATTTCAGGACGCATGCGACGGACCTTTTGCTTAACAGGATGACAATCTTCCTTCATTGGCAAACGATGCACTACTATATCAGTATCCAGTCTTGGCATGTCTTCATAAGACCAAGCAAAAATCTCTATATAGTCATGTAACATCTGAATCAATCTTTCTTTGACACTGCTTTCCAAGCCTGCTCCTATTTTGACTTCTTTCTTGTTTACTTCAGTACCCAGATCTACAGTTTTAATTGATTCCTCATGCGGCTGTATAGTCTTTTCTTCTTGCAGTAACAGTCTGGCGAGCTCTCCAGGCACTTCACAATCTTCCTCACTTCCATACTCGGCTTGGTAGATCGGATTTTCAAAGTCATAATGAACAGTAGCAAAATTATTATCAACAGGATCCAGAGTGGATATGGATCTTCAATTTGTTACGTGAGTGTGTGTAAGAAAGCGTAGCTTGTTTAAAAGATGACAGGAAAGATAAAGAGCGCAATATTTGAATTCAAAAAGTCCATCGATTTATTGAATGTGGATATGCTTATGAAAATGACAAAACCCTTAACAAATTAGCTATTTGTGCCCCGGGCATAGACACAATGCTTTAAGAAGTTCAATTGTAAAAATTAAAAATTTGCAACACTAAAATAGGCAATAACAATTACTCCTGACTAAACGAAATCGAGATAGTGTCTTCAGCCTTCCAATTATTGAGTCCGTCACCAATTGTTGGGAAAATCCAACTATCCCAGTCGCAATCGCTATCAGTATCTTCTACAGCATTAAACGATTAGATGAACCAGAATGAAATGATTGAGCCCAAAGCTTCGAACGGACATCGTTTCATTCTGGTGGCTATTGACTACATCACAAAGTGGGTTGAAGCGACATCATATGTGAATGTAACCAAGCAGGTTATTGTGAGATTTATCAAGAATCAGATTATATGCCGGTATGGTGTGCCAAGTAAGATCATTACTGATTATCGATCGAACTTGAATAATAATATGGTGGAAGCTCTTTGCAAAGACTTCAAGATTTCACGTCATTATTCTTCTCCCTACAGACCTAAGATGAATGGGTCTGCTGAAGCTGCAAACAAGAACATCAAGAAGATCATTCAGAAGATGGTTGTGCCCTATAAAGATTGGCATAAGATGCTCCCATTTGCTTTGCATGGGTATCGTAGATCCATCCGCACTTCGACAGGTGCAACCCCTTTCTCACTTGTTTATGGCATGGGAGTTATGCTCCTAGTAGAGGTTGAGATCCCATCATTGCGTGTCTTGATGGAAGCCAAGTTGGCAGAAGCTGAATGGTGTCAGACCAGGTATGATCAGCTGAATTTGATTGAAGAGAAGAGGTTAACTCCCCTGTGTCATGGTCAATTATATCAGCAAAGAATGAAGAAAGCATTTGATAAGAAGGTCAGACCTCGTATGTTTAGAGAAGGTGACCTTGTGCTCAAGAAGATTTTATCTTTCAAGCCAGATGTTAGGGGCTAATGGACTCGTAATTACGAAGGCCCATATGTTCTTAAGAGAGCCTTTTCAGGCGGTGCTTTGATTCTTACAACTATGGATGAGGAAGAGTTCATGCGTCCTGTGAATGCTGATGCAATCAAGAAATACTTTGCCTAAAAAGAAAAGAACAACTCACTAAGTTGAAACTCGAAAGGGCAGCTTAGGCAAAAAATGAGCGTCTCGGTGGATTGAAAACCCGAAAGGGGGATCCAGGCAAAAATTAGAGACATAAAACAGAAAATTTATCCCGATAGATTGAGTACCCCACCTTGGGGAAATCAATGCAAAAATTAGGGATCATGACAAGTAACAGCATTCGGTTGATCTTCAATTTTGAAGACTTTCTTGAGCACGTCATTGGGTTCTGATTCATCTTCAACCGAAGCCAAGAGTACAACGGATATCAAAGTTGGTAAAAGGATAAGTGATCATTGTATTCAATGTAACCCTTTTCCATGTAAATTACCATTTTTCAACTTTTGTAAATATCTATGGAGTCTTGTCATTTACAGACTACCATTCTATTAAATAAAGTTAAGCTTTTTGTCCAATTGTTTCTACTCTTATTTATTTCAGCTAAATAGAATTAAATTTTATGATGATCATTTTGAAATTGAATTTAAAAATCAAATTCATTTTTTTCATAAATAATAAAAAATAATTACTTTTTAAGAGCAATCGATTTTATTAAAGCAATATCAACATCAGTCTGAGAACAGGTAAGTCCTAGAAAGCGAAACATGGTTGGTTTTCTCCAAGCAGCTGGTTTGGTCATATTTTCCGAATGGTAACTCAACATCTCCAACCAAGTTTTGTTAGTTTCCCCGATCGAGTTTGTAATTGCCTCCCTCAGGTTGTAGGCACGTTGTCTCAGCAGTTTACATAGATTCAGCATAGATTGTTACTCCCCTCAGGTCATCAGCATAGTTTGTGCATGATCCCTGTTAGCACTAATTCTTGAGCAATATTTTTGGTCCTCTGCAAGGTTGTCTTATGGTGTTGACCTAAAATTCCTCTCAGAGTTGATGATGCAGATCCTCAGCAAATTTATCCTCTTTCCCCTAGCCAGGGTCGATCCTTTGAGAATAATGATTCACGTTCATCCTTTGCATCTCCTTCTCCAGTTGGTGTTTCCCTCCTGTTGAGATTGACTAAGTGTTGTATCGATGATTCATATCAGTGACATTTGTATCCTTGTGATTGTTCTATCAGCATAATCATCATATATACATATACATATACATTCATAGATTTCATTATTGCATTTTTGTGATTCATTCTTTTTCTGATCCTCTGCTATGGTGGTATCCTTTTTTCCCGACGCAGATCCGGTGTGTCTATCCTCTTTCGATTGTAGAGTGTCAGCCCCCTTAAGCAGAAATAATTTAACCTTTCTCATTCCCCACTGAGTTATTTCCTCGTGGATGATCAGTATTTTAGCTTCCTCCCCAGTTGATTATCTGGATGAAACCACTCCCCCTGAGTTATATCCTCGTTGGGTTGAGTCTTTGATTGACTTTCTCTTTCTAGTTCTTGCCTAGATAGATACCTTGATCCCCCGAGAGCTTGTTACCCAGCAAATGGTAATATTCTTCTCGATTTGTGAGTACTTTACTTTTGCCCAATACCCGATAAAAATAACCTACTTCCTTTATTCTCCCCAGCGGATCCGTTTTCACGTTTCCCAGAAAGTTTATCCTTGATATGTTCATCTCAACCGATGACGAATATTCTTTCCCTTTTGAGTCTATCCTTGATATGTTCATCTTAACCGATGACGAATATTCTCGTTTTGGTATTCTACCCAGTAAAAAGGTAGTTGTAATCACTATTTCATTCCCCAGAGGGCTAATCCTTTATATGTTCATCCTAACCGATGACGGGTTTCCTCCTCTTTGCGGTCTTCTACCCGGTAACCGGTAGTTGTAAATCCTGCTTCCCCTTTGCGAGGTCTATCCTTGATATGTTCATCTTAACCGATGACATATATTCTCTCTTTGGTTTTCTATCCAGTAACCGATAAATGTAATTCATATTCCTCCCCTCGGAGTCTATCCTTGATATGTTCATCCTAACCGGTAACGGATATTCTCTTTTCAGTATTTTATCCAGTAACTGATAGATGTAATTCCTACTTTTTCCCGGCAGTCTATCCTTGATATGTTCATCTTAACCGATGACGGATATTCTTCCTTTCGAGTTTATCTTTGATATGTTCATTTTTAACCAATGACAGATATTCTCTTGCGGTCTTCTGCCTAGTAACCGGTAGTTGTAAACCCTATTTGGCTTTTCCCCAACTGGTTATATACCTTCTGTTGCCCTCAATGAGTCATCCTTGATATGTTTACCCTAACCGGTAACGAATGTCCTCTATGTCAGATTATGTTATCTCCTTACCCAGTAACTGGTAGTGGGTAATATACGTCTGTTACTCCTGTGTCAAAGATCTTTTCTTACCCAGTTGAGTTCGAGTGCGTATTTCCTCAGTGAAATCTCCGTTTCCTGTTTGGTTCAGGCATTTCAGCTTTGTTCTGATATACGTGTTTCCCCTGTAGATTTTCCCCTTTATCCCCGACTGAGTCTTTCCATTGGTTTATTTTCATGGAATTCCCTTGTGTCCCCCCAGCAGATTTAAGTCGTATTCTAGCCTACACACAACTTTTTATCTCTCAGAGTCTCTGTCTCCCCAATGAGTTTTCCTTATGGAATGCATTATGCTCCTGCGGACTTTCAGTCTCTCTAGATTCTTTTCCTTTGTGGCAACATATTCCCCACAAAGATTAATTTTAAACATTTCATATCATATGCATCATGAGGTCTCTTAGGGACCAAAATTTGTTTCTATTATTGTTATTTAAGTGCATTCTACTGAGTCGATACGAAGATTTTAACCTTCATCTCCTCAGCTATAACGTCCTTAAATAGGGGCAACTCTAAGACCCCAATTTTGACCCTAAGATCCCTCATGCTATCTCATCATATGCATTAGCATTGGGATCACACCTTGGCATCCTCCTTACCCCTAATTCATTGGGTTTGCATTGGGAGAGATCATCAAGCACATTTTATTGTATCATACTTCATTTTTCTTTATATACTAACCAAAATACCAAAAATATGTCAATGTATAATTTGTTGCTTTTGTAGGTAGTGTGTATGCTCACCTATGCTCTATAAAGCTCATATCTAGGGTTTGAGACCCTCAATGCAAGGAGCACAATCAAGATTAGGTTTATATTGGCTCTAAGCATCATACATGGATCCCCATGATCTTCACATGTTATTTTGATCAAGAAATCATCAAGAGTTTGGAGTTGGTTTGCCTTGGAAACCCCAATTCATCTAGGTATCTTGTGTGACTTCTTCAACAAGTTTATTCAACAATTGATCAAATATTTAAAGGTATACTTCACATTACATCATATTATGTATATATGATCCTCCATGAGTCCCAAAAGTCAAGAGAATGTCAAGCTAGCAAGTTGGTTCATGGTTGTTGACTAGAGAAAGTCAATTGGTCAAAACTGGGGTTCCCTCGACCCTATCTCCTACAATTTTTATCATATGAAACTGATTCTAAGAGCAACGTTACTAAAAATGACATTCCAAACAACTTTCATGTTGAAGTTAAGAGCTAGTTTTTCTTGGAAAGTCATTTGTTATGATGAAAGATTATAGGTCATTTTGTCTGAACCCTAGTTTGGAGGTCAACTCCCCAAGACCATAACTTGCTCAATTTTCATGAGATGAAAGCCATTCAAATTGAATGATAAAATTCAAGATGTATACTTCAACTTTTATGTTTGTAGGAAGTTGAAATTCAACTTGAAAATGCAGGTGCCAAGAGGAAACATTATAGGTCATTTTTGGCCAATACCATTGAATAAGTGATTTTCCTCAACTTCTAAAATGCATAACGTCTTTATGACAAATCCAAATGAGGACAAATTTGTGACCAAATTGAATAGGTTTTAAATAGCTACAACTTTGGTGAAGGAACTTTTCTCATTTGAAGTCCATAGAAAACGTTATTCAAGATGGAAGAAGTGAACATATGACTTGGGACTTAGAAAATTTTCAAATATGTTTGATTTCCCAAACTTCCACCTCAAAATTCATCATTATCCAAGCTTCAAATGAAAAAGTGTTCAATAGGAGAGTTATTCCCCTTGATCTCACCTTTCCAAAAAGTCTAAAATCATCTAATTTGGCCAAAGTATGAGGGACTTGCGCATGGGGGTAAGTTAAAGGACCATTTGAATAATTTCAACTTCCATTTTTCATACACATTTGCATGGACTTCTAATATGATTTCAGCATGATGTACATTGAATTATGGATCAAATCACATCATCGCATGGGCCTAGTGTACGCCCATGCATCCATGCAAGGGAGAATTTCAAATTTTGCCAAAATTGGAAGTGTGTGAAAATAAATCCCATGGCCTATTCATAAGACCCTCATTGCTCAGAATTAAGGACCTCATGCCCAAGCTTTGAACTTGTAACCATAAAAACTCACCATTGAAGGATAAACTTGAGGATTTTCTTTAAAAATCGAGTTTCAATTCTCCATCTGTTTTGAGATTGAAACTCCAAGAGTCCATCCCTTTCCTTGATCCATTTCACTTCCATCAAGCATCTGAAGCAAGGCAAAGCATAATTGAAAGCAAGATCATTCCAATCTGAAGCTCCATTGAAGGTGAATTTTCAGAATTTTCATCTCTTCGATTCTGTCTCAATTCTCCACCATTCTTGTTGATTTTTGGTTATCTGAAGTCCTATCAATGTAGGCAAGAAGATTGAGTTGCTTTGAGGTCAAAATTGAAGCAACTCAGTTCATGATCCTCAAAATTCAAATCCCTGTATTTTTTTATATACTTGGAATTGGACAAAATTGAGGCCAGATTCGAGCTCCTGAGCATTTTTTCTTTAAATCCATGTCTTTGTTTTTCATTTTGGTGAAGGTTGATGGTGGACCAGTCCGGTGAGGTCCACCAGAGAAGAAGACCAGAGCCCTAGCTCCGGTGATGTATTGTCATCCATCTCAGCCATAGGATCCAACTGAATTGTTTTGATCTTGTGTGTTGCTTTTGATTACCACGTGTGTGGGACAGTTGACTGAAGCGCATGTGGTACGCGTGTTTCCATCAATCTGATCTGCCACCTTACTTAATGAGAGAGATCAAATGACTCTCCTTTTTTTGAATTTCTGAATATTTCATTTTCAATCCATTATTTTTAATTAATTCATATTAATTTCATTTTTAATTCAAAAAATATGGGACTTTCACCAAAAAAATTCAAATATTTTCCATTTTCATTTTCTGAATTAAAATTATTTTTTGGATTAATTTTGATATTTTTCATGAATTAAGTGTTTTTGTGCATATTTTTAATTGTTTAAAAATACTTCTGACTTTTCAAAAATTATGAATTTTTTTGTCCAAGGTCCTTTGACCTTGTTTGACCTATGATAAATATCTTGACCATTTATTCGTTGTTTTGAAGTGGTTTTAGGTTTTTGATCAAACATAATTTAATTTAAATGCATTTTAATTTGATTTTTAATTGGTTAATTGTGTAGAAATTAGGTTGAGCAATTTTTATTGACTTGTGAAGTTTGACTATATGTTTGGGCCTTGATCAAGATTTATTTGACTTTTGTTGGATTAAAATAATTGGATTTAGGGGATTGATGAAATGTACATTTCATCTCCCAAAATAAATGAATGATTTTAATTTGATAAAATTCCTCCCATGACCAATTTGTGTTTGTCTCATTTCCCCTCCCTCTACATCTTCAATCCCATTCTATCCCATTCCTCTCATTTACCAATGAAGTCTCAATATCCTAAGGCTAATTGGTTCATCAATAACTTTGTGTTAGATGAACCAATACAAGTATGGATGAGATTAGATCCATCCTTTGATCTTTTTATTTTTGTGTGTGGTATGTTTTAGGAGTATGGTTCATTATACCATATCTCTAACATGTATTAACACCAAAATTTCTATTGCCCCGCCTCAGATAGTTGTGACATCTACAAAGGTCCAATTACAATTGCTTAACATAGCGCTAAATTTTGACCCAAGAGCATAGCATTCTAGTAAGTGAGATTGTAAGTCTCCCCCCTTTCATGGTATTGTGTGGAACCTTGGCCTTTCTTCCTTCCTTTGGAAGATGTCTTGGTTCAAGGATCCATGCTTGTGAATAGAGGGTTGAGTGTTCTCCAAAGAATGACTTAATCAATTGAAAAGCAAACACCACTAACATTTATTCAACTAACATTTGACTAACTTCTATTAATCTTGCTTTTATTTTCAAGTCATTTACTTTATGCAATTTAAATTCAAGCCATTTACCATTTCATTTGTCATTTTATATATCATTTAACTTGTTTATGTTTATGCCATTTTCATTTTGCTCACTTGAGCCATATATTGTGATTGTATATATTTGTTTGTGTATCTTGTTTGTGTTTGTGGTCTTAGGACCTTAAAATACCTAATAAACAACAAAAAACCTAAAAAATGTTTATGTGGACTGTTGGATTTGATATGAGCTTTGGACTTAGAATTAGGCAACATTCCCTATGCAAAAGGACTTGGCCAATGTCAACACTTATGAAACCAAGTTCTTGAGAATTAAGCTTTCATCTGATGCAAGTATTGGGATTCATTTGAGCTTATCTACTACATGGTCTTGATGTAAATTGTTACTTTGAACCTGTGTCTAATGCCTTATTCTGAGCCATTCAAGGAGTATGTCATCTGATACATGGGAAGATTATGAAGAAGACTATGAAGTTGCTAGCTTGGATGTGGCTATCTTTATTTGATGTCTTGCTCTTCATTTTGCTATTTGCTTATCGATATTGCTTGATTTAAAGTCCAAAGGAAAATTGGGTTTCTATATGACATTCTTGTCTATTGGATTGCATCCCATTGGTAAGATCTTTTCAACTCTCAACTTTTAATTTTATGCTTAGGATTAGTCTCTTCATCTCATCCCATTTCTTAAATTTCAAATCTCTTCCCCCTTTCAAAATCTTCTTTGCTTGTGATTTCTAAATTTAGACTATTTTGCAAACTAGAAACTTTGGCTTTATGCCATTGCATTTTTAAACCCTTTTCTTAAATCAAACTTGTAAATGAATCTAATCATATTGACTTAAAATTTCAAAAGACAAAAAGAATTAACACTCATTCAAACCTTTTTAGGTCTTTTGTGCCTCTTTTAAACTTAATTTTTTGTTAAAAAGCAATCTACATCAAAGGTTTCAATCGCCACAAGAGGTAACGGTTCTATCACTGATCATGCCCATTCGTAAGGATCACTAAAGGAGAATTTTTTTAAATTCTGCTGCATTTTGGATCGCTCTTCTCCTTCAGGTCCTTCTTGTAGAAGCCTGCAAAAGGATATGTAACACTTTTGAGGACGACTCCATTCTTTTTTATGAGTGTCTCTTCACCAGGAAAAATCTCTGGTTGCCTTTGTCTAATTTAAAGCTAGAGGTTTTGAAATTTCTGAAGGTTCCCCCTCACAACTTCATCCTAGTGCTTGGGGTTTCATGGAGGTGTTTCAATTATGGGCCAAATATCGATCTTGGAAACTCTCCTTTTGACTGTTCTTCCACCTCTTTTCTATAATACATACCTCTAGGTATAATATCTTAGATTAAGAACTCATTGTGCTACACTAAAATGTTCTTTTGTCCATCCTTTTTTCTGAGAGTTGAGGCAATTTATGAGGGCACTTTGTGGTGGTGAAGCCATGTACTTTAGAAACCCATTCCACTCACTTTCGTGTTCTTACCAGGTATTCTTGTTCTTTCTCTGACAGGTTCCCAAAATATCGAGCTTGGGTCTATTTCCCCCATAAACCTCATTCTTATATCGTCCAACTGGATTCTCTTACTCATGGATAGGTTATGATGAAAACAAATTTGGAGACTCTTTAATGGGGTACTGGTTATGAGGAGGGGTTTGGCCTTACCGAAGTGAAAATTTACAGAGGAAACGATCCTTTGATACCTAACACACCGCAAGTGTACGATAATGTAAAGTAGTATATTAGGTTGTTTAATCTTAGAGACCAAATATATTATTACCAAATTCTATCACATCGATATAAAGCTAGAAAGACCGAGTATTTAAGTGCTTTCAATTTTTAAGAATAAAATTGATAAATAAATAACTATAATGATAAACAAGACATTAGGCTACATGATATTTGTCTATACATATCCAATGGATCCTCTGATATTATTACAAGAAATTTGACAAAGTTATAGAAAATAAATAAAATTGGACAACACCTACTTTCATTAGTGTGTTGTCTTGTCTAAGATGAAGAATTCATCTGTTTTTGTTAGCCTTACTTATTCACCAGAGGTCAATTTTTGCACAACTATAAAGATAAGACTTTCTCAACTGAGTCTGAGACACTTTCGTCGTCTCGTACTCAGTTGTCTAGAAATCTGCTATTTGATACCGAATTATATCCTTTTAGTGTATTATTGATATCTGAGTTACCTTTACTTTCGTAAATGATATTTTTTTAAATACTCCGACTCTAAAATAACATGTTTATATATTTCTTGTAATCGAACAATTTTGGATTCCAATAAGATATTTCATGAGACAAGTCTCATGACCCTTAGTACCTAATGGACTACTCACTCATTGTGAGATGCAATAATGATAAAATAAACATTACAATAACATGCATGATTAATAGTATAAGATAATAACAATAAAAATGGAAAGAGATAAAACCTTATTGAAGATAAAATACTTAAATTAGAATAAAGCTCCAATGGAGATAAAGCACATCAAATCAAATGGGAAATAAACTTGTAGAAAATACAATAGCTTAGAACTGGAAAGTAACTTGTAGAGAAAATATAAACTAGGGCCACCGAGATAATGTAAAGTGTGTCAAGGTCCTTTGTCTCCAATGATCTTAGGCCTACTTATAGCAAATGATTACATTTCAAGGCACTAAATTCGTATAAATGGACATTAAAGAGCATTAAGCATTATTTTGGAATAGTTGGAAATCACCAAGGGTCTGAAACCGTAACAAAAAACCAAAAATTCACAGCTGGAATTGAGCCTAACAGAGGTGTGTTTTGCAGTAAGGGGTCTAGTTAAGCAACACGACCCATTTCAGACAGCACAAACCAACCGTATTTCTCTCTAGTCACATGTATGTGGAGATGCTATGTGCCAACACGGCCAGTATCAAGTGACACGTCCCAACCATGTTGGTTTCGTGAATTTTGTACCAGAGGAGTTCCTTTTTGCGCGATTGTTGATCATTTTCACTCCTATTTAATCCTAAACATTCATAACAACCTAAAAACATAAACAAAACACCAAGGCACACAAAAGGGAAATAAAGCGAGAAAACACGCGACAAAATGGAAAGAAAACAAGGTAAAAACATGTTATCAAACACCCCCAAACTTAAATCGTTGTTTGGCCTCAAGCAACTTGCCTACATTGAAAGAATTCGTATAAGCATATCATCATGTGAAAACTTATGAAAATGAGAATACCGATAGGTTAAATACATATTCTCCCAGTACTAGCAGACTCAAAATATATTATAAGAACACAAATTGCATAAAATACAAACTAAAGTCTCATTCCTTTGTTGTCAACTTAACTGTGTCTTTGTACTCATGTCTTGGCACCTGATTTTCTCTCCCATTTCATTCAAAATAGTCATACAAAGGAAATGGAGTATAGATAATCATCGCATACGTATAAAGTCAGTTAAGGGTTTATTTTTATTTATTCACTTAATTATAGTGTGTAAACGAACTAGCGTTTGAGGGGGGATACTTAATTCACTTATTTATTCTCTTTTTCTGATGATGAAGCGGAATATGATCACACAATTAGCATCATGCTTACATTATTCGCAGTTCCAGAAGCTTTATCTTTTCTCGATTTTCTTACTCTAGAGATGGAGGTCACTATTTTGAATAAGGAGGAAGGCTGAAATTTCATAAAGACTTATCGTGATGCTTTTGGTCGGGATCCGAGTGATGATGAAGTCAACGATCACCTGGAGCGTGTAGCTTCACCAGATGGTGTCAGTTGGCTTAATCCCTTCGAAATCTTCCAAGTTGGAGATATACCTTTGAAATTAGTCACTTTATTGGATATGGATGATGTGAACAAATATAGTTGTGTGGACTTAGAGATATCGGGAACTCTTTCTATTCGTAGTGATTTGGCGGTCATAAGTGTGACTAACTTTGTGATCAACCATCCCACTGACTGGTCGGTCTTTATTATAAATTTGGCAAAAGTATATGTATCACTTTTGAGGAGTTCTATATTCCTTTTTATGAGTGTTTGTTCACCCAGAAAAATCTATGATTTCCTTTGTCTGAGTTCAAGGTAGAGGATTTGAAATTTCTGAAGGTTACCCCCTCATAGTTTCATCCCGGTGCTTAGGATTTCATAAAGGTGTTCCAATTATAGGCCAAATATCAATATTAGAAACCCTACTTTCAGTTATTCTTCCATCTCTTTGCTATAATACATACCTCTAGGTATAATATTAGGGATTAATGGATCATTGTGCTACACAAAAATGGTCTATTGTCCAAACCTTTTTCCGAGAGCTGAGGCAATTTATGGGTGAGTTTCGTTCTGAATAAGACTTGTAATTTAGAAGCCCATTCCATGCCCTTTCGTGTTCCTACCAAGTCTTCTTTTTATTGCTCGGATATGTTCCCAAAATATTGGGCCTAAGTCTATTTCCACTATAAATCTCATTCA